>NC_134020.1:16714250-17914250 GCF_040712315.1 Castanea sativa
TTAATTTGGTCTGAAATTAACAGATCCAAAATAGGAAACAATCTCCATTAACTGATATAGAGCTGGAAAGTCAATCAGCCATTAATTCACACCATATCACTCCCGTTTAAGCCAGATCAGCCCTAAATAGCTTGAATTAAATTAATTACACTTTCATCTTCCTTTGGGCTAAGCTTGGAATGTCCTGCGTTAAAATCAGCCCATTAAGTGCTTCTTTGATCTTCTTGGATCTTGCTCTTGTAATAGACCCAACTGGAACATGCAATGGATCCTTGAATGTTTGTTGATTCTCATCACTAACCCTCTCTAATACCACTTGTTTTTTTTGTTTAAACCACTTTTAAACAAATTAATTTAATCTAATGAATTAGCCAAGTAGTTACTTAGGTTAATTATGAGATCTAGGTTAAACACATGATATCATATTACCTAGTGTAGAAAAGTAAAAAAGACAGTAATATGATGACTTAGGAAAACCAATAAAACCAACTGATTCAAGGTGAAAAATCTGGGAATGATTTAACCTATCTATCCTCAAGGTGAACAAATTCACTATGATAGAATGAAAGTTTACAATAGATTTAAACCCTAAATCTAAAGCTACCTCTTGTAGATCTTACTAACATGACCACATGCGGCTCCGACTCAACGGACTCTTCTATCTTAAATTTGCTGAACACAAACTCCCACGCTTGTGACTTTGAGATCCAATTCAAAGGTTTCAGATTACCATCAATAGTAGATCTTTATGCAGCAACTTGTTTCCACTAGTTCTTGATTGTAAATCTTGTTACGGTAGACACTTATTGAGTTACAATGTATAGAAACCTCACAAATCTCACAGGAGGACTCACAAGTCTTCCAAGGGCTTCTAAAACATAATTAGAGTTTCCTTTTATACCTAGTAGTGTTGGACTAAAATCCTAGACTTTTTTCACAGGCTTGGGCTTGATTTAAAATCTCTAGAATAAGACTTTTGCTAGGTTGAACCTTCTTTCGATCTGTCGAGCTTCACAGTAGCTGACAGTTTTTGAATCTTGACTTGAACAGTGTTGAGCAATGTCTAACACCTAATCTAAACATATTTTTGTTCCCAGTTTGCCAACATACATAAATTAAGAATCTAAATATTTAACCCTAAATATTTAGAACATAACAAATTATCTAGGAATTTTTTTTAATAGACTAGACAAATTTATTCGTTTATCATAACAAACAATTATGTGTGTCTTATGCGTTTATATAAATATTTTTTTAAGAGAGATTTTCAACTTATGGCGTCCACTCCTAATGATATATCTTTATCATCAAGCCAAGACACCAATTATTTTTTAGTGTAGGTGGGGATTGAACCCCAGATTTCTTATTCAACCATTAAAGACTTTACTAGTTAAGCTAACTGGAACTTACCGTTTATATAAATATTTTTAGTATCATATGGATATGGCTAATATATTTTAATGACTCATTTATCTTTTATGCTAACTACATTTCTTGTGTAATAGAAGAATATGGGACTTCCCAAATACGATCTTAGCTCATGTCAATATAAAACTATTTGGTGGGCTTTTAGTTTTTAAGCTAATGAAAAAGAAAATACACCCAAAACTGAGAAAATGCATGACAAAATAGTTCATAAAGTGAAGAAAGGCATTCACATAATGTTATATATGATGATGCAATGAAGATCAGTAGGCTGGATGCTTCGGACTTGAAAGGACCACTTGTTCTCTCTGCGGCCTGAAGAAAAAAGAAAAGCGAATCAAAGGTGACCGGGGCTGCCGGCCAAAAACCCTCCGATGACAAAGTTAGTTTTTCTCTCTATCTTTTTGGAGTTCCAACTTTTTTGGAGTAAAATTCACATACCTTTGCCTTGTTTGAATCAGTCTTTATATAGTGCCTTCATGGACGGTTATCGAAATTGGAACCTCCCCTGGATTCAAGGAGGGTTAAACGTAACTGCCATAACCGTTTAGGAGTTACACTTCTATTTCACAACGGATACATGACAGTTATGCGTGGGATAAGGGATTGTCACATTATATTCGGAGATTCTCCTAAGTATGATATCCTCGTCCTGGAATTCCTTCGTCGAGCGTGCCTGATAACTCCAAGTGTAGCATCCTCGTCCACGAATCTTTATGTGGACGAGTCCTCTCGGGGCAGACAGTGCGCATCCCATGGACGAGGGATGTAGCTTCGCTATCATCCTCAGGACCGCCTTGTCCGTTACCCTCGTCCTGAGGATAACTCCTGGACGGCTGCCGAGGTGATGACCGTCCAGGGACGGTCTGAGTGTTTTCATCCCACATCAATATATATTTTCATATAAAAAATAATGTAATGACTCATTCTTGGTTTATGTAAGTCACATACTTGATGTTTGTCAAAAACAAAATTGTTGTAAATTGTAATTATAAAATCTTTCGGAGGAAATTTAAGCTAATAAAGAACAAATAATAATAATAAAGCACCTCCAAAAGTGGAGAAAATGTGAGAAAAAAATTCAATCATTGACGTAAAGAAAATCATTGACGTAATAATAATTATATTTTCACATCATACATAATAATGTAATGATCAATTCTTTGTATACGTTACATATATTTGACATATAATACACATACTTGATGGTTGATGCTTGCCAAGCATCAATATAAAACGTTTTGGAATTCTTATAATTTTTCCACTTATATGTTGTAGAATTGTTATACTAGTAAAGAATTTTAGGAATTGGATTTTATTTATATGTTTATTTTACTTTAGAGCCACTGACCTCCAGCTCCAAAAGTGAGAGCCCTGTTTAGGGTGTTGTTGGTTTTTTTGTTTATCGATGAGATGAGAACTAAACCGGTATTTCTCCAATGATCTTATTGCGGGAAGAAAATGTAGGACATGGTGTCCACTAAACCAGCTGGAGTAAGCTTAATGACCATTAAATCACCACCTTTCATGATTTTTAAAAGTGGGCATCTTTTGACCTTCCTCATATGTACTTAATTTAATTGGTTAACTTAAGATTTCATTTTTTTATTTGGTATGTTTAGAGTCATTGCCATTTCACAATATCAAATTTTAAGATCGATTTTATTCTGGAATATTTGACATTATGTCAAATCTCATAGACTCACTAAATGCAAAATTCAGAAATTACAAGCATTCCATATTATTGTGCAGAATCTTTACGATATATTCTTTAGATTGTGCCACTTTTGGAGTCAAAAGTAACGTTATAGTCACAAGAAGGCCACCCCGCATTATCCTTCATTTCTGATCTTTTTGAATTCCTTTCCTTTTCAAGCACGTAACAGCAAAGTCATGCATTGTAGCATGTCTAATGTCCCATATAAACACGTTACCGTTGCTACAATAGGAACGGTCACTTTACTCAAAATCAAAACTATAAATGTGAACAGATTGATTTGTAGCGTTTACTTTTGCTTCCTACTTTAATACCTTAATCAGTATATGTCATGGTCGAAAGCTAAAAGACAAATGTATATTCATCCTTTGGCAAGACAATCGTTAATATGATTTCTTTCTGAAAAAGACATGTATTATTCCATAAAATGGATTATTCATACAGTTCACGCTAACCAATACTGAGCTCTAGTTTCCTTTCTGAGTTCTCTAGTGCTATATATGACATGAAGTAGTAGTAATTTTGCAGTGAAGGAAGATGGAATACTGCAAACTCCAGATAGTGGCTATTGTATCATTGGTGCTTCTCTTCCCAGTCATTGATGCGTGGGGACATGATGGGCATTACATAGTTTGTAGCATTGCTCAGGTGCTTAATAATTTCTTTCTTAATCTCAATGTATTGTCTGCGTGATCAGAAATATATATAACATCTTTATTTGTTTTCTGTGGTAATATAAACAGTCTCGCTTGAACAAAGGAGCTGCTAAGAAAGTGGAAGAACTGCTTCCAAAATCTGCACAGAATGACTTAGGGAGTGTGTGTATATGGGCAGATCAGATCAAGTTTCATTATCCCTGGTCAAGACCTCTTCACTTTATAAATACCCCTAATGTTTGCAATTACAAGTTCTCGAGTGAGTCTTATCTCTCTCTTGGTGGCAAATATATAAGACAGAATCTTTATGTTAAGAGTATTAGATAATGATTAAATTTCTCACTTTTTTTAATAGCTTATTAAATTTTTAAGATAATCAGTAATATTTATCATGGTACTTGGTTTTAAGTTTGAATCTTGTCCCTACTCTACCTTCCATTTAAAACCTTAAAATTTCCCACTAACAATTTAATATTTTGGAATAATCTATAATTTATCAAAAATAGCTTCATAATTATTTCTAATCAATTTCTATAGGAAAATATAACGCAGTTGACATCGAAATGACTTCTTTAGCCACACGTTGGTGATGATAGGATAAAGTACAAACCATGCCGTGTAGGCTGACATCATGTCATGCTTAACAGTACTTTTAATGTTCAGGGGATTGCAAGGATGAAAATGGAAGGGAAGGGAGGTGTGTTGCAGGAGCAATTCAAAATTACACCAGCCAGTTGATAGATATTAGCAGCAAAGGTAAGATTCATGTAAATTCTTGAACCAAAAACTAAAATATTTAGTACAACCTCTTTATTGTTTTTTTTTTTTTTTTCATAGAAGTTCTTCTCTAATGGATGTTTTGCCCATTTATGCTACCTTACTGACCAAATCGTGTTTCTAATGCAATTAATTGTAACTATCAGATAACCTTACTGAAGCACTCCTGTTTTTCTCTCATTTTTTGGGTGATATTCATCAGGTACGAGTTGCATTAAAGATGATCTGAATATACATAGCATGCTTGGATGTGTGCATTATTAACTATAGTACTTGTTTAATGCAGCCTCTACACTGCGGTTTTGCTTCAGACAAGGGAGGCAATACAATTGAAGTTCACTGGTACACAAGGAAGCAAAATCTTCACCATGTGAGTGTAGTTGGCAACTGACCATTGCTTATACAAAAAAGCTGCCTATATTTATGATTTGTAAACTCATACTTATTCATACAGATATGGGATGACAGCATTATAGAGACAGCACAAGAAAGTTTCTATAGTTCAAATTTGGCAGACCAGATTGATGCAATTCAAAAAAATATTACGGTAGCTTATTTGACACTTTCTTAGTGACTGTATTAGACTTAGTACTTGGTTTATTTTCCATAATGTGTATCAATTTTGTTCTGTAAATATATTTCAAACTACAGACTGGCTGGGCCGATCAAGTTAAGAGCTGGGAGAGCTGCAGTTATACTGATACAACATGTGCAGACGTGTATGTTTCTCAACCACAATTTATTAACCTAGAATTTTTTAGCGAGTTCCATTTCATTGTCATAAGGTAGTTTGAATGAAGTATGTAGTTAGCCAATACATTATACTTCTTTCTTTTTTATTTTTTTAACTTATTGCCTATCTTCAAAAATGTCATCTTTTTTCACTATTTTACCAATAAAATGATGTCGCCTTTTTCCATAAAAAAGGCAAGTTTTTTATAAAATATCGTTTCTGGCTTAAATTATGTTCACTTAAATCTCTGCACAGATGGACACATTGTTTCCTATCCTCTTATTTCTCTTGTCTGTCTCAACTTATTGAACAAAAGCAACATTGTTAATGTGTATATGACTTGTTTTACTAGAAATTTAAGGATAGATGAAGTTGGTTATTTTCTCAGATATGCCTCTGAAAGCATTGAAGCAGCCTGTGACTGGGCATACAAAGATGCGACTGAAGGTTCAGTTTTAGAAGGTCAAGAGTAGAGTCTTACAAGTTTTCCAGTTCTGCATGTTCGTTTCTTCTCGGTATAGAGAAATAATATGGAAACTGTTTGCAGATGAATATTTTCTCTCCCGGTTACCAGTAGTCAGTAAGCGGTTGGCTCAAGCTGGAGTTCGGTTGGCAGCCATTCTCAACCATTACTTCAAGTGATAATACTTATTTCTTCTATAGTGTATGCTAAAGCTTTAGACCATACATGTCGATCAATATCAATAAAATACATGGTTCTAGTCATTGCTTTTGAATGTATAAAACATGATACTTCTAGTAATCTAGCACTCTTTTTCTTTGTGAAATTAGTGTTCCACATTGCTACTCAAATTATATCAATTGATTAAATTAAAGGCCGCTTTCTGATATAGCTCCACAGTATTCTTCTATGCAAATGATTCTATTGTTCCACAGAAAAGATCAAATTCTTTTAAATAGATCGCTTTTCATTCTTGTGATTCATTACGTTTAGTAGAACATTAGAGTCTATATGTGAGTTTAAACACATTCAACACATCATAAAACATTCTGACTATGTAGTCATTTTACATTGTAAATTGTATCAACTTAAATTGTATTAACCAACATCTAAACAAACTTTGTCATGAATTGACTCAAGGTGGAACATGTAGAATGCCCTGTAACTAAGGTTTCTTCACAACGAGGACAGGGCACTTTGCATTCTGAACACAATAGTTGCTCACGCTCCCCAGAATAGCTCTGTATCAACACCATGGTATATTAGTATTCAATAATTGGAAGACCTTCTTTGCATAGGATGTAAAGTATCATGATAAGCATATTCTTAATTTGCCAAACTGATTTCATACATTATAGAATGCAGTGGGGCAATAACCCCCGAGTCATTTGTAAATTTTGTATAAGAAGGGTAAAGAATGAATTTTCAGACATGTGGATTGGCCATGGAGACAGTCACCACAGCCTCTTATTCAGTCTTTATCAATGGGGAACCAAAGGGCTGGATCACTCAATCTAGGGGCATTCGGCAAGGAGACCTACTATCTCCTTACCTCTTCCTCCTTTGTGCGGAAGGCCTCTTGGCACTACTAAATAAGGCAGCGGAGAATCATGTGATCAATGGAATTATGTCTAGCCAAAATGGGGTGTGCATCTCCCACCTTCTTTTTGCAGACGATAGTTTACTATTTTGCAAAGCCACAGTTGGAGAGTGTCAACAACTATTGAGCATCCTTGGCCAATATGAGGCAGCTTCGGGACAAGCAATCAATCGCCAAAAAACTTCCTTGTTTTTTAGCAAGAACACAAATCCCAAAATAAGGAGATTGATCCAACATCAATTGGGGGCTAGAGTAATGACAAACAGTGAGAAATACCTTGGTCTACCAATGACATGTGGTAAATCAAGGGTGAACGTCTGATTCTGGCAGTACCATTGGACCATCTCGACTCTCCGAACACTCTGATTTGGACAGAAAATAAAGCTGTGAAGTTCACAGTAAAAACAGCTTATCGGCTTGCACTCCGCCTGAACATGCAACCGTGAGCAGAACATTCATCAAGCCACGCTTTTAAACCAGCTTGGAGCAAAATCTGGACACTCAAATGTACCACCCAAAGTTTGAATGTTTTTATGTAGAGCTTGCTCGAATTGTCTCCCAACCAAGGAAAATCTCCATAGACGTTGAATACGTGTGGATACCAGATGTGAATTCTACCACCAACAGTCTGAGAATACAAGTCATATCCTATGGGAATGCCCATTTGCACAAAATGTATGGGCACTGATGAGTAGCCGAATCCAGAAATGCAGAAACATAGAGGGCGTTTGGATCCGCGTTCTGCGTCCACGTCCGCGTTTTGGCTTCTATTTTTTTTTTTTTTTTTTTTAAACCCAGCCGCATATATTGACTTTCAGCTATGAACAGTACACAAAATTACTGTTCATGGGTCCCACAAATTTCACTTTTCAGCAACTTTTTCATTAAAAATGGGTCCCACAATACTATTCACACATTTAAAAATTATTTTGCTACAGTGTTTTCAGTTTTCAGTTTCAGCAAAATAAGTTCTATCCAAACAGACCCATAGCAGACAATTTTTTCCACTTATTCCGACAGCTGCATGACAGGCTTAGCCAACACAAACTTGAACAGTGGGCAACTACGGCATGGTTGATTTGGAATGCGAGAAACAAGTTTTACTTTGAGCATGTCCAACTCCAACCAAAAACAATCGTTGATGTCGCATGCGGTCTGTTGGATGAGTACCAACGCCTCATGGCTTTGCAGTGACAAGCCACGTTTTTTGCTGCATTTTGTATCTTGTTTTAAACTTTTGAAACCGCAACACAGATACTGGGGGTCACTACTGTACTGAAACTCTTTACACATAAATGAAAATTTCTATCGTTTGGATGTCAAAAAACAATCATTTCCAAAATATAAAATTGAAAATTAGTGAACACAACGTGCAAGTCAAATAAAGTATTTGCCAAAAGCCTTGTAACTCAATTAATTGTCCCCTCTTGGTGTTTCCAACGAAGACAATACAAAGTCAATATTTTCCCCACCCGCAATTATCAAATTATCAAAAATAAAAATAAAAATCAAATAAAGTATTATTGTGGCTTCTCATGGTTGATCACGAAATCATGGTTAAAAGACATAGGACTTAGGATTGGAGCATCCACGTAAAGGAAGTATATATGGTGCAGACACATGGTACAAGCCCACAATTATACGCATGTATGGGAGGAAAAGCAAAAAGAAGACAGCTCAACCTGTGGCCTTATGGATGGAGCCTGTTAGTAATTGGGCTTAAGATTAAGCAAACCCGAGCATTTAATAATTAGGATTTCTTTATGCATTTTATTGTTAGCTATTTAAGCCCCTTTTTTTATAATTATAAGACAGTTTTGAGAATTATAAAAAAAGTGTGTTCTTTTTTTTATATTGGTGCTGAATCTAGTTTTGCTTGGTGCTGACTCCAAGTAACCTTAGGTGCTCACTCCTAGGGTTTATTCTTAATTCTATTGTTTTTTATTTGTTCTATTGAAATAGTGTGGTTGTCCTACGTCAGTTTTGGTATCAGAGCAGACTTTCGGTCCATACAACACAACCGTAAACAACCACTTGAAAGAAAAACCATCAAAAAAGCAAGCCAACCAAATGTGACAGTACCTTTCAAGTTTTTGCCCCATGAGATCTTGAACAAGCCCAAACCAGCCCCTATAATCCGTATATACGCCCTTTGGCCACATGAGTTCTTCATCCTCAAGCCAATAGAGAAGCCAGTGACTCTTCCCAAGCCGGTGACCACCATCCGTGCCCGCCTCTGATCACAGAACCCACAAACTACAAACTACAAACCACAAAAAAAAGGGTGACCCACGCAAGACCCATCAACCACCAGCCACCAAAACCCACAAATCAACACTCACCACCGCAAGACCCATCAGCCACCAGCCACCAGCCACCAAAACCCATTATCATCCTCGACCATTGTCGTTGAGGACGTCGACCACCACCAATGCCAAGACTTGAGCCAAGCAGCCGCCACTCCTCCATGTTTCGTGCCGCCATTGTCTTCCCCATCTTCACGCCGCCACAGTCGTCGATCCCTAGCACCGCAAGTCCATTGCCGAGCAATTTGTTTTTTTTTTTTCAATTTAGAGATTATGTTGTCTCTTTTAGTTTCTGTGGTTTTCTTTTTAAAGTTTGTAGTTTGAGTTTCTTTTAAAGTCTATCGTTTGCATTTCTTTTAAAGTTTGTAGTTTCTTAAGTCCATTGCAAAGCTATGTATTTTAAAATTTTGCAAAAAAAAAAATCAAAAATCAAAACGAAGTAAAAGAAGGAAATTCTTGTTGCCGTGACAACCCAATGCATGTATTGGGCCCTTAATTGTTCTCCACAGGTCCACTTTGTCCAAATAGATCCACTCACTTAAGGAGCCAAGCCCGTGACTATCTAGTGCAATAAGTTGGCCACTGACCAGGATACAATTCTTTCTCTCTTTTTGGTGGATTTAATTGTCTCATTAAAAAAAAAAATTATCTTTACATTTTTTATGTGCATATCCCAATATAACCCACTAGCCTACCCATTTTGTGCTCAAGTTAGCTGTTTTATTATTTGTGCTTTCTTTCAGTACCCATTTTAAAATTCCAAAAAAAAAAAAAAAAAACAGACATAACTCAATTTCTTTGAAATATCTTATTCTCATTATTAATTGTGGAGCTTATTAGAATTTGAATTCTATTTGGGCTATCTCTCAATATTGTGAACACTGTCACTACTTAACTGCAATTTATTTCTTTGATTCTTTGATCTAGTCTCTACATGTACTCTTGCTCGACCTTGATTTTATATTGGGAATTGGTTATTTGAATTTTTGGGAATCTCAATTGCATTCATAAATATAGTGTTGCATGCATCTGCGTAGGGGTCGCATCATGTCGAACCCTGAACATCAATCCACTTCCAAGCCTAGGATCTCCTTAGAGCAAACCATGTAAAACCTAGCAAAAACTGTCCATGCTTTACTGGAAAGGGTAAAGCAAGTTGAAGCATCTCAAAGAGAGACTATTAACCATGAAGAAGATAACATGCTTAGGCAAAATAACCACGGTTACTTTAATAGGGCTCCAAACTTTGAACACGATCACAATAATCACACTAGCCCTAGGGATTATGATGATAGGATGTCCAAGGAAAACATAGAAGCATCCACCTTTGATGGCTGCCTAAACACATGAGTTTTCACTGATTGGTTACATCAGATGGAGAAATTCTTTGACTATTACCATTGGACTGAGAACAAGAAAGTGAGGTTTGCCAGGATGAAGTTAATTGGAAGAGCCGACCTTTTTTGGGAGGACCTTGAGGATACCCTTAGGTGACGACGTGAGCCCTCCATTACTGATTGGCTTAAGATGAAGGATGCACTCTCGAGGAATTATCTTCCTCCAACTTATAGAGCTCCCTCCTTGAGGAATGGGCTCGCCTAAAGCAAGGCACTGCTCCTGTGGCTAAATATATAGAGAAATTCAAGAGGCGAATTCGAATAGTCAAGGAAGAAGTTGTCACACTTAATAAGTTCAAGAAATGTTTAAATGCTAACCTACTAGGCGAGATTATCACCCAAGGACTCACTACCTTAGGAGAAGCATATGACCTTGCTAGGAATTGTGAATTAGCATCCAAATCTATCTTTTGGCGACGTTCTGAGCTCCAGAGTGTTCCTACCAACCCTCAACCTTTTGGTAGCAAATCTAGACTTGCCTTACTCCCTAAGGTCAACCCCAATAACACCCCAATAGAAAAAGAGAACAAGAGAAAATGTGTGGTCAATGAGCCTTCAAGATTAGGCTCTCGCCTCCAATGATTCAAATGCAATGGGATTGGACATATTGCAGCTAGATGTCCCTATAGAACCCTTGTCATTCAAAAGGATGATGAAAAGGTAAAAGATGTTAAGGAGCCGGTGTATCATCCAAATGTTGAAGAAATCCAAGATGTTGAGGCCATATGGGAAGATGATCCTAGCTACCTCGCGTGCATTAGAGCCATCTCTCCCCAGGTTGATGATTTCAAGGACATCTTTGGTATCGCTAGAGTGAATGTGGTAAGATGTGCTTTGGCACAATAGAGGGACACTAATGATTGGTGAAGGAGCGCCATCTCCCAAACTTACACCAAGTGTGGGGACAAAACTTGCAAGATTATTATAGATAGTGGGAGTTGCATTAATGCGGTCTCCTCTAACGTTGTTTCCCACCTAGGCTTGAAATTGATCCCACACCCTAACCCATATAAAGTTTCTTGGGTGGATACTTCCTCCATAGCCATAAAAGAAAGATGTGTTGTCCCACTTCAATTCCTCACCTACAAGGCTGAAATATGGTGTGAGGTAATTCCTATGGATGTAGGGCATATTATCTTAGGTAAACCTTGGCTTTATGATTTGGATGTCACCCTTCATAGGTGATCCAATTCTTGCTCATTTGTGTTTGAATGTAAGAAAATTGTGCTAAATCCTTTAAAACCTAAGCCAATCGACATGAGCAAGAAGACAAAAACACCAAAGGCGAAAGGCCTGAACATCATAAGCCCAAAGGCATTTGAAAGGGTAGCAGTTCAAGAATCCGTTGTGTATTCCTTAGTTGCTAGGGAACTTCATGGAGAGACCTGTGAGGAGCAACCTGAAAAAGTGAAGTTAGTGCTCCAGGAATTTAAAGATGTTTCCCCTGAGGAACTTCCCAATCATTTACCGCCCATGCGTGACATACAACACGCCATAGATTTTGTGCCCAGAGTGACCCTACCAAACTTGCCTCACTATAGGATGAGCCTTACTGAGCATGCCGAGTTGCAAAGGCAAGTAGAAGAACTACTTAGAAAGGGTTTTGTTCGCGAAACCATGAGTCCTTGTTCAGTCCTTGCACTCTTGACTCCAAAGAAAGATGGAACTTGAAGGATGTTTGGTGATAGTTGTGCCATCAACAAGATCACTATGAAATATCGTTTTCCTATCCCTCGATTGGATGACATGTTGGATATGATGGCTGGAGCAACGATCTTCTCAAATATAGACTTGAAAAGCGGCCATCATCAAATTAGGGTTCATCCTTGTGATAAGTGGAAAGCTGCCTTCAAGATGAAAGATGGCTTATATGAAAGGATGGTCATGCCTTTTGGATTGTCTAATGCTCCTAGTACCTTTATAAGAGTGATGACTTAAGTGCTCAAGTCTTTTATGGGGAAATTCTAGGTTGTATATTTTGATGACATCCTCATCTATAGCAAATCTAGGGAGCAACACTTAGATCACCTAACTCAAGTTTGTACTACCCTTAGGAAGGAGAGTTTATATGGCAACCTCAAGAAGTGCGTTTTCTTTATCGATAAAGTCGTCTTCCTAGGTTTCATAGTATCCTTTGAGGGAGTTTCTACCGACCCCCAAAAGGTTCAAGCGTCCGAGCCCAAAAATATCCATGAAATTCGAAGCTTTCATGGGCTCGCTTCCTTTTATCGCCGATTCATCAAGGGGTTTAGTACCATTATTTCCCCCATCACTGGCTACATGAAACAAGGGGAGCTTATTTGGACAAAAGCTACTACTAAGACTTTCAATGAGGTAAAACAAAAGATAACTGAGGCACCTTTTCGTCTCCTTGATTTTACTAAGCCTTCTAAAATGGAATGTGATGCCTCAGGTATTGGCATAGGGGGAGTACTTAGTCAAGAGCATCACCCAATTGCTTATTTTAGTGAAAATTTGAATGATGCTAAGCAAAAGTACTCCACATATGACAAAGAAATTTATGTCATTATTTGAGCTCTTTGACATTGGCACCATTACTTGTTGTCTCGAGAATTTGTTATCTACTCTGATCATAAAGCTTTGCGCTATCTCCATTCCCAAAAGAAGCTGAATTTTAGGCATGGTAGTTAGGTTGAATTTCTACACTGCTACTATAGGATGGGAGTTGAGAATAAGGCTACTGATGCACTAAGTCAAAGGGTGTCTTTGCAATAAGTCATAAGTGTTAAGGTTACTGGGTTTGAACGACTCAAGGATGACTATAAGTCATGCCCAGATTTTGGGGAGCTCCACACTAGCCTAAAGTAATGTCTCACAGCCAATCCTGGATGATTATACCCTTCAGGATGGTTACTTGTTTAAAGCCAACAAGTTATGTATCCTTCGGTCTTTAGTGAGAGATTTTCTAGTTTGGGAGATACATGCGGGAGGCCTTGCAGGTCATTTTGGCCGAGACAAAACAATTGAGGAAGTGAAACATCAATTTTATTGGCCTGATCTCAAGAGGGGCATTGCCAAGATAGTTGGTCAGTGTCGTACATGTCAACTAGCCAAACATCACAAGCAAAATACTGGCCTGTACACGCCTTTACCTGTGCCAAATCGCCCATAGCAGGATGTGAGTATGGACTTTGTGTTAGGTTTGCCTCGCACCTTTAGGAAGCAAAATTCTATTCTAGTAGTTGTTGATCTCTTCTCTAAGATGGCTCATTTTCTACCATGTTTAAAGACCTCTAATGCTTCTAAGATTGCAAAGCTCTACTTTGATGAGATTGTCAAACTTTATGGTCTTCCCAAAACCATAGTGTCTGATAAGGATGTTTGCTTCATGAGTTATTTTTGGAAGACTTTGTGGCATTTAGTAGGCACTAAATTGAAAATTTTTCATGGCATTTCATCCTCAAACTGATGGTCAAACTGAGGTGGTTAATCGTAGTCTAGGTAACTTCTTTCGATGTCTAGTGGGTGAAGCCAATCAAAATTGGGATTCAATTCTTCCTACAACCCAACTTGCATATAATAGCTCTGTCAATAGGTCTATAGGCGCTAACCCTTTTGAGGTTGTGCATGGGTACACACTTAAGAAGCCCTTAGATCTTCTGTCCATGTCCCCACATGTTAGAATTTTTGAATCTGCTGAAGCATTTGCATGACATATTCATGATTTGCACAATGAGATTCGCAAAAAAATTCAGGTAAGTAATTCTCAATATAAAATTCATGTGGACACTCATCGGTGTCATGCAGAGTTTCAAGTAGGGGATTATGTCATGATTCGGATTCAACCTGAACGGTTTCCCTCTGAAACCGTTAAAAAATTTTAGGCTCGTAGTGTCAGACCATTCAAGGTATTGAAACGAATGGGCCTAAAAGCATGTGTCATTGACCTTCCTCATGATTATGGTATTAGCCCCTCCTTTAATATTGATGATCTAGTTGCTTATAAAAGCCCCACAGTTATTCCTGATACCCCTTTTGATGAGCCTTTACATGATCCTATTGATACCCTTATCCCTACCCCTTTACCCTTAAATCTGCTATTTTAGATGAATAGATTGTTTCTACCAGGGATGGAGGAGTTCACCATTTCCTAGTTCGATGGCGAGGGCGACCAAATTTTGATTGCACATGAATTACTCGAGATGAGCTACATCAACTGGATCCTGACTTGCTGGAGTACTATCAAAGCTCTTCAAATTTCCACTCGGCGGGGTCGAGTTCTTCTCGCCTGGGGATAGTTGGTGCGGACGCAAGGTACAAGCCCCCAATTATACGCATGTATGGGAGGAAGAGTAAAAAGAAGACGGCCCAACCTGTAGCCTTATGGATGGAGTTTGTTAGTAATTGGGCTTGAGATTAAGTAAGCCCGAGCATTTAATAATTAGGGTTTCTTTATGCATTTTATTGTTAGCTATTTAAGCACTTTTTCAGATTATTGTAAGACAGTTTTGAGAATTATAATAAAACGTGTTTCTTTTTTTCACTGGTGCCGACTCTAGTTTTGCTTAGTACTGACTCTAAGCAACCCTTAGTTGCTGACTCCTAGGGTTTATTCTTGATTCTATTGTTGTTTATTTGTTCCATTGAAATAGTGTAGTTGTCCTACGTCAATATATATCCTCTTTACTTTTCTTTTTGATAGATGTTTTAAGATTTGGCATCTACTCCATAACGATTTTTCTTTACCATAAGACCAAGACACCAATGGGTTTCTTTTTGTTGTAGACAGAATTTGATCCCAATTTCCATATTCAACGACAAGAAACTTGACTAGTTCAACTAATTACAACACATATGTATGCTCTTTAATATTAGTAGAATGCAGAAAAGAGTTATGTGTCCTATTTACTATTAATTAAGTGAAATGGGGAAAATATTGCATCTAGGCAGCTAGCTTTATAAACTTCAAGTTCAGCAGTTCCATAAACAAAACTTTTTACGAGTAAAAAATTTAAAACATTTAAATATGTTGACATGATCTTAACATCGAAATCTTACCATCCATCAATAACATAACATGTAGTTCTAAATAGATACATGAAAGTAAAGTTGCAAATTTATGATTTCATTTGTCTGTATGTATGCTGATTCTATCAATAATCACATCAATGTTGCATAAAAAAAGGATTAAATAGAAACTAACCTTTTGATTTTTCCAAGACCACGCTCTCCTAGAATAAGCAAATTGATGTTCAACTTTTCAACTGCATTACATATAGCCGTTTGAGGATCTCCTACCTCTGTAAGTGTTTCTGCGTTTACCTACAAAAATAATATGAACAAACCCCAATCTTACACTTGTATGCTCCAAAGGAGGAAATATGTGCATTTGTATACATCTATATCCTATCTCGTCAGATCTCAAGCTTGAGTATCATTTTAAGAGTATAAACAAGTATTCTTTTTGAATGCAGGTATTCATTATCATTTGAACAAATTTATTTTTGATGAGCCCGTTAGGCGGCAAAAAATTAATGTTGTTTAAGGCTTATAGTCTTCTCTTGACCAAAGAGAGTGAAATAGATGGTCCTATGCTAAGAAAAAGATGAGTACAGAACATATGGCACAGAAACTGCACTGTATATGTACTCTCCATACAACTATCATTTAAGACGTTTTCTTCATCTTTTCAAACTTGTGATGATTGAAGCATTCTCATTGATGCAGCGAAAAGAAACTTAGATATAATTGATGTAGCAAAAGCGTATTAACTTTCTATCTGATAAATGCAACTATAGGCATTAAGAGGAAAGATCCAACAGCAAAACAATAGAGAATAGAAAAAAGAAAGGTTGAAACTTCAAAGGATGAGTTTAAGGGTTCAAGACTAAAGAAGTCTGAATTTCTTTGATATTATGTGGCAGAATACTAAGGCTCTTAAGAGACTAGTTTGCAATAGCCCATTAGGAAACTTACATTGTCAATCCTTCATTACACAAAGCCTTCTAATCTTTGCCATTGATGCTCATTCAAGGTCATATTTAAATTACAAACATAAGAAATACATCAAGAATATCTAGTCATATTAGAAGTTTTCACTATGTTTAAGATAGAATTTTAGCCTGCATGAAAATGTGCAAGAACTTTCACACAAAGCAACGGGTCATTACTTTTTTGAGGCAATTTAAAGAGATTTTGCAGAAACAATTCAGTGTTGTTCCCAGTACCTTGTTCTGATAATCATCCTTTCATTTTATTTTTAGATCAGAATATTTACTAAAGCTTCATCTTACCACTCTCTTGTCGAATTGATGTATCCAAAAGATCATTCTCAACTATTAGATTGCACCACTGGTCAAAGAAGATTATTGTGATGTTCATGCTACTGAAAGTTAGAAGCTTACCTTTCTCTCTGGAGGAAATTTTTTCTTAGGACCAATGGCCTGACTGATTAAGATCAGAAAATCACTGCTGTGCTTAGAAATAGTAAAAAGGTTGTATCTAGTGCATAAGGGTTCCCACTTCTGTAAGGTCTATGACAGGTGGTTGGTAGATAGTCTTATACTAAGCAACCACAAAAATCCAAAAGCCTACAGCAGCTTAATATTTTACATAGTATACAAGATCATCAAACCAAACTAAACTTTTTTTTTTCATTTTTACCCTTTGTGGTCTTCCTTCAACCTTTATGGAAGCATCGTTGACAACAGAGAGCCAATATCGCTTTTCACAGAGAAATTGAAAATTGATATCTCCAACAAGATTATATGAGGTAGAATTTCAAAATGAAGCAAGTGACAAAGGAGTGATTTATTGAGGTAGAAGGCATGAAAGGGTTTCAATTCTTGTAGATAGCCTTAAAGGTCAGACTTGTACTATAGGAGTTGTGTTACCATGTAATCGTGTGACACAAGGCATTGCGGATAATTAGTATCTAGTTATATATCTGAATTTTTTTTACAGCCTTTCAGTCTGTAGTTTTCATTATCATTTTTGCTCATCTTTACTGCTAAATTGTTGTGCAAACGATAACATAAATGAGAAATTTGTTAGAAATAATTAGTTATAAACCCATCAACATGCACATTTATCTTTACCTTTTACCTATGTAAGTTACACCACAGACATGACATCATCCCCCATCCCCCCTCCCAATTCTTCTACCCCTTTTATCTTGCATACCAGCGATGTAGCTTCACAAATTTTTTTTTTTTTTTTTTAAAAAGATGAAATTCATAAAACAAATAATGTACATTAAGATTTGCTAATATGGAATAGGAAATTTCTTGTTGGCCATAGCAATACCTTTCAAAAGAAGAAAAGAAAGAGTGGAAGAACTAATTATACAAATTAATAGGGCACTATTACCAGTGTACTTGTTTATGCTGCAGATGATTTTAAAAGAACAACCACCCACTCAAAGACTCCAAAGGAGTGTTTAGAGCTCCATACATTTAAATGAATCATCCTTATTTCATTCAGGAATTAAGTAATATGATTTTTTCAATTAATTAAACAAGGCCTTGTATGGTACCATTAATGATCCATCTCTATAAGTCTTAGATGAGTACATTGATATGTCCATACAACACTATCAAGTACCATTAGCTGTTAAATTATCAAGTAAACCATAATGGATTGAATAATAATTGAGTTGCTACTGCCAATAATATAAAATTTTGTTAAAAAAAGGAATGAAAAATAGTGGACATACCCCTCGACTAGCACATATTTCCTTAGCTTTCTCCAGAAGAGCCAATGTGAGCTTGTTCTGATTTTCTTTGACGGAGTTATTAAACTCTTGAGCTGTCATGGACAAACATGCAAAACTTGTCAATAGAAACTCCAATGTCTCATATAAAGTTTATACTCATCATTGTAACTATTCAAATATGGGAAAAAAGAAGAAAAATGGAAAGAAGGGCACGGTGAAGAATGCAGTTTCTACAAAATAGTTCTCAAAATGAGGAGAGAACAAACTTTCCCCCACTTCTTAACCACCATTAGTCTCATCCGGAACAGAAGGGGTCTAAATAAACCTCTTCAAGTAGGAAGGGCACGCTCTGATTCTAAAATACAAAGCTATACTCCCCTGTCTAATTGAATAAAAAATAAAGCATAATAACGCCATGAATGTTCTTACTATTTCCTACTTATTAAACAGCACTTTTGAAGAAAATGAGTATGAAACAATAATAAGAAATTAATGCATATTTGAGTTATGTATAGAAAATCTTCCTTAAGGTGATAATTGCCCTGCTTGAAAGAGTTTAATGCCAGGTTACATGCAATTCACCTCCATGATAGCAAAGTGACCAGCAGACAACAATTCTGAAGTTTCTTCTAAAGATAATTTCTTACAAAATGATGTATTTGACTAGAGTAATGAGAGAAAAAACAAAAATTAAATTGAATCTGTTTCAGGCCCTCTATTTATAAACAAACAATGAAGAGATTTATTGAAACATCATAACTTTTCATTTTATTTGGCACATTTATGAAATCATAACATACATAAGATTAATTCATTATAATCCAGTACATCTCATCTTATCTTTTTTCAATAGAATAAACTCAATATGTACCACTAATTAAAGTGCCAAGTGCAGCGTGCGTGTTCTAGTGTCACATGTCTATAGATTCCCTATATAGTAATTTATTTGGGTTAAAGTGCAAACTACATCCCTAAAGTTTAAAGGCATTTATGGATTACACCTAGAAATTTAAAATTTTGAATTTTACATGCAAAAGTGTAAATGGAATATAATTTTAAAGGTTAGAATCCAAATTTTGAAACTTTAGATTGTAAAATCAAAAGATCCCACTTTAGGTGTAGCTTGCACTTTAGCCTTTATTTTGTGGTGTTTGTCTTACATTCCCACCAAAAGCTTATTAAACTTTCTATGCTTTGCAAGTTAATTTAAATCCCAAACCCACTTCCATATCACAATTTACACACTAGATTTTGAACAAGTATAGGCATATAACTATAACCATCATGAGTTAGCGAGGCTTTGGGGGATAAAAGAAAAACTAGAGTACAACACCCATCTCTATTTTTTACCCCTCCATAAATACAAACTTTTTGAAAGAAACAGAAATACAAAATCAATAATTTTCCAAACTCTAAAGCCCCAAATTCACCATATATACTCCAATAAACACCAAAGAACACAAAATTAAGAAGCAAATAAATTATTAGTACTTAACTGGCTGAAACAGGACAGTACATACGAGCAGAACCAAGAGAGGCAGCAAAGGTGTAAGCATTTTTGGTAGGAAGCTGAGCCATGAAGATGAGAAGAGGGGACTTGTTTAAAGATTCTTTGAGATTATCAAGTACCCAAGTGAGCGCATAGTAACTGTACTCACTCTCATCAATAGCCAACATCACCTTCTTCTCAGCTCCTCCATATCCCAAAACTACCTCAGCCATTACTGAAGGGTTTTTGGTTTCAGAGTTTACAGATACAGACAGATAGGTTCAAAAGCGTTAGAATATGTTACTGACAAAGAGACACAGTGATTGTACTATGTTTAGGGTTTATATAACGTCTTTGTTTAGTAGTACTAGGTGTGGAAACTTGAAACTTTGAAAATGGTAGTTGGAAAAATAGGGGGCGAGTTTTTAAGGTCATAACGGCCAGTCAAACCTTTGAAATCTGGATAAGGTTCCTCTCCTTGTCATTCCTTTGATAATATCCATCTGCCACGTTCAACACTCAAGAGATTTGTTTTTTTTTTTTCTTCTTCTTCTTTCGGATTTTGTTCAAGAATGCAAGCCATTTAATACATTATCATTTTTAACTTATTATAAAAGTTATCTTTTAATTGCGGAGAAAGGGTCTATTGACACCTCTCTAAGGCTTTCATTTTATTGAGAGATGAAAAATTAAGGGATAAAAAATGAGAAAATAATGAAAAATTGGAGGACAAAAGATGAAAGAAGAAGGAAAGATTGGTAGATAGAAATTATTTTCGTTTTTCCTCAATGTTAGGAGAATGGCAAAGTGGATGGATGAAAAACAAAATTTTTTTTAATAATTTAATTGAGACAAAAAATGAGAAAATATAAATTTAATTTGTATGAAGTTACTTTCATGCCCCTATTTATATAAAACCTTATTATTAATTTATTTTTTATTATAGGTACAGATATTACTCAATCTGTACTTAAAAAAAAAATTGCTTCTCTTCCTCAACATCTCAATCATACTTTTATTATTCTCAACCCGAAAGTTAAAAGCCTGAACTTATTTCCTAGTTTAGACCTATAAATCTTTGTAATGTCCTGTATAAGATTTATTCTAATGTCTTGGCTAATAGATTGAAGAGAATCATTACAAAGATCATTACTGAGAATCAAAGTGCCTTCACAAAAAACCGTCTTATTTCTTATAACATAATGATGGCTTTTGAGACCTTAATAGCATGCAACATAACAATTATGTGTAAGATGGTTTTATGGCCCTGAAGCTGTTATGACAGAGTGGAGTAGTCTTTTCTGGAAGTATTGATGCCCATTTTTGACAGAAGGCTCAACAACGGAAGAAGCCCAATAATAAGGGAGATGAGAAGAAAAACATGGGCAAAATGGTAAAAAGAAGAAGAAGAAGGTAACAAGCCTAGTGGACTAACATGGCAAGATTGATGGCCAGTAGGCCCATGAAAGTAATAAGAGGTAAAGAAGAAGTTAATGGGCCAAAGAATCTCAAAGAATGAAATGGTAAGCCCATGGGAACAATGAGAGGTAAAGAAGAAGTAAACGGGTCGAGGAAGCTCGAAGAATGAAGTGGTAAACTTTGTTGGACTGGCACGGCAAGAATAAGGGCCAATAAACCCATAAGAGTAATAAGAGGTAAAGATGTAGTAAATGGGCCGAGGAAGCCCAAGGAATAAAGTGGTAACCTCAATGGACTAACATGGCAAAAATAATGGCCAATAGGCTCATAAGGAATGGTAAGAGGTAAAATGTAGTAAATGGGTCGAGAAAGCCCAAAGGAGAGAATTAATTGGTCAATGGGCTGATACGGCAGGAACACCAGTCAGCAAGCCCATGGGGGTAATGAGAATTAAAGGTAGGACAAGGCCATGGCAAAAACAATGAAGCAATATGGCAGGATTAATGGCCAAAAGGCACACGGCCATGAAGAAGAGAGACAAGATGTGGGCCTAGAAAAGCTATGGAGACAAAGGCTTTCAGCTGGATAATACCCAGCCCAAGAAGGGATAAAAGGAAGAAAACATGAGCCCGAAAATCCTCCACACCAAAAAGGATAAACACAAGCTAGTACACACAATAGAACCAGAGAACGCAAGAGCAGCAGAAATGGTGTGAATGCCAGAAAGAAACAAACATAGAGGGAGTGGAGTGTGCACAAAGGAGGAAGGTACCACCTACTTGTACCCAGCCAATACATGAGAGGTGGGGCACAAGTCAAGGTATTCAGAGGGTGTGGTTTGGCAGTAAGGAGAAAACGAGGTCTATTCTGGGGTTCCTACCCAAGCTTCTTTGGGGAAATGTCCTGCTGGGATAGCATTTCACCCAAAAGTGGTAAGCATAGGCTAGGACCACTTGATGCATGCCATAGAGGTAGGTGGTGAGGTTGCTTAATTCTTATCCATTAGGGTGAAACAAAAATGGAGAGAGGTAAGAAATAAGACAAGTAATTTTGTTTGGAAATGGAGAGTGGTGCAACCAACACACTTTGGGCAAAGGTAATGGCTGGACAACCAGCAGGTGAGTGGGTAGTACTAGAGAAATGCCCACAAGAAGCCAGAAATGGTTGAGGAACAAAAAGGGTAAATCCCACAATGGTAGATGGTATAAAATGGGGGTAGCCATGAACAGTAAAAGGGGGAGGGCAGAAAAAGTAAGAATTAGGAAACAAGAGAAAACATGGAGAAAGAAAGAAAAGGTAGAAAGACTGAGTGAGAAAAGAAAACTAGAGAGAAAGTAAAGTAGTAGGAGTAGAGTCATGCATCAATAAACCACATTTTCTCTCCCTCACGACATACCCACTCTCTGAAGATTATAAATTGAAACTCAAATCACTTAGGCCCTTTCTCTAGAGTGAGTAACTTCTACGGCTGGAGCCCTTTACTAAGGTTACTTGCGTTGGAGATTGGTTCCTTTCTTGGGTTTGCTTCTACTAAAAAGCTTAGCCCGTAACCCAGTAGATAAGTTGTTCCGTTGGTTATGCTTATTGGATGATATTCTTACTGTTTGGCTAGAAGTTACTAAGCTATTTACTTTTTTCTACTATATTGTTATTTTTATTTGCTGTGTTGTTCTGCTATAACCCTGGTAACTTTTTTTCGGTGTTAGCTTTATTTAGTACATTTTATTATCATAGTCATCCTGCTATAGTGTATTCCTTCTGTAATACTTGTACTAGTCACTCCTGCTGTGACCATGCCTTACGTCCAGCCTATAGCACTCATATTAAGACACTTCTACAATGGGTAAGCCTGACTTATGCACAAGCTAGCCTAAAGTATGGTTCTAGCAAGGTCAATCCCAACTCTCTTACCTCAAACTAACGGGTCATAGCACAGTAGAAGGGGCTAAGGCCTAACAATACAAAAAAGGCCCCCACATTTGGCGACTCCGCTGGGGAGTTGGGAGAAAGACAATGAAAGCATGCAAATCCTCACAAGTTATGCCTTCAAGATCAAAGACGATGCAGAATATGAGTGTGGTTCCATTGTAAGCAGAATCAAGGCCAGAAATGCCATACCAACCCAATCAAGCGGAAGGTGCCAATGAAGTGGGGCTGTGGGCACAACAAAAATGGAGTCGCCACCTAGTTGTATGGTTTAGGAACCATGAATATAGTGTCCTTTCGAAGAAGGACCTTTGATCTTACTACCAGAGTTTGGGTTCAGAGTTTAAGTACAATCTTGGGAAGGTGTTAGGCACCCAAGATTGCCCAACACTAAGGTTGGCCTCCCATCATTATGTCTTATATCTTAACCTAATTAAAAACATGTTCAACACTTATATACTCACACACACACACACACTAGCATACATCTAAGCATACAATCATGGCATCATTCATCCCAAAACACATATTTATCTATCTATCGAAACAAAAGTGACCAAACATATTAAAGAAACCCTAGCATTCATCTGACATATGAAAACCCCATCATACATCTAAAACAAGGCAACAACTTACACATGGTAGTGAAGCATATCATCATAGCAAGGAAAACATATTACAAAAGCCTAATCATACATCTAAGCATGTTCCACCATATCATCAAATTAAAATCCTAACACAAATGCATAAACATTGTTGCTGCATGACTTACCATTTACTTACTTCTCAGTAGCACAACTCCTATGACATCAATGCATGAACATGTAAATGGATGGCATTAAAAATAAGAAACCCTAATCTAGACATGTGATAACAAATAAACATGTTAAAAGGTGAACAAGCAATTATAAGGCTTAAAATATATGAAAAAGAGGCTACATAGATCAAACATGTGAATGTAGAAACAAAACAAAGAAAAAATTAGGATTTCTCAATAACGGCATCACGCACGCTAGAACATGTTTACTATCCACACCCCTAACCCTCTAAATCTTTTCCTAGCATTTATCTTGCTCTTTTTGCCTTAATAATTTGATTTGTTGCTTTATCTATGTTAGGACATATGTGATTTGATATTAGGAACATATGTCAACATTTTATGTATTGGCTAATCCTTTGACAAAACGAACTTTACTTATAATTGGGTAGATCTAGAATGTGTTTAATACTTCAAGGAACAAGGTTTCAAGTTCAAGCGTTAAAACCATGCAAGTCTGTCCAATAATCAAGTAAAGAAGTGCTGGATTTTAAATTTCGACAACTAGATCAACAGCTAGTATCTATTGAGGTTTAAAAGTGTTGAAGCCTGTGGCTCGATAGCTATCTCGATAGATGGCTATCTATTGAGGTTTATGAAACTTAATTTTTCAGAGCTATTTTTCATCAAATCTATGAGTATGTGTATAGGCTTTCTTTTCTCACAACCCTAAATATATATAAGGATTATTTTAAGGGCTGTCACACAAAGCATAGTTGCACAAAAGCACAATTCCACAAGTGTGAAGAAAAGTGTGACTGGAAACCTAGTTGCTCTAGTTCAGCTATTGTGTTTGTACACCATAGGGTTTTGTGACCAAGCAACTTAATGATCTTCATTGTGTGATGAACTAAAGAACTTTGCAGCTAACATCCTTCTCAAGTTGGTGATCAAGTCGTGTACTAGGATCCCCGCATCTATTGGTTAATCACGTACTTGGAGCCGTGCAATATAAGGAGAGATTGTCACTACCAAACAAGTCCAATTAGGTATTGGGGTAAGGGTTCAACTGTAGGTTGGTATAAGGTATTGGGATTCCTTTACTTGTAACCGCTTGTTTTGATAATAGTGGATTCTCGGGAATGGTGACCTTAAAATCACCCGGTGGAGTTTTTGCCATGTAGGTTTTCCTCATTCGTAAATAAATCACCTTGTCAATTAATTTCTGCTGCATATTTAGTTATTTGGTGATTTGTTTGTGCTGCCATGCTCATTGCATGTAATTGAACCTAATTAATTCACTTGGTTAATTAATTGGTTAATTCATCATAAGGGATCAATACATTTTGGCCTATCAAGTGGTATCAAAGCAGGCACACTCTGATTAGGGTTTAATCTTTGCTGTGAGATCCATTGACCCCTGTTTCACATGGATAGAGGACAGTCACTTATTGTGTCTCCTTTATTTGATGGTACTAACTATGCATACTAGAAAGTACGCATGAGAGCTTTCTTGTAGTCATTAGATGAGAAAGTGTGGCAAGCTGTGGAAATAGGTTGGACCAAGCCAAAGGAAGCGCCGGCTGGGATGATGCAAAGATCAAGGTGGTAAACTTCTATAGCAGGGCATTGAATGCTTTATTTAGTGCAGTCATAAATGAGGAGTTCAAGAAGATATCCTCTATTGAAACTACAAAGGAGGCATGGACCATTCTCCAGACAACCTATGAAGTAACCAAGGCTGTCAAGGATTCGAAGTTTTAGAGGCTCACTACTAGCTTCGAAGAAATCGAGATGGAGGAGGATGAGTCATTTAATGAGCTCTATTCCAGGCTCAAGAACATAGTAAACTCAGCATTCAATCTTGGGGAAACCATTCCTGAACCCAAGATTGTGAGAAAGGTGCTTAGATCTCTACCCAGAGATTTCATGCCAAAATCATCGCTATTGAGGAATCAAAGGATATTGACAAGATTCATTTAACAGATCTCGTTGGAAATCTACAGACCTATGAATTAGGTTTGACAAGGATTGGCAAGTCGGGTAAAGGCAAGAGCATGGCATTGAAGGCCAAGAACAGTGACACGAATGAGTCTTCTGATGATGAAGATTCTAAAATGAAGTCCTATATCACCAGGCAATTCAAGAAGTTCATGAAGAATGCTAATGCAAATGATTTTGATAAGGATCGTAGACAATCAAGTTCGTCTCAGTCTAAGAGTGAAGAAGGATGTTAGGGATGGCGGTCAGTACATTGTTCCCTCAGGACCCAAGTGTTTCGAGTGTCAAGGCTTTGGTCACATGAAACAAGAGTGCCTTATCTATCTCAAGTCCATTGGGAAATGCAAGGCACTTGCTACAACTGTGAGCGACACTGAACTTGAGGATGATTCTGAAAATAAAGATGACGGAATTTTAAATTCCTTCATCGCCATTGTCAATCCTACTGAGGGGATTGTAGAAGATGAGGATGAAGAAGAAAACTTGGTGGAATCAAAATTTGAGAAGATGGATAAGCAAGGTGACATCCACACAGCCTATGCAAAGTTATACAAGGTCTCGGAAAAACATAAGAAGCTGTATAGGTTGGCCACCAAGAAGCTTAGTGATGTGAAGCTCAAACGAGAACAACTCTCCAAAAAGTTTGATGAAGCAAATCAGACTATTGGAGCACTGAGGTTTGAAAACAATTTCTTAGCTACGAGAACCAAGAAGCTTGAGGCAGAACTGTTCCAATTGAGAGCTTAGTTGGAGAGGACCTCGAGTGCAAAGCTTGATGAGATGCTCAGCATGCAAAAATTTGCCTCCAATCGAATCGCTTTAGGGTATGACTCTCCTAATATTGCTTCTTCTAGTACTACTGTATTTGTTTCTCCTGCTAATATTATTGATTCTAAAAATAATGATGCTAAAAATGTTATAGCTAGTTAGAATATAGATAAGGATAAATCTATCTTAGGAGCATCCCCTAAGCTTGCTAAGAAAGAAACCAAAAATTGTATGGCTAAGAAGAGTAATGCTCAAAAGTCCAAAGAGAAAAAGCAGCATCTTTATCATCACTGTGAAGCAGCTGGACACACTCGATCAAATTGCTACAAGTGGCAAGCCACTCAGCAGAACAATAGCATGGTCTTGGCAGGAGACCTGAGTCAGTTTCCATCCTCTCTTGCTCCTCTTGGAGATATCCTCAAAGCCCTCATGTTTCTTACGAACTTGAATAGGTGCAATTCTTTCCTCTCTTCGCCGGTTCAAGGGTTCGCCAAAAGGAAAGGTTTTTCCAAGTCGTGGAAGGAAAATGGTTTCAAGTGATTTTGTCACTTTTTCTCTCTCTCCCTCTTTTTGTTATGTTTGCATTACTTGTGTGTTTTGGTTTTTTTTTTGAGACAGTCTAGTTTTTATGCATTGCATTATTTGACATGTTTTTGTTTGGTTGCTTTTCCGTTTTTTTTTTTTTTATTCATAAAAAAAAATTGAAAAAAAAAACAGTGTGTATTTGTGTACATTGGTACTTGTGTACGTTGAATGGCTAATGAAACAAAGTTTTCTAAACTTTGTATCTTTTGTAGCTTAGATGAGCATCTCTATGCACAACTAAGCAAGTGAGCTTTGTGACTCATGTTTGTGATGAGTAAGGTTAAGCGATCTCTTGTTCTTAACACTCGTATCACTCTTTTTTATGAGAAGGACTAGAAAATCCTAAGAGAAAGGCATAAATAACCATCTTACCACTGTTGTCTGTCAATCATGAAATGACATCGGTATGCTTCAGCATAGCAAATGTGCAATGTCAAAAAGCTTAACATAATTGGGTATTTCTTTTCTCTCTCTTATATGCTCATGCATGATACGCTCAATAAAAGAAAAATAAAAGCAAATAGATCAAAATGCTTTAAAACATGATTGCAAGAGTGTATTCTAGGAGATGTGGGAGTTATATGATGTACCTTGTAGGTGATAGTCCCCATCATGCAGTTATGATTGTGTGTGAGTTCAATTGATTTGCTCATATCTCAAATCGTCATAACATGTAGACACTTATTCAATCTTGCGATATTTTCACAAACAACATGCAATATTCTTTGCTACTTTTGATACATGTGTAGGTACAATGTGATTTGGCCATCACAAGGTTTACATGTGCTAATGTATGCTCACTAAATTGTCTTAACTTGTTTTTTAAATATAAAATTAGTTAGACTTGTTTAATGTGTGTGTGTGTGTGTTTTGGATCTAAATGCATGACATTTTTCTTGGTTGAGAGATGATTTTAAGCGCTTAAAATGTTGGTTGGATCTTTGGTTAAGTAGCATGCTTGATTGCATTTATATTTGTGTTTTTCTCTTCTTTAAAAAACTATTTTTAAGCAATCTCGATAGCTTCTCAATAGCTCTCAACAGATAAGCTATCTATCGAGTCCCTTCAGCTACTTTTTATTGCATTCTCGATAGCTCTCGATAGCTAGTTCGATCCATCAAGAAACTTTCTGTCTCCTCAATAGCTTCTTGATAGCTACCTTGATCCATCGAGCTTCTTTGCTTTGGAAATGTCTCATTAGATCCTCGATAGCTGGCTCAATAGCTAAAACACGCCTTTTTGAAGCTCGATAGCTCTCGATCGATAGAGGTTTATGAAGTTTCTATATATACGTGCCTCGCGATTTCAGATCCATTCCCCTCAATTTCCCTCGACTACTTTGAGTCTTTTCACCTCCCAAACACCTCTCACTCACTTCGAACTTCATTCCCAAGCTTTCTTTGACCTTAATCTTGCTTTTCTTCACTGGTAAGTCCTTAATCCCTCTCTTCATCATGCATTTCATATGTTTAACCTAACATTTGGGATTTTTGGAAAGTTTTGAGATTTTTCAAAATCAATGAATTTTTTGCTCAATTTTTGGGATGGGTTTTGTCAAAATTATTTTTAAACTTCATGCATTGCATCACATGTGCATTATAATAATGTTTCATGCATTTTAGATGTGTGTTTACCTTGTTGCTATGTTGTGTGCTGGTAGATTTGGATTAGGCTGAGCCTATGATAAATTTACAATTGCATGTCACATGTTCATGCATTCTCATGCATACGTACCTTAGAATTCTATAAATTTTGATATAGTTGTTGTTTGGTACTTTTCTGATTGTCTCCCTCTCCTTCTCTCTTTTTCTCCCTCTTACGTTAGTTGCGTCATGGCACCTAAACGTAAATCGACTCCGTCCCAAAACCGTCTTCATTCTGAGGCATCTTCTTCTTCTTCTCCTTCTGACCCACTCCTTTTCACGTACAGTTCCGTGATGAAAAGGCCAAATTAGACTTCTTGGAGAACTTTTCACGACGAGGCATTCATTTGGAACATGAAGTCATTCTATTAGATTTTTATGACACTGACCTACCCACTGTCATCTACAGTAAGGCTTGGGAGTCACTATGTGGCGTCCTGGTCACGTGCCCTTCCGTGATCATACAGGAGTTCTACTCCAATATGCACGGATTTGATTATTCTATACCCCAGTTTGTCACTCGCGTTCAGGGTATACGTATGGCAGTTACTTCAGATATTGTATACAAGGTACTACACATTCCTAGGGTAGCGCATCCTGACTACCCTGGCTATGAGTGTTTGAGGACAGTGTCCAAAGACGAACTCTCGTCTCTATTTTGTGAGACACCTTCTTCTTAGGGTGATTATCAGTACACCCGTTGCTCGGTCTTTGCTAAAGGTCCGAGGTTCATTAACATGGTGATGGCCTTTTGTTTTACATCCATTGTCTCATTATAACACCATCACAAAGTCTCGTGCTCACTTTTTGTTATCCCTCATTGAGGATCTTTCGATTGATTTCCCTTCTCACTTTGTACTCTCCTTTATAGATGTCTATAAAGATACGGCGACCCATGATAAGCTCATTTTTCCTTCGGCTATCACGTGGCTCCTTCACCATTTTTTTGTCTCCTATCCTGAGTCTCCCCACTTCACGTTCATGTGTGCCATTGATGCCGTTACCGTTAAGTGGAGTTTTGCACAGCTTCACTCGAGGCAGACTCAAAACGAGACGATTTCTCCTCCAGCTTCTACTGCTCCATCCACATCTGCTCCCTCTTCTTCTATGGCGGTGTGACTCTTGAGGCCATCATGGCACAGCTTATGCGCATGGATGCTCGCCTTAACACCCTCAGTGATGAGTTGTGTCAGGTGAACACCTGTGTTAGTCGTATTGCACGACGATAGGTTGGCATGGGTGGTTTCACAGTTGCTTCTCCATCTTCACCAGCGTTTGAGGATGAGAGTGACGATGGCTTTGCTAGTGATGATGATGATGAGGATGATGTTGCTGGCTTGCATAGTGATGATGAGATGTCTACTTGATTATCTAAGATGACTCTGTCTCACACTAAGATGCCTTAATGAGTTTTGTTTAAAGTGTTTAAGAAATACAGGTTATCAAAGTCTACTTGTCATGAACTCTCTTCTTGGAAAGTTTTTCAAGAGTTTGTGTTAGGATAGATTTTATTGTATTTAAGAAGTGAGTATGAGTTCAGTGATTTATGACTTCTCTCATATGTTCATTTGTTTGTTGTGGTTTTGTCATGGATTGCCAAAGGAGGAGATTCTTAGGACATATGTGATTTGATGTTAGGAACATATGTCAACATTTAATGTATTGGCTAATCCTTTGACAAAATGCACTTTACTTGTAATTGGGTAGATCTAGGATGTGTTTAATACTTCAAGGAACAAGGTTTCAAGTTCAAGTGTTAAAGCCATGCAAGTTTATCCTAGAATCAAGTAAGGAAGTGCTGGATTTTAAATCTCGACAGTTAGTATCTATCAAGGTTTAAAAGCTGCTGAAACTTGTGGTTCGACAGCTATCTCGATAGATGGCTATCTATCAAGGTTTATGAAACTATGTTTTTTAGAGTTGTTTTTCATTTGATCTGTGAGTATGTGTTTAGGCTATCTTTTCTCACAACCCTAAACATATATAAGGATTATTTTAAGAGCCGTCACACATATTACAGTTGCACAAGAGCACAATTCCACAAGGGTGAAGAAAAGTGTGACCGCAAAACCTAGTTGCTTTAGTTCATCTTGAAGAAGCTGCTGTGTTTGTACACCATAGAGTTTTCTGACCAAGTAACTTCATGATCTTCATTGTGTGATGAACTGAAGAACTTTGTAGCGAACATCCTTCTCAAGTTGGTGATCAAGTCACGTATTAGGATCTCCGCATCTATTGGTTAGTCACGTACTGGGAGCCGTGCACTACAAGGAAAGATTGTCACTACAGAACAAGTCCAATTGGGTATTGGGTAAGGGTTCAACTATAGGTTGGTATAAGGTACTAGGATTTCTTTACTTGTAACCACTTGTTTTGATAATAGTGGATTCTCGGGAGTGGTGACCTTAAAATCACCCGGTGGAGTTTTTGCCGTGTAGGTTTTCCCCATTCGTAAACAAATCACCGTGTCATTTAATTTCTACAACATATTTAGTTATTTGGTGATTTCTTTATGCTACCATGCTCATTGCATGTAATTGAACCCAATTAATTCACTTGACTAATTAATTGGTTAATTCATCACAAGGGGTCAATACGTTTTGGCCTATCAATCTAGCATGTTTCTTGCTTTATTTTGCTTTTAGCATTTTTTATAGCTTTTTTCCATATGCTTCCATGTTTGTTCATGTGCGAGTTGCCTTTCCTACATGTTTTATGCTTTATGCCATGCTTTAGATGCTTAGATCTATCTTTTTCTTGTTTTGTTGTTTAGGTCTACATGCTCAAATGCTTGATATCATGTCTTTGGCTATGCCTTGCTCAGATCTACATGTTTGTGTCCATGTTCTATGCTCCTTTGCCTATGTCTATGCCTTCACATGCTTTTATGCTTGTATTTATGTTCTTTCATGCTTTTATGCTTACATCCACATGCTTAGATGTATATTCACGTGCCTTCATACACTTTTCCATGCTTATATGTGTAGATCGATGTGTTTACATGCTTAGATCAATGTTCTCTACATTCTTTATACCATTATTTATGTGCTTGCGTGCTTCACACCATGTTTATGTGCTTAGGCCTAGACCTTGTTTGTCATGCCATGTGCTATTGTAGCCCTTTTGTTCCTTTTATCGCATTTTCTTCTGTTTTGGCCTAATGGTTAGGATCCAATCTAGACCTTATGGTTTTTGTTATCATCCATACCTCAAGGCCCACATCAAAGGGTTTGGATCATCCTATTTGCATGTCTATGCTTGCTTGTTTCTATACTTTATGCTTATGCTAGCCTCTCTTGTTCTAGGCACTTTGCCATGTTTAGCTCCCTCTGTGGGCTTGACTTTGTCTGGTTACATTCAACGCCCATGAGGCCTTGTTCAGATGTAACCATTTAGGAGGCAAATCCAGATGTCGGGTTGCTCCGTGTGTACCTTTCCCTTTTCCGCTCCGCGTGATGCTATGCATACCATGCTTGTTTATGCTTACATATCCATGCATGAGTCTTGCTTGCTAGTGTGTCATTCATGCTTTAACACAATGAAGTTATGGCATTCGATGCAAACCTACATTTTTCCCCTGCGGAAACCACCTTTTGTTTGCTTTCTTGCTTGTTTGCCTTCTTACTTGTTTGCTTGTTTTCTTGTTTCTTTGCTTGCCATGTCTATCATGCTTATCTACTTTGTGCCTTTTTCATATGCTCTTTGCATCTTTTCTTTCCATTGCTTGTCTACTGGCTTCTTGTCTTTACCTTTAAATGTACATATATGAAGTGAGGATGCATGGAGCTAGGGCACGGTCTCCCAAGCACAAGTAAAAAGGGTGAGGACTCGAGCATGTGTATATAAGCCAAGCGGCTATGTTTAGTAGGTTTAGGGTTCTAGCCTCTTCCATTTGGTTATGTACTCTTTTAAACCCCTTTTCTTCCTTCCTTATTTCTCTCTTAGATGGGTTGTATTAGGTATATCATGTCGTGTACCATTCATCCTCATCTCTAGAGTATGACGACACCTATTTACTTTCCTGCATCTATATTTTAGGCCATGCTCTAGGGATGTAGGTATTTACTTTCCTACTTTGTGTGCTATCATTGTGCATGATGTATGTATATATGCTGGATAAATATATGTTTGTATCGCATACAAAATATATATAGCGAAAAAATAACGGATCTACTTCATTCATAAATGTCAACATGTACTATGTAAGTTTCAGAATTTAAGAACAAGAGACTGTACCTTGGTGCGGTAAATTTCAAAACCGAAGATTAGAAGCACTTGGGAACACTTTTAATCTTTACTCCAATTCCACTAACGCCCAATAAGTGTGGTCTCTCAATCAGTTTTCCAAGGGAGAATGTTAAAGTGTCTAAGACTCCTTGCACACCATTTCACAATAGTGTTATTTTTTCTCCTCTACAAAATTCTATATGTTTCTCTCTTTGTATCTAATTGATTATCTAATTGGGCTGGCATTTTGGGCCTTTCCAATTGGACTTAAGTGTGTGGCTTGGAGTGGGACCAAAATGGACAATAAGACACTAGTTCCAATGGGCCTTGGGCTTTTCTGTCGACTCTTGACAAACTCAAAGTTACCATTAACTATATTTAATACCACTATATAAATATAGTTGCACTCTAGGCCTTATTTATAAATTATATCTCAAGACTTTATTGTACATGCAACCCCTTCATAAAATATTCGTAATAATACAAAGTCATGAATATAGACTGCCACTTTGAAGATTACTACATCTTAATTCCTTGAGTATCCGGTTTAATCCTTCAAGTTACTCATAATATATTTATGAAATCCAATTCCATAAATACATACTTTAGTAACTCCTTACTAAAGTGGTTAGGCCTAACACTCTGAATAATTGAACCCATTAAACTTATCTCAAGGGAATATTTTGTATCTCCATTAAGAGACTGTGAATTTCATCTTAAGAATATATGTTCCATCAACACTAAATGTGATTTCCTAACATACTGAGGTTTTGATCATTTCTTTAGATCTCACTCTTGATATATCAAAGCAACCTACACTTCATGATCAGGTCCATTATCCTCTCAGGATTAAGAGTTTATGTAAACAGAAGTCGTGAGTTTATTATTCATTTGACCGTAGTTAGGAGAATAATAAATCTCACACCGGTCCAGTTCAATATGTTTTAACTCTTAAAACATATCAACATACCAACTAGAAATCTCCATTTCCATGATCAAGACAAATCATCTTAGTTGATATGTTATAGTCTTCGCAGATGAAATGTTGAATTTCATCACTGACTACGAACTAAAGTTCTAAGTTTACAAAGAACTTGTGATTTATATCTTTTGTGACTAAATCACATACTATGTATCTCATGGACTATATAATAATGTCTCAATATTCATGTTACCATTATTTTTAGATAATAATAAAACAACTTTATTAACCACAACGTTAAGTCATACATAATGGCATACATAGCATCATACAATATAATTTAAGGCACACATCCTAACAATATATATACCTGCTCGCCCCCTTCCGGTGTGATTTTCGTAGTCCATGTCACCTAAGGCAAAGTGATGCCTAATTTCCGCGGAAAAGTAAAGTGACATGTCGCCCGATTTTTTCCATGGAAATCTAGTGCTTTGCCCAAATGCCTTAGGAAAGCATAGATTGGAACCACACCAATTTAGAAGCCAAACCTCAAAGCCCCCATGCATGCAAAGCCCCCAAAACCAATGCCAAAATCACATTTTTTTCTGCTAATCTCTGAAAATTAAGGTTTTATAAAAAAAAAAAGGACTATCTTTGGACACGCATTATGGGGTGCCTAACACCTCCCCCACACGTAACCGAACTTCTGGCTCAAGAATCAAGATTTTTTGCCATCCACATTAGATTAGGAAAAATGCCATTTTTCTTAGCCTAGGATTGGTAATAAAATCAATTAGAAATAGGTGACCAATCACACTTTAGAAAAACCCAATGATGTGGTAGTATTAGATACACCCCAAGATTTTACTCATAAGATGACTAGTACACAGGTGCCTCGTCATAGTGGAAAATTTGTTCGGCCACCTATAAGATTTATAGGTTTGGGAGAAACTTATTAAGCTATCCTAGAAGTGGCTGAATCTGATCCTTACACTTATGAAGAGACAATGAAAGATATAGATTCACATCATTGGGTCAAAGCTATGAAATCTGAATTGGTTTTTATGTATTCCAATCAAGTTTGGGATCTTGTAAAGGCGCCTAACGGCATTAAACCTGTTGGTTGCAAATGGGTTTACAAGAGGAAGAGATGGATAGATGGAAAGGTTGAAACCTTTAAAGCAAGACTAGTGGTGAAAAGGTATACACGAAAAGAAGAAATTTACAATGAGGAAACTTTTTCACCAGGCCATGCTTAAATCTATCAGAATTCTCTTATCCATTGCTACTCATTGTGATTATGAGATTTGGAAAATGGATGTTAAGACTGCATTTCTTAATGGCAATCTTGAAGAAGAAATCTATATGATGCAACCGAAAGGTTTCATAGCAAAGAACCAAGAGCATATGGTATGCAAGTTGAAAAGATCCATTTATGGACTTAAGCAAGCATCTAGATCATGGAACATCAAATTTGATCAAGCAATCAAGTCTTTTGGCTTTGAACAAAATCTTGATGAACCATGTGTGTACAAAATGTTAGGATTAGTGCCCTTAAATCTTATTGTATGATGTTATGTATTTTATTATGTATGACATTATATATGACTTAATGTTGTGTTTAATAAAATTGTTTTGTTATTATCTAAAAATAATGGTAACATGAATATTGGAACATTATCATATAGTTCATGAGATGCATTGTATGTGATTTAGTCACAAACGATGTAAATCACAAGTTCCTTGTAAACTCAAAATGTAGTTCGTAGTCGGTGATGAAAATTGAGCATTTCATTTGCAAAGACTATAACATATCAATTAAGATGATTTGTCTTGATCATGAAAATGGAGATTCCTAGTTGATATGTTGATATGTTTTAAGAGTTAAAACATATTAAACTAGGCCGGTGTGAGTTTTATTATTCTTCTAAATGACTGTCAAATGAATAATAAACTCATGACTTATATTTACATGAACTCTTAATCCTGAGAGAATAATGGACTTGAACATGAGGTGTAGGTTGTTTTGATATATCAGAAGTGAGATCTAGAGTAACGGTCAAAACCTCAGTATGTTGGGCAACCACATTTAGTGTTGATGGAACATATATTCTCAAGATGGAATTCATAGTCTCTTAACGGATATACAAAATATTCCCTTGAGATAAGTTTAATTGGATTATTATTCAGAGAGTTATGCCTAACCACTTTAGTAAGAAGTTACTAAAGTGTATATATATATATATATATATATATATATATATATATATATATGGAATTAGATTTCATAAATATATATAATGAATAACTTTAAATGATTAAACCGGGTACTCAAGAAATTAAGATGTACTAATCTGCAAAGTGATAGTCTTCTTTCATGACTTTGTGTTACTACGAATATTTTATGAAGGGGTTGCATGTACAATAAAGTCTTGGGATATAATTTATAGATAAGGCCTAGAGTGCAACTATATTTATATAGTGGTATTAAATATAGTTAATGGTAACTTTGGACTTGTCAAGAGTTGACAGAAAAGCCCAAGACCCATTGGAGCTAGTGTTTTATTGGTCCCTTTTGGTTCCAGTCCAAGCCACACACTTAAGCCCAATTGGAAAGGCCCAAAAGGCCAGCCCAATTAGTTAATCGGTTAGACACAAAAGGAGAAACATACAGAATTTTCTGTAGAGAATTTTGTATAAACACTATTGTGAAGTGGTGCATGGAAGTGTTAGACACTTTGACATTTTCTCCCTTTAGAACTAATTGAGAGACCACATATCTTAGGCATTAGTGGAATTGGAGTGAAGATTGAAAGTGTTCCCAAGTGCTTCTGATCTTCGGTTTTGAAATTCACTGCTTCGAGGTATACTCTCTTGTTCTTAAATTCTGAAACGTATATAGTACATGTTAACTTATATGAATGAAGTAGATCCATTGTTTTTTCCACTGCGCACATTCATATTTTCATCACAAAAGACATCAAGATAAAGTAGTAATGTTCCTAGTGCTTTATGTTAATGATATTCTACTCATTGGAAATGATGTGAAGGTTATGTCATCAGTAAAGGTTTGGTTATCAAGCCAATTTGATATGAAGGACTTGGGCGAAGCTAACTTTATTCTAGGAATCAAGCTTTGGCGAGATCGAAAGAATAGAATGTTAGGCTTGTCTAAAGCTGGATATATAAATAAGGTTCTAGAACGATTTAGCATGCAAAACTCCAAGAAATGATTATGTCCTTTTAGACATGGTGTTCCTCTGTCTGATGACCAAAAGCCTAAGACTCTTGAGAAAGAAAATATGATGAGACAAGTTCCCTATGCTTCTGTAGTGGGAAGTCTCATGTATGCCATGCCATGTACTAGGCCAAATATCTATTATTTAGTTGGCATGGCTAGCCGATATGAATCAAATCCAGGACTTAAACATTGGCAAGCTATAAAACATATTCTCAAGTATCTAAGGAGAACAAGAGATTATATGCTTGTTTACTAGTGTGAGGATTTGATACCTATTGGTTATACAGATTCAGATTTTCAATCAGATCTTGATTTTAGAAAGTCCACTTCACTTTGTGTATTCACCTTGGGAGGTGGAGCCATAAGTTGGAGGAGTGTTAAACAATCTTGTATTGCAGACTCCACAATGGAAGTTGAATATGTTGCTGCTTGTGAAACAACAAAGGAAGCTATTTGGCTCAAGAAATTCCTTTATGATCTTGGTGTTATGAGAATGGAGCAAGTTCCTATCACATTGTTTTGTGACAATAGTGGAGCGGTTGCACAATTTAAGGATCCAAGGAATCACAAGAAAGGAGAGCAAAGATTGATGGTACAAGTTCCTACCACATCATTCGAAACAATGTTGCTCAGGGAGATGTAGTAGTAGCAAAGATTGATAGTACAAATAATCTAGCAGATCCCTTTACCAAAGCCTTGCCCCAAAGGACTTTTGAGTCACATTTAGAGGTAATGTGAGTTAGATTAGTGCACAATAGTATTTAGGGCAAGTGGGAGATTGTTAGAATATGTGCCCTTTAAATCCTATTGTATGATGCTATGCATGACATTAAGTATGACATTATGTTATGATTAATAAAGTTGTTTTATTATTATTTAAAATAATGGTAACATGAATATTTGACATTATCACATAGTCCATGAGATGCATAATATGTGATTTAGTCACAAAAGATATAAATCACAAGTTCTTTGTAAATTCAGAATTTTAGTTCGTAGTCAGTGATGAAATTGGGTATTTCATCTGCGAAGACTATAACATATCAACTAAGATGATTTGTCTTGATCATGGAAGTGGAGACTTCTAGTTGATATGTTGATATGTTTCAAGAGTTAAGAAATATTGAACCGGACCACTGTGAGATTTATTATTCTCCTAACGACTGTCAAATGAATAATAAATCTTATGACTTCTATTTACTTCAACTCTTAATCCTGAGAGAATAATGAACCTGATTATGAAGTGTACGTTGCTTTGATTTATTAAGAGTGAGATCTAAAGCCACGATCAAAACCTCTATATGTTGGGCAGCCACATTTAATGTTGAAGGAGCATATATTCTCAAGATGGAATTCGTAATCTCTTAACAGAGTTATAAAATATTCCATTGAGATAAGTTTAATGGGTTTGGTTTACTTTAGTAAGTTACTAAAGTATATATCTATGAAATTGGATTTCATAAATATATGATGAATAACTTAAAGGATTAAACCGGATACTCAAGGATTAAGATGTAGTAATCTTCAAAGTGGCAGTCAACATTCATGACTTTGTATTACTACGAATATTTTAACAAAGGGGTTGACTGTATAATAAAGTCTTGAGATATAATTTGTTAATAAGGCCGAGAGTGCAATTATATTTATAGAGTGGTATTAAATGTAATTAATTGTTACTTTAGACTTGTCAAGAGTTGACAGATAAGCTCAAGGCTCATTAGAGCTAGAGTCTTATTTGTTCCCTTTTGGTCCCACTCCAAGCCACATACTAAAGCCCAATTGGAATGGCCCAAAAGGCTAGCTCAATTAGATAATCAGTTAGATATAAGGAGAGAAATATACAGGATTTTTTGTAAAATGAAATGGTAGGTATGTGAGTGTAAGTCACTCCCTTATTCTCCCTTGAACATATACGTCTAAACTGATTAAGAGACCACACTTCTTGGGTGTAACTGGAATTAGAGTGAAGATTAAAAGTGTCCCCAAGTACTTCTAATCTTTGGTTTTGAATTTCACCGCACCAATGTATGCTTTCTTGTTCTTGAATTCTGAAATTTACATAATACATGTTAAAAATTGTGAATGACGTAGATCCGTTAATTTTTCATTGCGTATGTTTTGTATGCGATACAAACTATGTTTTTTCCAACAATAGAGCCAATGGAAGACCTGGAGGAAGTCTCCTTGGACGATAACATCCTGAGCCGAACCACTTATATTGGCACACAAGCCTACCCTTCAGTTCACAAAGAGCTTGCTCTCTTCCTAAAGTACAATCACAGCGTCTTCGCTTGGAGTCACAAGGACATGCCGAGGATCAGCCCTAGTACCATGGTACATAATCTTAATATATGCCAGTCCTTCCCCCAATCCAACAGAAGAAAAGGGTCTTCACCCAAGAAAGGGACAAAGCTATAGCCGAAGAAGTACGTAAACTACTGGAGGCAAATATCATTTGGGAAGTCTACTACCTCGACTGGTTGGCCAATGTGGTCATGGTTAAAAAAGCAAACGGCAAGTGGAGAATGTGCATGTACTTCATCGACCTAAATAAAGCATGCCTGAAAGACAACTATCCACTCCCACGCATTGACCTCCTTGTGGACTCTATGGCTGGCCACCAGTTTCTCCGGGTACAATCAAATCAGATTGGATGAAGTTAACCAAGAGAAGACCTCATTTTTCATAAGCCAAGGACTCTTCTGCTACAAAATCATGTCATTTGGACTAAAGAACTCTGGGGCGACATACCAAAGGCTTGTGAACAAGATGTTCGCTCAGTAAATTGGGCAGAACATAGAAGTATACGTAAACGACATGCTCATAAAAAGTACAAGAAAGGCTAGCCACCTTGACGACCTTCAGGAAACATTTGAAACCCTTTGCCTTTACGATAGGAAGCTCAACCCTAGTAAGTGTTTGTTCGGAGTAGCGTCAAGAAAGTTTTTGGCCTTTATGGTGTCGTAGCGTGAGGTGGAAGCTAATCCCAACAAGGTTCAGGCTATAATAGAGATGGCTCCTCCGAAGAACAGAAAGGAGATGCAAAGCTTGAATGGCAAGGTTGCAGTCCTTAACCAGTTCATCTTTAGGGCAACAAATAAGTGCCTACCTTTCTTCAAGTTGCTAAGGAAGGCTTTTGAGTGGACCGACGAGTGTCAGAGGGCATTTGAGGAACTGAAGACATACCTTGCTTCCCTACCATTGCTCAGTTCGTCTAAACCTAGTGAAAATATTTTCCTCTACTTAACTGTCTCCCCGACGGCCATTAGCTCCACTCTCATATGGGAGGAAGATCGAGTGCAGTTACCCGTTTACTACACCAGACAAGTACTACGGGGAACTAAAGGGAGATATCTTCCAATGGAGAAGCTAGCCTTCGCACTAGTCCCAGCTGCCCTGAAACTCAAGCCGTACTTCCAAGCATACACCATAGTGGTCCAAACGGATAAGCCGCTGCGAAAGGTGATGAACAACCTAGAGGCAGCAAGATGACTAGTTTTATAGGTAATAGAACTCAGCCAGTTTGACGTCCAATATCGGCTCGGGACTATGATCAAAGCACAGGCTTTGGTTGATTTCATTGATAAGTTCACAAAAATGGATGACGAGGAAGTGGAACCGATGGTGTGGATGATATGGACAGACAGTTCATCTAATTAACGGGCTAAAGGAGTTGGGGTCTTACTACGATCACCAGAAGGAGATACTGTAAAGTGTGTGATCCGCCTCCAGTTCTCAATAAACAATAATGAGGTTAAATAAGAAGCGGTCCTCTCGGGCCTCAACTTTGCTAAAGTAGCAGGAGTCGTGTCAGCAGTGATATACTATGATTCGCAGGTTGTTGTCAGGCACATCAATGGCAACTACGAGGCAAATGGGGAATGGATGAAAGAATACTTAAACATGGTCAAAGGCAAGGTGAGCGAGGAATTCTCGACTAAGTTTGTGCAAGTCCCAAGGGAAGAGAATGAGCAGGCAGACCGTTTGGCCAAAGTTGCATCCGCGGAGTATACGAACGTCATTAATTAGGTACTATCCTTTGTCCAATACTCCACTTCCATTGACAAAGTAGATGTACAAGTTATCCCCCTAGGGACCGATTGGACGATGCCAATCATATCCTATCTCAGGAATGGGACATTGCTGGAAGATCGCAAGGCTTCCTGTAGACTGAAGGTATAGTCATCACATTTCCTAATGATTGGGGATGTCCTTTACAAAAGGGGTTTCTCTCGTCCATATCTGAGGTGCCTGACCCTCGGTGAAGCAAACTATATCATGAGGGAAGTATACGAAGGGGTATGTGGGAACTATTTAGGGGCACGCTCACTAGCTCATAAGCTAATACGGGCCAGATACTACTGGCCTACTTTGCAGAAGGACACCTAGTCCTACATAGAGGCATGTGACAAGTGCTAAGGCTTCAGCAACGCCATGCGACAACCGACGGAGGAACTTACACCAATGAGCGCCCCCTGACCATTCACCCAATGGGGATTGGACATAGTAGGACCCATCCTCATTTCCATAAGGCAGCTTAAGTTCCTTGTCGTAGGGATCAACTACTTCACCAAATGGGTCGAGGCCAAATGATTGGACACTATCATGGAGAAAAATGTCCGAAGCTTCACTTGGAAAAGCATCATTTGAAGCTTCAGAATCCCTAGGGTCTTCATCTCTAACAATGGAAAGCAATTCAACAATGACACATTCAGGGATTTTTGCCAACAGTTGGGGATCAAGAACCACTACTCCTTTCCCATCCACCTCTAGGCCAATGGACAAGTTGAAGTCACAGACCAATCCCTGCTCAAGATGGTTAAGACTTGGCTTGAGGGGGCAAAAGGTATATAGCTAGATAAGCTACCTAGTGTCCTGCGGGCGTATAGGACAACGACTCACACACCTACAGGGGAGACCCCTTCTGCCTCGCATACAGAGACGAAGTCATCATCCCGGCGGAAGTGGGACTAACAAGCTATCAAGTATCCCACCATGATGGAGGAAGGAATGAAAAAGGGATTTGCCTATTGTTAGATCTTCTTAACGAAGTTAGAGCAACAGTAGAACAGAGGATGACACGTTATAAGGACCTTATGGCAAAGCACTACAACACCAAGGTTAGGCCTTGTCATTTCCAGGTCGGGGACTTGGTCCTAAGGAAGGTAACAACGGCCACCAGATATCCCTCACAAGATAAGCTAGGCCCCAATTAGGAGGGACCCTACAAGATCGTCGACTTCCATAGGAAGAGGACTTACTACTTGGAAACCCTCGAAGGGCAGAGGCTCCATCACCCATGGAACACTGAGCACTTGAGGAAGTACTACCAGTAGTAGTCGAATGCAGCTTATTTTATTTTTTTTCTTTTTTTCTTTTTTAATACCAAAGTTTGATGTCAGAATATGTTAAGATTCTAAGGATGTTAAGTTTATTTTTATCTCTTTCTTTTATCAATAAAACTCGGATGCATTATCAGAAGCGTTGCTCTACTCTCTACCCTTTAGTGGACCATCTAAACCATACTAAGTCCTACCTATGGGGTGGACAGATGACCAAGGATACTGACAAGTACCTAGTCTTGGAAATTCTTACCAAGTCCTACCTATGAGGTGGACGGACAACCAAGGATACGATGGGGCATATAAATAAGTATAGTAAAAATAAAACTTAAAGTATAGGCAATGGATAGAAGCAATGGGCAAGCACCTAGAAAGGGAAATATTTTTACATAACATACAAATAAAAGTTTCTACATAAACACCATTGTCTTACAAAGAAATTAAGCACAACTTATAAGGAGAAAAGATTCAAGATGGGAGAGCTTGAGAAGTGGTTAGGTCCGTAGGAGATGGGCCATCCATAGTAGACGGAACAACGACCGATTGAATGGCAGGAGTCTCCAAGCCATCGGGTGTCGGCATCCTTTGCTCCTTGCTCCACAATATGGATGGAGTCGCTGGTCTCTTCGCTAATAGTGTCATCTATTGTGATTTGGGACAAGTCGAGATCAGGATAAGCAGCTCCCACCTGCTTCAAACAATTATCAAACCCGTCACCATAATAGACACTGCACGCGTCGAAGAAGGGTTGAGAGACATGGAACTCCACCACAGTGTCCACCTTGGCCTTGTCCATATGCTCATGAAGGGCAGTCAGCTTCGTCGTCAAATTGGTCTTCGCCTTTTTTGCCTCCTCATACAGACGGGTCTCCTCCTCAAGCGCCATAGTTTTGACCGTCAACTCCTTGTTAAGGGTAGTGATGACCTTCGCATACTAGGCTCGTTCCTTATTCTCTATCTCTTGACGCTTGTAGAACCGATGGATCACCCATTCGTTGGCCACACACCTGTTTTGAAGGGCCTTCATCTGCACCAACGCCTGAAACAAAAACGATGATTAAAACAAAAGGCAAGAAGTTACGAAGCATCATACAAGTGACGGAGGCATACCCATGACAAATCAAAGAGGCCAAAAGCCCCCAAGTCTTCTGAGGAGTGTTCACCATAAGGATCCAGATCCGTCTCCTTAATGATCGAATTGACCATCTCAATGGCATAGTCCTTGTGTGTAATTAATTGACGGATGGAATCAGGGGCAACGGGACCTTTTACCTCCATCAAACCCTTCTCGACTCCATGGCAAGGGAGACTAGTAGGCGAAGGGGACCCCTGTTGCTTGTCATCGGTAGATGGGTTCGTCCTTTTCTTGGGTGGACGGTCGTCCTTACCGTCGTTCTTTCTCTTGGGTACCACTTTAGCGCCCACCTTGGGAGTCGACGCTGAAGCCCCACCCTGTTGCTTACACACCACAATAGACTTCCTCACCATTGACTTTTGTCTACCTATGTCCATCTCTACAAAGGAGTGACAAGGAATGTTAGAAAAGGAGCAGAGGGGTTGGAAAGGATAGTAAGGTTAAGTCTTACGCTGACGGGAGAAAGCATGCAACCGTTGGGCTACTAGCGTCGGCTTGGGGCCACCACAAAATGCATGGAGAGTGTCGAGGGTGACTAAGTCCTTCCACTTCCTTTGTTCAAAAGGAATCTCCAAAACATGACGAATGAAAACCTTCTATTCGTCGCTGATTTGTGGACTTAGGCTGAAAACAAGAAAAAGAAGGGATGTTAGATACATAACAAAATAGACGGGGTGGTAAGAATAAAAATAGACAACACACCTGAGTCCCTTACTATGCCCCAAGTGTTATCAAAACCGTTCGGAATACTGTCACACTCCTCAAGCCTACACACCCAATTCATCCCCTCAACAAAAAAGTATATGTTCTTCCAATTCCTATTTGAGTCAGGCATATCAGACACCAGCCGAAGCGACGTCTTCCTCGCTAAAAAATGGTAAATACCATTAGACGAAGAGATCTGTTAAGGCTTGTAGCAATAAAAGAACTCGTCGAGGGTAAGCTGATGGTTGCCATCACTTAGCTGACCCTAGATCACTTCAACTTCAAGGAATATCCTCCACGCATTAGGTGCTATTTGGTTGACAGATAGACCTAAGTAGTTGGCTAATTGATGGTGTAACTCTGTTAGCGGCAACCTCAGGCCCGCAGCAAACATGACATAATACATGCCAACGTTCATCGCCTTTCCTGAGTAACACTTCTCAAACTTCTTAGGCAGACGGATAGGAATATTCTCTGGAATTTGGAAGCGGTCACAGATTTTATTGAAGACGTTGGGAGACATGGTTAGATAGAAGTCGTTCACCGTCCATATTAGAGGATGGATGAAAGGCCTAAGTCTGCCGCCGTCCACTTGGCCAACCGTCTCTTGATCACCCCTGTCCTCATCATCCTCTTTATCCTTTTCGTCATCTTCCTCCCCTTCATCCTCTTCCTCTTCCTTATTACCCTCTTCCTCCCCTTCCTAATCCTCTTCACACTTCTTTTCCTCCTTGGCAAGGGAGTAAGCAGACAGATCCCTCTTTGGGGACTAGGTTACATCTCCCTCCGGCTCACACCCTGAAGGATAGACCTCATCGTAACCCGCACCCTCACGGACTGACGACGGCTGGTCACTCGTCGTTTCTCTATCACCTGACATCTATTCACCTATAAACGATAGAGGTATTCTAAGAGCCTATTTGACGGGTCTCTAAGCAAGTGATGACCAACTAAGAAAATAAATTGAAAGTAATAACAAGGCATGGCAAAGAAACTTACAAGGGACGAACGATAGCTCAAGATGATGGATTCCTCAAAAATGATGGAGTACACGACGATGGTTGTGCACCACAAATTCTGATCTCTAGAGCTCTCATGAAATAAACGACAAGGTAAAGATAGTGAGTTAAGGGGGAGGAACTATTTATAGGGCGGAGGGGAGGAACTAACTAGCAAATGCCACCTGTTGCCTAGCATTTAAACTTAGGGTTGCCTACACCATTTAGACACTCTCTCCAATAAAACACCTAATCAATGGTCATAAATACTCGTGTACTCCACTGCCCGTCAGCTAAAGCCGACGGTACCACAGAGTAAGGGGTAGCTGATAAGGGTATTTTAGACAGATATTTAATACCCCTGGACACGTCACGCAAGGAAACCGATGATGCCGACGGGCCCGTCAGCTTTACCGAAACAAATGGAAGACTAGGGGGATGACAACGCAAGCAACGACCCCACGATGACAACCCGATATGCGCTTCTATAAACTGACGGGGGATCCTTGGACAAGGTGTAGGGGCTGACAGGGTGAAATGGACGACAGGTCTAGCGTGGCTTGGCTTGGTCCCCACGAATGCCTGTACATGGAAACATCTTATGTGACACGTAAGATAAATTCCATTACTCACCCATATCGCTCTCATATGGAAAGGTACCTTGAAATCTTAGAAACCCTAAGTGCCAAACCCTTCCAACAAGGAGATCCCTACTTTGAAGGGATTTCAATTCACCACTCACCACTATATAAGCACTAGACCTCCACTTTTCTCAAGTACGCAGAAAATCTCTAACTCTTTCACTATAGAGCTCTTAGAGATTTCTCACTCGCTAACTTAACCTTCGAAGGGTTCTTGGCCGGTACCACACTGGTGCCTTCTATTTGGTCCCTTTGTTCTTATTCCATAAGTACTCATTGGAGTGATTTGGAGCCTACAACTCACTGACGATTTCATAACATCATCATATATATACACACACACACAACCCAAATTTGATTTTTTTTAAATGCCTCCATTCTCCAAAGTCTTGAGTCCTTGATAGCTCCAAAACTCATCGTTCCACTATAGGCTAATATTTTCCACTCGATCACTAATGTCGGCTTATCAGTATGTAGTGATACTGGTATCTCCCTCTCGCTTTCTCTAATCATGTTGGAGATTACAAGTTTGCTTTGTAATATAGCTACTTTTGGGTCTGGATATGTGAATGAATAACCAAAACAAAAGAAAGACTTGCATTAATGTTTTTTTTTTTTTTTTGAATTTTTTATAGGACTTGCATTTATGTTTTGATAAGTGTGTACAGTGCTATACAACTTGCATTAATGTTTGACAACTTAAATTTTCTTTTTTTCATAAAAAGATTTCTACTTTTTTTATGCGTCACTAGAGCCTAGAGTTTTTTTTTTTTTGGTGCTAAATCTAGAGACTAGTGTGTGTTATTACTATTATCTATTTTGTTTTTTTATGAGTTATGCCATAACGTGTAAATGATATTTTTTTTACAACTTGCAATCTTTAAATCTATTTTTTATTATTGTATTATTTTATATTTAACAGTTAGTTTGATAACAATGAATTTGTAATTTTTTAAATTTATATGATATTTATATTTAGCCCTTCTACTATTATAAATTTTTTTCACAATGTGCTGAAGTAATTTCACGTTAATTAATCACATTTTCTCTACTACTTATAATCAATTATGTAAGAATTTTTATCAAAGAAAGATAATACTCCCTCCATCCTAGTTCTTTTGTACTCTATTCCATTTTGGGACGTCCCAAAATATTGTCCTATTTCTAAAAATAAAAGTTATTAATTAACTAATGTTCCTATTATATCCCTACTTTATTTTCAAAAATATTTGAAAAGAAAACTAATAAATATTTAAAAAATCAATCTAATTGGGGCACCTTTTGAGTGCTCAAAAGCCTAGTTCTGATAAGACTGGCTTAGAAAATGATGTTTCCTCCGGTCCCTCCTCTTCCACGGCTTTTGGATCGAGGACTGTCTTTGTGCCCCAATCTGACAAAGGTAATAAAGGTATGAAATTCAAAACTGATTTGGACAATTCTAATTCCTTTGTTAGACCTTATGTTTGTCACCATTGTGGTGTTCCTGGACACATTCATCCTAATTGCTTTAAGTTGTATCCTCAAAAGCAAGTGTCCAAACAGTCACAAGTTTCCTCTTAAGGACCGATACCTTTATTTAGAGAGTTATTAAAAGCCTCGAGCTTTTTAACTCAATTTCAGGAGAATCTTAATTCTTCTATATCCTTTAGTAGACATACTAGGACACGTGCCTTTTCATCTTCACGGCCAAAGATTTGTACTGTGTGGGTGAAAAAGGAGCCTAAGACATAATTTTCTTTTATATTTGTCTTCTGCTTTAATTCTTTCTATTTAAAGTAGGACTCTCTTTACTTGATTTCTTATCTGCTTTTGAAATCATGCTTTCATGCATCTGCATTTTTCTATCATGCTTTCATGCATCTGCATCTTTCTTTCATGCCTTCATGATTGTTTTTCTGTTTTTGTTTGGTTGTTTAGTTTTTATTTTGTTTGTTTTCAAAATAAAAATAAATAAAAAAATTAGAAAAATACAAAAATAATGTATTTGTGTACATTGGTACTTGTGTACCTTGGATGGCCATTGAAACAAAATTTTCTAAACTTTGTATCTTTTGTAGCATAGATGAGCATCTCTATGCACAACTAAGCAAGTGAGCTTTGTGGCTCGTGTTTGTGATGAATAAAGTTAAGTAATCTCTTATATTTGACACTCGTATCACTTTTTTTAACGGGAAGGACTAGAAAATCCTAAGAAAAAGGCATAAATAACCATCTCACCACTGTTGCTCACCAATCATGAAATGACATTTGTATGCTTCAGTATAGCAAAAGTGCAATGTCAAAAAACTTAACATAATTGGGTATTTCTTTTCTCTCTCTTATATGCCCATGCATGATATGCTTAATAAAAGAAAAATATGCAAAGAAACAATAAAAGCAAAAATATCAAAATGTTTTATATATGATTGCAAGCCTGTATTCTAGGAGATGTGAGAGTTATAGGATGTACCTCGAAGGTGATAGTCCCCATCAAACAACCATGATCTTGTGTGAGTTAAATTGATTTACTCATATCTCAAATCGTCATAACATGTAGACACCTATGCAATCTTGCAATGTTTTTCACACACAACATGCAATATTCTTTGCTACTTTTGATACATGTGCAGGTACAATGTGATTTCCCATCACAGGGTTTACTTGTGTTAATGTATGTTCACTAAATTGTCTTGACTTGTTTTTGAAATATAAAATTGGTTCGACTTGTTTAGTGTGTGTGTGTGTGTGTGTTCTGGACCTTTTTTTCATGTATGCATGACATTTTTTCATTGAGAGATGTTTTTGAGAGCTTAAAATGTTGCTTGGATCCTTGGTTGAGTAGCATGCTTGATTGCATTCATGTCTGTGTTTTTCTCTTCTTTGAAAAACTGTTTTTAAGCAATCTCTACAGCTCTCGATCCATCAAGATTCTCTTGCATGCATTGTTTTTCACATGTTTTGCATCTTTCTATTATCTTGTCATCCATAGCATCTTGTTTCATTACATTCATGTATTTATATGGATTCCTTGTGCCCCCTTGATCATCCTTGATCATCTTTATGTTTCTTAAGTGAAGCTTTCTAGCTTCCTGTACCCTTTGTCAATCATGACAAAAAGGGGGAGAAATTGTGGAGAATATGTGGTTTCTTTTTAAGATTCTACACGTTAGGGGGAGAAATACATGCCTTTGTAAGGGGGGAGGTGTTTCATCTTGTTAGGGGGAGTGCTTGCCTCCTTCTTCTTGTATACTGGTCTTGTGACCATGTTTACATACATAGTTTTTATCGTTGATATATATGTGATGATGTATGTTTTCTTCACCTACCTCTACATGTGTTGTTTCATTTCTATCTTTATACACATGTTTCCTCTTTATTGTATGCAATCTTTTATTTCTGTTTCACACAAAGATGCCTTCATGAGTTATGTTTAAATGTTTCAGAAATACAGGTTGTCAAAGTCTTCCTCGCCATGAACTCTCTTCTTGCAAAGTTTTTCAAGAGTTTGTGTTAGGATAGATTTTATTGTTCTTAACAAGTAAGTATGAGCTGAGTGATTTACGACTTCTCTCATATGTTCATTTGTTTGTTGTGGTTTTGTCATGGATTGCCAAAGGGGGAGATTGTTAGGACATATGTGAATCATGCTAGGAACATATATCCATTTTATGTAATTGGCTAATCCTTTAACAAAACACACTTTACTTGTATTTGGGTAGATCTAGGATGTGTTTAATACTTCAAGAAACAAGGTTTCAAGTTCAAGTGTTAAAGCCATGCAAGTCTATCCAAGAAACAAGTGAAGAAGTGTTGATTCATTAAATCTCAATAGCTCCTCCATAGCTCTCGAAAGCTAGGCAATCTATCGAGACTTTCAGCTTTTCTTTTCGCAATCTCGATAGCTCGCAACAGAAAGCTCGATAGCTTCTCGATAGCTCTCAATAGCTCGCAACTGGTCTCTACAGATTGCTATCTATCGAGGTATCTATTGAGAATTACGAAAATCAATTTTTCGGATTTGATTTTTAGCCCATGCTTATATATTTATGTAGGGTTTCTTCTTTCACAACCCTAGATATATATATATATATATATATATATATATATATATATATATATATATATATATATATATATATATATATATATATATATATAAAGCTTATTTTAGAGGCTATTACACATGAAAATATAAGAAGAACACATGCAAAAGGTGACCGAAGCCTTATTCTCTTTAAAAGAAGCTACAACGTCTTTGCACCTTAGGGTTTTGTAACCAAGTGCTTCTTGATCTTTATTGTTGATGAAGTGAAGAACTTTGCAGCCAACATTATTCTTTCTCAAGTTGGTGAGTGAGTCACGTATTGGGATTTGTGCAAAGAAATTAGTCACGTACTGGGATCCATGCATCAAAAGGTGGCATTCATATATTGAAGAGTTTAGAGGTTCTGAAGCGGTAGGTTTCTGCTGTAAGTTCATCTACAGGGATTGTAGAGTCTAGGGACAAAGGTTTTGTACTAGATCTGAAACTTCTCTTTAGTATAGTGGATTGCTTTTCGAGAAGGTTTTCCCCCAGGTTTTTTACTGTGAAACTAGTTTGTTTCATTGGTTTTCCTAGGTCATCATATCTTGTCTTATTTATTTTTCCGCTGCATGATATTGACATGATATTGATGTTAGTTTGTTTTAACATGGTTTATTCATAATAAATCTAATTAACAACTTGGGTTTAAAACTTGTTAATTCTATCAACGTGGGTCTAAATTTCCCAACAGTAAAACTTCTTTTCAAACTCTTACGTCAAAAAAAAAAATGTATCATAAATATTAAGATAGTGTTTCTTTTGTAAAACTCCTTTCAAAATTAAGATGGTAGTTTTTTTTTTCATTACTACAAATAAAACTATCCAGACATCTTTTTGAGATTAAATTCATCTCTCTCTCTCCTCATATCTAAATTAATATTTTCTAGACACATATAATGTTTTTAAAAATAGCTTACAAATAAAGAAATACTATCTATAATATAATATTATAATACAATAATAAAATAATCTTTAAAGCATTAATTAATAAAATCTTAGTTATCGAAAACACTATTTGAACTTTACTTAACAATAAAATCACCTAATAGGCTTAAAAATTCTAAAATAAAATAGGATGTAACTCAAATAATTATTACTGACTAAATCAAGATTAGTTTTATGTAAAGAATACAATATCATGGATTAGGCAATTATTTTATAAGATGAAGTTTTAAATTTATTTTACCTTGAGTAATACAATCTATTTTATAGGAGAGTTGAAATGAAGTGAATTCAAAGAACTATTATCCTAATTTTCAATTTTGATTCTAATGTAGAGAACGAGTTTCTTTTGTCATTGGAAGATTAAGAGTTTTAGAGCACATATAGAAATTGAATCAGTAAAGATGAAATAGGAAAATTAAATAGAAGTGCTATGTCTGCTATAACATTTTTGCAATACTTCACAATAAATTTTAAGTGGCTGGTTGTTATTGATGAGCAAAAAGGTAATTTCAATGATAAGTTTAAATTAGAACTAATAATAACTTACTAACTAAGATTTGTTGTAAAAGTTTAGTAAAAATGTTATGCACCTTACCCTAGCCTAGGAACTTTTTTTTTTTTTTTTTGGTAGTGTGGTTGGGACCTTATAGCTTCTTCTAGTCAAAACCGAAGATGGGAAACTGAATTGTCATAGGCTGTAAGAAGGAGTGCACAACTAGTATACTTCCCCCCACACTTTTGGGGCCTTTTAGCTTCTTCCACTAATAAATACTAAGGTTTTGTTTGTTTGGAGTGATTATAGGGAGAATGGAAAATAATAGAGAAATATGGAGGGGAAATGGTGTTTGTAGTTATTTAGTTGAAGGTGAAAAAGATAAGAGATTTTTGTGGGGCTCAAGAGTTCTCTACGAGCATAACAAAATACAATCTCCCCAATTTAAAGAGAAAATGGGAGAGAAAATTGGGCAAACATATTTGGTCAAAAAATGCCTACTCTACTATATGTTCACTGCTGTTTCTTTTTTTATTTTTTTATTTTTTTATCTTTTGGCTAGCTGGGCATAACTTCATTGTACGAGTTCATCTCTTTTTTTCCCCTCTCATTTATCACTTCTCTTTTATTTATTTATTATTATTTATTCATCTTTTTTTCTCAATTGTTTTGTGGTCTTGCGCTCATCCATATATTTTATTTTTTTAATGAAATGTTCATATATATACAATTTTTTTAATAAAAATATAATGTGCAAATTTGTTTTATAATGTGCAAATATAAGAGTAAATTTATACAAATTCTACTTTCTATCCTCCTACTTTTCTCCTCAACTAAACAAAAAAGTTTTCCATTTTTCCATTTTTTCATCCATCCAACCAAACACGGGAGAGAGAACTAAATCTTTTATATCTTCACACTTTTCCATTCTCCTACCAATTTTCTATTCTCACAATTCTTCACTCCTCCAACTAAATGGACCCCAAGGGCAAAGGTTGGAGGGGAAATTGATTTACCATTTACAAAAAGGTGGGTTGGGGGTGAGGGGGGAAGAGGCCAGTGTCTAGGATTTCATTATTTTTCCTTGATGAAACACCCACCTAAAATTTCTATTGGTGGGGACCTTCTTCTACTTGAGGCCTAGGTGTTAGGTCATTCCCTAAGTTGGCTACCTATTGTGCTGGATAGCTGGCCATGAATAAAGATACTTTTTCATTTGGGTAAAAGAAAAAAGATGCATTTAATGTCTTCATATTACTTTTTCAAATCATAAAGTCAAGTAGTACAAAAATTTCAATAAAAACAAACATAACTAGCTTAAATTTATGTTTGCAACCAATGAATAAATTATACATGCATTTATAACGAAAAAAGAAGAAGTTATATGTGCATTTCCCTACTCTTTTTTATTTAAGGTACATAGAAATTGGTAATTGAATATTTAACATTACCCTCTCACTTAAACTCCATTCCCTCTCAATTAAACTCTGAAACAAGGGTATGGATTTTTCATTCCCTCCATTAAAACTCCTATGGGGGAAAGATACACAAACACACAATAACGAAACAAAATGTCTATGTAACCGTCTTACACAATTTATTTATCATACACATATGGTAGAAATCCCACAGTGAGAGGCTCAAACAACTAATTAAAAAGTAAGAGTATAGATAAGGTGCTCTAAGATACACAAATTGCTTTCTTGAGGTGTAGGGAGTAAGCAAGAAAACAAAAATATAGTATGGCTCTACTTAGCTTAGCCAACTCTCTCTCATTAGTTCTTCTCTAGGGTCTTTTTCTTAATATTTCTCAAGCCTCTCTCTATTGCATCCTTCTACCCTTTTATAGGCATTTTTCCTTCCCTTATCTCCCCAGCTAGCCTACTGTCAGCCAGATTTTTTGGGATACTTGTCACATCCCCCCTCGATTTTACCCCCTTTCATCATGAAATAAGACTTTTGGGGGTCTCTTCATTGTTCAGGTTGTCCTATATGCATTTAATGTGGAAGAGATTAGGTGGAGAACCTCTCGTTAATGCGGAGCTGATCGTCTCTATGATCCTTATCCTTTTAGGATGTTTCCCGAGACAAATCTGGTGGGTGTGGCATCTCAGATTAAAAAGGAAACCAGTTGCCCACAGTCCCATTCTTTTCTACAGAAGGGCCATCCATGCTCATTACCTCAGATAAGAGTTTCGGTATTAGTGGCCAACTCGAATCTCCACGGGAACTGCTTTAGGGAGTTACCCATGACTCTTTAAGCGCCCTAGCTTGTATCCACATTGATGGGCCTAGCCTATTTCTTCAAGTATGATCTTCTAGCTTTTGGGCCTCAGCCTAAAATCAAGTTCACCCCCATCCCTCCATAATAGCCCCCTACAATCTCTATATCATTAATGCTGAAGTGGAGATTGTGGCCGGAGATAAATGGGGGGCAATCATTAACTGTCATTGATGGGAGGTGGTGCCGTCATGCATTAATTTCCCAGACGTGCCTGGATTCCCCACCCTTTAATGAGTGGCACATGTATTCATGAATGGTTGGATCAGACCTTAGGAAAATGGGAAGGCACGGGAAACCAGGCAGGGGTCACTCCTTACCTTTTCCTGCTCCCTTCTTTTCTATATAAAGGGGGAACCCAGACCAATTTCTAAGTTCCCATTTTTTATCCTTCACAAACTTCTCCTTAAATTTTTCCTCAAGTTTTTCATTTTTCTTCAAATCGAGAGTTGCTCTAACCATCTTCATGAAGGAAAAATTCTGGTTTTGCATCTCATGCAAAACCCACAGCGGAAGCAAGGAACAAGGATCTATTTCATTCATGATTGATAACGTGCACAATGTAAATTTCAGAATTTAAGAACAAGATAGCGTACCTTGGTGTGGAGAAATTCAAAACAAAGATTAGAAGCACTTGGGAACACTTTTAATCTTCACTCCAATTCCACTTTACGCCCAAGATGTGTGGTCTCTCAATCAGTTTTTCAAAGGGAGAATGAAAGTGTGTCTCACACTCTCTCACACACCGTTTCTTTTTCTTTTCTAAACTCTTCTAATAAAAATTCTGGTTGTTTCTCCCTTTATAACTAACTGATTATCTAATTGGGCTGGCCTATTGGGCCTTTCCAATTGGGCTTTAGTGTGTGGCTTGGAGTGGGACCAAAAGGGACCAATAAGACACTAGCTCCAATGGGCCTTGGGCTTTTCCGTCAACTCTTGACAAGTCCAAAGTTACCATTAATTATATTTAATACCACTATATAAATATAATTGCACTCTAGGCCTTATTAATAAATTATATCCCAAGACTTTATTAAACACGTAACCCCTTCATAAAATATTCGTAGTAACACAAAGTCATAAATATAGACTGCCACTTTGTAAATTACTACATCTTATCCTTGAGTACCCGGTTTAATTCTTTAAAGTTATTCATTATATATTTATGAAATCCAATTTCATAAATATATACTTTAGTAATTTCTTACTAAAGTGGTTAGGCCTAACTCTCTGAATAACTGAAACCATTAAACTTATCTCAAGGGAATATTTTATATCTCTATCAAGAGACTATGAATTCCATCTTGAGAATATATGTTCCATCAACACTAAATATGGCTGCCCAACATGCGAGGTTTTTGACCGTTATTTCGAATCTCACTCACGATATATCAAAGCAACCTACACTTCATGATCGGGTCCATTATTCTCTCGGGGATTAAGAGTTCATGCAAATAGAAGTCGTGAGATTTATTATTCATTTGACGGTCGTTAGAAGAATAATAAATCTCACAAATTCAATATGTTTTAACTCTTAAAACATATCAACATATCAACTAGAAGCTTCCACTTCCATGATCAAGACAAATCATCTTAGTTGACACGTTATAGTCTTCGTAGATGAAATGCCCAATTTCATCACCGACTACGAACTATTAATTCTGAGTTTACAAAGAACTTGTGATTTACATCTTCTGTGACTTTTCACATAAATCACATACAATGCATCTCATGGACTATATGATAATGTCCCATATTCACGTAACCACTATTTTAGATAATAATAAAATAACTTTATCAAATACAATATTAAGTCATACATCATGTCATACATAATGTCATACATAATATCATACATAGCATCATACAATAGGATTTAAGGGCACTAATCCTAACAATCTCCCACTTGCCCTAAAGACTATTGTGCATTAATCTAACTCCCATTCCCTCCAAATGTGACTCGAAAGTCCTTTGAGGTAAGGCTTTGGTAAAAGGATGCTGAGATTATTTGCACTTTCAATCTTTGCTACCACAACATCTCCACGAGCAACAATATCTCGAATGATGTGGTACTTCCTCTCAATGTGCTTTCCTTTCTTGTGATTCCTTGGATCTTTGGATTGTGCAACCGCTCCACTATTGTCACAAAACAATGTGATGGGAACTTGCTCGATTCTCATTACACCAAGATCAGAAAGGAATTTCTTAAGCCAAACAGCCTCCTTTGCTGCTTCACAAGCAGCAACATACTCGGCTTCCATAGTGGAGTCCGCAATACAAGATTGCTTGACACTCCTCCAACTTATGGCTCCACCTCCCAAGGTGAAAACACATCCTGAAGTGGATTTTCTGAAATCTAGATCCGAAAGTCGAATCTGTATATAACCAATGGGAATCAAATCCTCACTATGGTAAACAAGCATATAATCTCTCGTTCTCCTAAGATACTTGAGAATATGCTTCTGACTTGCCAATGTTTTGGTCCTGATTTGATTGATATCGGCTGACCATGCCAATGAATAACAAATATACTGGTCTAGTACAAAGCATGGCATACGTGAGACTTCCACTAGAAGCATAGGGAACTTGTCTCATCATATTTTCTTCCTCTTGAGTCTTAGGCCTTTGGTCATCGAACGAGAGGAACTCCATGTCTAAAAGGAAGCAATCCTTTCTTGGAGTTTTGCATGCTAAACCGTTCTAGAACCTTATCTATATATCCAGCATGTGATAAGCCTAACATCTTATTCTTGCGATCTCGCCAAAGCTTGATCCCTAGAATAAAGTTAGCCTCACCCAAGTCCTTCATATCAAATTGGCTTGACAACCAAACTTTAACCGATGACATTACCCCTACATCATTCCCAATGAGTAGAATATCATCAACATAAAGAACTAGGAACATTACTACTTTGTCTCGATGCCTTTTGTACACACATGGTTCATCAAGATTTTGTTCAAAACCAAATGACTTGATTGCTTGATCAAATCTGATGTTCCATGACCTAGATGCTTGTATAAGTCCATAAATGGACCTATTCAACTTGCATACCATATGCTCTTGGTTGTTCGCTATGAAACCTTTTGGTTGCAACATGTATATTTCTTCTTCAAGATTGCCATTAAGAAATGCAGTCTTGACATCCATTTGCCAAATCTCATAATCATAATGAGCAGCAATGGATAAGAGAATTCTGATAGATTTAAGCATGGCTACTTGGCGAAAAAGTTTCATCATAATCAATACCTTCTTTTTGTGTATACCCTTTCGCCACTAGTCTTGCTTTAAAGGTTTCAACCTTTCCATCTATCCCTCTCTTTCTCTTGTAAACCCATTTGCAACCAACAGGTTTAATGCCGTTAGGCGCCTTTACAAGATCCCATACATGATTGGAATCCATAGAATCCAATTCAGATTTCATAGCTTGGACCCAATGATGTGCATCTATATCACCCATTGCTTCATCATAAGTGTAAGGATCCGATTCAGCCTCTTCTGAGATAGCCTCATAAGTTTCTCCCAAACCTATGAATCTTATAGGAGGTCGAACAATTCTCCCACTACGACGAGGCACCTGTGTACTAGACATCTCATAAGTAGTATCTTGTGGTGTATCTAATACAGCTACATCATTCCTAGTTTCATCCATTGGTTGTTCAACTACAGGTTCATTCATTTCAGCCAAGACAACTCTACTTCTAGGAGTAAAATTATTCATATAGTCATTTTCCAAGAATTTGGCATTTGTGCTAACAAACACTTTATTATCCTTATGACTATAGAATAAACCTCCAAGCATTCCTTTTGGATACCCTACAAAAAATACCACTTCGTTTTAGATTTTGTAACTTGTCAGACTTTCCTTTCAACACATGTCTTGGACAACCCCAAATGTGGAGATGTCTCATACTAGGCTTACGCCCATTCCACAACTCTACAGGTGTTTTAGGAATAGACTTCGAAGGTACTAAATTCGAAGATACATTGCGATATTCAAGGCATATCCCCAAAAGAAATTGGTAGAGTTGAATAACTCAACATGGACCTAACCATATCTAAAAGAGTCCTATTCCTTCTTTACTGCTACACCATTTTGTTGTGGAGTTCCGAGTGCGATCAGGGATATAATCCCATTTTCAGTCAAGTAATCCTTAAAATCACCAAGAAGGTATTCGCCACCTCGATCAGATCGAATGACCTTTATGTGTTTACCCAATTGATTTTCAACTTCAGCCCTAAACTCTTTGAACTTTTCAAAGGCTTCGGATTTCCGTTTCATTAGGTACACATAACCAAATCTAGAGTAATCATCAGTGAAAGTAATGAAATACTCATAGCCACCTCTTGCTTGGATTGACATAGGACCACATACATCTGAATGTACTAGTTCTAGCAAATCTTGTGCTCTTCTACCCTTTGCATTAAAAGGTCGTTTGGTCATTTTTCCTTCCAAACAAGATTCACAAACTGGAAAACCATCAAAGTCCATGGGCTGTAAAAGTCCATCTTTGATTAGTCTTTGAATCCTACTTGAATTGATATGACCTAAACGCAAGTGCCATAGATATGCATCGCTAGTAGAAGGAAACTTTCTCTTTAATGATTTCACATGAGAGTTACTATCTAATTCGAATTGTATAATTCATGCTTATCGGGGAGTTAAAATATAAAGACCATCCACAATATTGCCGTAACGTATAAACACTTTATCCTTCTTTATTACAACATTGTCTTTTCGGGATAACACAATATCCACATTTACCTAAGTAAGTTGCGAAATTAAATTCCTACGAACATTAGGTACATACAAACGATCTTCCAATATTAAAACTCTAGACTTAAAACACAAATTAAACACTCCAACAACTTCAACCGAATCTTGCTCCCATCGGCCAAAGTAAGAAATAGTTCTCCTTCATTCAACTTTTGGTCTCCGGAACCCCGCAAAGAATTGCGAGATATGATTAGTACAACCTGAATCCACACACCGGGAATGCTGTTGGATTCTGTACCAAACATATTTCAAGAAGAAATGAACTTTTCATACCTTTATTCTTGGCAGCCTTGAATGTTGGACAATTCCTCTTCCAATGTCCTTTCTCACCACAATGGAAACACTTTCCTTTGGTTTTCTTTCCTTTGTTGGCAACCCCTAAGGCAATTTGTTTACCTTCTTTTTTAGTGAAGTCCTTCTTCTTCTTCTTCTTACCCTTGCCTTTCGACTTAGGTTGAGAAGTAGAAGCTTCACCCATATTGGCTTCAACACTAGAAGTACCAAGGATGCCTTCCGCCGCCACTAACTCATTCATTAATTCAGACAAAGAATAAATCTTTTTGTTCATGTTATAATTGAGTCTAAATTCCTTGAATGATTCGGTATAGTGGTTTGGAGTATCATATCCACTTGGGATTCTCCATCAATGTCGGCACCTAAAATTTCTAATGTGTTCGAATTAGCAATCATCCTAAGACAATGCTCCTCACCGAACTTCCCGCAGCCATTTTGGTATTATAAATTTGTCTCATGGTTTCTTGCCTTGCGAACGGCCTTGCTCACCAAACATCTCCTTCAGACTATGCATTATGTCCGAAGCAAGTTCTACATCCTTGCATTTGATGCTTTGTAGAACATTTGAGATAGATGCTAGGATGTAGCACTTGGCCATCTCATTAGATTTCGCCAACGATCATATCGCTGTTTTTCCTCAAGAGGAGCATCTAATGAAGGAAATTTAGGACATGGTTGAGTAAGCACATACTTGTGCTCTTCGATAGCAAGAACAATGTCCAAATTTCTTTTCCGATCAACATAGTTGGATCCAAATGTTTGTTTTGGTTAAGAATAGAAACAAGTGGGCTAAATGATGCCATGACAAAATCTGAAAATAATAAACATGAATATAATAAGTAAATTGGACATTATCAATTTTGCATAAAAACATATAATATGGAACCTTAATAAAACCATAAAATAATATATGCAACGACAACCCAATCTCATATTCAATGTCCCTCAGCATAGAGTGAACATAAAATATTATGATTGATTGAGAACTATTCTCATTATTAGCACTATCATGATAACTCTTATCAAATACTAATAATATGTCGTTTTATATTTAGCCTCTAAGTAATAATAGCAAGAACTCAGCATAGAGGATACTATAATACTTAGTCTAGTGTATACCATTGTCTAGAATTATGTGTAACCACATCTCATCCCTTTAACAGGCTTATTTTGTAGTACCATGATAAAACACCCTCCGCATGGAATGCAAAGCTCGAAGCTAAGACAAGGTGTTTATCAAACCACTATAAACCAAGAAATTCAATCTTGTAGGACCATAAAATAAATACTCTCCGCATGGAATGCTAAGCTCGAGGCAAAGACAAAGTATATATTTCACACTACTATGAACCAACAATGGAGGCCGTGAGATCCAACCCTTGAATCTCTCTCCCACTAGATATTTTAAAATAAAGGTTTTTAAGATCAAGAATGATAATAATGCTAGACACGTGAAAAAAATATATAATCCTAATCTAATTAGGAATAAACTTCATTAAACTAGCATTAACGTATATAAATATATATATATATATATAACGTAATAAAAATCTTTATTATATATAAAAATTATATTATATATAATATAATATACAAATTAATATATATAATATATAATTATTACTTTATATATATATTATAATATATATATATATATATAATATATGATTATTATATTATATTATATATATATAACTGTCAGAGAAGATTTGAATCCTCACGGATTCACTTTTTTTTCTAAGGCATGCAATTTTACAAACCAAGTCATGCATTGAATTCAACCCGTGCAACAAATTCAACCATGCAATGCCATAAAAATCCGGACCATGCAATCAAAGGTCAAACGATGCATTAATGATTCAAAGCTTTTGACAAGTGAATAACTGCCACTCAATAACTGCCAATCCAATAACTACCCCTATTCAAATAAACATCAAGGCAACAGATATTAAATGTTGCCGTGTAGAGCAGTGTTGGCCATATATATTGATCGCATGAATACCTTATAAGCAATTTACATGCCAGCCAAACCGTGCAAAAAGGAATACAAGCAGTGCAGTTATGGTTCACACATGATAGTTATTGAAATTTCAATAACTTTATCTTCTTCAATATATTTAAATGATGCAGAAAATTGAAAGACAAAAATAACGGTTTTCTTAAATTCTAAAATTTAATCACACATTATACAATCATGATATGAAAACCTGGCTCTGATACCAATTGAAGGAAAAATTCTGGTTTTGCATCTCATGCAAAACCCACAGCGGAAGCAAGGAACAAGGATCTATTTCATTCATGATTGATAACGTGCACAATGTAAATTTCAGAATTTAAGAACAAGATAGCGTACCTTGGTGTGGAGAAATTCAAAACAAAGATTAGAAGCACTTGGGAACACTTTTAATCTTCACTCCAATTCCACTTTACGCCCAAGATGTGTGGTCTCTCAATCAGTTTTTCAAAGGGAGAATGAAAGTGTGTCTCACACTCTCTCACACACCGTTTCTTTTTCTTTTCTAAACTCCTCTAATAAAAATTCTGGTTGTTTCTCCCTTTATAACTAACTGATTATCTAATTGGGCTGGCCTATTGGGCCTTTCCAATTGGGCTTTAGTGTGTGGCTTGGAGTGGGACCAAAAGGGACCAATAAGACACTAGCTCCAATGGGCCTTGGGCTTTTCCGTCAACTCTTGACAAGTCCAAAGTTACCATTAATTATATTTAATACCACTATATAAATATAATTGCACTCTAGGCCTTATTAATAAATTATATCCCAAGACTTTATTAAACACGTAACCCCTTCATAAAATATTCGTAGTAACACAAAGTCATAAATATAGACTGCCACTTTGTAAATTACTACATCTTATCCTTGAGTACCCGGTTTAATTCTTTAAAGTTATTCATTATATATTTATGAAATCCAATTTCATAAATATATACTTTAGTAATTTCTTACTAAAGTGGTTAGGCCTAACTCTCTGAATAACTGAAACCATTAAACTTATCTCAAGGGAATATTTTATATCTCTATCAAGAGACTATGAATTCCATCTTGAGAATATATGTTCCATCAACACTAAATATGGCTGCCCAACATAATGAGGTTTTGACCGTTATTTCAGATCTCACTCCTGATATATCAAAGCAACCTACACTTCATGATCAGGTCCATTATTCTCTCAGGATTAAGAGTTCATGCAAATAGAAGTCGTGAGATTTATTATTCATTTGACAGTCGTTAGAAGAATAATAAATCTCACAGCGGTCCTGTTCAATATGTTTTAACTCTTAAAACATATCAACATATCAACTAGAAGCTTCCACTTCCATGATCAAGACAAATCATCTTAGTTGACACGTTATAGTCTTCGTAGATGAAATGCCCAATTTCATCACCGACTACGAACTATTAATTCTGAGTTTACAAAGAACTTGTGATTTACATCTTCTGTGACTTTTCACATAAATCACATACAATGCATCTCATGGACTATATGATAATGTCCCATATTCACGTAACCACTATTTTAGATAATAATAAAATAACTTTATCAAATACAATATTAAGTCATACATCATGTCATACATAATGTCATACATAATATCATACATAGCATCATACAATAGGATTTAAGGGCACTAATCCTAACACTTCAAGTGACCCCAAGTGTTCTATCATTGCTTTCTTTGTTAGTATGCCCCTTCTTTTTATTTTCATCTATTCGATTTGTCAATAGGTTGGAATAATGGGGAAGTTCAAATCTATGGTCGATGCACCTAAAAGATTGGTTGAATTTAAAAGAGTATACGAGATTCCTAAGGATGTAGAGGTGAGGTATTGCCCAAGTCTGAGGTACTGTTCTCAAGGTGGAATGAAGGTCATTATCCGCTTGGTGGCATTTGTAAAGGGTAAGGTTAGGATCCCTATGAGTAAGTTGTTAACCAATTTTTTGAGGCATTTTAAAGTTTGCCCCAACCAATGTACCTTTAATGTATTTAGACTAGTTAGTAGTGTAGATGAACTTAATAGAAGACTCGATCTTAGTTTAACCAAGCATGATATTAATTATGTATATAGTTTTCAAGATAGTAAAACCTCAGGATTTTACTTTAAGATTTGGCATAGGGAAGTAAGGCTAATATCGGGTCTCCCTAATTCCAACAAGGAGACTAAAGGGAACTACTTGATCATCTCATGAAACTGGTGTCCTGATGAAATCCATTTTCCAACAACCGTGGGTAGAACAAATGGGTAGAAATACTAGAAATTGTCCTCTACCTTTCTCTCCTTTAATGTCTGTGTTGTTCATTTAATTTCATTTTTAGTACTAATTTCTATTTCACTTATTTGGCTTTTAAAGGATCATGCATTTAAAAAAAAAGGCAGTTGATCAACTCCACAGATTTGAATAGGCTGTTGAGATCCCCTATATACCCTTATTTAGACGAATAACTTTGGGCCGCGTACCTTATCCTTGGATATGCTCCTGTATATTGGAGTTTCCATAACGTGGGAAGGTCAATCACACAGGAGGACCCATTGCTCCCATTCATTGACATTTGAATAAAGGGATATGTTCTATCCTTGAATGAGAGAGAACGGAGGGAAGAAGAAAAAAGGCATAGCAACTCTCCACGTCCTTTCATCCCTGCACACCTCGGAGTAATGGTTATTGTTCCCGTCAAACGCTTACACCGTAGAAGGAAAATGAAGATGGGCAATTCTTCTTCTCTAAGTCCCCCTACTAGCACTCAAGAACTTAAACTCCCAACCACTCTCCTTGAGAAAGGAACCATGACCGAGATGTCCTATAAGAGAACCTACGTCACCCTCAGCCAAATTCAGGCCTCAACTCCTCCCATCGTTATACTAGCTGCCTAGTGTCCACTACCCCATCCAAAGGATTGCAAATTGGACAAAAATGGTAGAGGGGTGAAAGGGGAAGTTCAGGGTCCAAAGTAACAGTCCTTGACCCTAAGGGTTCCCCCATTGAGGAGGGCGACACTCCCGCCAACATCATGGGAGCTCTGGCCTACATAAGGGCCTTTTATGGAAGACGGGAAGTGCCTTCCTGCCACTAAAAGGTTTAGACCCCTAAGGACAAATAATGAGAAGATACAAGCTGCCTACTACTAGGGACATATGGATTGCATCGCATCTATGAGGCCCGAGGTGTAGCAAAACCTTTAGGTTTACTTCGCCAAAGTGTGGACCGCGGCTTTGGACAAGTTGCAGGTAGAAGCCACCTCGTCTCTTAGGAACTGATAGAGTCCCTTATCCTTCAAAGTTTATAATACTTCCAAATCCTGAGATCTAGGCTGTAATTAATGATGAATCTTTTGTTAGAGAGATCAAGGCCGCGACTACTATTGCATCTGTGGTGGCCAGGGTGGAGGGCTTTGCTATAGTGCCATCCTCTAGAGGAGTGGCCAGAGAAAAATGTGCTTTGATTAAGTCTTTAATCTATAAGATCTAGGCTGTAATTAATGATGAATCTCTTGTTAGAGAGATCGAGGCCGCGGCTACTACTGCACCTGTGGTGGGCGGGGTGGAGGGCTTTGCTATAGTGTCATCCTTTAGGGGAGTGGCCTGACAAAAATGTGCTTCGATCAAGTCTTTAGTCTTTAGTCTCATATTTCGTAATCCATGATTCTGATAGATAAGATACACATGCTCAGAGACATTTTTGGATTTTTTTTTTTAAGTGTTGTCAAACCCATATACGGAAGCCCTTATCTTGTTACATGCTTGACCATGCCTCATCCTCATCCTCAGGCCCTTCTTCGGCCCCTAATGATATCCTTAATATGATAGAAACTCTTCCCCTAGAAATTTCCAACACTTAAAAAAAAAATCCAAAAACATCTCTTAGCATGTGTATCTTATCTGTGGTGTTAAGGACTAGAGGTTTTTTAGAAAGATAATCAATGATAACCAGTTTCCATGTTCTTCTTACACTCTCATAGTCCTGTTAGGTCTTAGGGTGCTCTTTTATCTTCGTCTTGTGGCTGTGCTTAAATCCCTTATGTATTTGAAGGAATCGTAAAGCTTGATGCCATGAGACACTTTTTCTCAGTTATTTTATGCTTCTCTTTCTGTTATTAACTTTAGAGTCAAATAAAGGTAGAAAGTTCAACTTAGTTCTTACCCAAGGCAAAGACAGGTTCTAGTACCATGGGCTTTGTTACCATCATTTTTTGTTAAGTCTTAATTTCCCTTTCTGTTAGTGACCCTAGAGTCAGGCTAAGGCAAAAATTTCAACTTAGGACTTACTTGAGACAAAGACAGGGTCTAGTACCACGGGGTTTGTTACCATCATTTTTTGTTAAGTCTTAATTTCCCTTTCTGTTAGTGACCTTATGTGGACACAAAGGGGAAAAAGTGTCGGAATCACTACCTAGTTATATGGTCTAGGAACCATGAATATAGCATTCTTTTGAGGAAGGACCTTTGATCTTACTACCAAAGTTTGGGTTCGGAATTTAGGTACGTTCTTGGGAAGGTGTTAGGCACCCAAGACCACCCAACCCTAAGATTGGCCTCCCATCATTGTGTCTCATGTCTTAACCTTATTAAATGCACGTTCGATACTTGTATGTATACTCACACACCTACTAGCATACATCTACACATACAATCATTCATCCTAAAACAACATACTTATCAACCTAAAGCAAAAGAGCCAAACACAAAAGAAACCCTAGAATGTGAAATCCTATCATGTATCAAACAAGGTAGCCTTGGAAGATACTGAGGTGGGTGGTGTTGGAGGTGGCGATGATGATGACGCGAGTTCATTGAGTGATATTACTAAACTTGTGGAAGATAGAATTGGGCAATTGCAAAGCAGGAGGATTAGTAAGAGAGAAGAGAAGAAATCTCAGGCTGCTTCTATGAAGCCATTGGAGTTAGCTAAGGAGCTTGAGAAGAAGCATGCTTCTACTGGTTTGCATTGGGAAGAGGGTGCATCTACTTAGCCAATGAGGCTTGAGGGCGTATAGAGAGGATCAACCACATTAGGATACTTTGATATTGATGCAGATAATGCCATTACGAGGACCATTTCTTATCAGGCATTCAGGAGAGATCATGGTTCCCCTCAAGCTTTGGTTGTTCATACTAATTATATTGCTATTGGAATGTCAAAAGGGGTCATTCTCATTGTGCCCAGTAAATATTTCGATTATAATGCTGACCACATGGATCCAAAGGTTACTTTTGCATTAATCTGCTTATATTGCTCTTACTTGAACATGCTATTTTTCAATCAGCAGTCATTTCTCGTATACCTGAGCTGGTTGATTTAAGCAGGTAATGCTTTTTTTTTTTTTGAAGTTATTTGGGGATCGTGTTTAAATGGTACATATGATCTTTTGTTGCGCAGAAATTAATTTATTCTGCAATCTCATGCATTTGTTTATCCTTTGCCTCATGTACACCTCATACATATAAGCATGTTCCATCATATCATCAAAGTGAAACCCTAACACAAATGCATGGACATTGTTAATGCATGACTTACCCTTTACTTACCTCCCAATAACACAACACCTATGGCATCAATGCATGAACATGTGAATGAATGGCATTAAAACCAAGAAACCATAATCTAAACCCTAATATAAACATGTGATAACAAAAAAACATGTTAAAAGGTGAACAAGCAATTATGCAGCTTAAAACATATGAAAAAGAGGTTACACAAAACAAACATGTGAATGCAGAAACAAAACAAACAAAAAATCAAGGTTTCTGGGTAACGGCATCATGCACGCTGGAACAGGTCTGCGTACACATGAGTTCATCATGCGTGTGCAGGCTAGATTATGCGTACGTAAATTCCTACCTAGAAAACCTAAAAACACAGAAACAAAGCAAAAGCCAAACAAGACAGAAAATGTAAATCTAGCAACCTAACATGCTTAAAAACATAAAGAAAGCCTAAAACTAACCTAAACAAACATATATAAACATAAACTAAACTAAGAAACAGATTTAAAAAAAAGAAGATTAAAGGCAGAAATGGAAAAAGAAAAGTTCAAAATAATACTAAAAAAGAAGCTTTCAAGCTTAATTTTGACTATTTCCCTTAGTCAATATATTCACAAATCAATAGAAACGTGATTGAAAATGTTAAACTAAAAGGATTGGGGCTAGAATAGGTCTTAATCAAATAAAAAATGACTTGAGGGTTGAGGGTGCTTTGTGAAAAACTCCCTTTTGATTCATTATTTTCTAGTGAATCTTAGGTTTTTCCCGTGGGATTTCTATGTGTGTTGAAAATGTACCATGTAAGGCTTTTTATATTTGAGAAAATGGGGTTTGGAATGGCTCCCAAATGATGTGGGATTTGTTCCAAACCTAAGCCATTATTGCAGAAAACTTGTCTTTCTTATGTTTCTAAGACCCTAGCTGTGTACGTAGGAATGTGCCTGCATACGAATGCTTTGGCTCATGTACATAGGGCAAGGGCCACGTTGGTCATTTTATTCCCAAAAATAGATTTTTACTCATTTAAAAGGTTATATTTTCCATTTTAACACTACTCAAGTCAATTTAATATCTAATTGGGCTCCAAACTAGCCTTGAGCCTTAAAGTTCAAGAATCATTGGGGAACGGGAGCCCGAGTCGTAAAGGGTACAAAATGTGGTGTCCACACCCTACAGTCAAGTTAAGGTATGTTAGAGACATATTTATGTAATTGGCTAATCTTTTGACAAAACGAAATTTACTTGTAATTGGGTAGATCTAGGATGTGTTTAGTACTTCAAGAAACAAGTGTTCAAGTTAAGTATTGAAGTCATGCAAGTCTGACCAAGAAACAAGTGAAGGAAGTGTTGTTCATTAAAGCTCTAAAGAAGTCTCGATAGAATCCTTTCTATCGAGATTTAATGTTGAAGCTTGACACAAGCTGTATCTGTCGAGAATTATGAAATCAGACTTTTAAGATGTAATTACACGCATATGCTTATGTATTTGTGTAGGGTTTCTTTTCTCATAATCCCAGACAAAGATAAGGCTTATTTTAAAGGCCGTGGCATTATGCACAGAGTTTGCAAAGTGTATGCCAAGAGAATACAAGCATATTGTGACCTAGTTCATCATTCTCTCTGTATAAGCTACTACATCTTTAAGCCAAGGGTTTTGTGACCAAGAAGCTTCTTGATCTTCATTGTTGACGAACTTAAGAACTTTGCAGCCAACAACCTTTTCAAGTTGGTGGAGTTAGTTATGTACTAGGATCCGTGCATCATTGGTTAGTCACGTATTGGGATTCGTGCACTGAACGGAGAGATTACCGCTACAATACAAGTCTAAATAGGTATTGGGGTAAGGGTTCCACTGTAGGTTCGTATGTCAGGATAGGCCATAGGATTTGGTAAGATTCCTTATACTTGTAACCATTTGTGATTTATAATAGTGGATTCTTAGGAATGGGGACCTTAAGTTCACCTGGTGGGGTTTTGCCTTGGAGGTTTTCTCCATTCGTAAACAAATCACCTGTTTCAAATTTAATTTCTGCTGCATTTAGTTATTTGGTGATTTTTTTGTGCTACCATGCTATTGCATGTAATTTTACTAATTAATTAACTTGGGTAATTAATTAATTTACAAGGGGTCAATTCATTTTTAACCTAACAAGTGGTATCAAAGCGGGCACACTCTAATTAGGTTTGAATCTTTGCTGTGTGATCCTTTGACCCCTGTTGTCATGGATAGAAGACAGTCTCTTATTATACCTCCTTTATTTTATGGCACTAGCTATGCATACTAGAAAGTGTGCATGAGAGCTTTCTTGCAATCTTTAGATAACAAAGTGTGGCAAGCTGTGGGAGATTGGCTGGACTAAGCCAAAGGAAGTGTCGGCTGATTGAGATGATGCAAAGATCAAAGCGGAAAACTTCAACAACAGAGCATTGAACGCCATATTTAGTGCAGACACGAATGAGGAGTTTAAGAAAATATCCTCGACTAAAACTGTAAAGGAAGAATGGACTATTCTCCAAATGACCTATGAAGGAACTAAGGCCGTTAAAGATTCCAAGCTTCAAAGGCTTACTACAAGCTTTGAGGAGATCAAGATGGAGGAGGATGAGTCATTCGATGAGTTCTATGCCAAACTCAAGAACATAGTCAACTCAACCTTTAATCTTGGGGAAACTATTCCCGAACCCAAGATTGTGAGAAATGTGCTCAAATCTCTTCCTGAGAGATTTCATGCCAAGATAACAGCGATTGAAGAATCGAAGGACATTGAATCCATTCCTTTGACGAAGCTGATTGGCAACTTACAAACTTATGAATTAGGTTTGACTAGACTTGGGAAAGGAACCAAAAGTAAGAGTATGGCACTAAAGGCCAAAATTAATGATACTGATGAGTCTTCAAATGATGAAGATTCCAAGATGAAGTCCTACATCACTAGGCAATTCAATAAGTTCATGAAGAACGTCAATATGAAAGGTTTTGACAAGGATTGAAAGTAATCTAGTTCTTCTCGATTCAAAAGTCAAGACAGAGGGAAGGAGGATGTTAAGGACGGCGATCAGTGTACTATTCCCTTCGAACCAAAGTGCTTCTGATGTCAAGGTTTTGGACAAATTAAATAAGAATGTCCAACATATCTCAAGTCGATTGGCAAAAGTAAGGCTCTTGATGCTACCTTGAGTGATGCTAAGCCTGAAACTGAGTCAGATGATAGTGATGACAAGGGAATCTTAAGTGCTTTCACTACCATAATGGATCCTACTGAGAGGGTCGTAGAAGTTGTGGATAAAGAAAAGGACTTGGTGGAATCCAAATTTGAGAAAATGGATGATCAAGATGACATCCATACAACCTATGCTAAGTTGTACAAGGTTTCTAAAAAGCATGAGAAACTGTATAGGCTGGCCACCAAGAAGCTAAGTGATGTGGAACTAGATCGAGAGAAGCTCTGTACCAAGGTTGATGAAGCTAATCAAACCATTTGAGCACTGTGATTTGAGAACAATTTCTCGGCTGAAAGGACCAAGTGAAGGAAATATGCATGTGCGCAGCGGAAAAATAATGGATCTACTTCATTCATAAAAGTTAACATGCACTATGTAAGTTTGAGAATTTGAGAACAAAATAGTGTACCTTGGAGCGGTGAATTTCAAAATTGAAGATCAAAATCGCTTGGGAACACTTTCAATCTTCACTCCAATTCCACTAACGCCCAAGATGTGTGGTCTCTCAATCAGTTCTAAAGGGAGAAATGTCAAAGTGTCTATCACTTACATGCAACACTTCACAATTGTGTTCATACAAAAATCTCTACAGAAAATTCTGTATGTTTCTCCTTTTGCGTCTAACTGATTATCTAATTGGACTGGCCTTTAAGGCCTTTCCAATTGGGCTTAAGTGTGTGGCTTGGAGTGGGACCAAAATGGACCAATAAAACACTAGCTCCAATGGGCCTTGGGCTTTTCTGTTAACTCTTGACAAGTCCAAAGTTACCATTAACTATATTTAATACCACTATATAAATATAGTTGCACTCTAGGCCTTATTTATAAATTATATCCCAAGACTTTATTATACATGCAACCCCTTCATAAAATATTCGTTGTAATACAAAGTCATGAAAGAAGACTGTCACGTTGTAAATTACAACATCTTATTGTTGAGTACCCGGTTTAATCCTTTAAGTTATTCATCATATATTTATGAAATCCAATCTCATAAATATATACTCTAGTAACTATTTACTAAAGTAGTTAGGCCTAATATTCTGAATAACAAACCCATTAAATTTATCTCAATGGAATATTTTGTATATCTGTTAAGAGACTATGAATTCCATCTTGAGAATATATGTTCCATCAACATTAAATGTGTTTGCCCAACATACTAAGATTTTGACCGTAACTCTAGATCTCACTCTTGATATATCAAAGCAACCTACACCTCATGATCTAGTCCATTATTCTCTCAGGATTAAGAGTTCATGCAAATATAAGTCGTGAGTTTATTATTCATTTGACAGTCGTTGGGAGAATAATAAACCTCACATGGTCTAGTTCAATATGTTTTAACTCTTAAAACATATCAACATACCAACTAGAAATCTCCATTTCCATTATCAAGATAAATCATCTTAGTTGATATGTTATAGTCTTCGCAGATGAAATGCCCAATTTTCATCACCGACTACGAACTACATTTTGAGTTTACAAGGAACTTGTGATTTACATCTTCTATGACTAAATCACATAAATCACATACAATACATCTCATGGACTATATGATAATGTTCCAATATTCATGTTACCATTATTTTTAGATAATAATAAAACAACTTTATTAAACACAACATTAAGTCATACATAATGTCATACATAATAAAATACATAGCATCATACAATAGGATTAAAGGGCAAACATCCTAACACCAAGAAGCTTGAAGCGAAGCTGTTTCAAGTCAGAGCTCAATTGGTGAGGACTTCCAATGCAAAGCTCGATGAGAAGCTATGATTTATCTTCTCCTAATATTGCCTCCTCTAGTACAATTGTGTTTGTCTCACCTGCTGATAATGTTAATTATAAGAACAATGAATCAAAAACTAAAACAGCTGGTGAGAACTTAGACAGGGCAAATCTATTCTAGGAGCACGCCCTAAGGTTAAAAAGAAAGAGACAAAAAACCCTAAGAATAAGAAGAACAAGAATAAAAAGTTTCAACAAAAGAAGCCACATTTCTATCATCAATGTGGAGCTTCGAGACACACTCGTCCAAATTGCTATAAGTGGTTAGCCACTCAACAGAGCAATAGTGTGTTATTATCTGGTGGTTAAGGTCAATTTCCACCATCTTTAGGTCCTATTAGAGATCTTCTTAAGGCCTTTATGTTCCTTTCGAACTTGAACGGTTTCAATTCTTCCCCATCTCCTCAGGATCAAAGGTTCACATAAAGGAAATGTCCTTCCAAGGTGTGGAAGGAAAAAGGCTCAAAGTGATTCAGTCAGTTTTTCTATCTCTCCCTTTATGTTTATGCATTACTTATTTGTTTTGCTTTCTAGCTTTTGAGTCAGTCTAGTTTTATGCTTTGTGTGCTTCTTTATGTTTTTGTTTGGTAGCTTTTTAGTTTTTTTTCTTTATTTGTTTTTCATAAAATAAAAAATTTTGAAAAATCAGAAAAATACAAAAACAGTGTGTGTTTGTGTATTTTAGTACTTATGCACCTTGGATGGCCATTGAAACAAAATTTTCTAAACTTTGTATCTCTTATAGCTTCCATGAGCATTTTAATGCACAACTAAGCAAGTGAGCTTTGTGCCTAGTGTTTGTGATGAGTACGATTAAGTTTGTATCTTTTACACTTAATACTCATAACACTCTTTTTGACAGGAAGGACTAGAAAATTCTAATAGAAAGGCATAAATAACCATCTCACCACTAAAGCTTGCCAATCATGTATAACATCTGTGTGCTTTGGCATAGCGAAATTGTGATGTTTTGGCTTACATAATTGGGTATTTCTTCTCTCTCTATATATGTCCATGCATGATATGCTCAAAAAGAAAATATGCAAAGAATATAAAAGCAAAAAGAATCAAAATGCTTTTAAATATAGTTGCAAGTGTGTCTCTATGATATGTGGGAGTTATATGATGTACCTCGAAGGTGATAGTTCCCATCAAAAAATTATGATTGTGTGTGTGTGTTTGTGTGTGTATTAGATTCTCCCATATCTTAAATCGTCATAATATGAGAAACTTGTGCACACTTGTTATGTTTTCACACACAACACACAAAAATTCTTTGATACTTTTGATACATGTGTAGATACAATGTGATTTGGCCATCACAAGGAATACATATGTTAATATATGCTCATCAAACTATCTTAACTTGTTTTTGAAATATAAAATTGGTTAGACTTGTTTTGTGTGTGTGTGTGTGTGTGTGTGTGTTTTTGGATCTATGGATGTAATGTGTGTTTTTTATTTATTTTTTTATTTTTAGAGTTATTTTGAAAGCTTAATATGTTGCTTGGATCTTTGGTTGAGTAGCTTGCTTGTTGCATTCATCTTTATTGGGTTGGGCTTTGTGAAATTGTTGTTATATGTTCATGCATTGCATTTTCTATGCATTATAACAATGTTTCATGCATTTTAGGATTGTGTGCTTGATTAAAATTGTGAGTGCTGTTAGGTTGGATTAGGTTTCACCCATGATGCTCTTATTTTTGCATGTCACATGTTCATGCATTTTTCATGCATACGTTCTTTCTTTTCTGAACTTGTGTTATGCTCTATTTTCTCTCTCTCTCTCTTGGATAGAGTGTGCTTTGGCACCCAAACAGCGCAAATCTACTATGGCTCAGAACCCTCTTCGTGGTTATGGGTCTTCTTCTTCTTCTTCTAATCCTCCCTCTCACATCTGGTTCCGTGATGAAAGGCCCAGAAGGACTTCTCTGAGAACTTCCAGAAATGTGACGTTCATCGGGAATGCTAGCTTATCCTTCTTGACTTTACCGACACTCCTCTCCCTGTTTTCATTCAGACCCGGGGTTGGGATTCTCTCTGTGAGAGTCCCTCAAGGTGTCTCATCGTGTTTATACAAGAGTTTTACTCTAATATACACGGCATTGATACCTCTGTACCTCGGTTTGCTACTACATTTCGAGGTACACATATCGTAGTTACTTCGAATCTTATATCTGAGGTACTACATGTTCCCAAGGTAGTGCATCCTGACAACCCTTGCTGTGAGCGTCTCCGGACAATTTCTAGAGACGAGCTTCTCTTTCACTTTTGTGAGACTCCTTCCACATAGGGTGGTAAGCTAAACACCCCATGCTCGGGCTTTGCCAAAGGCCTAAAGTTCCTTAACATGGTGATGCCATTTGCTCTTACTCCATTGTCTCACTATAACTTCATCACTAAGCCATATCTTCATTTCCTTCTTGTTTTGTTGGAGGATCTCTCTATCGACTTTCCATTTCATTTCATCACATCTATTCTGGATGTGTATTTGGACACCGATACTAGTGATAAGCTCATCTTTCCTTCGGCTATCACGCGGATTCCTATTCCTATTCCTTCCTCTCCTTTCTTCACCACCATGTGTGCCATTAGCTCCGGTTCTGTTTGGTAGAGTGAGGCTTAGCTTTGTTCGAAGTAGCCATGAGTGGAGGCGATCAATCCTACATCTTCTGCTAATATTCCTTCTTCCTCAGCTCCTTTTACCTCCACAGCTGGTGGAGTGACTCTCGAGGCCATCATGGCGTAACTTCAACGGATGGAGGCTGACTTTGGTGGTCTTCTTGACTATCTCACCAATGAGATGTGTTAGATGAACACCCGAGTTGGTCGCATTGCCTACCGACAAGCTCGCATGGCTGGCTTCGCACCTTCTCCCTCTCCTTCTCTAGAGGCCTCGGCTGATGAGGATGGTTATGATGATGATGATGATGATGATGATAAGGATAATGCTAGCTCTTCTGGTGACGACGAGATGATTCCCTCTCAGTGACTTACCCTTTGTCATTCGTGACAAAAAGGGGGACTAGTTTTGGTTTAAGAGTGTAGTTTGGTATTTAGATGGAGGGTTAGTATAGGACATTTATTGATAGGGGGAGCATTTCTAGTTTTGAGGGATGTAATAAGGTTTACATGTATTTTCTTTTCTTATCTTTACTTTTACCCTCTTGTATACAGGTCTTGTGACCATTTTATTATGACATACATTGTATTTTACCTTCTTATATATTGAAGATGATGTATGTTCATTTTCTTCACCTATCTCTTCATTTTTTGTTTCTTTTCTCTCTTTATAAACATGTTTATGTATGTATGCAATCTTTATTTTTGTTTCACATATAATGCCTTCATGAGTTTTGTTTAAGTGTTTCAGAACGACAGGTTGTAAAAGTCTACCATGCCATGAACTCTCTTCTTGCAAAGTTTTTCAAGAGTTTATGTTAGGGTTAGATTTATGTTGTACTTCAACAAGTGGTTATGAGTTGAGTGATTTAAGACTTCTCTCATGATTATTTTTTTTGTTGTGGTTTTGTAACGGATTGCCAAAGGGGGGAGATTGTTAGGGACATATTTATGTAATTGGCTAATTCTTTGACAAAACGCATTTTGCTTGTAATTGGGTAAATCTAGGATGGGTTTAGTACTTCAAGAAACAAGTGTTCAAGTTAAGTATTGAAGCCATGCAAGTCTAACCAAGAAACAAGTGAAGGAAGTGTTGTTCATTAAAGCTCGACAAAATCCTTTCTATCGAGATATAATGTTGAAGCTCGACACAAGCTATATCTGTCGAGAATTACGAAATCAGAATTTTTAGATCTAATTACACGCATATGCTTATGTATTTGTGTAGGGTTTCTTTACTCATAACCCTAAACATATATAAGGCTTATTTTAAAGGTCATCGCATTATGCACAGAGTATGCGTGTATGCCAAAAGAATACAAGCTTATTGTGACCTAGTTCATCATTCTCTCTATAGAAGCTAGTGAGTCTTTACGCCAAGGGTTTTTTGACCAAGGAGCTTCTTGATCTTCATTATTGATGAATTGAAGAACTTTTTAGCCAACAACCTCTTCAAGTTGGTGGAGTTAGTCACTTACTGGGATCCCTGCATCATTGGTTAGTCATGTACTGGGATTCGTGAATTGAACAAAGAGATTGCCGCTACAATACAAGTCCGATTGGGTATTAGGGTAAGGGTTCAACTGTAGGTTGGTATTTCGGGATAAGCCATAGGGTTTGGCTAGATTCCTTATACTTGTAACTACTTGTGATTAATAATAATGGATTCTCATGAGTGGTGACCTTAAGTTCACCCAGTGAGGTTTTGCCTCGGAGGTTTTCCCCATTCGTGAACAAATCACCTGTGTCAAATTTAATTCCCATCGCATATAGTTATTTGGTGATTTGTTTGTGCTACCACACTATTGCATGTAATTTGACTAATTAATTAACTTGGGTAATTAATTATTTTACAAGGGTTCAATTCATTTTTAATCCAACAAGGTAGAAAGTTTAGCTTAGGACTTACCCGAGGCAAAGATAGGGTCCAGTACCATGGGGTTTGTTACCGTCACTTTTTGTTAAGTCTTAATTTCCCTTTCTATTAGTGACCCTGGAGTCAAGCTAAGGTAGAAATTTCAGCTTAGGACTTACCCAAGGCAAAAACAACGTCGTCATTTATTCCTTTGCATGATAATCCTGAGACCGCGATATGGACTTCTAGCTGAAGTTCAGTATTCCAGGGATTTAATAATAACATGCAGGAATAAAGTACAGTTACTCATTTATCAGTTAAAATTAACACTTCTTTAAATTAAATATATTCTATGGCCTAGCTATAGGTCTTTTGTCTAGGTCTTCTAATTGATATGCTCTTATCCCTGGAATGGATGTCAATCAATATAGCCTCTCTCAATTAGGTCTCAACTTTTCCTTTGTGGGATCTCTTGTGTTTCCTAGGTCTTTTCTCAAAACTAAGTCTATTGGAATAAACTCCCTACACTTGATGCCCTTGTTGTACCCGCAACTAATCCTTTGTTGATAATTGGCTAACTTCACCGAGGCAACCTCACAGTTTTCTTCCACGAGGTCTAGGTGCCTGCTAAGTAATTGGTGATTACTTTCTTCACTAAATCTACCAGTTAGAGAGGTAGGTAGTCTTGTCTCCACAAGAATTATCACCTCTGTGTTGTAGGTAATTGAGAACAGGGTTCCCCTAGTTGACCTTTTTTGAGTAGTTCAATATGCCCATAGCATGCTAGGTAGATCCTGAGCCCATCTTCCCTTGGATTCATCAAGTCTTCTTTTTAAACCATTCATAATAGATTTATTAGTAGTCTTAGTTTGACCATAACCTTGGGGATAAGATGGAGTTGAGTACCTATTAATGATGCCAAGCTCTGAGCAATATCATAGGAATGCTTTACTGTCAAATTGCAGCCTGTTGTTTGAGATCAGAATCTCAGGTATGCCAAACCAGGTCGCAAGGTTTCCCCACATAAATCTTTTAATGTTGGTGTCCCAAATGTTAGCCAGGGGCTCAGCTTCAACCAACTTGGTGAAGTAGTCTGTTCCAACCAAAAGCCACCTCTTGTTACTCGTCGCTTTAGGGAGAGGCCCCACTATGTCCAATCCCCATTAAGCAAATGGCCAATGACTGGATATTAGGTTAAAAACTCCTCTGGGCGGATGGATGCCAGGAGCATATCTCTAGCACTGATCACACTTTTTATGAAAATTCTTAGGCTTATTTTTGCATGCTCAACCTCTAATAACCCTAGGTTAAGTATGTGCTAAGGACCTTCCTCCACATATTCTTTCATGTAATTCCTCCAAGAGTAGCTCAATTGCCTTTAGGTGAACGCATAGCAAATAGGGTCCCGAGCATGATCTCTTGTATAACTTTCCTTCCTCGGAGACCCAATACCTAGGTGATTTTTGTTTGACCTTCTTGGCCTCTTGTCTATCCTTGGGAAGATTTCCTTCCTGAAGGTATGTCAGAATGGGATCCATCCAACTGGTAGATGGACGTATAGTCAATATCGCGCGACTTCTTTAGGGGGGATGGTACTAGGAGAAGGCAAGAATTCTACCGATATAATCCTTGAGAGTGGGTCATCCATTGATAAGGCCAGGGTGGCTAGAGAATCAGCGTGACTATTGCTCCCCCTAAAGATCTGTGAGATATCCACACTCTCAAACTAACCCCTTAGGGTTTTAAATTCTTTCAAGTAACTCACCATTCTTTGATATTTAGCCTCAAACTCACCATTGACTTGGTCGACTACTAGTCGAGAGTCGTAGTGTAGTCGTAGCTTAGCCGCCCTTACCTACTTGGATATCTAAAGCCCCGCTAAGAAAGCCTCATACCTGTTAGGATTAATGCCCTTAAATCCTATTGTATGATGCTATGTAAGATATTATGTATGACATTGTGTATGACTTAATATTGTGATTGATAAAATTGTTTTCCTAAAATAATGGTAACATGAATATGGGACATTATCATAAGTCCATGAGATGCATAGTATGTGATTTAGTCACAGAAGATATAAGTCACAAGTTCTTTGTAAACTCAGAATTTTAGTTCGTAGTCGGTGATGAAATTGGGCGTTTCATCTGCGAAAACTATAACGTATCAACTAAGATGATTTGTCTTGATCATGGAAATGAAGATTTCTAGTTGATATGTTGATATGTTTTAAGAGTTAAGACATATTGAACTGGACCGCTGTGAGATTTATTATTCTCCTAACGACTGTCAAATGAATAATAAATCTGACGACTTCAATTTACATGAACTCTTAATCCTAAGAGGATAATGGAATTGATCATGAAGTGTAGGTTGCTTTGATATATCAGGAGTGAGATCTAAAGTAACGGTCAAAACCTCAGTATGTTGGGCAGCCACATTTAGTGTTGATGGAACATATATTCTCAAGATGGAATTCATAATCTCTTAACGAAGATATAAAATATTCCATTGAGATAAATTTAATGGGCTCAGTTACTCAGAGAGTTAGGCCTAACCACTTTGGTAAGAAGTTACTAAAGTATATATTTATGAAATTAGATTTCATAAATATATGATGAATAACTTTAAAGGATTAAACCGGGTACTTAAGGATAAGATGTAGTAATTTACAAAGTGGCAGTCTACATTCATGACTTTGTGTTACTGCGAATATTTTATGAAAGGGTTGCATGTATATTAAAGTTTTGGGATATAATTTATAAATAAGGCCTAGAGTGCAACTATATTTATATAGTAGTATTAAATATAGCTAATGATAACTTTGGACTTGTCAAAGGTTGACGGAAAAGCCCAAGGCCCATTAAAGCTAGTGTCTTATTGGTCCCTTTTGGTCCCACTCCAAGCCACATACTAAAGACCAATTGAAAAGGCCAAATAGGCCAGCCCAATTAGATAATCAGTTATAAGGAGAGAAACATACAGAATTTTAATATATGAAAAAGAAAGACATCATTGTGAAATGGTGTGTATGTGTTGGACATTCTCTCATTCTCCCTTGAACAAAAACTAATTGAGAGACCACACATCTTGGGCGTTAGTGGAATTGGAGTGAAGATTACAAGTGTTCTCAAGAACTTATGATCTTTGGTTTTGAAATTCACCACACCAAGGTACACTCTCTCGATTCTATATTCTGAAATTTGCATAGTGCATGTTATCGATTGAAGTAGATCCATTTATTTTCCACTGCGTACATGCATATTTTCTATCAATACCCTATAGAGAGATTAGAACTATACTGACTCCCGTTCCTCAACAATCCGTGGCTTTATCCACATATACTTGCCATATTGTTCATTTCTCAAGACCTCCCAGCTTATTCCCTCTAATGCGCAAGAGTTCGGGGTGTCTCAGGGTAAACTCTTCAATGAAATCTAATAGGACTTGCCCTGTGATGGAGATTCTGGGCCTATACTGAATATCGAAGGCTCCCAAGGATGCCCCCCACTTCGTTATCCTACCTGAGAAGTTTGCTCTACTTACCAAGGCCTGCAATGGATGCTTGATCAAGACCACTACCGTATGAGTCTAGAAATAGTAAGGCAGTTTTCAAGTAGCAAGGATCACTACTAAAGCAACTTTCTCTAGGGGCGATAGTGCGTCTCAGCCTCCACAAGGATTTTGCTAATGTAGTAGAACGGCTTTTGAATATCTTGTTCTACTCGGATTAGTATAGAGCTTATCGCATGGTCAATCATAGCAAGGTACATGTATAGCATTTCATCCATTAATGGTCACATTGGGGCTCAGGCTAAATATAACTTCACCACATGAAAACCCCTTTGGCACTCATCTGTCCACTAGAAATCCTTCCACTTCTTCAACAATTGGAAGAAGGGTCTACACTTGTCCATGGACTTAGAGATGAAATGATTGAGGGCTACGTCATTCCTGTAAGGCACTGGACCTCCTTTGATTTCCTCAGGGGTTTTAGATTTTGTAGTGCTCTGATCTAGTCTGGATTTACTTCAATACCTTGATCTATGACCAGATATCCTAGGAACTTCCCCGAGCTTACCTTAAAGGCGCATTTGGAGGCATTCAACTTTAGACGATGTTGTCAAAGAGTCTCGAATGTTTTTGCGAGGTCCAAGATATGCTCTTCTACAGTTTTACTTTTCACCACCATATTATCTATATAGGCTTCCATATTCCTCCCTATTTGTCCCTCAAACATTTTAGTAACCATCCTCTGATATGTTGACCCTACATTCTTCAAATCGAACAGTATGACCTTATAAAGATAATTACCCATGGGGGTAATGGATGAGGTTTTTTCTTGGTTTTCGGGAGCTAAAGCTATCTAATAGTAACCCTAGAAGGCATCAAGGAAACTCATTCTCAAATGTCCAATGGTAGAATCGACAAGCTAGTCAATTTTAGGTACTGGAAAAGGATCCTTTGGACAGGCTTTGTTTAGATTCACGAAGTCTACACACATTAGCCATTTCACATTTTTCTTTTTTACCACAACCGCGTAAGCTAGCCACTCAGGGTAGAAAACTTCTTTAATAGCCCTATCCTCCTCTAATTTGTTCATTACTTGTTTTACTACACCAGCATGGATATCCGAGGACTTACGAGGTTTTTACTTCCTTGGTGAGTGGCTAGGATCCAGGTTAAGCTAATGGCATATAAACTATGGCTCCACCCCAGGAGCTTCATATGGGTTCTAGGCAAACACATCCACATTATTCATTAAAAATAGTAGAAGCTCCACTTTTTCCATGATTGGGAGGCTCTTCCCCACTTGAAAATACCTATTTCCAAGGTCTATGTCACCTTCTCCAATTGTTAACACGAATCTTCCAATGGAAATTGTAGCTGCTTTGACGGATTGGGTGGCCTAGCCTCTTCTACTTGCTTGCACCCAATAGCAACCATTTGGCATCACTAGGCTACGCTATGATCTCCACAGAGCTCGAAAATACCCTAATCAATTGAGAAGTTCACCTTCTAATGCAAGGAAGAAGTCACAGCTCCCATAAATTGAATCCACGGACGATCGAGGATGGCTGTCTAAGGGGAATAGGATTAGACCACTATAAAATTGACTAACTCTTTTATTCCTCCTATCTCTATGGCTATCCTTATTTGGTCGGCAGGTGTGACCATGGTGCCATCGAAGCAACCAAGGGAGTATCATATCGGGTTAAGTCCTTAGGGGGTAAGCCAAACCCTTCATATAGATCTAGATACATAACTTCAACCTCACACCCTTGGTCTATCATTACTCTCCTTCCATCAAAACTTGCAATCCGTAAAGTAGCCATCAATGCATCATCATGGGGTTGAATAATGCCCTCTTTGTCCTTTCCTAAAAACCCTAAGCATTCTTCCTCCCACCGTGCCCTTTTAAAGGGGGAGGGACCTATCTTTAAGTCTGAAATCGGGACCATGGTCAGAACTCAGGAGGCAACTTGCCCTAGTTTAGCATTAGGCATAGTAGCATGGATTACCTTTCTAAGCCCCAGAGAGGGAGCTGAGGCTCGCGATGAACTTGTCCCTTTCCCATCTTGGGGCCTAGGAGTATCCCAAGTTATAAACTCCTTAAGATGTCCCGCTTTGTCGAGCTAGCCCAAATGATCCTTCAAAGTTCAATAGTCCTTGATTATATGGCCCTTGTACCAATGATAAGAGCTGAAAAGGCTCTGTCTTCTTTGCGAAACATCACCACTCATCTTATTTGGCCACTGAAAGTAAGCCTCATTCTTTATCTTTTCTACGATTCGATAGAATGGCTCTTTATATAATGAACTTACCATCTCAAATCTCAGCTTTTGTTCCTGGGGGAAGAAGTCCCTTCTCAATCGAGGAGGGTGGTGTAGGATAAATACATGTTTGTATTACATACAAAACATGCGTAGCTGAAAATTAATGGATCTACTTCATTCGCAATTGTTAACATGTACTATATAAATTTTAGAATTCAAGAACAAGAAAGCGTACCTTGGTGCAGTGAAATTAAAAACAAAATATCAGAAGTTCTTGGAAACACTTTTAATCTTCACTCAAATTCCACTTTACGCCCAAGAAGTGTGGTCTCTCAATCAGTTTCCAAAGGGAGAATAAGAGAGTGTTTCACACTCACATACACATTATTTTACGTTCACTTTTAAATTCTATATGTTTCTCCCCTTATAACTAATTATTTAATTGGGCTAGCGTTTTGGGCCTTTCAAATTGGGCTTTAGTGTGTGGCTTGGAGTGGGACCAAAAGGGTGTTGAAAAAAAAATACATGTTTGTATCGCATACAAAACATACGCAGCGGAAAATTAACGGATTTACTTCATTCGCAATTGATAACAAGTGCTATGTAAGTTTCAGAATTTAAGAACAAGAAAGTGTACCTTGGTGTGGTGAAATTCAAAACAATCTGAATAGAAATGCTTGGGAACACTCTTAATCTTCACTCCAATTCCACTTAATACCCAAGAAGTGTGGTCTCTCAATCAGTTTCTAAGGAGAGAATAAAAGAGTGTCCAACACTCACATACAAACCATTTCATTCCTTGTATGATCTTAATGAAAGACCCTTATAAAATGTCTCTTAAGAAATTCTGTATGTTTCTCTCCTTATATGTATAACTGATTATCTAATTGGGCTAACCTTTTGGGCTATTCCAATTGGGCTCTAGTATGTGGCTTGAAGTGGGACCAAAAGGGAACAAATAAGACTCTAGCTCCAATGGGCCTTAGGCTTTTCTGTCAACTCTTGACAAGTCCAAAGTTACCATTAATTATATTCAATACCACCATATGAATATAATTACACTCTAGGCCTTATTAATAAATTATATCCCAAGACTTTATTATACATCCAACCCCTTCATTAAAATATTCGTAGTAATACAAACTCATGAATGTGGACGGCCACTTTGAAAATTACTACATTTTAATCCTTGAATACTCGGTTTAATCCTTTATGTTATTCATCATATATTTATGAAATCCAATTTCATAAATATATACTTTAGTAAATCCTTACTAAAGTGGTTGGGCCCAACACTCTATATAACCAAACCCATTAAACTTATCTCAATGGTATATTATATATTTCTGTTAAGAGATTATGAATTCCATCTTGAGAATATATGTTCCATCAACACTAAATGTTGCTGCCCAACATACTGAGGTTTTGACCGTGACTAATAGATCTCACTCTTGATATATCAAAGCAACCTACATCTCATGATCAGGTCAATTATTCTCTCAGGATTTAGAGTTGATGTAAATAGAAGTCATAAAATTTATTATTTATTTGACAGTCGTTAGAAGAATAATAAATCTCACAGCGGTCTAGTTCAATATGTCTTAACTCTTAACACATATCAACTAAAAGTCTTCACTTCCGTGATTAAGACAAATCATCTTAGTTGATATGTTATAGTCTTCGTAGATGAAATGCCCAATTTCATCACCGACTACGAACTAAAATTCTGAGTTTACAAAGAACTTGTGATTTATATCTTCTATGACTTTTCACATAAATTACATACTATGCATCTCATGGACTAAGATAATGTCCCATTAGTTAATTTTAAATAGTCTCATATAATTAAACAATTTAATTATTTATAACATGCCAATAAATTGGATTTTTAGGGCATAAACCCCAACAAAGGGACCAATAAGACACTAGTTCCAATGGGCCTTGGATTTTTTTGTCAACTCTGTCAACTTTTGACAAATTCAAAGTTATTATTAACTATATTTAATACCACTATATAAATATAGTTGCACTCTAGGCCTTATTTATAAATTATATCCCAAGACTTTATTGTACATGCAACTCCTTCATAAAATATTCATAGTAATACAAAGTCATGTAAGTAGACTGCCACTTTGAAGATTACTACATCTTAATTTCTTGAGTACCCGGTTTAATCCTTTAATGTTATTCATCATATATTTATGAAATCCAATTCCATAAATATATACTTTAGTAACTCTTTACTAAAGTGGTTAGGCCTAACACTCTAAATAACTAAACCCATTAAACTTATCTCAAGGGAATATTTTGTATCTCCGTTAAGAGACTATGAATTCCATCTTGAAAATGTATGTTCCATCAACACTAAATGTGGCTGCCCAATATACTGAGGTTTTGATCGTGACTTTAGATCTCGCTCTTGATATATCAAAGCAACCTACACCACATGATTAGGTCCATTATTCTCTCAGGATTAAGAGTTCATGTAAATAGAAGTTGTGATTTTATTATTCATTTGACAGTCGTTAGGAGAATAATAAATCTTATAGCGGTCTAGTTCAATATGTCTTAACTCTTAAAACATATCAACATACTAACTAGAAATCTCCATTTCCATGATCAAGACAAATTATCTTAGTTGATATGTTATAGTCTTTGCAGATGAAATGCCAAATTTCATCATCGACTACGAACTAAAATTTTGTGTTTATAAAGAACTTGTGATCTATATCTTCTGTGAGAAAATCACATAGATCACATACTATGCATCTCATAGGCTATATGATAATGTCCCAATATTCATGTTACCATTATTTTTTAGATAATAATAAAACAACTTTATTAATCACAACATTAAGTCATACATAATGTCATTCATAGCATCATACAGTAGGATTTAAGGGCACACATCCTAACAGGTGGTCCATCCTAACCTCTTTCTTCTCCTTCATAGGTGCCTTAGCCTTAGCCTTATCTTGAAGATGATCATCTTCTAACCTCTTATATTCTTTTACCCGTTCTATCAACTTATGCATATCCATGATTGGCTTTAAAGCAAGCGAAGCCCTCAACTCGGAATCGATGGGGAGCCCCACTTTGAAGGTACTAGCCACGATTCCTTTGTTATCTCCACCTATCTCATTGTACAACTCCCAATAAAAATTCAATTATGCCCTAAAGGTTTCACCCTCCTTCATGAACATGGGTGAGGAGAGAGTCAAATGGGTTTGGAGTTCTACTACATGTCACAAACACTCTGAATGCTCTTATCAACTCATCATAACTAAGGATGGAACCCTTGTCTAGCCCATCAAACCATCTCATTGCAGTAGGCCCTTAGCTAAAGGGGCAATCTTGCACATCAAGGTCTCACTTTTAGAGTAAACTGCCATACTTTGATTGTAATGACTGACTTGCTCCACGAGATCAGCCTTACCATCATAGATAGTGAAGGTAGGCCTAGTGAACCTCCGTGGCAGATTTGTGCTTTCTATCTCCTTTGAGGATGAATAGTGTGATATCTACTGTAGTGCTCTGTTCATAGCATCATTCCCCGAGGTTTGAGGGTAGGATGTAGAAAGCTCTCCAAGACCCCAAAATGCCGAAGTCTAATTAGGAGGTATCCTGATCCTCTCCCTATGGGATGGGGATTCCTCCTTCCTATATCTGCAAGGTGAAGAAGTCGTTCTCTCCCGGTGAGGTAGGGTTTGCCTCCTATCACGATTTCTTTGGCGTTCCCCCACAATGCTTCTCTCTCCGGGAATGACTCAGTGTGGGGTTAGGGCCTCTTCAATGGAGGCGTTCATCATCCCTTCTTTGGAGACAGTCCTCTTTCCTTCTAGCCTATTGTTGTAGAATACTTGTTCCCTCAGCCTATCCATTTCCCTATCCCAGTTGGTTTGGGATAGTTCTGTGGAGTTAATAACTAACCTTTTCCCTATATGGGGGAATGCGAACTCTTGGTTGTGTCCCTACAAGGATTGCTCATGATTTTTCTTGTGCACTTCAGATCGTACACGCCTGTCCTCATGGACTGATTCCTCCAACATGCTCAAACGAGGGAGGTGGGCAGGCCCATTCCTTAATCGATTTGCCATCCTCTCAATTGGACCAACTTTAAAGCCTACTGCCTAGTGGAAATTCCCACAAACGACGCCAATTGTGGGTGAAAGATACACAAACACACGATAACGAACCAAAATGTCTATGTTACCACCTTACACAATTTATATATCATACATATAAGGTAGAAATCCCATAATGGGAGGCTCAAAAAACTGATTAAGAAAGTAGGAGTACAGATGAGGTGTTCTATAATACACATTGCTTTCCCAAGGTGTAGGGAGTAACCAAGAATACAAAAATACAGTATGCTTTACTTAACTTAGCCAACTTTCTCTCACTCTATCTCTTTCATTCTTCTCTAGGGACTTTTTCTTAATATTTCCCAACCCGCTCTCTATTGCAGCCTCTTCCCTTTATCTCCCAAGCTAGCCTACTTCCATCTGTATTTTTTGGGATACTTGTCACATCCCCCCTCAGTTTTACCCCCCTTTCATCATAAAATAAGACCTTTAGGGGTGTCTGCACTATTCAAATTATCCTATATGCATTTTAATGAGGAAGAGATTAGGTAGAGAACCTCTCATTAAAGTGGAGCTGATCGTCTCTGTGATCCTTATCCTCTTAGGGTGTTTCTCGAGGTGAATCTAGTGGGTGTGGCATTTCAGATTAAAAAGGGAACCAGTTGCCCGCAATCCCATTCTTTTTCGCTAAAGGGCCATCCATGCTCATTACCTCAGATAAGAGTTTCGATATTGGTGGCTGACTCGGATCTCCACGGGAACTACTCTGGTAAGTTCCCCGTGACTCCTCAAACACCCTAGCTTGTATCCACATTGATAGGCTTGGCCCATTTCTTCAAGTATGATCTTTTGGCTTTTGGGCCTATGACATCAAGTTCACCCCCAAAACAACTCCCAAACAAGGGAATTAAAGAATATTCTAAAATTACTTTTTTCATTCATTTCCGTTTCCATTTCCATTATCTCCTCCCAAATGAGGGTTTAAGTCGCCATTAACAAGTGTGTGACATAAATAGAAAGAGTATTGGCAATAATCAAGTAACTCCATTTCAGAAAGTACTAGTCACATGTGCGAATATCAAGCCAATCCCACTAAACACATATAGTCTATACCACGATTAAGTATCCGTTTGGATACGGATTATAATGGCTGCTTTTTGAGTGTTTTACGTTTTCTGCTTTTTTTTTTTTCCTTCTTCTGCTGCAGCATGCGTCAGGGGGGACAAATGCTACTATTCATGAACAGTAACCGATATTGCTGACTTTTCAGCCCTTTTCAGCACATCTGTGGGTCCCGTGTACTATTCACGGGACCCACAAACTTCACTTTTCAGAATTTTTTTTATTAAAAATGGGTCCTACGGTACTATTCACACGTTTAAAAATTATTTTGCTATAGTGTTTTCAGTTTTCAGCAATAAGCTCTATTCAACTGGACCCTAAGAGTTCCATTCGAGTAAGCGATTACTAATTGCACAGTTCCTATAATTCATATGTTCCCTTGTACTTATTGTAATTATGATTAGTTTAAAATTGTATTTATATATGAAGTATCTATTTTACCATATCTTTATTACACAGTAGAATAAATAATTTAATATACAAACTCTATAATATATGACAATTAATAATTACCATAATCATAATTTAAATGGTAGAATAAATCATTTTTTCTCTAATTTTTAAGAATCAGTGGAATAAATGGTATACAAATACAATCATAGTTACAATGATAATAAAAGTTTATAAGTAAGTGCTTTTCGTGGCTTGTTGCTAGTAGATGGAGATTTGAAGCAGAATTAAAAGAATATCAAAGAAAATGCTACTTGCATATTTCCTCTTTGCCCTTGATTAAGAGTATTAGAGCATTCTCATCAATCAAGAGTTGTAAAATTCTTAGCATTTAGCATCTAAAAACCTAACTTTATAGCATTTAACACCACTTTACAATACCCCTAATATCAAAACTTCTATTTTTTACCATCTATATATATATATATATATATATATATATATATATATAACCGAAACCTCTGAAGCTCTCACAATTTTCCATGTCAGCACAATATTTAAAAAATAAAAAATAAAATAAAAAACACTATTTTTCTCTCCAAAACAAAACCCGATACTTATCTTAAAAAATAAACCAATACTTATCTTTAAAAATAAACAAAACCCTATAGACACAGATACAAACTTAGCCAAAACTAAACACCGTAGACGCAAGTTTACTCCTCTCTTCACGCTACCCCTCATCCCTTTCTCTTTGGCTTAAACGTAGAGCATCTCGGACAACCCCTTCCCCTCTTCTCTCTGTCTCACTCTCTCTGTTCGCCTCTACTGGCTCAAGTCTTGGCCACTAAAGCTTGGTACGTTTTTGTAATCCTATTTGGTTCTGGAGAACATGTTGGTTTCTGATGATGCCAAAAAAATCACCAGTGAGTTGCAAGCACTCCTCAAACCAAAGCAATACCTGCAAAAAGAAAATAGAGAACCTAAAAGAAAGCACCGGTGTGGTGCCGGCCAAAAACCCTCCGAAGGTCAAGTTAGAATCTTGTTTCTTCAACCCTAGAATGCCAGAGTTAAGAATATTGGGCGTACCTTGCTTTGTGAGGATTTTGGAGTATATATAGTAGCGTAGCGCCGAGATTCTCGCCTTGGTCAAGAAATCCTTTCCTTCTAGGAGAGTGACTCGTGGAATTTTGTCTCTCTTAGAGTTCTTTTCCTTTATATGAATCTTCAATCAAGGCTTAACGTGAAGCGCAAGAATTCTTCATATACACGTTGGCGTGAATTACAATCAAGGCCACGTTAGCCCTAATCATATAGTGTGATTTGAGGTAGCCCGGAGAACGATGGGAGAAATTATGTGCATCCGTCCACTATGCATCCGTCCACGTGGTCATACAACCCGTCACACCATCGTAGCGATTTTGTGACGGTACCGTCACGCTGGTTTTATCCCCTATCAGTTGCCCCCTCATTCCATGATACCGTCATTTATCCCAAGCGGTTTCATGGAATGATGGTTTAGAGTTTCTGACGGACAGCCTGGAATGCTGTCATAAATGCTCAGGGACATGTGGGGGGATCTTAATGGCTGTTTGCTAGAATCGAGGTGTCCCTTCGTTTACCGCGCCGTTCCCTCTATATATATACCACCCACCGTATTCACTTTTACACTTTTTAGAAAATTTTCTGCTCAGAGCGCAACCGTCAACCTTTTTCAGAGAGTAGCCATCTCCTTTGGAAACCGAAAAACGACGTGCTGACAATTTCTCCGTCGTGCGCTTCTCGCCGTCTACTTGTAAGTTTTTTCTTATCGTCTGCTTGTAAGCTATTCTTATACAATGTTTTGTTCCTCATTTTTCTTGTTGGTCTTATCATCGGTATAAATCTAGAGCCTTAGGCTTCCTTTACCCGTCATATGTAGGTGTCAGATGTCTGGTGAGGTGTCAAGTAGTCAGTCCTATGCCCGCGAGGGAGCGGGTTACGAAGAGGTGTTCCCGTCAGGTCAAGCAGACCGAGACACCTCCAGCGGGGAGAGGGAACCGTCGGATAGCTCTCCTTCCCACGAGGAAGATGAAGGGCAGAATGGGGACGGGTCAGAATATGACTCGACCGACAACCTAGATGGTATCGACCCACCGGTCCAATCCGTCATAGGTCCTGACGACTTCATGGAGTTCATCCTGCTCCCTCTATGGACGGTGAACGACTTTGTGTCAACCATCAAGTTAGCGCACTTCAACACGCTGAGGCAAAAGTACCAAATACCAGACACCATATCCATCCGTCTACCATTCAAAACAGAAAAATGTTATTACTACGGTCTCGAAGACGTCGGGGTCTACGAGCAAATGCTAAAAGCTGGTCTCCGTTTTCCCCTGAGTGCATTGCATCGTCGTCTCCTCCAATACTTGGGTCTGGCCGTCACCCAGATATCTCCAAACGCATGGAGGGTTTTCCTGAGCGTCGAAGTATTGTACGGTGTGATGTCCGACGGGGCCAAACGGTTAACGGTGGAGGAATTTTTCCATTGCTACCGTCCGTCTGAAATTACAAAGTCAAAGGGCATGTACAGCTTTGTGCCGAGGAGTCCAGCACTTAGGCTGGTGTTCGAGACCCCGGACTCAAATCGTAACTGGAAGGGTCGTTACTTCTTCCTTCGAGGGGATAACTGGATGTGTCGTCCAGGTGACGACGACTACATGCCGGTAGATAAAACGTGGGGGATAATGCCCCCGTCTGGTACGAGTCCATCCACTTATCAACCATCATCCATGTTTTATGAGTTTACTCTTAACATTTTTTTTTTTTTTTTTACAGCGAGGGACCGTCCACCTATCTCAACCGAACAGTTCGGCTTTCTGGAGAAAATTTTCCAAAAGACAAAGTTGTCTGAATGGACCTGGTCGAAGCTCGTCACATTGGATACGTTACATTGGTATTATGACGGCCCTGAACCTACACCCGTCGCCCGACAATACGACGCAGGTGTACGCAAACGTAAGTTCCAGAATCCTTCCGTTGATAATCTAGCTTTATGAAATTCCTTTGTTAACCATCTTCTTTTGTAGAAATGGATGTTGCCAGGAGACGGGCTATCATTAAACAGCAAGCTGCAAAAAAGAAACAAGGGGGCGATGCTTCAAAGGTGGATCCGTCACAAACGGCTCCTAAAAGGCCATCTTCTGAGAGGTGGGACCGTCACTCCAAGAAGCAGAAACTTGTGACGGGTCTACCCGCCGGTCAGGGGTCCGGCATGGCAAAACCAGCTCCCAAGCTTGGAATTGGCAAGGGTAAGGGTTTGATGACCAACCCGGACCCCGTGAAGGAAAAGCCCCCCGACCTGCTTCGGGAAGACCCCTAATACGCTCTCCGTCGTATTGGTTCCATCATAACCGATGAAGACTATGAAAACCTGGGGAACCATGCCACCAAGCCATGGGGGAGACATGTCTATACAGCTTAGCCCAGGTTAGCTTCCGTCATAGGACCATTCTGTCATTTTAACTTCGTTTCGTTCTTTTCCGTCCTGAATTTATTTCTATCCGAACCGTTGTAGGGTGTGTTAATGGCCAAGGGCTTGTCGGACCGTTGCCTGGCCCAGGAAAAAGCCCTTGAACGAGTACGTTCTAAGGCAAAGGCAACGGCGGAAGAGCTGGACGAGTTGAAGCTATAGAGGGTCCGTCATGAGAAGAAGCTGGCGCTCTCCGAGCAGGCTCGCGAGAATTTAGAGAAGGAGGTGGAGCTGCTCAGGAAGACGGTGAAAGCCCATGATGACAATATTCTTCAAGCAAAAATTGACGCCGTCAGAGAGTATCGAGACTCCGACGCACTTCTGACGGAGCTTGGTTCCTCCTTTAGCGACGGGTTCGATGACTGCATCCGTCAGGTGAAGGCGTCATTCCCTGACTTGGACTTAGCTCACATAACCATAGATGCTGAGGCCCGAACCCCTGCTCACCCCGTCGACTCTGAAGGGACGGAGGAACTCTTTGGCGAGGTTCCAGGTGATGACGAGGTTACTAAAGCTACAGAAGAAACGACCGTCATTGATTCTTTCCAGCCGTTGCCTGAAGGCCCTGAGGAACCCGTCATAATTAAAGACTAATGTAATTTGTAGCGATAGGGAACAACTTAACTTTCTGTACTTTGCTCAACTCTTTTTGGGCTTTTTGTTATTTGAACTGCATTGTATTATTGATACTTCTTGGGTAACCCGTTAATATTTTGACCCGTCGTTTTATGCTTTGCATGATCTCTTCAGTATGTCTTGGACTATCTGTTCACTTTGATTGAACATTGCTTTTTATCTTATTTATTTAGCTCTTCAGTGGACCCGTCCACTGTATGGATAGAAGGTTTTTGTCCTTCTGTATGACCCGTCCATTGTATGGGCAAAAGGGTCCGTGCGCTTGGTGGACTCCGAAATTTCATCCTTTCGGATGGTCCGTCCACTTTGTGGACTTGTAGGTTTTTCATCCTTTGGATGATCCGTCCACTTTGTGGACTTGTAGGTTTTTCATCCTTTGGATGATCCGTCCACTTTGTGGACTTGTAGATTTTTATCCCTTTGGGATAATCCGTCCACTTTGTGGACTTGTAGGTTTTCATCCCTTTGGGATGGTCCGTCCACTTTGTGGATCAGTAGAATTTTCATCCTTTGGATGATCCGTCCACTTTGTGGACTTGTAGATTTTTATCCCTTTGGGATAATCCGTCCACTTTGTGGATCAGTAGATTTTTATCCCTTTGGGATAATCCGTCCACTTTGTGGACTTGTAGGTTTTCATCCCTTTGGGGATGATCCGTCCACTTTGTGGACTTGTAGATTTTCATCCCTTTAGGATGATCCGTCCACTTTGTGGATCAGTAGAATTTTTAACACCATGCATATAAAAATTCCTCTCACTATATCAGTTCAACAGAAGAAATTGTTTATGGAAAAAACTTGGGTTCTAGTAAGTAAAAACTTTGAATGTTTAAAATTAAACTGAAAATAAGTTGGTAGACATTGTCTTATGACTGCCGCACTACTGGTAGTACTTCCTTAGGTGCTCGTTGTTCCAGGGATGGACCAACTTTCTTCCGTCTAACGTCTCCAAGTAGTACGTTCCCTTCCTATGCCATGAGATAATTCTGTATGGGCCTTCCCAGTTAGGACCCAGCTTTCCATGGGATGCATCCTTCGTCGCACCAAGCACTTTTCGTAATACCAGATCTCCCACCTTGAAGTCCCGGTGCCGGACCTTGGAGTTGTAGTGTTTTGTCATCATGTCCTGGTACCGCGCCAGTCTCTGTGCTGCTGCTGCCCTGACCTCATCCACAAGGTCAAGCTCTTGACGTAACGCTTCATTATTCTTGCTCTCGTCATAGCTTTCCACGCGGTAGTTCGTTAGTCCCATTTCTGCCGGTATGAAAGCCTCAGTGCCATACGCCAATCGAAACGGTGTCTCTCCTGTTGGCGTTCTTGCTGTCGTTCTATATGCCTAGAGTACACTTGGTAGTTCGTCTGGCCATATGCCCTTTGCCCCCTCGAGCCGGGTCTTGATAATCTTTAATAAGGACCAGTTCGTGACCTCAACTTGACCGTTGGCCTGAGGGTGCGCGGGTGACGAGTAGTGATTCTTGATTCCCAGCTGAGAACAAAAGTCTCGGAATGCCTCGTTGTCAAATTGCTTCCCGTTATCTGAAACGAGCACTCTTGGGATCCCATATCGGTAAATTATGCTTCTCCATACAAAGCTGCGAATGTTTTTCTCCGTGATAGTAGCAAGAGCTTCTGCTTCCACCCACTTGGTGAAGTAGTCAATACCAACCACTAAGAATTTCAGTTGTCTTGCTTCTATTGGAAATGGACCCATGATGTCCAATCCCCATTGTGCGAACGGCCACGGAGCTGTCATAGGTGTGAGCTCCTCCGTTGGCCGTCTAATTAGATTGCCAAACCGTTGACACTTATCGCAGGTTCTAACGTACACATTGGCATCCTTTTGCATTGTCGGCCAGTAATATCCTGTTCGGAGTAGCTTATGCACCAGAGACCTTGATCCCGAGTGGTTTCCACAAATTCCTTCATGAACTTCCCTTATCACGTAGTCAGCCTCCTCACGGCCAAGGCATCTTAGATATGGTCGGGAGAATCCTCTTTTGTAGAGTACGTCTTTAATCAGGATGAATCGGGCAGCCTTAACCTTCAATTTCCTTGCATCTTCTTTGCTATCTGGCAGCTTGCCGTTCTTGAGGTACGTTACGATTGGAGCCGTCCAGTCATCTTTGGTGCCTACTTCCTGCATTCGAACGTTATCTAACAGCGATGAATGTTGGACGAAGGACAATACCTGTTCTGGGGTGATCATAGGTTCGGCCGAAGCAGCCTTTGTGAGTTGGTCCGCCTCTTGGTTCTCTTCTCTTGAGATCTAAGCTATCGTGAATTGGAGGTCACTCATTCGACCCTTCACTTCTCCGAGGTACCTTTTCATTCGTTCATTCCTACATTCATAGCCCCCATTAACTTGACTGGCTACGATTTGAGAATCGGAGTAGACTACCACCTTCCTAGCCCCAGCCGCTATCACAAGCTCCAACCCTGCCACCAGGGCCTCATACTCTGCTTCGTTATTTGTAGTGGGGAACTCCAGACGGATCATGCACTCAATCTTATCTCCTTCCGGGGTGTGGAGTACGACCCCGATTCCTCCCGCATGCTTATTGGAGGATCCTTCTGTGTGAATTCTCCATGTGGGCGTCTCTTCTGCCCCATGCTCCTCAGGTGTGGTGAATTCCGCGATGAAGTTTGCCAGTACTTGTCCTTTCACAGCCGTTCGTGGCTGGTATTGGACATCATACTCACTCAGCTCGATAGCCCATAAAGCCATCTGTCCAGCAGTTTCAGGATTGTTCATTGCTCTCCGCAACGGTTGATCTGTCAGGACTTTTATGTTATGTGCTTGAAAATATGGCTTGAGTTTTCGAGCTGCAGTTACAAGAGCGAAAGCGAGTTTCTCCATCCGTGGGTATCTCTCTTCTGCACCTCTTAGCGCCCGGCTGATGAAGTACACTGGCTTTTGTATCTTCCCTTCCTCTCTAATGAGAGCTGCACTTACTGCTGTTGATGAGACGGCAAGGTACAGGAACAATTCCTCCCTCGGCATGGATGGGCTAAGCAGTGGAGGGGTAGAGAGATATGCCTTCAACTCTTCAAATGCCCTTTGGCATTCAAGAAATTCCTTTCATGATCTCCTTGGTGTTATGAGAATGGAGACACTTGTTGCTGCCCATCACATTGTTTTGCGACAATAGTGGAGCGGTTGCACAATCCTTCTTAAAGATCCTCGAAGGAGATAGCTCCATAAAGGAAAGCACATTGACTTCAAGGAAGTACCACATCATTTGAGACATTGTTGCTCGTGGAGATGTTGTGGTAGCAAAGATTGAAAGTGAAAATAATCTAGCAGATCCCTTTACCAAAGCCTTGCCTCAAAGGACTTTTGAGTCACATTTGGAAGCAATGGGAGTTAGATTAGTGCACAATAGTCTTTAGGGCAAGTGGGAGATTGTTAGGATTAGTGCCCTTAAATCCTATTGTATGATGCTATGTATGACATTATGTATGACATGATGTATGACTTAATATTGTGATTAATAAAGTTGTTTTATTATTATCTAAAATAATGGTAACATGAATATGGGACATTATCATATAGTCCATGAGATGCATTGTATGTGATTTATGTGAAAAGTCACGTGAAGATCAACACACAAATTCTTTGTCCACTTCCCATTTGATTTCTTGACCATTACCACGTTAGTCGGTAATGAAATATGAAGCATTTGCTTCTCGTAGACTATAACATATCAACTAAGATGATTTGTCTTGATCATGGAAGTGGAGACACACGCTTCTAGTTGATATCGTCGATATGTTTTAAGAGGGAAAGAAGGTGATACATTCAACTTGTGAACTATGATTGTATCTATTCTCCTAACATGTCGTCATGGCTCCATGCATAACACATCTTGGTTCTATTTGCATGAACTCTTAATCCTGAGAGAATAATGGACCTGATCATGAGGTGTGGGTTGTTTTGATATATCAGGAGTGAGATCTAAAGTGACGGTCAAAACCTCAGTATGTTGGGCAGCCACATTTAGTGTTGATGGAATATATATTCTTAAGATGGAATTCATAGTCTCTTGATGGAGATATAAAATATTCCCTTGAGATAAGTTTGATGGTTTCAGTTATTCAGAGAGTTAGGCCTAACCACTTTAGTAAGAAATTACTAAAGTATATATTTATGAAATTGGATTTCATAAATATATAATGAATAACTTTAAAGGATTAAACCGGGTACTCAAGGATAAGATGTAGTATTTTACAAAGTGGCAGTCTACATTTATGACTTTGTGTTACTACGAATATTTTATGAAGGGGTTGCCTGTATAATAAAGTCTTGGGATATAATTTATTAATAAGGCCTAGAGTGCAATTATATTTATATAGTGGTATTAAATATAATTAATGGTAACTTTGGACTTGTCAAGAGTTGACGGAAAAGCCCAAGGCCCATTGGAGCTAGTGTCTTATTGGTCCCTTTTGGTCCCACTCCAAGCCACACACTAAAGCCCAATTGGAAAGGCCCAATAGGCCAGCCCAATTAGATAATCAGTTAGTTATAAAGGGAGAAACATACAAAATTTTTATTAGTGAAAAAGAAAAAAATAAGAAACGGTGTGTGAGAGAGTGTGAGATACACTTTCATTCTCCCTTTGAAAACTGATTGAGAGACCACACATCTTGGGCATAAAGTGGAATTGGAGTGAAGATTAAAAGTGTTTTCAAGTGCTTATAATCTTTGTTTTGAATTTCCCCACACCAAGGTACGCCATCTTGTTCTTAAATTCTGAAATTTACATAGTGCACATTATCAATCATGAATGAAATAGATCCTTGTTTGTTGCTTCCGCTATGTGTTTTGTATGAGATGCAAAACCAGAATTTTTCCTTCAGCTTGTATCCACATTGATAGGCTTGGCCCATTTCTTCAAGTATGATCTTTTTGCTTTTGGGCCTCAGCCCAGAATCAAGTTCACCCCCCCCCCCCAAAACAACTCCCAAATAAGGGAATTAAAGAATATTCTAAAATTATTATTTTCATTCATTTCCATTTCCATTTCCATTTCCATTTCCATTTCCATTATCTGCTCCCAAATGAAGGTTTAAGTCGCCATTAACAAGTGTGTGACATAAATAGAAAGAGTATTGGCAGTAATCAAGTAACTCCATTTCAGAAAGTACTAGTCACATGTGCGAATATCAAGCCAATCCCACTAAACACATATAGTCTATACCACGATTAAGTATCCCTTTGGATACATATTATAATGGCTGCGTTTTGAGTGTTTTACGTTTTCTACTTTTCTTTTTTTTCTTCTTCTGCTACAGCACGTGTCAGGGGGGACAAATGCTACTGTTCATGAACAGTAGCCGATATTGCTGACTTTTCAGCCCTTTGCAGCACATCTGTGGGTCCCGTGTACTATTCACGGGACCCACAAACTTCACTTTTCAGAATTTTTTTATTAAAAATGGGTCCCACGGTACTATTCACACATTTAAAAATTATTTTGCTACAGTGTTTTCAGTTTTCAGTTTTCAGTAATAAGCTCTATCCAACTGGACCCTAAGAGGTCCATTCGAGTAAGCGATTACTAATTGCACAGTTCCTATAATTCATATGTTCCCTTGTACTTATTGTAATTATGATTAGTTTAAAATTGTATTTATATATATAGTATCTATTTTACCATATCTTTTTTACACAGTAGAATAAATAATTTAATATACAAACTCTATAATATATGACAATTAATAATTACCATAATCATAATTTAAATGGTAGAATAAATCATTTTTTCTTTAATTTTTAAGAATCAGTAGAATAAATGGTATACAAATACAATCATAGTTACAATGATAATAAAAGTTTATAAGTAAGTGCTTTTCGTGGCTTGTTGCTAGTAGATGGAGATTTGAAGCAGAATTAAAAGAATATCAAAGAAAATGCTACTTGCATTTTTCCTCTTTGCCCTTGATTAAGAGTATTAGAGCATTCTCATCAATCAAGAGTTGTAAATTTTTTAGCATTTAGCATCTAAAAACCTAACTTTATAGCATTTAACACCACTTTACAATACCCCTAATATCAAAACTTCTATTTTTTTACCATCTATATATATATATATATATATATATATATATATATATATATATATATATATATAACCGAAACCTCTGAAGCTCTCACAATTTTCCATGTTAGCACAATATTTAAAAAATAAAAAATAAAATAAAAAACACTATTTTTCTCTCCAAAAAAAAACCCGATACTTATCTTAAAAAATAAACCAATACTTATCTTTAAAAATAAACAAAACCCTACAGACACAAATACAAACTTAGCCAAAACTAAACACCCTAGACGCAAGTTTACTCTTCCCTCTTCACACTGCCCCTCATCCCTTTCTATTTGGCTTAAACGTAGAGCATCTCGGACAACCCCTTCCCCTCTTCTCTCTGTCTCACTCTCTCTGTTCGCCTCTACTGGCTCAAGTCTTGGCCACTAAAGCTTGGTACGTTTTTGTAATCCTATTTGGTTCTGGAGAACATGTTGGTTTCATATGATTTTGTTTCTCTCTTTTCATAGTCAAGTCAAGCTATTTTATAGATAACGAAAATTACAAAAAATATTGCTTACGAAAATACTAATTTTTTGTTCCAATTTTGTTTTAGGCCCTTTTGTTCTATTATGGTTTTTGAGAAATTTAATTTTGATTTTTTGTTTGCTCTATAATGAATATGTGTTATTCATTCTATTATGCATGTTTAATTTTCGGTTTTTTTTGGTTGGTTTCGTTATGGTTTTATGGTGAGATTTAAGTTTTTTTGTAATTGGTTTTGTTATGGTTTGATGTGTTGTTGAATCCATAAATCAAACTCATCAGACTTTGGTTTTCTACCAACTGATTTGCAAATGTTAGGTTTGGGTTTAACCGTCTTTATTTTGCTTTTTGGGTATAAGATTGAAACCTTTGACTTTTTTTAGAACTCCCACATTTTTACACATAATATCTCTTTTTTCACATCAAATACAAATTACAAAAACCAGTACTTCTTAATAAAAAAAAGCATATGGAGGAGACCATCAATTTCTACCTAATTAGAACAATGTGTGTGTGGCTTGATTTTTATAACATTGATGTGAGATTAGATTATTCTCATGAGAATATTTATATAAAATTGAAAGTTGAAACTTCCTCTGACAGTTTTGTGTTTTTTTTTTTGGTGGGTTCATGTTAAGCTGTCCTTTCATTCCCATTTAGAATATGTACACTATGTGTTTGGCAAAATGTCTCACTTACTTTCATTTTCTGTATTTTTTGGGTGGATTCATGTTGTTAAACTATCCTTTGATTCCTATTTAGAACATGTAAACCATGTGTTTGACAAAATGTCTCACTCACTTTTGCGTTTTTCTTTTTTGATAATTTGATAGTTATACTCTTACATTAGTTTAAGTCAACTTTATGGTTTGTGTCTCTTAGTTTTAGTTGTCAAGGTATCACTAACACACTGAAACACCACCCATGTGACAAACCAAAAATGTTATTGACAATTGACAAACCAAGCATGGCGGGTGTTACTTAAACCCAAGAATGGCAAGTATTTTTGAACAGGAAAAATTAGTGTAAATGGGATTTAAGTTTGAAAGCACATTTAGAAGGTAATTCTCACTTTTCATGGTAGCAAATTGAGGGGTTTTATTGGGAATGATGAACTATTACTTTAATGCCCATTGATGCAAATGAAGATTCATTTTGCATGACAACGTTGTAAAAAGTTGGCTGATGGCAACCAGATGGGGAGAGTTGGAAATCACCAGGTCCTACTAAGAGCCAGTATCTCAACGATCCTTTTCTACACTTGGAAGCACTCACAGTTTAAATTAGTATTTTCTTATGCTCCCCCAATCAAATGGGAGATTAATTTTAGCCAAAGATGCAGACTTTAAAATTTGATCAAGGTGTTGGTCCAACTCATAGAGGAATCTGGGATTAAAAGTAAGGATAAAATTAGGAGCTTTGTTGATAATTAGCTTTAGAATTGGTAGCCTAAGACCAGATTAAAACTAAAATATTTACATAGAATTGAAGTAATGAACTGGTCTAAGACTTAAACCAAAAAATGCATATTAGTCGTTTTCTTCTGCTAGCAACAAAGTTTGTCATATGATTCACCATGTTCAAGTAATTATTTTTGCTTTTCAAATAACATGCATAAGTTACAATTTGATTCTACTTTATCCTAGAAAGAGTTGTAATAGTTCAAGTTCACAATTGATTATGACAAATTCTAATTGTATTAAAGTTATCATATGAGATATTCATAATATGCTATATCTTTGTATATAAATCATTTTGAGGTCTTGGTATGATATATGTGCATGTGATTATAGCATTTTGTCTTTGATTTAGATATTTGGGATATTGGGTTGATTTTCTTTGATTTAGATATTTGGATTATTGGTTTTGATTAAGCTTGAATGATGATGAAAAATGAAAAGCATGGCACAATCAATGAGATCTACAAACCCACTTATGGAAGAAGCAGTGAAGGCAAAGAAAGACTGGGATGGGTTTTTCGGTATTAGTTTCTTTTGAATTGTATGTATATTGAATTTTGGTTTGTGTATGTGATTCAAATTTGAGCAAAAAATTAGTTGAAATTTCAAATACAATAGGTTTGGATAAATTGGATTTTGATTTATGTAGATTAAGGATTCATAAAAATCCTATTTTCTTGGGTAGGACTTGAATTTTCTGAAACTTTTGTTCAATGGCAGATAGTGAGGATTGGGGTGTCCCGAAGCCATACAGTAAACCAACTTTTCAACAAACCTCTTTCGCATATTATGATTAAATTAAAAGGATTAGTTTGGATATGAGGTATGTTGATTGAATTCTAAGTTTGAAATTTTTTGATATAAAACTTTAACGTGCATAACACGGGTTAGCAACTAGTTTCATTTAAATATTCTTTCTTTATTATTTTTTATTTATTTTATATTCTTCTTCTCTCTCTCTCCCTCTGTCTCTCTCTCTCATAGCAGAAAAAATTAAAAAATTATAACATCTTGCTACAGTACGCTCTAAAAAATGAGAGCTCACTATAGCAAGATGTCAAATTTTTTAGCATATAGCATCTTTGATAGAGTAGGTTTTTGTGGTTATAAATGATAAAAATAGCATTTTAGCATTTATAACACTCTTGATGAGAATCTTAGCATCAAGAGTTATAAAAAAAAAAAAAATGTCATTTTAACACATCAAAAAGTTACTTTATTATTTTAACACATCATTTTACAATACATTTTACATCACATCTTCAATTCTTCAATTCAATACATTAAAATAAGAACAAATTTTAGTTACAAAATTGGTTGTAGCCTAAGGTTACACATCACTCAATATCATTTTATTAGAAGTAAATTATGAAAAATGCACCATTGGATTGCATCTTCTTTATATAAGCTCCATGCTTGCAAATTTTCTAGAAAATTAAAAATTAATTGCTATGTCATCAATAAATTGTTTAAATTACAAGTTTTTATAGTTTAAAATTATGCATAAAATATAAGCTTAGAGATCATATAGTAAATAATATCTAACTGACACAAAATTTGACATGTGTATTAAAAGAGTAAAGAACATGCAGTTTAATGGTTAGATTTTCAAAATATGTAGTAATTTTTATTTTATTGCTTAATGTTATAGCCTATGACTACAAATTTTCTGAATATCTTTTTACTGGATTTAAATTTTGATAAATCCATTATTAGATTACATTTGTTTCTTATATTCTCAATGTTTGCAAAATTTCCATATGATTAAAGATTAATAACTATGTCATCAATCAATCCTTTAAATTGTGAGTTTTAATAGTCTAAAATTATGCATTAAAAATAGACTTATTGATCATATATTAAATAACATTCGAATGGCATAAAATTTGACATGTGTATTAAGAATATAAAGAACATGCAATCCAAATGTTAGATTTTCAAAATGTAACAATGTTAATTTTTTTTAAAGAAATTTGTATTCTTAGGTTACAACTAAATTTGTAACCAAACTTTGTCCTAAAATCATATATACAACATATTAAAATAATATCAACTCAAAATTCTTCTAAAAAATTCTTATTAAAAAAAAAACAAGCCAACGGTAGATAAACTAGTGGCCATCAACCAACATCCATTGGCACACAACCACGCACCCTCCACCCCATAACAAAAAACACAACTCAAAACAAATCCAACCAAATTCAACCAAATACCCACAACCACTAGAGGCAAAAACACCAACAACCACTGCAAAAAGAACCCATCAACTATAATCGGACCACCCCACTTAAACCCAAAAGGCATAATTGGACCACCACCACCACCAAAACTCAAAGGGCACAATCATAACACAAACCTAAGGGCCACCGAAACCCAAAGGCCAACAAATAAACCAAACCACCACCAATCTTGATCTTTGCAATTGATCTTCACGGCCCTGATCTTTGCCAATTGATTGTTGGGCTTTGTGGAGCCTAGTTTGTGTTTGATCTGGTTGACGATCCGACCCGACCCGAATAATGTTGCGTGGTTTTTTATGGGAGATTTTCTGAGGCTTAGTCCATGAGCGCTCCAGCTTGGGCTGGCCCGTTTTGTAGCCCATTGTGAATCCTGTGCGCAAGATGTATAAAACGCAGTTTTTTGTGATTAGGATTTTGGGTAGTCGGTTTTGAGAGAGAAAAAGGATTGTAGCCGCACTTTGTATTTTTTCCTTTATAATAGTGAAATCCCTGCAACTCCGTGGACGTAAGAAAATTGCCGAACCACGTAAATACTGTCTTGTACGTGTGATTATTTTCTTTGGTGTGTGTTTTCTCTATTTTTTTTTGTTTCTCACAGGTTTAGGAATTCGTGGAAATTCCTTACAACTGGTATCAGAGCCTAGGGTTAGGTTTGAGTGGGAGCAATGGCAGAGGAAGCAAGAAAGGCATCTGGAATAGAAAATTTTGATGGCACAGATTTCGCCTATTGGAGGATGCAGATTGAAGATTATCTCTATGGGAGGAACTTGCATCTGCCTCTTTTGGGGACAAAACCTGCGACTATGAAGGATGAGGAATGGGCTCTTCTTGACAGACAGGTACTAGGAGTTATCAGGTTAACGCGTTCTAGGTCAGTTGCACACAATGTTGTAAAGGAAAAGACTATAGTAGATCTGATGAATGCTTTGTCTAGTATATATAAAAAGCCGTCAGCAAACAACAAGGTGCATTTGATGAAGAAATTGTTCAATCTGAAGATGGCAGAGAACGCATCAGTAGCACAACATTTGAATGAATTCAACACTATCACAAATCAATTGTCGTCTGTAGAAATTGATTTTAATGATGAGATCTGTGCACTGATCGTTTTGGCTTCTTTGCCAAACAGTTGGGAGGCAATAAGGATGGCAGTAAGCAATTCTACAGGAAAAGAAAAGCTGAAGTACAACGACATACGAGATTTAATTCTGGCTAAGGAGGTTCGCAGAAGAGATGCAGGTGAAACCTCAGGATTTGGTTCTGCCCTAAACCTTGAGACAAGAGGCAGAAGTAATGATAGAAATTCAAACCGGGGCAGATCAAAATCCAGAAATTCTAACAGGAACAGAAGTAAATCTAGATCAGGCCAACAAGTACAATGCTGGAACTGTGGGAAAACAAGTTACTTTAGGATGCAATGCAAAAATCCTAAGAAGAAGAATGAAGACTACTTTGCTAATACTGTAATAGAAGAGGTACAGGATGCATTACTTCTTGCAGTAGACAGTCCACTTGATGATTGGGTTCTGGACTCAGGAGCTTCGTTTCATACCACTCCACACCGAGAAATCATACAGAATTATGTTGCAGGTGATTTTGGTAAGGTGTATTTGGCTGATGGTTCAGTCGTGGATGTTGTGGGTATGGGAGACGTCCGGATATCGTTGCCCAATGGGTCTGTTTGGTTACTGGATAAGGTTCGACATATTCCAGACCTAAGGAGGAATCTGGTTTCTGTTGGCCAACTTGATGATAAAGGGCATGCAATACTATTTGTTGATGGTACTTAGAAGGTTACAAAGGGAGCTAGAGTATTGGCTCGTGTAAGGAAGACTGGTACTCTCTATATGACCTCAAGTCCAAGAGACACAGTAGCAGTTGCTGAAGCAAGTGCTGATATAAGCCTATGGCACCGCAAACTTGGTCACATGAGTGAGAAAGGGATGACGATGCTGCTGTCAAAGGGAAAACTACCAGAATTGAAGTCCATTGATTTTGACATGTGTGAAAGCTGCATCTTAGGAAAGCAGAAAAATGTGAGCTTCTTGAAAACTGGCAGGACACCGAAGGCTGAGAAATTGGAGTTAGTACACACTGATTTGTGGAGACCTTCTTTGGTTGCATCTCTTGGAGGTTCAAGGTACTACATCACTTTCATTGATGACTCAAGCAGAAAGGTATGGGTTTATTTTCTGAAAAATAAATCTGATGTATTTGAAACTTTTAAGAAGTGGAAGGCTATGGTTGAGACAAAAACACGTTTGAAAGTAAAATGTTTGAGGTCAGATAATGGAGGAGAGTACATAGATGGAGGGTTCAGTGAATATCGTGTTGCACAAGGAATTAGGATGGAGAAGACCATTCCTGGGACATCACAGCAGAATGGTGTGGCTGAGTGCATGAACAGAACTCTCAATGAGCGTGCTAGAAGTATGAGGTTGCATGCTGGACTACCAAAAACTTTTTGGGCTGATGCTGTTAGCACTGCAGCTTACTTGATAAACCGAGGACCATCAGTTCCTATGGAGTTCAGACTTCCTGAGGAGGTTTGGAGCGGTAAAGAGGTAAAGTTTTCCCACTTAAAAGTTTTTGGTTGTGTTTCTTATGTTCATGTTGATTCTGATGCTCGTAGTAAACTTGATGCAAAGTCTAAAATATGTTTTTTTATTGGCTATGGTGATCAGAAATTTGGCTATAGGTTTTGGGATGAACAAAATAGGAAAATCATCAGAAGTAGAAATGTGATATTTAATGAACAGGATATGTATAAGGACAGGTCAACTGTAGTGCCAGATGTTACAGGGATAGATCAAGATAAATCTGAGTTTGTCAACTTAGATGAATTGACTAATAGCACTATCTAGAAAATGGGTGAAGAAGATAAGGAGAATGTAGATTCACAGGTAGATCAGAGTACACCTGTAGCTGAAGTTCGCTAATCTTCCAGGACCATTGGACCTCCACAGCGTTATTCACCCACTCTAAATTATCTCCTGTTGACTGATGGTTGTGAGCCAGAATGCTATGATGGAGCCTTGAAAGATGAGAATTCAAGCAAGTGGGAGTTGGCCATGAAGGATGAGATGGATTCCTTGTTAGGGAATCAGACATGGGAACTGACTAAACTGCCAGCAGGAAAGAAGGCTTTGCACAACAAGTGGGTATACAGAATAAAGAATGAGCATGATGGTAGCAAACGTTACAAGGCCAGATTAGTTGTTAAAGGGTTCCAGCAGAAGCAGGGCATTGATTACACAAAGATATTTTCTCTAGTTGTGAAGATGTCAACAATTAGACTGGTACTGGGAATAATGGCTGTGGAAAATTTACATCTTGAGCAATTAGATGTGAAGACAGCATTCCTTCATGGTGACTTGGAGGAAGACATTTACATGATTCAGCCAGAAGGGTTCATTGTTCAAGGACAAGAGAATCTAGTCTGCAAACTAAGAAAGAGCTTGTATGGCCTAAAACAAGCTCCTAGACAGTGGTACAAGAAGTTTGACAGTTTTATGCATAGAATTGGGTTTAAGAGATGTGAAGCTGATCATTGTTGCTATGTTAAATTTTTTGACAATTCTTACATCATTTTACTGTTATATATGGATGATATGCTCATTGCAGGGTCTAGCATTAAGGAGATTAATAATCTGAAGAAGCAATTGTCAAAACAGTTTACAATGAAGGATTTCGGAGCTGCAAAGAAAATCCTTGGTATGAGAATCATTAGAGACAAGGCTAATGGTACATTGAAGCTTTCACAGTCAGAATATGTGAAGAAAGTTCTCAGCAGATTCAACATGAATGAATCTAAACCAGTGAGCACACCCTTGGGTAGTCATTTCAATCTTAGCAAGGAACAATCACCAAAGACAAAAGAAGAAAGGGACCATATGAGCAAGGTGCCCTATGCCTCAGCTATTGGCAGCTTGATGTATGCTTTGGTGTGTACAAGGCCAGACATTGTACATGCAGTGGGAGTTGTGAGCAGATTCATGAGTAGGTCAGGAAAGCAGCATTGGGAGGTAGTCAAATGGATTCTGAGATATCTGAGGAGTTCATCAGATACATGTCTTTGCTTCACAGGTGCAAATTTGAAACTGCAGGGTTATGTAGATGCTGATTTTGCTGGTGATATTGATAGTAGAAAGAGTACTACTGGGTTTGTATTTACTCTGGGTGGTATAGCTATTTCTTGGGCCTCAAATTTGCAAAAGATTGTTACTCTGTCTACTACAGAAGCTGAGTATGTTGCAGCAACTGAAGCTGGAAAGGAGATGATTTGGCTACATGGTTTCTTAGATGAATTGGGTAAGAAGCAAGAGATGGGCATTCTACATAGTGACAATTAGAGTGCAATTTTTCTTGCTACGAATTCAGCTTTTCATTCAACTCGAAGCATATACAGACAAAATACCATTTTATCCAGTACCTTGTTGAAGATAAGCTGGTAATACTTGAGAAGATTTGTGGATCGAAGAACCCGGCAGACATGTTGACTAAGGGTGTTACTATTGAAAAGCTAAAGTTGTGTGCATCTTCAGTTGGCCTTCTAGCTTGAGGACAGGAGGATGAGTTGCAGGGATGAGGGATTGTGTTTGGAAGATAACGGCTGATGTTGGTGATTGAACTAGTCTCCAAGTGGGAGATTTGTTGGGCTTTGTGGAGCCTAGTTTGTGTTTGATCCGGTTGACGATCCGACCCGACCCGAATAATGTTGCGTGGTTTTTTATGGGAGATTTTCTGAGGCTTAGTCCATGAGCGCTCCGGCTTGGGCTGGCCCGTTTTGTAGCCCATTGTGAATCATGTGCGCAGGATGTATAAAACATAGTTTTTTGTGATTAGGGTTTTAGGTAGTCGATTTTGAGAGAGAAAAAGGATTGTAGCTGCACTTTGTATTTTTTCCTTGATAATAGTGAAATCCCTGCAACTCCATGGACATAGGCAAATTGCCGAACCACGTAAATACTGTCTTGTGCATGTGATTATTTTCTTTGGCGTGTGTTTTCTCTATTTTTTTGTTTCTCACAGGTTTAGGAATTCGTGGAAATTCCCTACATTGGTCTCCACGGCTTCGATTTCCACACACACACACACACACAGAGTAAAAGAGGAGAGAGAAACCATTTAATTTTTATTTTAGCATATGAGTCCATACACTTCTACCAATAGAAGTGCATGGACACAAATGCTAATGTAATACGTGGAAAAAAAAAGGGGGGGGGGGATTTAAAAGGAGAAGTAATTTTTTTTGTAGGGCCAATTTTATAATTTATAATTATAAGGGAGTTTTTAGAAAATAAGGTTGAAACCTTAGCTATATATAAGCTTATTAAGTCAACGTTTATGGAGAGATATTTTGAGAGAGGGGATTACTAAAAGGACTGAAGTAGAGAAGGTTTGACTGCACAATTGAGGTAAGAGCCTAAGAATCTCTTTCATGTCAAATCTAAGCTTTATTTGGAATTAGAGTATTTTTTTTTAGTGGGTATCTTGGCCAATAGTGAGACTATTTATATATGAGATTAACAATGTAAACGAAGAAGGAATTTGATTTATTTTCTCTGTGCCCTGTGTTGCATTAAGTGTAAAAGAAGGCTCTCAGGTCCGGTTCTACACAGGTTTACCGAAATGGGGTTTTGGGGAATAACAAAAGGTTATAGTGCCCGTGTAGGCTTGATTTTGTATGACATAGAATATAGTACCTTTTTTCCTAATTTTGTCTTGATCTCAAAGAGAACTAGGGGTGAATGGAGATTAAAAAAAAAAAAAAAAGGTTATATGAGCACACGTATAGAAGATTAGGTGGTGTACTTTTGACCCTTTATGGCTATATGTATGGTGTATCTATAGGCTTTATCCCTAGGTACTATTAGTGGTAGAAAGTGGAGGAAATATATATATGATGAATATGGGGATTTTTAACTATAAGATAATAGTGGAAAATTATGGGATATTTTTAACAGTCTCTCTTCTGGCCGAGTATTCATATAGGTTTTATTTAAAAATATTAGATTATTGAGTAAATGATATTTGAAAAATTGTTTAGGTGATATCTAAGGATTTTAGAGGAAGTGTTAAGGAGAAGTTCCTTTTGATATGGCTTTTAGAGGTACGTAACCTTATCCTAATTGGGTGTTATTTTGCTTATATTAATGGATTTTTAACTACTGGAAATTGTTTATTATTGTTAGAATTTTTATTTCTATTGTATTACTAACTTTAAGTAAAGAATTATCATAAATATATCTGATTACTGAATATATGATGTATTTTATTTGATTGTTTTTAGCTATATTGATTCAAAGTAAAGAATAAAGAATTTTCACAAATATATATCAGCATTGAATATAAGATTTAATTTATTTAATTGTTTTTTTAGCTATATTGATTTAAAGTAAAGAATATAGAAATATCACAAATATATTTAAATAGTGAATATATGATTATATATATGTATTTGAATAAGATATATTTTTGTTAGAACTATGATTTCATGTATATGATTATGGACAATCTGACTATGAATTGGTTTTGATACCCAGGCCAATGGGGGTTATTCATTGGTACTCTGATACCCAAACTAATGGAGGTTATTCATTGGTACTCTGATACCCAGCCAATGAGGGTTATTCATTGGTATTTTGATACCCAACCAATGGGGGTTATTCATTGGTACTCTAATACCCAATCAATGGGGGTTATTCATTGGTACTCTGATACCCAGCCAATGGGGGTTATTCATTAGTACTCTGATACCCAGTCACGGAGATATAGCGTGACCATAGTCATAAGATTGTTAAGAATATGAATTACGTTTGAATATTTGAACTATTTCAAGTCCTTAAAACTACATATGTGATTTTGGAAATGTTTGAGTATTTGAACTATTTTGAGTCATTTAAACTGCTTATGTATTTTTGAAACCTATTGTAAGTTATAGCTTTTGATATATGGAAAACTAACTACTTTCTAAACCATTTATGATATATATATATATATATATATATATATATATATATATATATATATATATATATAAGATTAAAGTATGTGATCTATTTGCAACTTATTATTTTAAGACTATGAAACTTTTTTAGTTATTTTTTTTTTTGAAACCCATAGTATATTATAACTTTTGAAAACTCATATTACATCTTATTACTTTACAAATCTTTTGCTTGATAGAACTTATTAAGATTTTGGTTACTTATTGAGTTGTCAACTCACCCCCTTTTTCCCTTCCAGTTTCAGATTGGGAAGAATAGCAAGTTTTGGGAGTTTTGATGTTGTGTTGTGAGCAAGAAAAGAACCTTAGAGATATTGGGATTAGATGGTCTTCTAATAGTTTTATATTTATTGGCCAATTGGCATTATGTACATGAGGTTTGGATTTTGTTCCTGTTAAATTATTGGAGATCTATTCATAAAGAAATTGTTGAGGTATTTTGGAATTATTTAATTTAATTTTTGAGGACAAATTTTAGTTGCTAGGAAGGCCTTGCACACTTGTACGGTGCTTACTTTATAAGCGTGCGGCGATTGTCACGTGCCTATCTTTATAGTTGGGTTCGGGGCGTGACAGCTAAATTCTTTAGCATTTGGAATGTCTGGTGAAGAGTTGTTTTTGGTGTTTGGTGTGCCAAGTGCTAAAAATTTAACATTTAGCATTATTAGGACATATGTGAATCATGTTACGAACATATGTCATTTAGAATTGGCTAATCCTATGACAAACACTTTACTTGTAATTGGGTAGATCTAGGATATATTTAATACTTCAAGGAATAAGAGTTCAAGTTCGAGTATTGAAGCCATGGAAATTTGTCCAAGAAACAAGTGAAGAAGTGCTGAATTTTAAAGCTTGACAGATAGCATCTATAGAGATTTAAAACGGATCTTCAGCCCAATGCTTGACAGCTGCTCGATAGATAGCTTATCTATCGAGATTTACAAAAATTACTTTTTCAGATTTGATTTCACGCATATCCATATGTATGTGTTTAAGCTTTCTTTTCTCACAGCCCTAAACATATATAAGGATTATATTAAGGGCCGTCAAAGGTTGTGCAAGTGTGAGGCAAAGTGTTTGTTCCTGCAAATTGTGATCGGAGACAGAATTTGCACTAGTTCATCTTTCTCTTGAAAAAGCTGCTACGTTTGTACGCCGTAGGGTTTTGTAACCAAGGAGTTTCGTCATCTTCATCGTGTTGATGAACTGAAGAACTTTACAACCAACATTCTTCTCAAGTTGGTGGGTTAGTCACGTACTTGGATTCGTGCAAAGGAGTAAGCCGCGTACTAGATCCGCGCATCGATTGGTTAGTCACGTACTGGGAGCTATGCATTGAAAATGAGAGATTGTCACTACAAAACAAGTCTAATTGTGTGTTAGGTTAAGGGTTCAACTATAGGTTGGTATAAGGTACTGAGATTCCTTTGCTTGTAACTGCTTGTTTTGATAATAGTGGATTCTCGGGAGTGGTGACCTTAAAATCACCCGGTGGAATTTTTGCCTTAGATTTTTTCCTCATTCGTAAACTGATGGAAAAATACATGTTTGCATCGCATACAAAACATACGCAATGAAAAATTAACAGATCTATTTCATTCGCAATTGATAACATGTACTATGTAAATTTCAGAATTCAAGGACAAGAGAGCGTACCTTGGTGTAGTGAAATTCAAAACAAGAATCAGAATTACCAGGGAATACTTTTAACCTTCACTCCAATTCTACTTTACACCCAAGAAGTGTGGTCTCTCAATCAGTTTCAAAGGGAGAATGATAGAGTGTTTCACTCTCACATACACACCATTTCACAATAATGTTTCTCTTTTTTATACATTAAAATTATGTATGTTTTTCTCCTTATAACTGATTATCTAATTGGGTTAGCCTTTTGGGCCTTTCCAATTGGGCTTAAGTGTGTGGCTTGGAGTGGGACCAAAAGGAACCAATAAGACACTAGCTCCAATGGGCTTTGGGCTTTATAGTCAACTCTTGACAAGTCCAAAGTTATCATTAACTATATTTAATACCACTATATAAATATAGTTGCACTCTAGGCCTTATTTATAAATTATATCCCAAAACTTTATTATACATGCGACCTCTTCATAAAATATTCGTAGTAATACAAAGTCATGAATGTAGACTGCCACTTTGTAAATTACTACATCTTATCCTTAAGTACCCTGTTTAATCCTTATAGTTATTCATCATATATTTATAAGATCCAATTTCATAAATATATACTTTAGTAACTTCTTACCAAAGTGGTTAGGCCTAACTTTCTGAATATCTGAACCCATTAAACTTATCTCAAGGGAATATTTTATATCTCCGTTAAGAGACTATGAATTCCATCTTGAGAATATATGTTCCATCAACACTAAATGTGGCTGCCCAACATACTGAGGTTTTGATCATTACTTTAGATCTCCTTCCTGATATATCAAAGCAACCTACACTTCATGATCAGGTCCATTATCCTCTCAAGATTAAGAGTTCATGTAAATAGAAGTCGTGAGATTTATTATTCATTTGACAGTCGTTAGGAAAATAATAAATCTCACAGCGGTCCAAGTCAATATGTCTTAACTCTTAAAACATATTAGCACATCAACTAGAAGTCTCCACTTCCATTATCAAGACAAATCATCTTAGTTGATATGTTATAGTCTCTGCAGATGAAATGCCTAATTTCATAACCGACTACAAACTATAATTCTGAGTTTACAAAGAACTTGTGATTTATATCTTCTGTGACTTTTCACATGAATCACATACTATTCATCTCATGGACTATATGATAGTGTCCAATATTCATGTTACAATTATTTTAGATTATAATAAAATAACTTTATTAATCACAATATTAAGTCATACATTATGTAATACATAATGTCATACATAATATCATACATAGTATTATACAATAGGATTTAAGGGCACTAATCCTAACAAAACAAATTACCATGTCAATTTTATTTGTCACTGCATTTAACTTAGTTGGTGATTTGTTTGTGCTACCACGCATTGCGCATGTTAATTGAATTAATTAATTAACTTGGCTAAATTAATTGGTTAATTTATCACGAGAGGTCAATACGTTCTTGGCCTATCAAGTGGTATCAGAGCAGGCACACTCTGATTAGGGTTAATCTTTTTTGTGTGATCCATTGACCCCCGTTGTCATGGATAGAGGACAATCGTTAATTATACCTCCTTTATTTGATGGCACTAACTATGCATACTAGAAAGTACGCATGAGAGCTTTCTTGCAGTCATTAGATGAAAAAGTGTGGCAAAATGTGGAGATAGGCTGGACCAAGCCAAAGGAAGCTTCAGCCAATTGGGATGATGCTAAGATCAAGATGGCTAACTTCAACAGCATGGCATTGAATGCTTTATTCAGTGCGGTCACGAATGAGGAGTTTAAGAAGATATCCTCTACTGAAACTGCCAAGGAACCATGGACCATCCTCCAGATAACCTATAAGGGAACCAAAGCTGTTAAGGATTCGAAAATTCAGAGGCTCACTTCAAGCTTTGAAGAAATCAATATGGAGGAGGATGAGTCGTTGATGAGTTCTATGCCAAACTCAAGGAAATAGTGAACTCAGCTTTTAATCTCGAGGAAACCATTCCTGTACCTAAGATTGTCAGAAAGGTGCTCAAATCTCTACACGAGAGATTTCATGCCAAGATCACCACAATTGAAGAATCAAAGGATATTGACATTTCTCCTTTGACAGAGCTAGTTGGCAATCTGCAGACCTATGAGTTGGGTTTGACAAGGATTGGGAAATCAAGTAAGGGTAAAAGCACGGTACTGAAGGCCAAGAGCAGCAACACTGATGAGTCTTCTGAAGATGAAGATTCCATGATGAAATCCAACATCACATGGTAATTCAAGAAGTTCACGAAGAATGCCAATGTGAAAGGATTTGACAAAGACCGTAAGTAGTCCAGCTCATCTCAGTTCAAGAGCTAAAACAAACAGAAGAAGGATGCTAGGGATGGCAATCAATACACTGTTCCCTCAGGACCAAAATGCTTTAGGTGTCAAGGCTTTAGACACATGAAACAAGAATGTGCAACTTATCTCAAGACCATTGGGAAAAGTAAAGCCTTTACTGCTACCTTGAGTGACACCAAGCCTAAAAATGATTCCCATAATGAGGATGATGGAATTCTGAATGCCTTCACTGCCACTGTAAATCCTATTGAAGGGATTGTTGAAGAAGTGGATGAAGAATAGGACTTAGTCGAGTCTAAATTTGAGAAGATGGATGAACAAGATGACATACATACAGCCTATGCTAAATCGAACAAGGTCTTCAAAAAGTGTGAGAAATTGTATAGGTTAGCCACCAAGAAGCTCAGTGATGTGGAGCTTGAACGAGAAGAAATCTCCACGAAGTTTGATGAAGTAAATCAGACCATTGGAGCACTGAGATTTAAGAACAATTTCTTGGCTTAAAAGACCATGAAGCTTGAGGCAAAGCTGTTCCAAGTCAGAGCTCAGTTAGAGATGACTTCAAGTGCAAATCTTGATGAGATGCTTAGTCTTCAAAAATCTGCTTCTAATTGAACCAGTTTAGGGTATGATTTCTCTTCTCCTAATATTGCTTCTTCTAGTACTACTGTGTTTGTTTCTTCGGCTAATAATATTGAATCTGAGAATAATGATGCAAAATCTTTTTTAGCTGGTGAGAACATAGACAAAGGTAAATCTATTTTAGGAGCACCCCCTAAGCTTGATAAGAAAGAGACTAAAAGCCCTAGGGCTAAGAAGGGCAATACCCAAAAGTCTAAGCAGAAGAAGCAGCATCTCTGTCATCACTATGGAGTAACAGGTCATACTAAACCTAATTGCTATAAGTGGTTAGCCACTTAACAGAGCAACAGTATGATCTCATCGGGAAACCAGAATCAGTTTCCATCCTCTCTTGCTCCTCTTAGAGATCTTCTCAAAGCCTTCATGTTCCTTTCAAACTTGAACGGTTTAAACCCTTCCCCCTCACCGCCAAATCAAGGATTTGCGAAACGGAAAGATTCTTCCAAGGTATGAAAGGAAAAAGGCTCTAAGTGATTTAGTCACTTTTCTCTCTCCCTCTCTTTTATTTATGAATTACTTGTGTGTTTTGCTTTCTTGCTTTTAAGTGAGTCTAGTTTTTATGCTATGCTTTGTTTAAAATGTTTTTGTTTGTTTGTTCTCAGTTTTGCTTTATTTTACTTTTCATAAAAATTAACAAAAAAAACTGAAAAATCAGAAAAATACAAAAATAGTGTGTGTTTTGTATACATTGGTACTTGTGTACCTTTGGATGGCCAATGAAACAAAGTTTTCTAAACTTTGTATCTTTTGTAGCTTAGATGATCATCTCTATGCACAACTAAGCAAGTGAGTTTTGTGGCTCATGTTTGTGATAAGTAAGATTAAGTAATTTCTTGTACTTAACACACGTATCACTCTTTTTGATGGGAAGGACTAGAAAATCCTAAGAGAAAGGCATAAAAAACCATATTACCATTATTGTCTACCAATCATGAAATGACATATGTATGCTTCGGCATAGCAAAAGTGCAATGTAAAAAGCTTAACATCATTGGGTATTTCTTCTCTCTCTCTTATATGCTCATGCATGGTATGCTTAAAAAAAATATGCAAAGAAAATGAAATAAAAAAGAATAAAAATTATTTATATATGATTGCAAGCGTGTCTTCTAGGAAATTTGAGAGTTATAGGATGTACCTCGAAGGTGAAAGTCCCCATCAAGCAGTTATGATCGTGTGTGAGTTAAATTAATTTTTTCATATCTCAAATCGTCATAACGTGAGACACTCATGCAATCTTACGATGTTTTTCACACATAACACACAATACTCTTTGATACTTTTGATACATGTGCAGGTACAATGTGATTTGGCCATCACAAGGAATACATGTGTTAGTGTATGCTCACTAAACTGTCTTGACTTGTTTTTGAAAGATAAAATTGGTTAGATTTGTTTTGTGTGTGTGTGTGTGTGTGTGTGTGTGTGTTTTGGATCTAAATGCTTGACATTTTTTTGTTGACAAATGTTTTTAAGAGCTTAAAATGTTGTTTGGATCTTTGGTCAAGTAGCATGTTTGATTGCATTCATGTTTTTGTTTTTCTCTTCTTTGAAAAACTATTTTTGAGCAATATTGACAACTTCTCGATACCTCTTCGATAGCCAGGCCATCCATCGAGCCTCTTGATCTTCCTTTCTCAATAGTTGTTATCGCATTTTTGATCCATCGAAGTTTTTGAGAATTTGCCTTGATAGCTTCTCGACAGCTTCTCTATCCATTAAGAGAGTTTCCATATACTCGATAGATACTCAATAACTTCTCGATCCATCAAGGTTACTTTGCTGTGGACACCTCTCGATAGCTCCTTAATAGCTCCATCTGTCAAAAAATAAAGCTAGACGCCTCTCGATCCATCGAGCTTTATGTTTTCTATACATATCTCAGCCCAATTTTTTTTTCTCATTTTATTCGATCTCTCTCGACAGAAAAGCGTCTCTCCCTCTCCCAAACACTTCTCATTTTTACTCTGTTATGATCTCTTTCTATCTTTTTATCAAACATTTTATGCATTCTGACCTAACTTTTGGGGTGTTTGAAAAATTTTGGGATTTTTCAAAATTGATGAAGTTTTTGTGATATTTTTGGGATGAGTTTTGTTTAAATGATCTTAAATGTTTATGCATTGCATCACATTTGCATTTTAACACTGATTCATGCAATTTAGAATTGTTTTTTTTGTTGAAATCATATGTGCTGGTAGGTTTGGATTGGGCTGAGCCCATGATATTTTTATTGTTGCATGTCACATGTCAATGCATTTTTCATGCATACGTACCTTCCTTTTCTATCTTTTTTATATTAATTGTGCTGGTACTCTTTTGCTTCTCTCTCTCTCTCTCTCTCTCTCTCTCTCTCTCGGATAGTCTGCTCATGGCACCTAAATGTAAGTCTACTCTGTCCTGGAACCCTCTTCGTTCTGGGGTATCTTCTTCTGATTCTACCCCCTCTCACATTCAGTTTCATGACGATAAAGCCTATAAGGACTTTTCGAAGAACTTTTCTCAACGCGGCATTCATTCAAAACGCCATGTCATTCTTTCAAATTTTCCCGACACTCACCTTCCCACTATCATCTATAGTAGGGGTTGGGAGTTCCTTTGTGATGTCCCGATCACTTGTCCCTCGGTGATCATACAAGAGTTTTACTCCAATATGCACGGATTTGATTACACCATACCTCAGTTCTCTACTCTTGTTAGAGGTACGCATATTGTAGTCACTCCGGATCTTCTATCCGAGGTGCTACACATTCCGAGGGTAGCTCATCCTGATTACCCCGGCTGTTGTCGTCTTAAGACTATATCTAAAGATGAGCTCATGTCTCTATTTTGTGAGAAACCTTCATCTTGGGGTGGTCGTCAAAACACCTCTTGCTCGACCTTTGCAAAAGGTCCAAGATTTCTGAATATGGTGATGACATTTATTTTACATCCCTTGTCTCACTATAATTCGATTACTGAGCCTCGTGCTCGCTTTTTGTTATCCCTCCTTGAGTTCCTTACCATTGACTTTCCATTTCACTTCATACTCTCCCTTATAGATGTCTATAAGGATACGACGAGCCATGATAAGCTTATCTTTCCTTCTGCTATCACGTAAACCATTCACCACTTCTCTATCTCCTATCCCAAGTCAGACCACTTCTTTATCATGTGTTCCATTGATTTGGCAACTGTTAGATGGAGCAAGGCCCAGCTTCTATCGAAGTGGCCACGGATTGAGACGGTGACTCCCCCTGCTTCTTTAGCTCCATCCACATCCACTCCTTCTTCTTCTGCGGTTGGTGTGACCCTTGAGGCAATCATGGCATAGCTTCAGTGCTTGGATGCTCGCCTTGACACTTTCAGTGATAAGTTCTGTCAGGTGAACACCCGTGTTAGTCATATTGTACAACAACAAGCCCACCTTGGTGGCTTCGTAGAGTCTCCCTCTCCCTCTCTAGAGGCTTCTGAGGATGAGAACGGTGATAGTGACTCTGATGGTGGTGATGTTGATGAGGATGAGGCTTCTAGCTCTTCTAGTGACGAGGAGATGACTGCTTCTTAGTGACATACCCTTTGTCATTCGTGACAAAAAGGGGGAGGAGTTTTCGGTATGAGAGTAGTCATGTACTTAGGGGGAGAATTAGTATAGGAGATATTCTTGGTAGGGGGAGTGGTTTTTGTTTATGAGATATGTAGTGAGGACTTTTTGTATCTTTTCTTTTCTTTCTTTTTAGATACATTGTTCGTACACTGTGATAGCAAACTTTGTACTCTCTTTGTTACATATATATTGAGGTTGTTATTACGTTCTTTCACCTATCTCTCCATGTGTTGTTTCTTTTCTCTCTTTATGCACATGCTTTTGATTACTTGTAGGCAATCTTTTATTTCCGTTTCACACTAAGATGCCGTGATGATTTTTGTTTAAAGTGTTTCAGAAATACAGGTTGTAAAAGTCTTTCTTGCCATGAACTCTCTTCTTGCAAAGTTTTTCAAGAGTTTATGTTAGGATAGATTTTGTTGTATTCAACAAGTGAGTATGAGTTGAGTGATTTATGACTTCTCTCATAGGTTCATTTTTTTTGTTGTGGTTTTGTCACGAATTGCCAAAAGGGGAGATTTTCAGGACATATGTGAATCATGTTAGGAACATATGCCATTTAGAATTGGCTAATCCTATGATAAAACGCATTTTACTTGTAATTGGTGTTAGGACATATGTGATTCATGTTAGGAACATATGTCATCATGTATTGGCTAATTATTTGACAAAACGCACTTTACTTGTAATTGGGTAGATTTAGGATGTGTTTAATGCTTCAAGGAACAATGTTTCAAGTTCAAGTGTTAAAGTCATGCAAGCCTGTCCAAGAATCAAGTAATGAAGTGCTGATTTTTAAAGCTCGACAGCTAGTATCTATCAAGATTTAAAAAGCTGTCTAATCTCGAAGCTCGACAGTTGCTCCATAGATAGGGTATCTATCGAGAATTATGAAAATCAGATTTTCAGTTTTGATTTCATTCCAATCCGTGAGTATGTGTTTTGGCTTTCTTTTCTCACAACCCTAAACATATATAAGGATTATTTTAAGGTTCGGCAATTGGGTATTGGGGTAAGGGTTCAATTGTAGATTGGTATATGGTAATGGAATTCCTTTACTTGTAACCTCTTGTTGTGATAATAGTGAATTCTCGGGAGTGGTGACCTTAAAATCACCTGATGGAGTTTTTTCCTTGGAGGTTTTCCCCATTCGAAATCAAATCATCTTGTTAAATTTATTTTCCAAAACATTTTATTTTAATTGGTGATTTGTTTATGCTGCCACATACATTGCATATTAATTTGATTAATTAATAAATTTGGCTAGTTAATCAATTAATTCATCACAAGGGGTCAATACATTTTTGGCCTATCAAGTGGTATCAGAGCAGGCATACTTTGATTAAGTTTTAATCTTTGCTATGTGATCCATTAACCCCTATTGTCATGGATAGAGGATAGTCTCTTATTATACCTCCTTTATTTGATGGTACTAACTATGCATTTTGGAAAGTACACATGGGAGCTTTCTTGCAGTTATTAGATGAGAAAGTGTGGCAAGCTGTGAAGATAGGTTGGACCAAGCCGAAGGAAGTGCCGGCCGATTGGGATGATGCTAAAATCAAGGCAGCAAACTTCAACAGCAGAGCATTGAATGCTTTATTCTGTGCAGTCACAAATGAGGAGTTCAAGAAGATATCCTCCACTAAAACTGCAAAGGAAGCATGGACCATTCTCCAAACAACCTATGAAGGAACCAAGGCTGTCAAGGATTCAAAGCTTTAGAGGCTCATTACTAGCTTCAAAGAGATTAAGATGGAGGAGGATGAATCATTTGATGAGTTTTATGCCAAGCTCAAAGACATAGTAAACTCAGCCTTTAAACATGAAACAAGAGTGCCCTACTTATCTCAAGTCCATCGGCAAGAGCAAGGCACTTGCTGCTACTTTGAGCGACACCGAACCTGAGGATGATTCCGAAAATGAGGATGACGAAATCCTAGATGCCTTCACTGCCACTGTCAATCCTACTGAGGGGATTGTAGAAGATGTGGATGAAGAAGAAGACTTGGTGGAGTCAAAGTTTGAGAAGATGGATGAACAAGATAACATCCACACTGCCTATGCAAAGTTATACAAGGTCTCCGAAAAGCATGAGAAGTTGTATAGGCTGGCCACCAAGAAGCTCAGTGATGTGGAGCTTGAACGAGAAGAAATCTCTACAAAGTTTAATGAAGCCAATCAGACTATAGGAGCACTAAGGTCTGAAAACAATTTCTTGGTTGAGAAGACCAAGAAGCTTGAAGTGGAGCTATTTCAAGTTAGAGCTCAACTAGAGAGGACTTCAAGTGCAAAGCTTGATGAGATGCTTAGTATGCAGAAATCTGCCTCAGATCAAACCGGTTTAGGGTATGATTTCTCTTCTCCTAATGTTGCTTCTTCTAGTACTACTGTTTTTGTTTCTCCTGCTAATAATATTGAATCTGAGAATAGTGATGTCAAAACTGAGTTAGCTAGTGAGAACGTAGAGAAGGGTAAATCTATCTTAGGAGCACCCTCTAAGCTCACTAAGAAAGAGAATAAAAACCCTAGGGCTAAGAAGAGTAATGCTCAAAAGTCTAAAGAGAAGAAGCAACAGCTCTGTCATTATTGTGGAGCTATTGGACATACTCAGCCTAAGTCACTAAACAGAGCAATAGCATGGTCTCATCGGGAAACAAAAGTCAATTTCCATCCTCTATTGCTCCTCTTGGAGATCTCCTCAAAGCCCTCGTGTTCCTTTTGAACTTGAACGGTTGCAATGCTTCCCCCTCTCCGCCAGTTCAAGGATTTTCAAAAAGGAAAGGTTCTTCCAAAGTGTGAAACGAAAAAGGCTCCAAGTGATTTAGTCACTTTTCTCTCTCTCTCTCTCTCTCTCTCTCTCTCTCTCTCTCTCTCTCTTTGTGTGTGTTTGCATTATTTGTGTGTTTTGCTTTATTATTTTGAGTCAGTCTAGTTTTTATGCATTACTTTAACATGTTTTTGTTTGTGTGTTTTCAGTTTTGCTTTATTTTTTTTAAATAAAAAAAATTGAAAAATCAGAAAAATACAAAAATAGTGTGTGTTTGTGTACATTGGTACTTGTGTACCTTGAATGACCAATGAAACAAAGTTTTCTAAACTTTGTATCTATTGTAGCTTAAATTAGCATTTCTATGTACAACTAAGCAAGTGAGCTTTGTGGCTCGTGTTTGTGATGAGTAAGATTAAGTAATCTCTTATACTTAACACTCGTATCACTCTTTTTGACGGGAAGAACTAAAAAATCCTAAAAGAAAGGCATAAATAACCATCTCACCACTGTTGCCCGCCAATCATGAAATGACATATGTATACTTCAGCATAGCAAAAGTGCAATGTCAAAAGCTTAACATAATTGAGTATTTCTTTTCTCTCTTCTATATGCTCATGCATGATATGCTTAAAAGAAAATATGCAAAGAAAAAAATTAAAGCAAAAAGAATCAAAATGTTTTAAAATATGATTGCAAGCGTGTATTCTAGAAGATATGGGAGTTATGGGATGTACCTCAAAAGTGATAGTCCCCATCAAGCAGTTTTGATCGTGTGTGAGTTAAATTGATTTACTCATATCTCAAATCGTCATAACAAGAAGACACTTATGCAATCTTGTGATGTTTTTCACACACAACACGCAATATTCTTGGCTACTTTTGATACATGTGCAAGTACAATGTGACTTGGTCATCACAAAGGTATACTTGTGTTAGTGTATGCCCACTAAACTGTCTTGACTTATTTTAAAAATATAATTGGTTAGACGTGTTGTGTGTGTGTGTGTGTGTGTGTGTGTGTGTGTGTGTGTGTGTTTTTTGGATCTAAATTGATAGGCCAAAAATGTATTAACCCCTTGTGATAAATTAACCAATTAATTAGCTAAGTGAATTAATTAGGTTCAATTACATGCAACAAGCGTGGCAGCACAAACAAATCACCAATTAACTAAATATGTAGTGAAAATTAAATGACGAGGTGATTTGTTTATGAATGGGGAAAACCTACACGGTAAAAACCCCACCGGATGATTTTAAGGTCACCACTCCTGAGAATCCACTATTCTCACAACAAGCGGTTACAAGTAAAGGAATCCCAGTACCTTATACCAACTTACAGTTGAACCCTTACCCCAATACCCAATTGGACTTGTTTTGTAGTGATAATATCTCTTTTTCAATGCATGGCTCCCAGTACATGACTAACCAATTGATGCGTGAATCCTAGTACGCGGCTTATTCCTTTACACAAATCCCAGAATGTGACTAACTCCACAGCAACCCTTTGATTGTTGTAGTTGATTTGCAGCAGCTTCACATAGAAACACCAATAAGATCTTCAATATTGGTGCAGGAGACTTTGCTTGGTTACAGAACCCAAAGGTGTACAAGAAATGCAGCAAGAACTTTTTGTTCTATAAAAGGAGGCTAGGGTTTCAAAAAGAAAACCTTATGAAGCTCTCTACGGTTAGGTTTTTCTTTTTCCACCTCCTTTTAAATAAGAGCTTAATAGGCTCTCTTATTCCAAATAGGTTTACACAAACCTTGGGCTTTCCTAGTCCAATAAGGATTATACAAACCCATAAACAAATAACCTTTTAGAGTAAAAACGTTGCTGGCTATAGTCCGAATCCCGTAAGCTCAATAGATCGAGACATGTGTCGAGCTTTAATGAATCTCGACAGATCGAGCTTCTGTCGATGAGGTATCGAGACTTGCAGATTGCACTTTTCTTAAACAATTTTTGAGTAATCTTCATGTTTTCAATTTAACCACTTGTAATGATTATCTTGAACCTACATAGATTTACCCAAATACAAGTAAAGTGCGTTTTGTCAAAGGATATACCAATTACATAAAAATATGTCCCTAACAATCTCCCCCTTTGGCAATCCGTGACAAAACCACAAGAGTACATTGAATGTCCTAGAATACATTCTACTCAAGATTACAAAATAAATAAGCCTAGTCTAAAAGATCTGAACCTTGGAAGTTGCTGCAAGAAGAAGGTTCAGAATCTTGATTTGGCTTCAACTTGTCTTCCCTAAAAGGCACTAAACAAAACACATCAAGGTACCATATGGAAAATAATGACAAATTACATAAACAGGAAACACGTGTATAAAGAGAGAAAAGAAACAACACATGTGAGATAAAGACTGAAACACATACATCATCATCAAATATAGAAACACCACATGATGTATGTAAATGGTTACAAAACCAAAAGATACACAACACAAAAAATGTATCAACTTCAATGTGTATCAAACTAACTCTCCCCCTAAGTTAGTTACATCAAAAACTTTCTTCCCTTTAACATGAAGTTCTCCCCCTAAGTCTATTACTCCCCCTGAGGAATGACATTTAATTCTCAAATTTCTCCCCCCTTTTTGACACAATTGTCAAAGAGCATAAAAATCCAAAAGACTTGACTGGAGATAGACAGAAAACTGAAATAAAGGGAATGAGGAGAACAAGGAACCATAGTCCTACAAGAAAAAGAAAAACAAGATGCTATGGACACAAAGGAAAAAAAATGCAAAACAAAGAAAAATGAAACGCTTGCAAGGTTATCTCAATCGATTGAAAGGCGTCGAGCTTTAAAGGCTTGAAAAGATCCAGCTATCGAGCAGCTATCCAAAGGTGCCCATAGACATGGCAATACGGGTCAGAATTTTCTGACCCGACCCGAATTGAAAAATACCTGACCCGAACCCAATTTTTTTGACTCGAAGCAAAAACGGGTTGACCCGTGACCCGACCCGATTTTTTTGCAGGTAAACCCGACCCGACCCGGATAACCCGTGACCTGACCCGTTAAAAAAAAATTGCTAAAAAAAATATTTAAACTACGTGATACTAGGTGCATAAAGCACAAAGTATCAAAACTAATAGTCCATATATTATAGATATAAAGTTATAAACAAGTAAAACTGTTGTCAAGACATGACATGAGAGAATGACTATTTGAGCTTCATCACAACCAATAAGAGCTAAGCTTCACAAATCACGGACATGACATGAGAGAATGAGTTATGAGACAAGACAACATAAGGTTGTCAAGACAACCATTTTAAAAAAAATCTCATTCAATACTAGCTATAGTCCATTGTCCAAAGCCAAACGCAAACCTGAAAGTTGAAACATGACAAACTTGAGCTACAATTTGCAAGTATGAATATTTGTAGCGCTGAATCTGCTACCAACGTTGAGTAGATTGAGATTGAGGTGTAATTCTTATAAAATATTTACTTATTATTCTTCACTTAATATGTTATGTTTATTTTTAAATCTTTTTTTGTTTAGTTTATCTTTTAAAGTAATCTAACTTTATTATTATTTTAAATGCAATTGGAACATGTACACTTAAGAAGACCGATAACTTGCTACTTTGCTGGCTTATTTGTTTTGTTTGTTTTAAGATCTATCTCTTTTTGAAGATGTAAACTTGTAATTATATGCATTTTGACAGTGAACTATTAACATTGATGACTTTTTCCATAATTAATTTATGACTATAAATAATTTTTGTCATGCTCAAAATTGTCAGACTTGGAAGGATACTAACAAGTGGCATTAAGTGCAATTCATTTGCTTAATTAATTTTATTCATTCTCTCTAAACAGGTTGTCATTGATTTATTTTTTTAATTGAAAAAAAAAACTTGTTTGAAAAATACGGGTCAACCCGACCCGACTCGCAACCCAATTGACCTGCAACCTGTTTGACCCATTCAAAAATAACCCGTTTGACCCGCAAACCCAATTGACCCGACCCGACCCGACCGTTTTGCCATGTCTGGGTGTCCACAACAAAAAAGGGCTCGATGGATCGAGGAGCTATCAAGCATCTATCGAGGAGACAGAAAGTTTCTTGATGGATCGAGGAGCTATCGAGATTGCGATAAGAAAAAGCTGAGGAGCTCGATAGATAAGCCAGGTGTATAGAGGTATCGAGGAGCTATCGAGGTTGCTTAAAAACAGTTTTTCAAGGAGAGAAAAACACAGATATGAATGCAATCAAACATGCAACTCAGCCAAGGATCCAAACAACATTTTGATCTCTCAAAAACATCTCTTAACAAAAAAAATTTAAGCACATAGATCCCAAAACACACACACACACACACACACACACACACTGAACAAGTCTAACCAATTTTATATTTCAAAAACAAGTCAAGACAGCTTAGTGAGCACACATTAGTGCATGTAAACCTTGTGATGGCCAAATCACATTGTACCTGCACATGTATCAAAACTAGCAAAGAATATTATGTGTTGTGTGTGAAAAACATTGCAAGATTGCATAAGTGTATCTATGTTATGACGATTTGAGATATGAGTAAATCAATTTAACTCACACACTATCATAACTGTTTGATGGGGACTATCACTTTCGAGGTACATCCTATAACTCCCACATCTCCTAGAAAACACGCTTGCAATCATATATAAAGCATTTTGATCTTTTTGCTTTTATTGTTTCTTTGCATATTTTTCTTTTATTAAGCATATCATGCATGGGCATACAAGAGAGAGAAAAGAAATACCTAATTATGTTAAGTTTTTTGACATTGCACTTTTGCTATACCGAAGCATACAAATGTCATTGACATTGCACTTTTGCTATGCCGAAGCGTACAGATGTCATCTCATGATTGGCGGGCAATAGTGGTGAGATGGTTATTTATGCCTTTCTCTTAGGATTTTTTTTAGTCATTGCCATTAAAAAGAGTGATACGAGTGTTAAGTACAAGAGCCACAAAACTCACTTGCTTAGTTGTGCATAGAGATGCTCATCTAAGTTATAAGAGATACAAAGTTTAGAAAACTTTGTTTCAATGGCCATCCAAAGTGCACAAGCACCAATGTACACATACACACACTGTTTTTATATTTTTCTGATTTTTCAATTTTTTTATTTTTATTTTTTATTTTTAAAACAAAACAAAATAAAAACTAAACAATCAAACAAAAACAAACAAACAACATGAAAGCATGAAAGAAATATGCATATACATGAAAGCATGATTCTAAATCAGATAAGAAATCAAGTAAAGAGAGTTCTACTTTAGATAAAAAGAATTAAAGTAGAGGACAAACAGAAAAGACAATTAAGTTTTAGGCTCCTTTCTCACCCACGCAGCACGAGTCTTTGGCCATGAAGATGAAAAGGCACATGTCCTAGTATGTCTACTAAAGGACATAGAAGAATTAAAATTCTCCTGAAATTGAGTTAAAAAGCTCAAGGCTTTTAATAACTCACCAAGAATAGGTACAGAGCCTTTAGTCAAAGGATGAAACCTATTTGACACTCGCTTATGAGGAAGCAACTTGAAACAATTAGGACAAGTGTGACCTAAAAAACACCACAATTGTTACAAACATGAGCAGTTTTAGGACTACTCGGCACCCTAGAAGGAGGTCTAACCTTAGAGGTTGACAGAGACCTCAACTTAGGACAATTTGGCCTAATACGACCAACAATATGACAATGATGACAAGTGGGGACAAATTCAGAATTTTTATTTAACCTAGGAGGAGTTTTAGACATAGGTTTAGAAACTTCAGCTTTAACATCAGATTGTTTACCTTTGTCTATCCTAGCAATATTAGCCTTCAACTCTTCATTATTCCTTTTAAATGGAGGAATATGGAGGAATATAAAAATCTTTTTCTTTTGAGTTAGGCTCAACAACAAGTTTGGCACTCGTTAATTTTTCAACTTCAATTTTAAATTCAACTAGTTGCTCTTCCAAACTCTTAATTTTGTCCACATGAGATGAAATTTGATTTTTAAAATTCTCATTCAAATTATTGGCTTCATCTAATTTTGCAATCAAATCATCTTTTTCAAGCTTAACCTTTTTAAATTTAGCTTTTAATTTTGTAGAACATTCAAGAGATTTCATACAAAAATTATAAAACTTGCAATAGGCATCTTGAATATCATCATCATCATTGAACACAAGATCATGCAAATCAAAAGAATCAAGAGTTTCCATGACAATAGGGGTCAATGGATCACACAGCAAAGATTAAAATATTATCAAAGTGTGCCTTCTCTAATACCACTTGATAGGCCAAAAATGTATTGACCCCTTGTGATAAATTAATCAATTAATTAGCCAAGTGAATTAAGTAGGTTCAATTACATGCAACAAGCGTGGAAGCACAAACAAATCACCAATTAACTAAATATGCAATGGAAATCAAATGACATAGTGATTTGTTTACGAATGGGGAAAACCTACACGGTAAAAATCCCACCGGGTGATTTTAAGGTTACCACTCCTGAGAATCCACTATTATCACAACAAGTGGTTACAAGTAAAGGAATCCAAGTACCTTATACCAACCTACAGTTGAACCCTTACCCTAATACCTAATTGGACTTGTTCTCTAGTGACAATCTCTCCTTTTTAATGCACGGTTCCCAGTACGTGACTAACCAATTGATGCACGGATACCAATACGCAGCTTATTCCTTTGCACGAATCCTAGTACGTGACTAACTCCACAGTAATCCTTTGATTGTTGTAGTTGATTTGTAGCAGCTTCACATAGAAACACCAATAACATCTTCAATGTTGGTGCAAGAGACTTTGCTTGGTTACAGAACCCAAAGGCGTACAAGAAATATAGCAAGCACTCTTTCTTCTATAGGAGGAGGCTAGAGTTTCATAAAGAGAACCTTATGAAGCTCTCTACAGTTAGGTTTTTCTTTTTCCACCTCCTTTTAAATAGGAGCTTAATGGGCTCTCCTATTCCAAATAGGTTTACACAAACCTTGGGCTTTCCTATTCCAATAAGGATTATACAAACTCATAAACAAATAGCCTTTTAGAGTAAAAATGTTACTGGCTATAGTTTGAATCCCATAAGCTCGATAGATCAAGACATGTGTCGAGTTTTAATGAATCTTGACAGATCGAGCTTTTGTCGAGGAGGTATTGAGACCTGCAGATTGCACTTTTCTTGAACAAATCTTGAGCAATCTTCATGTCTTCAATTTAATCACTTGTAATGATTATCTTAAACGTACTTAGATTTACCTAAATACAAGTAAAGTGCGTTTTGTCAAAGGATATGCCAATTACATAAAAATATGTCCCTAACATAAATGCATGACATTTTTCTTGATTGAGAGATGTTTTGAGAGCTAAAATTGTTGTTTGGATCTATAGTTGAGTAGCATGCTTGATTGCATTCATATCTTTGTTTTTCTCTTCCTTGAAAATTTGTTTTTAAGCAATCTCGACAGCTTTTCGACACCTCTTGACAGCTAGGCTATCTATCGAGCTCTTCAGCTTCTTTTTATCGTAATCTCAATAGCTTCTCGATAGCTCCTCGATCCATCGAGAAAGGTTCTGTCTCCTCGATAGATGCTGGATAGCTTGACGATCCATTGAGCCTCTTTGTTGTGGAAACCTCTAGACAGATCCTCGATAGCTATTTTCTACCTTTTATTTCTCAACACCTCTCGATCCTTTGAGAATTATTAGCATCTTTATCAAGGGTCCGCACGATTCCAACTTCATTTTTCTCGATCTCTCTCAATCCTTTCTGACCTCTCACCTTCCCAAACACCTCTCTCTCACTCTAAACTTCATTCCCAGTTGATTTTTAGCCTAGATCAAGTGTTTCTTCACTGGTAAGGGTCCAAAATCTTTCATTCTTTATGCATTTCATGCATTAGACCTAGGTTTTTGGGTTTTTTGAAAACTTTTTGGGGTTTTTCAAAATTGATGAAGTTTTTGCAAAATTTTGGGATGGGTTTTGTATAATTGATTCTATAGGAACATGCATTACATCACATTTGCATTATAACAATATTTCATGCATTTTAGATGTGTGTTTACTTTGTTGCAAACTTGTGTGCTGGTATGTTTGGATTGGGCTGAGCCTATGATGCTTTTAAGTTTGTGTGTCACGTGTTCATGCATTTTTCATGCATACGTACCTTCATTTCTTTATATCCTTATATTTAATTATTTTGGTGCTCTTCTGTTTGTCTCCCTCTCTTTCCCTCTCTCAGTCTGCATCATGGCACCCAAGCTTAAATCCACTCCGTATTGGAACCCTCTTCGTTCCAGGGCATCTTCCTCTGATCTTATCCCTTCTCATCTTCGGTTCCATAATGAAGAAGCCTGTAAGGACTTCTCGGAGAACTTTTCTCGACAAGGCATTCATTCGGAATGCCAAGTCATTTTATCGGACTTCTCCGATACTGACCTACCCACAATCATTCACAGTAGGGGTTGGGAGTCACTTTGTGGCGTCCTGGTCACTTGTTCCTCCATGATCATACAAGAATTTTACTCCAATATTTACAGTTTTGATTATTCTATACTTCATTTTTTCTACTCGCGTTCGAGGTACGCACATTACGATCACTCCAAATATTGTATCTGAGGTGCTTCATGTCTCGAGGGTGTTGCATCCCTTCTACCCCGGTTGTGAGCTTCATAAGATTGTGTCTAAAGATAAGCTCATGTCTTTTTTCTGTCAGACTCCTTCCATTTGGGGTGATAGTTAGAACACTCATTGCTTGGCTTTTGCTAAAGGTCCGAGATTCCTTAATATGGTGATGACTTTTGTTTTACATCCATTGTCTCACTATAACTCTATTACAGAGCCTCATGCTCGATTTTTGCTTTCCCTCCTAGAGCATCTTACTATAGACTTTCTTTCTCACTTCATCCTCTCTCTTGATAAGCACATCTTTCCTTCAGCTATCATGAGGATTCTACGACATTTTTCTGTCTCCTTTCCAGCTTCCGATCATTTCTCTGTCATGTGTGCCATTGATGCGGACTATTAGACAGAGTGAGGCCTAGCTTTGATCGAAGTGGCCACAGACTGAGACGGCGACACCTTCAGCTTCTATAGCTCCATCCACCTCCGCTCCTTCTTCTTCTGCTGGTGGTGTTACTCTTGATGCGATCATGGTGCAGCTTCAGTGCATGGATGCTCACCTTGACACTCTTAGAGATGAGTTATGTCAGGTGAACACCTGTGTTGGTCGTATTGCACGATGACAGGCTAGCCTCGATGGCTTTATTGAGTCTCCTACTCCTTCTCTGGAGACTTCTAAGGATAAGGACAATGATGGCGGTGATGATGGTGGTGATGATGAGGATGATGGTGCTAGCTCCTCCAGCAATGATGAGAGGACTGCTTAAGTTACTTGCCCTTTGTCACTTGTGACAAAAAGGGGGAGTAGTTTTGGGTATAAGAGTAGTCATGTATTTAGGGGGAGAGTTAGTACTTAAGAGTTTTTTGTTAGGGGGAGTGTCTATATTTTGAGGGATGTAGTGAGGACTTATGTATCTTTTCTTTTCTTTATCTTTTAGATACTTTGTCCATGTACCTTTGGTCTTGTGACCATTTTGTGATAGCAAACCTTGTACTTTTTGATAATGTATATATAATGAGGTTGTTATTATAGTTCTTTCACTTATCTCTTCATGTGTTGTTTCTTTTCTCTCTTTATGCACATGCTTCTTATATGTTAGTATGAAGTTTTTTATTTCTGTTTCACATTAAGATGCCTTGATGAATTTTGTTTAAAGTGTTTTAAAAGTACAGGTTGTCAAAGTCTTCCTTGCCATGAACTCTCTTCTTGAAAAGTTTTTCAAGAGTTTGTATTAGGATAGATTTTATTGTATTCAACAATTGAGTATAAGTTGAGTGATTTATGACTACTCTCATATGTTCATTTGTTTGTTGTAGTTTTGTCATGGATTGCCAAAAGGGGAGATTGTTAAGGCATATGTGATTCATGTTAGGAATATATGTCATCATGTATTGGCTAATCCTTTGACAAAATGCACTTTACTTGTAATTGGGTAGATCTAGGATGTGTTTAATGCTTCAAGGAACAAAGGCTTCAAGTTCAAGAGTTAAAGCCATGCAAGTCTGTCCAAGAATCAAGTGATAAAGTGCTGGTTTTTAAAGCTCAACAGCTAGTATCTATTGAGATTTAAAAAGCTGTCTAAACTCGAAGCTCGATAGCCGCTCGATAGATAATAGTGAATTCTCGGGAGTAGTGACCTTAAAATCACCTGGTGGAGTTTTTGCCTTAGAGGTTTTCCCCATTTGAAAACAAATCATCTTGTCAAATTTATTTTCCTCTACATTTTAATTTAGTTGGCGATTTTTTTGTGCTACTACGTACATTGCATATTAATTTGATTAATTAAAAAACTTGGCTAATTAATGAATTAATTCATCACAAGGGGTCAATACATTTTTGGCCTATCAATTGGGTAGATCTATGATAATGCCTTAAAATGTATACTTGTTATATATTTATATGGATGTTATCTCCTTATTACTATGCGTAAGTTGTATAATTAAGCCATGATTTGCACTAGTCCCTATTATTTATCTTTACATAATTTCTTGAATAAGATGTCATTCATTGTGTGTAATTTTCTACTTTCAGGAAATCATGTAAGAAAGATGAGTTTATAGGAATTTGTGAGAGAATGGAGGCCAAACTAGAATTAAGTGGAGCTAAAGGACCATGCTTAAATGTCTAAGGAGGTGCATTTAGAGTGCTTGGATCGTCTACTCTGATTGGAAGTTTCAAATAAGGAAAGAAACCAAAGATGCAGAATCTGAAAAGGAAAAATCTGATTTGAGTACTGATTAGTATTTTGGCCGTATCTTACTCATCGAAAATCTAATTGACACAAGGCTAGATGGGTTGGAACCGTGACTTAATTATCTACAACTTTCCAGTTTGAGTTTTTTGAAACTCTCAATTTTTGAAGGCCGAAATTAACTCACAAGTTACCGCTGTAAACTTGGACGGAAATTAAGATAGTAAAAGTTTTATTTTTTTTGGACACTTTTATATTAGGGTTTTAGAGGGTGGCTGTGGAGAACGAATTTTGGGTAGAGAAAACCTTGTATTTTCCTTTCTCTAATGACAGCCTAAACTCTTGCTAGGGCTAGGGGTTATGTTTCTTCTATATGATATGAATATTCAATGTGATTCTTTCTAATATTTTATCAACAACATATTTGATTGTTCAATTAGCTTTCTTTCGATGTATTAGTTCTTCTGTGCTTTCAGTAAGTTCAATCATGTTTTTCTTATTGTTTAGATGAATTTCTAATAGTTTCAAATAGAAATCAGACTTTAAAGTGAATGAGTTTTTCTGAAAAACTTTTCTAACCGCATTATTAATCGAGGTTATCATGCGCTTTTGAATTATCTCAGTTCAACCGAATCATAAGTTTTAAATTGTATAAGAACAATCAATTATGAAATAGATATTTTCTTAGATCATAAAGAATCTCATATCGATATAGAGAAACACCCCGATGCCCTAGTATTTACATTATTGATTTAAATCAGTTTTTATTATTATTCTTGTTAACAATCACCAAGCAAAAGTTTTTTTCTTCTTCACCAAAATTATTATTTAATTATATTGTCTTTGAATTTACCCTGCTCCTTGTGGTTTGACCTCGGTACTCCGAGAATTATATTGCTATGATCTTCTGCACTTGGGAGTGAGCAAGCAATCTAGGATGTGTTTAATACTTCAAGGAACAAGAGTTCAAGTTCAAGTATTGAAGCCATGCAAATCTGTCCAAGAAACAAGTGAAGAAGTGCTAGATCTTAAAGCTCAATAGCTAGCTCGATAGATAACATCTATCAAGATTTAAAAGGGATCTTGAGCCTGATACTCGACAGCTGCTCAATAGATAACCTATCTATCGAGATTTACAAAAATCAATTTTTCAGATCTAAGTTCACACATATCCATGTGTATGTGTTTAGGCTTTCTTTTCTCATAACCCTAAACATATATAAGGATTATTTTAAGAGCCGTCAAAGGTTGCGCAAGTGTGAGGCAAAGTGTTTGTACATGCAAATTGTGACCGGAGACAGAATTTGCCCTAGTTTATCTTTCTCTTGAAGAAGCTGCTGCGTTTGTATGCCGTAAGGTTCTGTAACCAAGGAGCTTTATGATCATCATCGTGTTGATGAACTGAAGAACTTTGCAACCAACATTCTTCCCAAGTTGGTGGGTTAGTCACATATTTGGATTCGTGCAAAGGAGTAAGCCGTGTACTGGGATTTGCGTATCAATTGGTTAGTCACGTACTTAGAGCCGTGCATTAAAAATGAGAGATTGTTACTACAGAACAAGTCCAATTGCGTATTAGGGTAAGGGTTCAACTGTGGGTTGGTATATGGTACTGGGAATCATTTACTTGTAACCGCTTGTTGTGATAATAATGGATTCTCGGGGAGTGGTAACCTTAAAATCACCCGGTGGGGTTTTTTCCTTGGAGGTTTTCCCAATTCGTAAATAAATCACCGTGTCAACTTTATTTTCCACTGCATTTAACTTAGTTGGTGATTTGTTTGTGCAACCATGCATTTTGCATGTTAATTGAATTAATTAATTACCTTGGCTAAATTAATTGGTTAATTTATCACAAGGGTTCAATACATTTTTGGCCTATCAGGCACACCTGATGCCAATACTCTAAAAGTATTTAACTTGTTTCGGGAAGTAATTGATTGTTTTGCATATGATTGCACAATAGACCAATGTTAAAATTATAAGTAAATTATTAAATTCATCATTTGCTAGTAGATTACTGATTGATAAATGATTAAAAATTGTCCTAAAAACTTAAACTGTTAGGAAATAATAAATTTAATTATTCAACCATTATTCTACCAGTAACTATTAATCAATTGGTAAATCACCATGTTCTAGATATTAAAACTCTTTATTACCTAAACCACTAGAGTAATGCTAGGATCGCAATTTTTTTCACAACTTTTGCCACAACTTGTACATGTGGCTAATCATGAGTGGTGGAATTATGAACCCACCACTTTTACTATACCACTCATGATTTGCCATGTGCTGGGAAGCACGGGTACGGCAATCTGGTTGTCGTAGCCATGTTGGACTCTCCAGGATGCTGTGTGTAGTGTGTGACGCGGCTGTATGCGTGTTGCTACGAATTTTTATATAGCAGGTTCTCCCTTCTTCTCTCCTTTTGCTGGGTACAACTCACAAACAACCATTCTCATTCTTTGATCTCTATATCGCTCTAGCATAGAGGAGGTGAAAAAAAAAAGATAAAGAAGAACATGATGATGAGAATACGAGGAGAAGTGATCTCACGGTCTAATGAGGAAAGAGAGGAGACTAAAAGTTTGAAATTTTAATAAGAGTAAATGGTCTTTCACATGTGTAGGAGCTGTGAAATGACATAAAATTGCTAAAAGGAACCGTCATGGAAGGTTCCTTGTTTACAATTACCCAAAATGGTAGTTGTATATACGAAAAAACCATAAAGAAATATTTTTTTGACTCACAATTTCACTTTTTTGAGTTTTTTTTTTTCTTTTTTTTTTAACTATACATATTAATTTATATTATAATAGTTGTAGGGGCTCGGGCTCGGGCTCAGGTTCGGGTGACCCAGAATGGCCCATGTGCCCAAGGCCCAGCGATATTGGGCTAGGGCTAGTCTACTGGTAGATGTGCTAAGGTCTAATTATAACGTTCGTGGAATCGTACTGAGTTTGGGACCATGATTAGGCCCAGTGAAAACTGATAACCAAGGGGATCCAACAAGAGGGTAGGGCAAATTTAGGTCGATAACGGATCATAGTTAGTGCCTTTGGGAAATCCGCTGCTGAACACTATTCGACATCTGGAACAAGTTTTGAGAGAATCTTCAGAAAACATGATTTTTCTAGGGATTAGAGGTGAAAGTGGGATTGTATGGAAACCAGTGAAAGGTAATGATTTGAGTCCCACTAAAGGGAGGCTATATAAGAGAGGGAGGGCACACAAATGGAGGGGTTTGGTTCTGCTAGGAAGAGAGAGAGAGAGAGAAGAGAGAGCAAGGAGAGTACAAACATGGAGGGAAGGAGAGAACAAGGGGAGGAGAGGTAACCAAAAGCTAGGCCTAAGGGGAAGAGGGATGCTTAATTGTTGGGTTGTCAATGCTATGTTTGAGGCACAACTTGTAGGATTGTGAAGAAACCCACCAATAAATAAATTGGAAGCCCAAATCCACTGTTTCTTGCAGTAACGTTAGTAGGTTTGGGTTGCCACAATAGTAATAATACATTAATATTTATTTACTATAATATAAAAAAAATGCTTAACAAAAAATACAAATAAAAATACATTTAACAATTAATTAATAAATGTATCTCGTTGTATCCATGTCTTACTTTTTCAAAAATTGACGTGTCGCTGCATTGCATCTGTACCTGCACTTGAACCCAAATCCACACCCGTTTTTTGTAGACCACGTGAACAAGTTGTGGCAAAAATTATGGTCTGAGCATTTTCCAAACCATTGATAGTGGAGTAAAAGCAATGCCACTGCCCCCATGGTTTTTTATGCTAGGAGTAGGAGCCTAGGATTAATGCGTGCAGTCCTTTACCGAATTATGAATTCAGCTCGGGCGTGCTTATCATATTAATTATTTATAGTCCTTTACTCCTGTTTTTGCTGGTAATATGTGTAAACGGGAAATGGAAGAAAATTTTTACGTGTTACGAAAATGACAGTTCTCTTTGACATGCCTGATGGTGGCTTCACAACCCTATCCTCAATCCCTCACCACTTCACTTCGTGCTCCCCGAACAGAAGAACTGTCATTTCATAGTTCAAAAGAACAAAAGGATGAAAGTGGCGGAAAGTGGTGAGTTTTGTACTGTGGCCACATCACTTCCACGATGGTATTCTTTTCTTCTTGTTAATTCAGTATTTATTTCAATAAAATCACAGACACAATAAAATTTTACAGCAATTCACATCATTCCCAAATTAGCCTACCAGCTACCACCTCACACCTGGCCAACCATGATACATGCAATTTTTTTAATGACCTAAGTATGAAGTGTTCTGGTAATTTAAGAATGTTGTGGAATTCCTATAAAATAAAATAAAAAAGAATGTTGTGAAATTATTGTGATTTTTTGTCCTTTGAACGACTCATATATTTTCTTAATTGAGAGCTGCAGATATGCATATTTTCCCCCCTTAATTTCCCCTCTATGAGAGGGTGGACAACTGGACATACAAGTGTAAGTGACAGTTCATTATCAGAAGGAAAAATATAAATATTCATAATTGTTGTAACTGCAGGCATTAATTGGTAACCTGTTTCTTTTTTGATAGAAGATAGAATTCAACTCTAGCCTAATCTAAGTATATATGTGTGTGAAGCTCCCTCTTGGAGACCAGATATGTGTGAATTCTACTCCAACCTGTTTCAATAGACCAGATATGTGGATGGTCACTTTTAATGCTCAAAATTTTGCTCTTCTGAGTTCTGACACCCCTTGTTATTTTCCTACCTAAGTTGAAATTCCAATAGAGTGAATAGTAAAGGTAAATGTTCAATTTAAGAGACTATCAGTCTTATATTTCATTCATTACATTCAAGAACATAGAGAAAGTTGATAGCCAATACTGAGCATATATATTACAAGCATTTATCAACCTGTCGGGCTGCAAATCATCATTTTATATAATTTGCAATATCTGGTGTAGCTGCATGACATAACTTACAATATGAACTGCTTTAATAAGCTAAACAAACTTACAGTACCTCAAGATTCCATGCCATTAACAAATAACTGATTCCTCCTTGTATCTGTTATTCTGGATTCTTCACTACAAGAACAGGACACTTGGCGTTATTTATGAAATAGTTGCTCAAACTCCCCTGAAATGCCCTGTATCAACAAATTTATTTTACTACTCAGATATCAGAAGAAATGAATTGATCACAGAATTTAAAAAACATATTTATAAGAACAGAACGCAACCATAATTTTCCCTATTTTTAACTCAAAAAGTTATTCAAATGAAAAGACAAGATTAAGCAACATATTTCACACTAGCGAGTTAGACAAGCATGGATATGTCTTCTCATATAATGGTAATATGTGCAATGACAATTTCTTTTTTATTTTGTGGGGGGAAAAAAAGAGAATTTGGAATCGGATAACTTACTTCAAGGATAATATGTATTGTTAGTCTAAGATCAAAGGCAGGTCATGAAAATCAGCGAGGTTCTGATTTTAGAGGTACTTTTGAAACTCTTGGCTACAACATATTGTTAAACCATATTACCTGAATGTATTAAGAACTCCCAAGAAGCTACTAACCTCTTAATGGTTCTATTGGCATGGCTACCCATAACAAGTAGTTTGATTTTGTACTTTTGGACTGCATCACTTATGGTTTCTTTAGGATCCCCTGCCTCTGTAAATGTTTCCACATTTATCTATAGAGACAAATATTAATGTTAGCTATACAGAAAACAAGTGGATAAAATTGAGCTTATGCGCCTAGTTTAGTACAAAAGGAAAGGCATATAGGGGCTGCCTTTGCTAATGTTGCCTCAAACACTCTTGGAGGTACCAGAAGACTGGTGCTCCAAAAAGAATGGTCCTAGTTGCTTGCAACTAAAAGGTAATTCAAGCAACACAAAAACTTCCGCCCCCAAATATCAAAGTTACAGAGGCAACACAATGTCAATGAGGACTAGAGCCAAGTATGATGGACGATCAAAAACTTGTGTGAAGAACTCCACCAACTTGGCTACAGCTTAATCTAAAGAAAATAACAAAGTGATTAGTATCATGAAGATGCAAATCTCAAGAAACCAAGTTACTGAATCCATACCCCTCGACTAGCACAGATACTCTTAGCTTTCTCCAGGAGGCCTAGTGAAACCTTCTTATTTCGCTCTTGGATAGACTCAATCAAAGCAGGAGCTGTAAAGCAGAAATGTTGCAACTTGTAAATAGAAAGTAATGCTCCTATCCCAACAGATGTATTTCTGACAGAATTCTCAGCCAAGTTCCAGATACTCCAACAACATTCAGAACTCCTAACCCCTTTACCCCATCCTTCTCCTCAAGGTTAAGCTTGATTTTTGGAGAAGAACTCAAAAATCATAGTTTTTATCAGCAACTTCCAATGATAGTTTTTGTTATTGTTCTTGTTGAACACATCCAAAAAATAAAGAGGGAAAAAAATGAAGAACTTTGTATAGCGCAGCTGAGCAGAGGTACTTGTTTCCCTTCCAAATAATGGAAAAATAAAATGTGCATAGGTACGCCGAATTAAACTTCAACATGAAAATTCTAATGATTCGCCTTTCAGAATTTGAAGCTATTCGATCGAAGTTCTATTCTAGAGCCTATATATAGTTGCTCTTACTATACAAACAAAAAACTTCAGTTTGCATAACAATCAGAAAATAAAGAACAAGAGAATTAGAGGTAGAGTAAGGAAACGTAACTGGTTGACATAGGAGAATACATGCGAGCAAAACCCAGTGGTGCAGCAAATACATTAGTATAGTTTGGAAGAGGCTGTGCTGCGAAGATGACAAGATTCGATTTTGTGACTGATTCTTTGAGATTTTCGAGCATCCACATGAGTGCATAGTAGCTATACTCGTTTTCATCTATTACCAGCATCACCTTATTCTGATCAGACCCTTTTGTTTCTTCCCCCATTTCTGATACAAATAAATCCAAGTTTCTATCTGAAAGTAAAGGTTACTTGGTGTGATATGAAAAGTTCAAGCATGAAACTTAGCTACTTATAGTATGCACTGGACTTTTTGCATTGCACAGGAACTGTCTGTGTCTTGAATGGAGCAATAAAATCAGCAACTGCGACCCCTCTCCAACCAATACAGTTTCGAGTATAACAACTGTAAATTAAAGGGTGATCAGTGAAATTCAAAGACCTACGGAGGTGTCTAATCCTTCATTTCAAATCATTTTAGTGACATTCAAAGATTTGTTTAGCGTCCAAAGATTGAATCGGTAAAAAAATAAAAAAAATAAAACAGTTAAGTTAAAGGATAAGGTAATGGATTTTTTAAAAAAAAATAACTATAAAAGCTAAACTATTTTATTAGTTAACCAAAGTTTGAAACTATTTTGGTATCTAACAAATTGAGTGTATTAGACTTTAATTTGCTCTTTGAAATTGCACTTAGAACTCGAGTGTGAGACACTCGAATATGAAGCTCGAGTATGAAACACTCGATTTCCAAGTGCAATTTTAAAGAGCAAAATCGAGTCCAACAAACTCGATTTGTTAAATACCAAAGTAGTTCCAAACCTTAGCTAACTAATGAAATTGTTTAAGAGATTTGATTATTTTTATAAAAAAAAAAAAAAAATCCTAAGATAGTTGTTAATAAACTAAGAAAGTTTTGTAACTACTTCTATTAGAAATATAAAAAATCATAAAAAACTAATTACTTTTTTTTCCATAAAATTATTTTTTAATAATATAACCTAAACCATTAACCTTAAGACATCTATTAACTTTTCCATAAAATAAAATAAAATAAAAAAGTCAAGTGCACATCTTTAATGAACACATTAATACACATGCTTTCTAAAAATAAGAGAAAGAAGTCATAAGTCATAATCTTAACTTGAAGTCACAATTTCACTAATTTTTATAAATTATTTGTATTATATGTGCAAGTTTGTGTTATAAGAGAGAGTATCTCATGCGACACCTCTCTCCTTGATAGTTGGACCCCACACTTATGGGGCCCACTTGTTAGTGAGATGGATAGCTTATACACCAGACTCATATAAGATTTTTTTTCATGTAATAGATACTTGCAAATAAAAATCAACAAGTTTTGTGCTTTCTGGTGTAGTTCAAGTACCAGGCAGTGGATCCCTGTTCATAGGCCTAAGTCTTCGTTTAAAATGCAAATGTGGCAGTACGGTGGTAGAGGTGGAAAAGTTCGTACATTTCTTTCTTTCTTTCCTAAAACCAAAAAACAAAAAACAAAACAAAAAACAAAACCTAAAAGTTCATACGCTCAGTTTGTCACGAGCATGGGAAAACACTTAGGGTGATACAGTGCATGGTATTACAAGTGTCGAAAAAATCTTATATGACGCATTATATATTATTTCTTCAAATGTCATTGGAAAGTTTCTATTTTGAATTTGTGTAATATTTAAAGTTTTTAAGAATAAGGCTTAATTATTTGGCAAAGTTTATTGGAGTGATTTAATAAAAAGAGAAATAATATGGTCACAGCATTTTCATAATATTTTTACAACAAATTTTAAGTGGACAAGTTGTTACTGGCTATTATTGTTGATGAAAAAAAAAAAATCTTAATGTTAGGTTCAAATTTGAACTAATAACAATTAACCACCTATAATTTATTGTAAAAATATTGTAAATGTAATACCTCTCTAATCAAAATGGAGTGAAAATCTATTTAAGAATATTTTTGCTTAAATATTAAGTTCAAGTCAGGTCAGATTTCCATTGTCCTTAATAGGTCCAAATCATCGTTTAATGCTACTGGGACATAAGATAAGAGTAGCATGGTGTGGGTAATCTAAAAGCATGCTTTTTATCTTGCTAGGAGTTTGTGATAATGTGAAATCACTTTTCACAAGGGATTTTTAGTTTAGTCAGAAAAGTAACCGACCACCGAGTGGGTTTTCGTGACATAATGGACTAGAAACAGTAAGTCGTAGTTGGGTTGGTTGGTGACAAGAATAACTGAAAACAGAAAATGTGTCATTTTCTTACCAAACTTTGTCCGTACTTATTTTACATATGGTAAATGTTAACCAATAGTTTGAATATTAGTTTAGGAGCTATTTTCAAAAATATTTTTTTGAGAAAGTGATAAAATAATAAATGTTGTTGACAGTTTTTTATATTTCTTATGAAAGTAATGTTAAAACTTTCCTATTATGTTTTATTAACAATTACCTTAAGAGAATCCGTTAACATGACCATTTATAGATGAAAAATGCTAATGGATGCTCTTAAAGTAATGATTAACAATCCATTTAAAGAAGTTTTAATGAGAAAAAAAAATCAACTAATGTTTTGACGACTTTTTTCATTTTTCATAAAAGTGGTGTCAAAACTTTTTTAAAATGAATTTTAACTATTGTCTTAAGAGTGCTTATTAGCATGACCCTTTATAGAGATAGGATGCTTTTAACATAAGAACATGAATATCTTGTGAAAATGTTTTGTTGTCTCACTATCTAACAATATTTATAAGGATGAGCCCACCTTATATGAGAGAAAAAGAGTAGTATACTCACTAGTGAACAAAGTTTCTCTCCAAATTAGTTTGTAGAGAAACTGTACAAACTCCTCATATATCTTTCTTTTTTGTGTGAATTTTGAAAATTTAACTATTGAATTTAATGTTCCTTATGTTTTTAACATGCATATTGAATTTCGCCCAAATTGGATATTATTTACTATTCGATCAACAAACTTATTTTTTATACACAATTTATACCATAAAAATTTGATATTTTAACATTTGTTTGAGAGATAGAAATTGATCTTTGATCTTTTTGAAATTTTACATGCATGAAGAATATAATAAGAACATGCAATCTAACAGTTAGATTTTCAAAATTCACACTCAACATAGAAATACACGAGGAGTTTGTAGAATTTCTCTCCAAACTAATTTGGAGAAAAACTTTGTTCCTCACTAGTATACAATAATTTTTTTTTATAAAATTACTACTTAAAGATATTTTTCTATACACACGTTTGGCTAATTTTGAGTTAGATCAAATCATGTTGAGTTAAATTATGGGATTTGAGAATATCCCATGATTTTCTATTTCTCATTATCAAATTCAAAAAGAGCAATTTTAATTTAGAAAACTGTAAAGATTTTTGAATTATCCCCTTAATTCTTATTAACCCAACGCTACCAAGTGTAATTCTTCCTAGGGTTTGATGCAACGTTTTTACCTTTTTAGGCGTATAGGCCACTTTTTAATCTTTATTTAGACATGGCAAAATGAGTAAGAATTTTTTGACCTGGCCTGATCCGACCCGAAAAATACCCGTTTTAAACCCAATTTTTTAACCCGAAACAAAACAGGTTGACCCGTGACTCGACTCGTTTTTTGTAGGTCAACCCGAACCATTTTTTAAAACTTTTTTTTAGCAACAAAAATAATAAAATTAAGACAATATTAGTTTAATTGTTTGTTGTGAACTTTAAGGAAACAATTGAGATATTTACATAACTGAATGCAAATTAATTGAAAGATGAATAGTTGAGCATTCTGTAATGAGTAAAGATTTTTAGATATCAAATAGCAAAGTACATGCCAAGAAAATCTAGTCACAATAGAGTTAAAAATATTGGTTTAAAATTGTAGATATGTGTGAAAAACATTTACAAGTATGAAAATAGTGAAGCTAAAGTATTAAATTAGCATAAATTATAAATGCTTAGACCTATTTTTTAACAATTTATGTCCAAAATAAATAGCTTTTCAGTATAAATTATGATATTTCCTAAAGTGTGCATTACTTAACAATAATATGATATTCATAAAAGAGACCATATATAAATAAGTAATCAATCAAACTTCAATGTATATCTCAAATTGAAATAGAGTGCCAATCACAATTGATAATGCATTATAAAATTAATTTTCAAGATTGTAAGTTTCTTATATATTTTTATTCTTTGTCAAATAAGTTATCCAATAAGTCATTTGTAATTTTGTTTTATATTTTGGGATGTTGATATTGTGTAAAAATAAAACTCATGTATTTATTTTACTTATCTTTCTATTATTTTGTTTTAGATAGCAATGTTAGGATTCGTATGATTTTAAAATTATTGAATAAGTATTAATAAGTTTAACTGAGTTCATTCTTGATATAAATGGTAAATTCAAAGTAAAGCATTTTACATAAAGTAATTTGTTGCAAGACTTTCTTAATAGCAAATAAATGTTATTTTCTTTATTAAAAAAAAAAATTCATGTAAAAAATATGGGTCAAGTTGACCCGCAACCTAATTGATCCGAGTCAAACCCGAACACAACCGGCTGGATTTGCCATGTCTACCTTTATTGTGCGAAGACGTTTTCCTCACAGTAATTGGAGTTTGCTTGCAATGAAAAATAGAGGCCTAATAATGCATTAACTTTTTCCCCAATTATGGCATATGACTACATGACTGAGTGGCCTTTCAAGTTTCAACAACTTTTCATTCTCAAAAAAAAAAAAAAAAATAAATAAATAATAAAGTAGTTTCACCAACTTTTCTTTTATCTCAAAAACAAAGTTTCAACAACTTCGCAATGAGCCATTAATGACATTGGAATATATCTTTGCGTGTTCCATCCGCAAGAAATTTAAATTTAAAATTCTTAAAAGTTTTTTAAACTTATAGTTATTGGTTTGATTAACAATCACAAGTAAATTTCGTGTACTACATAACGTTTTGATTTTTTTATTTGATCGACGCACACACATAACACAGGCATGTAAGGAGAATGAACGAGATAAGAGAATATACACTTATATGCCAGAAATGCTAACAAATGCTTTTAGAGCAATAATTAACAATTCATTTAAATAAAGTTTTTATGAGAAAAAAAAAGTAATTTATATTTTAATAGCTTTTTCCATTTCCCATAAAAGTAGTGTCAAAACTTTCCTAAAATGAATTATTAATCATTACTCTAAGAACACCCGTTAACATAACCTCAAAGTTTTTGACACTTATTGATGTAGAAGTGTCAAGCTTGTGCTGGTTATTTTCTAAGCCAATTAGCCCATCATTAATATCAATTTTTTTTATCTACTACTAATAATTTGTTATATCCTATATCTTCCATTCAAAATAACTTGTTATATTAACTGTGGGGAGTAAAAGCACCCTGATGGAGATATGGGCCTTTGGGCCGTGCCAAAGAAGGCCGACCTACTCTTGAATTTAGAACTTGTTAGTACCACGGGTCGGCCCATACGCCTAGGATCCGAGGATCCAGCCGAGGGTGAATTTTTCTTCGGACGGACACCAGAGAACCTGGGACTTCATGATAAACGTTAGGCAATGACATGGTTAAAACCAGTGGATAAGAGGGGTAGACCCTTGAATGTCCTGGAAGCACCGATGTGATAGAAACACCGAAGATTAAGGCTGTCACCTCCACATTAAAGACCTTGCACCTACCGCCCTGGCCGCATTGATGGGGAAGTGACACCTGAACAGTGGAAGGGAAACTTCTGGTTACTATTCAAAGGCACTGAGAAAAGAAATATCTAGGCTAAAGGGGAGGTGAGGCAACACGTGTACAGATTATTCAAAAGAGTAGTATTTAAGGAGCAATCTAAGACAGTAAAGGGGAGGACTCTCTTTGTAACCTAAGGGAAAGAGAAAAAGAGAGAGAAATAATATAAGAACAGTTCTCGGCTTATGTCCGAGCAAATTGACTTATAGTATTCTTTGTTGTTTCTAAGTGTTTATAATCTTTGGCTTGCCATTTAATCCTCAAATACTTCTAACCTGGGTTTCAAGCCCACACTCTACAAATTCATATTGTTTAAGGCTCATTGGGCCTGGGCCTATAACTGTTCTTGGGGCCAGGTGCAATTGTGCACTTACATTAACCATGTCAATTTTTTTTTTTTTTTTTTTTTTATCTATAAACTTTCTCAAATTTTATCATATCTTAAATCCACAATTTAAAGATTCTAAAGTCTCTTTCACAGCTTAAACTTAACCAAAAATTTAGCAATGGACCATATAAATTTCTATTAAGGGGTTACAATTAATCTCTTATTGATATATAATTCTATGTTTTGGATTAAAGTTGTGCATAAAATAGTTTTCATCAATATTATATTACTTCATAATTTTTTATTGAAAATGGTTTTTTATTTATTTATAAGATTACATTATCTTCTTATTTTATCATGGATTCATACAAAATATAATGACAATTAGAGATTAATGACTATTGAAGCTATAAGTGTTTAAATTTTAAATTTCAGATCATTTGAACTTTAAAATTAAGCAAATGTACAAATTACACACAATTTTTGGATTAATTGTCATTCTAATACGTTTCATTTTAAAAATCAAACCCATCCACCAACCACTAAAAATGTAATAGATAAATGTTTATGTTCAAACAAAGGAAATACTTCAGGAAGTTATGCAAGGGCACTTCATATTGCTTAATAGAGCACCTGTTATGATTGGTTAATTTGAAATTCACAGCATATTAACCAAAATTTTAACTAAAATTTGAACCAAAATTCAAATTAATTTCATTAAGGAAAGACAAAAGCCCCTAAAATTTAGGCATAAGGGAAATTTTGCTGTGAGGTTACCTAGGCTTAAAGCGACATCATCGATGTGGGCAACAGGAAAAGGTGCACTGAAATGATGGATGAGTGACCTATTAAATTGTTTGCCGCCTCATGACACTGCCTATATATCATTGTTTGTTTATGAAGCCTCTATTTTTCCCAATTTGTACTAAGTGAGAGAGAAAATAAAAGAAGAAAAGAGGATATTTGTTGGTGGCATTTTTGTAGCCTTGCCATGTGTCAAGATTTGATTGACTTGTCTTTTAGACCTGAGTTCAAGTAATCTTATTTGCATGTTTATGAAACTAAGGGCCCATTTGGTAATGTTGTTCTAGTAATGTTGTTTGTATTTTTTAGAAATACGTGTGGATGAAAAAGTGTGAAAATACGTGTAATGTTGTTTAAAACTTGAAAATTATTTTTTAAGTTGTGGTACCAAACGGGCCATAAGTGGTTATGAAGTTGTTGTGTACTATAATTAAGTTTTTGTGTAATCATATTTCCATGGTTGTTGCTTATTTCTTAAGAGCTTAAAGACTTAGTCTATTTGTGTCAATGAAGATATGAATAGAAATGGTTATTGATCATATTTTGTTTTATTTTAGTTCTTGAAGGTAGAAATCATTCTTTAGAAGCTAGTAGGGTATTAAATTTAAATGTTTTAAGAATGTATTTAGAGTTTAAACTTTTTATTATAGCTACTATTATTGTGTTACTCAAAATGATTTATTTATGAACTTATTAGATACTCTTAATTTGTATTCAAGGTGGTTTTAGTTTAGATCAACAATCTCCAACTCCTTATAGATCGCAGACTTCATCCTATCAAGAAACTAGCTTCTCGCGGTAAATGCAATGTTTTAAGGACTCCATGGGCCATTACATAGTTTTTTGAACAATCGCATTTATTTTGGAAGTATTTTACTTTGTTTATAATATTGTCAAAGTTTGGGTGGTTGTTTTTATATAGTTAGACAAGTGTTTTGTTAAATTCAAGAAGATACTTTAGACACATGTTATGTATGTATTGGTATTAAATATATATATATATATATATATATATATATATATATTTGAATCTATGGTTAATGTGTTAGTTTGGACATTTGTTATTGTGGAATATTGATGATCAATATGTCTATTTGATCTATTACAATCTTATGTTAGTTATTGTTGAATTTTAAGCAGGTTTATATAGTATTTTTAAAATGAAACAAAAAAAAAAAAATCTAATGAGTAGGTTTTATGAAAGTTTTAAAAACATTGCTAAAACGCAAGAGGAAAAATGCTTTAGCGACATTTTTAAGACACTGCTATATAATAAATCCTATAGCGACATTTTAAAAACGTTGCTAAAAAGTAAGAGGACAAATGCTTTAGCAACATTTTTGAAATGTCACTATAGGATTGATTATTTGTGGTGTTTTAAAAATGTCGCTAAATGTATTTTCCTATATAAAAAAAATGAAAATGTTATACTTATTTAGTGACGTTTTCAAAAATTTCACTAAAGGATTTTGAATGCCATTAAAGAGTTATATGGTGAAGTTTTTTAAAATGTCGTAATAGACCTATAGCGACGGCCATATTGCGACGTTTTTAAAAGTCGAAAAAAAAAAAGTCATTGTAGACCATTTGTGTCTACAATGACTTTTTTGGGTTTTTTGCAACGATTTTCAAATGTCGCCTAAACCCAGATTTCTTGTAGTGAAGAAGGCTAGCGGTGAGCCTCATAATCACACTTTTTTTTTTTTGATATCTTGCAGCAAAAAAAAAAAAAAAGGATTTCCAGGCTAATGTAATGATGTATCATTTTGAGTTAGAAAAAATAGGTGAATTCAAAGCGACCTAATGAGGGACAAATAAGATTTCCTATTTATGCTTCAAACATAAAAGAATTCATTTTAGTTTCTACCGAATATTTGGACAAAAAGTTTATGAGGATTTGGATTATTTTTGTAAGAGATGTTATTCCCCATGGGATTAGAGCTTCTTTGGATTTTGTAGCTATCAAGGTATATTAAGAAGACATTTTTTTTTTCAAGAGAAAGATCACTTTGAGTGTTAGTTACTAGTCTATGGTAGTGAGATTTTATAACAAGTTAGGTTGTTCTGGTTTTATATTGTTTAAGATACTATGGTTAGTTTGACCCCATCTAGTTCATGCCTTTTAAGGAAAACGGAGCCCTTAGGAGTTGCCAAATTTTCTGAAAGATATAAAGCCACATGGATGATGATGGGTCCCTTTGGTGGCCTTAACTTGGCCTTTAGCGTCCACATAATTTTGGGCTTTAACTTGATGAACTCAATTTCATCAAGTTTAACTTGGTTGACTCAATATCATCTAGTATCATGGTTTTGTGGTAATTTCCAAAGAAGGAACAACTATAGGTGGCAATTGCTTATTCATTTGAAAAGAACTTTGCTGTTGAAATGGACCAAGAAGAAAATTACTTCAATTGGTGACATGAGGTACTGTTAAGATTAGTGCCTTTAAATCCTATTGTATGATGTTATGTATAATATTATGTATGACATGATGTGTGACTTAATATTGTGATTGATAAATTTGTTTTATTATAATCTAAAATAATGGTAACATGAATATGAGACATTATCATATAGTCCATGGGATACATAGTATGTGATTTATGTAAAAAGTCACAGAAGATATAAATCACAAGTTCTTTGTAAACTCAGAATTGTAGTTTGTAGTTGGTGATGAAATTGGGCATTTCATCTGTGAAGACTATAACATATCAACTACGATGATTTGTCTTGATCATGGAAGTGGAGACTTCTAGTTGATGTGTTGATATGTTTTAAGAGTTAAGACATATTGAACTGGACCGCTGTGAGATTTATTATTCTCCTAACGACTGTCAAATGAATAATAAATCTTACGACTTCTATTTATATGAACTCGTAATCCTGAGAGGATAATGGACCTAGTCATGAAGTGTAGGTTGCTTTGATATATCAGGAGTGAGATCTATCCAAACGATCAAAACCTCAGTATGTTGGATAGCCACATTTAGTATTGATGGAACATATATTCTCAAAATGGAATTCATAGTCTCTTAACGGAGATATAAAATATTATCTTGAGATAAGTTTAATGGGTTCAGTTATTTAGAGAGTTAGGCCTAACCACTTTGGTAAGAAGTTACTAAATTATATATTTATGAATTTGGATTTCATAAATATATGATGAATAACTTTAAATGATTAAACCGTGTACTTAAGGACAAGATGTAGTAATTTACAAAGTGGCAGTCTACATTTATGACTTTGTATTACTACGAATATTTTATGAAGGGGTTGCATGTATAATAAAGTCTTGGGATATAATTTATATATAAGGCCTAGAGTGCAACTATATTTATATAGTGGTATTAAATATAGTTAATGATAACTTTGGACTTGTCAAGAGTTGACAGAAAAGCCCAAGGTCTATTGGAGCTAGTGTTTTATTGGTCCCTTTTGGTCTCATTCCCTTTGGAACTGATTGAGAGACCACACATCTTAGGCGTTAGTGGAATTGGAGTGAAGATTGAAAGTGTTCCCGAGAACTTCTGATCTTTGGTTTTGAAATTCACCGCTTCAAAGTACGCTCTCTTGTTCTTGAATTCTGAAACTTATATAGTGCATGTTATCGATTGTGAATAAAGTAGATCCGTTAAATTTTTCCGCTACGTACATGCACATTTCTAACAAATGGTATCAGAGCGGTCTTCAATTTCAAATTGCATAACATGTTTTGTGAGTTTTGGAATCAAGAATTATAGTTTCATGATGTTAGAAAGTTATTTAATTGATTTTTCTGCATGGTGATTGAAATTATGTTTTGATGAAAACTGAAATTGATGTTATGATGTTGTTTAAGTTTGATATTAAGTATGTTAATTTGAACTTTAAGGCTTTAACATCAATGGAAATCAGTTTAGATATCAATCTCTGTCTATTATGTTCATATGATGGTTGTTTGTTCATGAAAAACCGTTGAAAACGCTTCAGAAACATTTCTAGAAATTCGAAGTTCACGAGTTTCGATCGATCGAAAATTGTTTTCGATCGATCGAGTGAATTGGTGGCCATTCTACTTGATTCGATTGATACCCGATTGCTAGTCGATCGATCGAATATAATTTTTCGACCGATTGAGAAGCAATCGAGTATCGATCGAGCAAGGCAGACAGTCAGGTTCGAATTCTTTAATTTTTTCGACTGATCGAGGGGCACATTCGATCGATAGAAAGAAGAAAATTTTGAATTTTTCTAAGTGTTTTCAAGTTTTAAAAGTGCAAGGCTATGTGTGTTTTAGATTACACATGATTTCTAAATAAAAACCTTTATTTTAAAACATCTAGTGGGAGAGAGATACAAGGGTTGGATCTCACGGTCTCTATTGTTGGTTCATAGTAGTGTGAAATATATACTTTGTCTTTACTTTGAGCTTAGCATTCCATGCAGAGAGTATTTATTTCATGGTCCTACAAGATTGAATTTCCTGGTTTATAGTGGTTTGATGAAACATCTTGTCTTAGCCTTGAGCTTTGCATTCCATGCGGAGGGTGTTTTTATCATGGTACTACAAAATAAGCCTGTTTAAGGGATGAAATGTGGCTACACATGATTCTAGACAATGGTATATACTAGACTAAGTATTATAGTATCCTCTATGTTGAGTTCTCACTATTATTACTTAGAGGCTAAATTTAAAACGGTATATTATTAGTGTTTGATAAGAGTTATCATAATAGCACTAATAATGAAAATAGTTTTCAATCAATCATAGTATTTAATGTTCACTTTATGCTGAGGGATATTGAATATGGGATTGGGTTGTCATTGCATATATTATTTTTATGGTTTTATTAATGTTCCATATTATATGCTTATATGCTAAATTGATAATGTCCAGTTTACTTATTATATTCATGTTTATTATTTTCATATTTGATCATGGCATCATTTAGTCCACTTGTTACTATTCTTAATCAAAACAAACTGACTAGATCCAACTATGCTGACTGGAACAGAAATTTGGATATTGTTCTTACAGCTGAGGAGCACAAATACATGCTTACTCAACCATGTCCAAGCTTTCCTTCATTAGATGCTCCTTCTGAGGAAAAACAGCGATATGATCATTGGCAGAAATCTAATGAGATGGCTAAGTGCTACATCCTAGCATCTATCTTAAATGTTCTACAGCATCAAATGCAGGATGTAGAACTTGTTTCGGACATTATGCTAAGTCTGAAGGAGATGTTTAGTGAGCAAGGCCATTCAGCAAGGTAAGAAATCATGAGGCAGATTTATAATACCAAAATGGCTGAAGGCAATTCAGTGAGCAAGGCAAGAAACCATGAGGTGGATTTATAATACCAAAATGGTTGAAGGCAATTCAGTAAGGGAGCATTATCTTACAATGATCTCTAATCTGAATACATTGGAGGTTTTAGGTGCCGACATTAATGGAGAATCCCAAGTGGATATGATACTCCAGTCACTACTAGAATCATTCAAGGAATTCATACTCAATTATAATATGAACAAAAAGATTTATTTTTTGTCTGAATTAATGAATGAATTTGTGGCAACTGAAGGCATCCTTAGTACTTCTAGTGTTGAAGTCAATATTGGTGAAGCTTCTACTTCTCAACCTAAGTCGATAGGCAAGGGTAAGAAGAAGAAGAAGAAGAAGAAGAAGGACTTCACTAAGAAAGAGGGTAAGCAAATTGCCTTAGGGGTTGCTGACAAAGGAAAAAAAAAAAACAAAGGAAAGTGTTTCCATTGTGGTGAGAAAGGACACTAGAAGAGGAATTGTCCAAAGTTCAAAGCTACCAAGAATAAGGGTATGAAAAGTTCCTTTCTTCTTGAAATATGTTTGGTACAGGATCTCACAGAGTCCTGGTGTGTGGATTCAGGTTGTACTAATCATATCTGCAATTCTTTGCAGGGGTTTTAGGAGACCAGAAGGTTGAATAAAGGAGAGTTGTTTCTTACCTTAGTGGATGGGGGCAGAATTCCAATTGTAGCTGTTGGAGTGTTTAATTTATGCTTTGAATCTAGAGTTTTAATATTAGAAGACTGTTTGTATGTACCTAATGTTCGTAGAAATTTAATTTTTGCAACTTATTTAGGTAAACATGGATATTGTGTTATTCTTAAAGACAATGTTGTAATAAAGAAAGGTAAAGTGTTTATTTGTTCTGGCAATATTGTGGATAGTTTTTATATTTTAATTCCTGATAAGAATGAATTATATAATTCTGAATTAGATAATAATTCACATGTGGAATCATTAAAGAGAAAGTTTCCTTCTACTAGTGAAACATATCTTTGGCATTTGCATTTGGGTCATATTAATTCAAACAGAATTCAAATACTTATTAAAGATGGACTCTTAGGGCCCATGGACTTCGATGAATTTCCAGTTTGTGAATCTTGGTTGGAGGGAAAAATGACCAAACGACCTTTTAATGCAAAAGGTAGAAGAGCCCAAGAGTTGTTAGAACTAGTACATTCAGATGTATGTGATCCTATGTCAATCCAAGCAAGAGGTGGCTATGAGTATTTCATTATATTCATTGATGATTACTCAAGATATGGTTATGTGTACCTAATGAGACGGAAGTCCGAAGCTTTTGAAAAGTTCAAAGAATTTAGGGCTGAAGTTGAGAATCAATTAGGTAAACGATAAAGGTCATTTGATCTGATCGAGGTGGCGAATACCTTCTCGGGGATTTCAAGGATTACTTAACTAATAAATGGGATTATCTCCTAGTTGACTGCATCTGAAACTCCACAACAAAATGGTGTAGCAGAATGAAGGAATAGGACTCTTTTAGATATGGTTAGATCCATGTTGAGTTATTCGACTCTACCAATTTCCTTTTGGAGATATGCCTTAAATACTGCAATGTATCTTCTGAATTTAGTACCTTCGAAGTCTGTTCCTAAAGTACCTGTAGAATTGTGGAATGGGCGTAAGTCTAGCATGAGACATCTCCACATTTGGGGTTGTCCAGAACATGTGTTAAAAGGAAAGTCTGACAAGTTACAGTCTAAAACAGAAGTGGTATTTTTTGTAGGGTATCCAAAAGGAATTGTTGGAGGTTTATTCTATAGTCATAAGGATAATAAATTATTTGTTAGCACAAATGCCAAATTCTTGGAAAATGACTACATGAATAATTTTACTCCTAGAAGTAGAGTTGTCTTGGCTGAAATGAATGAACCTGTAGTTAAACAACCAATGGATGAAACTAGGGATGATGTGGCTATATTAGATACACCATAAGATACTACTCATGAGATGTCTAATACATAAGTGCCTCATCGTAGTGGGAGAATTGTTCGGCCTCCTATAAGATTCATAGGTTTGGGAGAAACTTATGAAGCTATCTAGAAGAGGCTGAATCAGATCCTTACACTTATGATGAAGCAATGAATGATATAGATGCACATCATTGGGTTCAAGCTATGAAATCTGAATTAGATTCTATGTATTCCAATCAAGTTTGGGATCTTGTAGAGGCGCCTAATGGCATTAAACCTGTTGGTTGCAAATGGGTTTATAAGAGGAAGAGAGGGATAGATGGAAAGGTTGAAACCTTTAAAGCAAGGTTAGTGGCGAAATGGTATACTAAAAAAGAAGGTATTGATTATGAAGAAACCTTTTCACCAGTAGCAATGCTTAAATCTATCAGAATTCTCTTATCTATTGCTGCTTATTATGATTATGAGATTTGGTAAATGGATGTCAAGACTGCATTTCTTAATGACAATCTTGAAGAAGAAATCTATATGATGCAACTAGAAGGTTTCATAGCAAAGAACCAAGAGCATATGGTATGGAAGTTGAAAAGGTCCATTTATGGACTTAAGCAAGCATCTAGGTCATGGAACATCAGATTTGATCAAGCAATCAAGTTATTTGGTTTTGAACAAAATCTTGATGAATCGTGTGTGTACAAAAGACATCGAGATAAAGTAGTAATGTTCCTAGTACTTTATGTTGATGATATTCTACTCATTGGGAATGATGTAAGGGTAATGTCATCGGTAAAGGTTTGGTTGTCAAGCCAATTTGATATGAAGGACTTGGGTGAGGCTAACTTTATTCTAGGGATCAAGTTTTGGCGAGGTCATAAGAATAAGATGTTAGGTTTATCACAAGCTGGATATATAGATAAGGTTCTAGAACGGTTTAACATGCAAAACTCCAAGAAAGGATTACTTCCTTTCAGACATGGAGTTCCTCTGTCTGATGACCAAAGTCCTAAGACTCAAGAGGGAGAAAAAATGGTGAGACAAGTTCCTTATGCTTCTGTAGTAGGAAGTCTCATGTATGCCATACTTTGTACTAGACCGGATATTTGTTATTCAATTGGCATGGTCAGCAGATATCAATCAAATCCAGGACCAAAACATTGGCAAGCTGTAAAGCATATTCTCAAGTATTTTAGGAGAAGGAGAGATTATATGTTTGTTTACCGGTGTGAAGATTTGATTCCCATTGGCTATACAGATTCAGATTTTCAATCGGATCTAGATTTCAGAAAATCCATTTCAGGATGTGTTTTCTGTTAGGATTTGTGCCCTTAAATCCTATTGTATGATGCTATGTAAGATATTATGTATGACATGATGTATGACTTAATATTGTGATTGATAAAGTTATTTTATTATTATCTAAAATAATGGTAACATGAATATGAGACATTATCATATAGTCCATGAGATGCATTGTATGTGATTTATGTGAAAAGTCACAGAAGATGTAAATTACAAGTTCTTTGAAAACTCAGAATTTATAGTTTGTAGTCGGTGATGAAATTGGGCATTTCATCTGCGAAGACTATAACGTATCAACTAAGATGGTTTGTCTTGATTATGGAAGTGGAGACTTCTAGTTAATATGTTGATATGTTTTAAGAGTTAAGACATATTGAACAGGACCGCTGTGAGATTTATTATTCTCCTAACGACTGTCAAATGAATAATAAATCTCACGACTTCTATTTGCATGAACTCTTAATCCTGAGAGAATAATGGACTTGATCATGAGGTGTAGGTTGTTTTGATGTATCAGGAGTGAGATCTAAAGTCACGGTCAAAACCTCAGTATGTTGGGTAACCACATTTAGTGTTGATGGAACATATATTCTCAAGATGGAAATCATAATCTCTTGATGGAGATATAAAATATTCTCTTGAGATAAGTTTAATGGGTTCAGTTATTCAGAGAGTTAGGCCTAACCACTTTAGTAAGAAATTACTAAAGTATATATTTATGAAATTGGATTTCATAAATATATAATGAATAACGTTAAAAGATTAAACCGGGTACTCAAGAATAAGATGTAGTAATTTACAAAGTGGCAGTCTACATTTATGACTTTGTGTTACTACGAATATTTTATGAAGGGGTTGCATGTATAATAAAGTCTTGGGATATAATTTATTAATAAGGCCTAGAGTGCAATTATATTTATATAGTGGTATTAAATATAATTAATGGTAACTTTGGACTTGTCAAGAGTTGACGGAAAAGCCCAAGGCCCATTGGAGCTAGTGTCTTATTGGTCCCTTTTGGTCCCACTCCAAGCCACACACTAAAGCCCAATTGGAAAGGCCTAATAGGCCAGCCCAATTAGATAATCAGTTAGTTATAAAGGGAGAAACATACAAAATTTTTATTAAGTGAGTGAAAAGAGAAATAAGAAATGGTGTGTGAGAGAGTGTGAGACACACTTTCATTCTCCTTTGAAAAACTGATTGAGAGACCACACATCTTGGGCGTAAAGTGGAATTTGAGTGAAGATTAAAAGTGTTCCCAAGTGCTTCTAATCTTTGTTTTGAATTTCTCCACACCAAAGTACGCTATCTTGTTCTTAAATTCTGAAATTTACATAGTGCACGTTATCAATCATGAATGAAATAGATCATTGTTTGTTGCTTCCGCTATGTGTTTTGTATGAGATACAAAACCAGAATTTTTCCTTCAATTGGTATCAGAGCCAGGTTTTCATATTATGATAGTATAGCGTGTGATTGAATTTTAGAATTTAAGAAAACTGTTATCTTTGTGTTTCAATTTTCTGCATCATGTTATGGCGTTGTGTCATGTTTTTTAATATTCATAGAATCCGTGTATATATATATCACCAAGTGAGATTGGTTGTGCCGTCATTGATTAATGCCAAGGAAACAATTATTGAATTTCAATAACTATATGTGCGTTTCTTTTTGTTAACGCACGGCTTGGTGAAATTTGGAGCACGGCTTGGAGCACGGTTTGGTGAAATTTATTGAATGGAAGTTATGCAACTGTCAAATAACTTTGGATTTTCATTGCACCGTTTGGTGGCTTGGACTTAATGCATGGATTTCATGGCTTGAATTATGGCATGACTTGGTCTTTAATTGCTTGGCTTAGATTTTTTTCATGCCATGAATAATAAACTCACAACTTTTATTTACATAAACTCTTAATCCTGAGATAATAATGGACTTGATCATGAAGTGTAGGTTTCTTTGATATATCAAGAGTGAGATCTAAAGTAACGGTCAAAACCTTAGTATATTGGGTAGCCACATTTAATGTTGATGGAACATATATTCTCAAAATGGAATTCATAGTCTCTTAATGGAGATATAAAATATTTCCTTGAGATAAGTTTACTGAGTTTAGCTATTTAGAGAGTTAGGTTTAACCACTTTGGTAAGAAGTTACTAAAGTATATATTTATGAAATTTGATTTCATAAATATATGATGAATAACTTTAAAGGATTAACCCGGGTACTCAAGGAAATATTGACTACTTCACCATCTCCAAATAGGGGAAGTCTCAATATCTCACAGACATCTTCTAGAGATGGAGAGATTTCTTAACACCCTGTGAAAAAGGTGTGAGTAGTGGGATTCCACCTATATAGAAGAGAGAGAAGGCTCTCACTATCATTGATGATCTCTAAGCCAAAAAACACAAGAACTATGTGCACAAGATGCACCCTTTGTAGAATGTCCATGAAGGGAGGATGAGCCAACACCCTTCAACACCAACTTCTCCAACCTTTATAAATATAAGTATGGGATTTAAAGACCACATCTATGGTGGGAGCAAAGCCCCCTCTACAAGTTCCAAGTCTGGGAATGTGCTTTAAATCCAAATCCATTGTCAGAAGATCAGCGGGCTCTCCATGTGCTGTGTAGAAAGGATCTTCAGAACAAGGAAACAAGTCCCAATTGAGACTGTTATCAAATAGATATTCTTCAACGAATGGGAGAATAATCCATTGTTCCTCTGTGGAAGGATTTTCATATCCCCCTAGGGGAGGCTTATTGACCTTTGACGGTGAAGGTTCTAAAATTTTTGCATAGTTGGATCTTAGGCCACGTTTGACACCTATGGTTTTGTGTCTGAGAAGGATTCTGGGTTTTGGGTTGAAGAAGAGAAAGGTACGGAAGAAATGAGAAAAATAAGGGAGGAAAATGTTTCTCAACCTTTTATACTTTGAGGAGTAATTCTTTTCCCTCTAAAAAGAGCTTATTCAAAAAATGAGGGGCCTTTTCAAAATTGACACGTGTTAGTAAGGGAAAAAAGCTGAATCTCTAACAGGGAAGCAGTTGATGGCGATAAAATCAAGAAAACTTCCTTCACAAACAAAGTGGAAAGGCGTGACTCCTCGCCAACAGGTTCAATTTACTTTGTTTCATTTTTGTTGACTGACATTTTTACATTTTATGCCTTTGTGTAGGGATTTTATATGTGATAAAATAAACATAAGGTGTAACATATATGTAAATATATAATGATAAACATATAGTGAAAACAAACATTTTTTTCTCATATATTCATCTGTGTTTAAATATTACAAAATTAGAAAGGGGGATTTACATGATTTGGCCCTTGTGGCATATCACCCCTTTCCTATATATATATATAAACACAAAACAAAAACACGAACACAAATACACACACACACACACACACACACACACACACACACACACACACACAAAACAAAACAAAAGAAAATTAAAATCCTACAAATTTAGCCAATAATATGGCTTACAAAAAAACAACAACAAACAAAAAAAGACTACAGGATTGATGGCAAGCAGATTAAAGAGACCGTGGCGTATAGGCATCCGTGTCATCCTTAGAGTCCTCTTCGGGATAATCTGGAGCCAGATACTCCATCTCCTCCTTGTCCTCATCTTCTTCCTCCTCATCCTCACTTTCGTCATCCCCTGGGTTAAAGCTATTAGAGGAGTCTAAATTCTCCGAGTCAGAAGGGTCTGAGGCGCTGGACTCAGAATCTAATTGAGAAGGCCTATACCTTCTATTGTGCCAAGAGGAAGATGCCATGAAGACGTTGTACTTTACCACTTTTCCTTCTTCTTCAGCCCATAGCTAAAGTTCCTCCAAGTCTTCTTCTTCATCCTTGCTCTAGTTGAAGGGAAGAACCTCCTCAGGGATGAAGACTTAAGGAGGCGGAGGGATTATAGGAAAAGGGAGAGGAGGGTGCACAAGACTTGATGGTAATTAGGGAATCCTGTTGTCTAGGAAGCTCGGGGCACCCTCAGAAGAGCTTGAAGTGTGTTTTAGGGAGTTAGAACCACCAGAGAAAAGGTTTGACATTTTTGTGCAGGTTAAGCTTTTATCTGAGAAAGTATGAAGATACAAAAGGAATGAAGAATGAAGAAGATTTATTCCTTATTTAAATCATCAACTACAGTTAAGTAAAGAGACATGACATTTATGAGGAGTAATGTTTATTTGCCAAAACACAAGAAACAAAGAGATGCCAAAATGGCTAAAAGCACCCTTGAAGGCCATGTGTCCATATTCAAACGTCACAAGGTATGATTACCAAAGTGTTAATGCCTGAACTAATGTGATTGTCAAAGGCCTTAGCCATTAAATGCCATTGACAGTCAAGGGGCTAATGTACATTCCACCTACCAAGGCATGGAGGAATGTCTATCTGGTTGGATTTGGACCCATCCTTGGCCCATGCCAAAGGCATCATTGCCTTGGGAATGAAGTAAGATATAAACCTATCATGGTACTCAAGCACTCACAAAAAGGGAGATAGTGACTTTCTAAGGTCAACAACTATGAGAACACCCCTTATTAGCTAAGTGCATGTTAGACCATTTTAGAGACACGTGTATCACTTACAGTACTCCTGATGTCCCTATCATTGTCCAAGAGTGGTCCCCCAAGTAGTGGTAGAGCCACTTACTCGCAGGCCACAATGCCATGTTGGCGCATTCTCTCTCCTCTAGTTACCAAATAGTATCCCTAGCTCTGAGAGGGTCCAAAAATAAGAAAATGATGACTTGATATCTGTCTTTATACTCAGCCATATTCCTCAGATTATAAGAGAAACATGCAGCTGGACTTTTAAGGGTAAGAACCCAAGTAGATCTTTTGAGAAGAGGGTAGAAAGTTGATCAGATATGATAGGCCAAAAACGTATTGACCCCTTATGATGGATTAAATTGATTAATTAGCCAAGTTGTTAATTAATCAAATTAACATGCAAACGCGTGGTAGCATAAACAAATCACCAATAAATTAAAATATGCAGCGGAAAATAAATGACATGATGATTTGTTTACGAATGGGGAAAACCTACACGGCAAAAACCCCACCGGGTGAATTTAAGGTCACCACTCCCGAAACTCCACTATTATCACAACAAGCGGTTACAAGTAAAGGAATCCCAAGTACCTTACCAACCTACAGTTGAACCCTTACCCCAATACCCAATTAGACTTGTTTTGTAGTGACAGTTTCTCATTTTGATGCACGGCTCCCAAGTACGTGACTAACCAATTGCACGAATCCCAGTACGCGACTTCAATCACCAACTAGAGAAGATTGTTGGCTGCAAAGTTCTTCAATTTATCCACACGATGAAGATCAAGAAGATGCTTGGTTACAAAACCCAACGGTACAAAGACATAGCAACTTCTTCACAAGAGAGATGAACTAGGGCAAGAACTTCGTCTTAAGTCACAATTTGCATGAACAAGGATTTCTCAATGCTTGTGCAACTTGCCCCCCTTTGACGGCCCTTAAAATAATCATTTTATATGTCTAGGGTTAGGAGAAAAGAAGGCCCAAAAACACATCCACGGATTAGAATCAAAACAGAACTATGAATCTGTTTTTCTTAAATCTCAACAGCTACAGGTGTCAAGGTGCTGTTGAGAAGTTGTCGAGCCTCGGGGCTAGACCAGCTTCTTAAAGCTCGATAGATGCAGCTGTCGAGCCATCTGTCGAGCTTTAATGAAGAGCACTTCTAAACTTGTTTCTTGGATAGACTTGCATGGCTTTAACACTTGATCTTGAAACCTTGTTTCTTGAAGCATTAACCTCATTCTAAATCTACCCAATTACAAGTAAAGTGCGTTTTGACAAAGGATTAGCCAATTACATAAATAATGAATGACATATGTTCTAAACAAGTGAAAAACATATGTCCTAACAAGATAGAAAGGTAGAGAATGAGGTCTCTCTTTTAAGGAAGAACACCCTTATTGTACAAAAGTTACCTCTTCTTTCCATATAATACAAAAATCTAAACAAAGCAAGAACATCTTTCTCAAACTGTGGATTTTCATCCCTTTCTTAGGGTTTTCCATTGACATCTTGTGTCCACTTTGTTGGAAAAACATGGTTTGTATCTCATACAAAATATACGCTACGGAAAATTAATGGATCTACTTTATTCGCAATTGATAACATGCATCATGTAAGTTTCAGAAATTAAGAACAAGAGAGCGTACCTTGAAGCGGTGAATTTCAAAACAAAGATCAGAAGCACTTGGGAGCACTTTCAATCTTCACTCCAATTCCACTAATGCCCAAGAAGTGTGGTCTCTCAATCAGTTTCCAAGGGAGAATAAGAGTGTCTCACACTCACACTTACATACACACCATTTCACAATAGTATTCCTTACCAAAATTCTGTATGTTCCTCCCTTTGTATCTAATTGATTATCTAATTATGCTGGCCTTTTGGGCCTTTCCAATTGGGCTTTAGTATGTGGCTTGGAGTGGGACCAAAAGGGACCAATAAGACACTAGCTCTAATGGGCCTTGGGCTTTTCTGTCAATTCTTGACAAGTCCAAAGTTACCATTAACTATATTTAATATCACTATATAAATATGGTTACACTCTAGGCCTTATTTATAAATTATATCCCAAGACTTTATTATGCATGCAACCCTTTCATAAAATATTGGTAGTTATACAAAGTCATGAATGTAGACTGCCACTTTGTAAATTACTACATTTTAATTTCTTGAGTACCCGGTTTAATCCTTTTAATGTTATTCATCATATATTTATGAAATCCAATTCCATAAATATATACTTTAGTAACTCTTTACTAAAGTGGTTAGGCCTAACACTCTGAATAACCAAACTCATTAAAATTATCTTAAGGGAACATTTTATATCTCCGTTAAGATACTATGAATTCATTCTTGAGAATATATGTTCCATCAACACTAAATGTGGCTACCCAACATATTGAGATTTTGATCATGACTTTAGATCTCACTCCTGATATATCAAAACAACCTACACTTCATGATCAAGTCCATTATTTTCTCAGGATTAAGAGTTCATGTAAATAGAAGTTGTGAGATTTATTATTCATTTGACAGTCGTTAGGAGAATAATAAACTCACAGCGGTCCAGTTCAATATGTTTTAACTCTTAAAACATATCAACATACCAACTAGAAATCTCCATTTCCATGATCAAGACAAATCATCTTAGTTGATATATTATAATCTTTGCAAATGAAATGCCCAATTTCATCACCGACTACGAACTAAAATTCTGAAGTATTTATGAAGAAGTGGTTAAACCGGTTTAATTGCACTGGTTTTTGGTTATGTCGGTTGACCGGAGGTTTGCTTTGTTTGCCCAATTTTTCCTTCATTTCTAGTTTTAACTAATAACTGGACTGGATTAAGGTCCGGTTTCTAGTTTAATTGGCCAGTCTGGTCCAGTTTTTAAAACCTTGGTAGTGATGCATTATGATGAAATACTAAAGTCCCTAATCCACAAAAAGAGAATATAAATAGAAAAAACCAATCATTATTGTTATTATGAAGATAAAAAAGGAACTAGCTATACATACATACATACATACATAGATATATATATATATATATATATATATATATATATATATATATATATATATATATGTTTGTACTACCACTCACATGGAAACACCTTCAAGATATGATGTATTCTTATAATCAAAACCTTGAAGTTAACAATGAGTGTAGTTTTTGAGGTAGATGAAATATGATTAATTCATGGCTCTAGATTTGTACCTTATTCCAAATTATGAGAGCATTTATTGTCCATCTTCCATATAAATCATAGTAGTTGGTTGATGGATTCTTAAAAGAATGGAAACCTTTTGCTTTGTTCTTATTTAGATACTAGTTGTGTAATGCCCCAGGTTTAAAAAATAAATAAATAAGGGTCGGATTTTGACCCACACGTGAGCACCCACCTACCCCCTTAATTCGCAATCACAAAATCTCACAAAATATCTCTCCCTTCCTTTAGCCGACCATACCCCTCTTTCTCTTCTCTTTTCTTTCTTTTCACAAAAATACAAACACACTTATATCTCCCTCTCTTACACTCCCACAGGTGCATCACTCCACCACCTCCACACTTATTTTTCTAGCGAGTATTATTGGAAAAACTCCATCAGAACCTCTTAAACTCCTACATCTCATCTTATTTAAGGTAAAAGCTCTTATACTTTTTATGGGTTTTCATATTTTGCTAGAGGTTACTGTAATCTAAGTTTTGGAAGTGATATTCTTGTGATTATGTTTATGGGTTTTGTTTTGGTGGACCTATTTAGGTGAATGGTTGTGGATTTTGTACAATGGGCACCATTTGAGATTTACCCATGGTAAAGATTTAGGGGTTTTGACTTTCTAATGTGAAACAGTTGATGAATCTAATTTTTATTGTTTATTTGGAGCTTGTGGAGGATTCACATTTGGGGTTTGTAATGGTGGATATTGTTATATATGTTGTTTCATGGGTCTCTTGAAAATGGTATGCATGTATGGTGGAAGAAATTCATAAAGTGCTAGGATCTCTTGTCGTAAAGGAGAAACTTTGAATGACATGATTATAAATTGAAGTCTAAGCCTTATAAATGAAATTGTTTGGAAACTTTGGAAGTGAAATACATTATTTGTGAGGTTAAGTACTTAGGCTTGCCTAATTAATTTCTGATCTAGAAATTTACAATTCGTAGCTAGATATAATGTCAAGCCTTATGCTTATTGTGATAGGCTTGTTTGATGTTGTTTAGGTTCTAGCTAATCTCCTTTGGAGCTTTGGAACTAGGCTTTTTGCGGGTTGCAAGATAAGTAGCTTTTTAATGGGATTTTTGGAAAATAAGCATGTTGCATAAAGCATTGTTTTTGGGTTAAACACATTTTGGGAAATTGTTTATAGAAACTATATTTTCCTAGAAGGCTTTATGTTGTAAGTTTAATATATGTGATTATTTGTGAAATGGGCACCATATTTGGTAATGCATATGAGGAAATGCATGATTTTTTAGCATGGAAAAAATAAGCATCTTTTATAAAATTCTTGGGAATGGATTTTATGGATTTATTGCATTATTTGCAAATTCTAAAGATGCTTTATCTTAGCTTGTATTATTTGGGAAATTTATGCAAAATATTTATGGCAAGAAATGGTTTTGAGGACATTAAGAATATTGTGGTTATTTGGTTACTGAAATATTTTCTGAAACTACTTGGAAGTGAATTGTGTATTTCAAATGCATAAACTTGTGAGCTTTTGATGTGGTTTCACCATTGTGCCATGATATTGGTTATTACCCCTTTGTGTGACGACCACGTCTGTGTGACGACCTTGTCATGTCGCCTTTGACGAGGTTTCTGGTTTTGAAATGATATTGGATAATTTTATGGCTCACGGTGAATTATGTGTAGTTTCATAGTTACTTTGGGAAGCTTGGTGCTACAATATGTCTATCATTTGTGTCATGGTGTTAAGGAAATTTATTTTTGCAGAATTCAAATGGAAATCTCCAAATTATAGTACGTTTGTGAAATGCTCATTGTCATGAAACTTACATTTTTCTCACCTCCATTAACTATGCCACTTACTGGGCTCTATCTCATCCCATTCTTTTACGAATTTTTTCAGAGTAAGCAACGATCGTTTTGAGATAGGTTTTTGTGGCTAGCAGTAGTTAGACTAACTACTAATGGAGGCTAGACTTTTGTCCTGGTGATCTTTAGATGTATATCCAAGAGTAGGCTTAACTCTTTTTTTTTTCTTTTTTTTTTGTATTGAATAAAGGTTATGACCTTTATTCCCACTGATGGGACAAGCTGATGATATGTAATTATATTTATTCAAGCATCTATTCTTTTGTGGCCAATGATCCTTGTAATTATTGCATAGAGTTTTGATTTACTTTGAGAGTATCTTTAACAGAATTATTATGATAATTCTTGATGTTAGTACTTGATATAATTTATTTGGATTGAATTACCAAAATGGAAAAAATCTACAGGTACCTTTGAGATGTTTTTCTCATGCTTTGGACATTTTTTGGGTTTGGGGCGTGACAAGTTGCCAACTCATGCAATGCACGAAAAAAATTCTTACAAAAGTATTGTTTGTACATAAAAGCTTTCTAATTTTACATGAATTGTCATATTTTTAATAATAATTGTGAAAAAAAATTAAAAAGTGAAAATTCTACATTGTATGAATACTATATTCGAAAAGTTGTCATAACATATTATAATTCCAAAGATTGAAAAAGAGCACTTTAGTTAATTATTTCAATGACAGTTTTGGCTTTTTCCATCACACAATACATAATAATGTTTCACCAAGGACAATAAAAGAGATGAAAAATAAGTTTCATGCCTTTACAAAATCGTTGCTAAATGATTTAGCAACAAACATAATGATAGGCCAAGAATGTATTGACCCCTTTGGTAAATTAATCAATTAATTAGCCAAGTTAATTAATTAGATCCAATTACATGCAATAAGCGTGGTAGCACAAACAAATCACCAAAGAACTAAATGTAGCAGAAAATAAATTTGACATGGGTGATTTGTTTACGAATGGGGAAAACCACTAAAGCAAAATCACACTAGGTGAATTTTAAGGTCACCATTTCCGAGAATCCACTATTATCAAAACAAGCGGTTACAAGTAAAGGAATCTCAGTACCTTATACCAACCTATAGTGGAACCCTTACCCCAATACACAATTGGACTTATAATGTAGTGACAATCTCTCATTTCAATACATGGCTCCAAGTACATGACTAACCAATTGATGTGTGGATCCTAGTATGCAGCTTACTCCTTTGCACGAATCCAAGTACATGACTAACACACCAACTTAAGGAATATGTTGGCTACAAAGTTCTTCAGTTCATCCAAATGATGAAGATCAATAAACTCATTGATTACAAAACCCTTGGTGCAAAGATGTAGTAGCTTCTACAAAGAAGATGATGAACTAGAGCAAATTGTCTCCAGTCACAATATGCATGAATAATCACTTTGCATCAAGTTGCATTTAGTGAGACAACCCTTAAAATAATCCTTATATATGTAAAGGGTTGTGAGAAAAGAAACCCTATACAAACATACATGGATATGCATGAAAACAGATCTAAAAATCTGATTTTCGTAAATCTCGATAGATAGGTTATTTGTTGAGCTACTATCAAGAATCGGGCTAAAACTGCCTTTTAAACCTCGATAGATACAATCTGTCGAGCTAGCTGTCAAGCTTTAAAATATAACACTTCCTCACTTGTTTCTTGGACAGATTTGCATGGCTTTAACTCTTAACTTGAACAACATGTTTCTTGAAGACTTAAACCATCCTAGATCTTCCCAATTACAAGTAAAGTGTGTTAGGACATATGTGAATCATGTTAGGAACATATGTCAATATTTTATGTAATTGGCTAATCCTTTGACAAAACTCATTTTACTTGTAATTGGGTAGATATAGGATGTGTTTAATGCTTCAAAGAACAAAGTTTCAAGTTCAAGTGTTAAAGCCACGCAAGTCTGTCCAAGAATCAAGTGAAGAAGAGTTGATTCATTAAAACTCAACAGCTCTTGACAGCTCTCGACAGATTGCTATCTATCGAGGTTTAATAAGTCTTGACAGCTCTCAATAGATTCTATCTATCAAGTTCTAGACAGCTCTCAACAGATTCTATCTATCGAGAATTACGAAAATCAATTTTTCAAATCTAATTTTCGGCCCATACTTATGTATTTGTGTAGGGTTTCTTTTCTCACAACCCTAGACATATATAAGGATTATTTTTAAAGTCGTCACATAAGAGAATACAAGGAGAACATATGCAAAAGGTGACCGAAGCCTTATTTTCTCTGAAAGAAGCTACCGCATCTTTGCGCCTTAGGGTTTTGTAACCAAGTGCTTCTTGATCTTCATTGTTGATGAAGTGAAGAACTTTGCAGCCAACATTCTTCTTCCTCAAGTTGGTGAGTGAGTCACGTACTAGGATTCATGCAAAGGAGTTAGTCACGTACTGAGATGTTAGGATTAGTGCCTTTAAATCCTATTGTACGATGCTATGTATGATATTATGTATGACATTATGTATGACATTGTGTATGACTTAATATTGTGTTTAACAAAATTGTTTTATTATTATCTGAAATAATGGTAACATGAATATTGAGACATTATCAAATAGTCCATGAGATGCATTGTGTGTGATTTAGTCACAGAAGATGTAAATCACAAGTTCCTTGTTAACTCAAAACGTAGTTCGTAGTCGGTGATGACATTGGGCATTTCATCTGCGAAGACTATAACATATCAACTAAGACGATTTGTCTTGATCATGGAAATAGAGATTTCTAGTTTGTATGTTGATATGTTTTAAGAGTTAAGACATATTGAACTAGACTGCTGTGAGTTTTATTATTCTCCTAACCGCTGTGAGTTTTATTATTCTCCTAACGGCTGTCAATTGAATAATAAACTCACGCCTTGTATTTGTATGAACTCTTAATCCTGAGAGAATAATGGACTTGATCATGAGGTGTAGGTTGCTTTGATATATCAGGAGTGAGATCTAGACTAATGGTCAAAACCTAAGTATGTTGGGCAACCATATTTAGTATTGATGGAACATATATTCTCAAGATGGAATTCATAGTCCCTTAACGGAGATACAAAATATTCCCTTGAGATAAGTTTAATGGGTTAGTTATTCACAGAGTTAGGCCTAACCACTTTAGTAAGGAGTTATTAAAGTGTGTGTGTGTATATATATATATATTTATGGAATTGAATTTCATAAATATATAATGAATAATTTTAAAAGATTAAACCGGGTACTTAAGGATAAGATGTAGTAATTTACAAAGTGGCAGTCTACATTTATGACTTTGTGTTACTACGAATATTTTAATGAAGGGGTTTCATGTACAATAAAGTATTGGGATATAATTTATAAATAAGGCCTAGAGTGCAACTATATTTATATAGTGGTTGTAAGTGCACAATTGCACTTGGACCCAAAGACAATTATGGGCTCAAGCCCAATGAGCCTTAAACAATAAAATTTATAAAGTGTGGGTTTGAAATCTAGATTAGAGGTACTGAGAACTTAATAACAAGGTATGATGTGCAAACGCTTGTAAATAATGAACGATAATTGCAGATGGACCTCCTCGGACGTAAGCCGAGAACTACTTCTGTATTATTTCTCTTTCTTTCTTAAAGATTACAATTCTTAATTTCTTTCTTGTTTTACTAACTGATCCCCCCCTTTTCTTTGGCCTTCCCCCCTTAAATACTTCTTCCCCTGATACTTTATCCACGTGTTGCTCAAATCCCCTCCCCTCTAGATATTTCTTCTCTTAGTACCTTTGAATAGTAACCAGAAGTTTTAGTTCTACTGTTCAGGGGTCACTTCCCTATTAGTGCCTCCGAGTTCTCTTGGGTCTGTCCGAGGAGAAACTCACCCTCAGATGTGTCCTCGGACCCTCGGCATATGGGCCGATTAGTAGTACTAACAAATTCTTAGCTCAAGAACAGATCGGCCCTCCTTGCAAGAGCCCAAAGGCCCAAATGCCCGCTTGGGTCCTTTTACTCCCCACAATAGCCCCTCAAAACTCTATTTTTCAACATCCGAGGAGAAAAATAGGGTTTTGATACAACGAGAACTTACCCCACACGTTTTGTAAATAACTGCGCGTGCGGAGATCGTTTCGTGTTCCAGAGGATGCCACTTGGCGGTTTTAATTTCAAAAATGCGTGCATTTATTACCGTAAGTTACACCCTGTCCCCCACGTTCAACGGTGAGATGAGCATCTAACGGCCCTTGTTACCCCCTGAAAATTTGGGCGGGACGAATGCAATTTCAAGGCCGCTTCTCGCACGTCGTGACGCTTTGGGAACTTGCGCCTTCATTTATTTCTTCAGAGGCTAATCCCATCAAAACATCAGTAATCACCTTTTCTCTACAGAAATCCGTGGAAACTCACACAACTTCAAACTTGTAAGTTCCTATTCTTTTTCTTTAACCCATTTCCTCGGATCCTGTCCTCGGCTCCCATTTTAACCGTTCTCCCTCTTAAAACTTAGTCTTTCATTCCTTTCTAATGGGTAGATTTAAGTGTTTAGTTGACACCGCCGCTGGGATGGAAGGTTTCAGAGCCAAATATCATATTCCCAGCGACGTAGGTTTAAGATACTGTCCGGCGGGGGCCGTAGCTGGGTCTAGGAAAACGGGAGAGGTTATCATTCCCATGATTGCCTTCATAGAAGGTGGGATGACCCTCCCTATGAGAAGCGTGACCAGGGAATACCTCCGCAGCCACCGGTTATACCCCGACTAGTGTGCTCCCAACCTCTTTAGAGTCTTAGGAAGCGTTGACGCTTTAAACGAGCAGATGGGTCTGAACCTTACCTGGCATGACGTCGCCTTTATGTACGAATGCCATAAAATTACTGGGGTAGGCTATTACATCAAATCCCGTTCTAGCGTAGTTAGGTTGATTTCTTGTCTGCCTAAGTCCAATAAAGGCATGAAGGACGACTACCTCATCGCCTCAGGCAACTGGCACGACGGCCCCCACTGCCCAGTCGAGTGGGGAGATCCAGGTGTGACTCCTTAGGATCTAACTTCCCGCCCCATAGCTCCATCTAAACATGTTAAAATGTCCATTTACGTTTACTAAGCATTTTAAATTTAGTTTATTACATTTCCTACAAATCTGACCAGGTTTGTCTGTTCTGGTGTCTTTCTTTGCAGATAAACAATACGTCCGCCCGCGCCTGAGCCATTGCAACGTAGCCGATTTGAACCGAGTGCTACGCTCAGAGGTATTCGTGAGTGAAGATTTGCAACTGAGAGCGGTTCATTTGATATTAGGGTATGAACCTATCTCCTCGGACTTCCAGGAGAATGAGAACGCCATTGTTGTGGGTGACCGGAGGCGAAGAAGGATTCACGTAGCCAGACCGCACTTCTTAGCCGACCACGACATTCCTGACGACCCCCACACTATATTGTACACACAGACCATTGTAGCAATCCCCCTCGCCACGTACTCTCAGGCAACATTTGTCCTAAAGGAGCAAGTGTCTTCGTCAAACACGTTGGACGAGGCGATAAATAACTTTCAACTTGAGGACGTCCAAAGGCCTCGTGGAAGCCCATTTGTCGTCCTCTCCGACGAGGAAGAGGAAGCCGCCGAGACCTCTGGGATAGCCGGTCTAGTGATAGCACGTCCAGACGACAACTTTATTGAAGAGGACATGGACGTGCTTAAGGACCTCCTGACCGCGAGAGGGGAGAAAGTTACCAAAAAGGGGACGAGGGGATCCCAAGCTCCACCTGCCTTGCCACCACCCCCTCCTCCAGTCGACCCCAAGCCTCCTGCCGACGATCCGAAGAAGAAAAGGAAGGTGGAGGCCGAGGGGGCTGGTGGCGAGAAGCCAAAGAAGCTGAAACAGCAGCCACCGCCGGCTCAGCAGCAGAAGCTGGACAAGGGCAAAGGGCGCGCCCGTTCGGTTGAAAACAGGGAGATTAGAGACATGGCCGAGATGCGCCGAGCACCAACTATGTGGTCTCCCGAACTGAGACTGGATGGAGCGCCAATTCCCCTCCAGTCCAACATCAGGTTGTTCCAACAAGGCCATGCCCTCCACTTGGTCGAGGCGTTGGAGCGTCCTCTTCTGCTGCCCAAGGACATGGAAGCCTTGGAGACAATGAGCCAGCCTCAGCTATTCCTTTCATTGAAAAGGGATTTAGCTCTGGTAAGTTCCACCTCACACTTATACTCTAGGTTCATTTGTAAACACTTTACCACATTTAACCCACTGACATTTTTTTTGCAGGCCATCCAAGAAGTGTTTGCAACCGAGAAGTTCGTGGTGGATTTTCAGAAGTGAGCTGGAATGGAGCAAGAGCTACGGCAAGAGACAGAAAGGTCCCTACGCTAGGCCCTAGCAGAAAATGGGAAGATCACATCGCAGCTGGCCGATCTAAAATGAGAGAAAGATGGTGCCAAGGCCAGCTTAAGGACGATGGAGAACCAAGTGGAGGGGCAACGTAAGCTTCTTCGCCAAAAGGACGACGAGCTCTCCCAAGCCCAACGGGTATGCTCTGACTTGGAGAAGAAGCTTACGCGGATGAAGGAGGAGGCTCGCACCCACAAGTGCTCACTGGAGGCCGCTAAGCAGGCCAGCTATCAGGAAGGAGTAACTGCAACGCAGGGGTTCCTTAAGCTTCCGAGCTGAAGAAGCTCGAGAACGTTTGGCTTCCCCTAGACATACAGGAGATAGAAGACCCTCTTATTGTTACCTTTCCTGCCCTTCCTCCCGTGGTTCTAGAACTAGTTCTTGATCCTATAGAACCTGAAGGTTCCCATAAAGAGAAGGACGGGTGTGAAGCTGTCGAGCAGGAGCAAAGCCAGAATGTGGAGCCCATCCTTCCTCTAACAGACAAAGGGAAACAAGTCTTGTCTACCTTTGAGTTGGAGCTGAAGAGCACAGAGGCTGGCAGCAGCTCCCTTCAAGACCCCTCTCCCAAAGCTTAGGGCCTAGCATAGGACTTTTCCTGTACTTGCAGTTTCTTTACATAATGATGTATTCTACTTATAATTAATGAAGAACAATTTTTATTCAACTTTCATTCATGTTGTATTTACTTGACTTTATCCTGTTTATACTTGTCATGAAAGTTCTTACTAGCACATAGCTAAAGAAAGAATGGAATAAATAAGTCTAACTCCACTCAGATAAACAATTATAACTTTTAAACACCCATATGCATGCTTGCTTTGCAAAGAATATTATTCAAGAATTTGGCAAAAAATAACTTAGCTTGGATGGTATGCAGTGCTTTAATTAGAAAGCCCACATGATAGTTAAACTTTGTAATCCGAAATATCAATTTTAGTAGTGTAAGGTTCGAAGATCATACCTTACAGAATCTTTACAAATGACAAGATATCAATTTCCACAAGGTTTGTGGTCCGAGGACCATACTTAACCAAGTTTTTTTTTGACACTTAAGAATAGTAACTTCAAATGTTAATTTTCTCAAAGTAGGAGGTCCGAGGACCCGGCATAACTAAGGTTCTATTTAACAAATGACAAGATATCAATTTTCACAAGGTTTGTGGTCCGAGGACCATACTTAACCAAGTTTCTGTTTGACACTTAAGAATAGTAACTTCAAATGTTAATTTTCCCAAAGTAGGAGGTCCGAGGACCCGGCATAACTAAGGTTCTGTTTAACAAATGACAAGATATCAATTTCCACAAGGTTTGTGGTCCGAGGACCATACTTAACCAAGTTTCTGTTTGACACTTAAGAATAGTAACTTCAAATGTTAATTTTCCCAAAGTAGGAGGTCCGAGGACCCGGCATAACTAAGGTTCTGTTTAACAAATGACAAGATATCAATTTTCACAAGGTTTGTGGTCCAAGGACCATACTTAACCAAGTTTCTGTTTGACACTTAAAAATAGTAACTTCAAATGTTAATTTTCCCAATGTAGGAGGTCCGAGGATCCGGCATAACTAAGGTTCTGTTTAACAAATGACAAGATATCAATTTTCACAAGGTTTATGGTCCGAGGACCATACTTAACCAAGTTTCTGTTTGACACTTAAGAATAGTAACTTCAAATGTTAATTTTTCCAAAGTAGGAGGTCCGAGGACCTGGCATAACTAAGGTTTTGTTTAACAAATGACAAGATATCAATTTCCACAAGGTTTGTGGTCCGAGGACCATACTTAACCAAGTTTCTGTTTGACACTTAAGAATAGTAACTGTAAGCCCCAGAGGTATTTATAACTTTGAACTGTTAACTAACAAAAGCACATTTTATTAATAATAATACCTTCGAAGGTTATTTACATTCCATGGGCGTGGTACAATTCTTTCATCTAGGTCAGCCAGCCGATACGACCCTATGCCTGATATTGAAACAATGTGGTAGGGGCCTTCCCAATTTGGTCCTAGCTTACCCCAAGCTGAGTTCTTATAAGCGCCCACAACTTTTCTTAATACAAGATCCCCAGGTGCGAGTGGCCTTAGCTTCACGTGGGCATCATATCCCCGTTTAAGCTTCTGTTGATAATAAGCCATTTGGACCATAGCTGCCTCGCGCCGTTCCTCAACTAAATCCAGGCCTTTCTCTAGGAGGCCATCGTTATTCTCCGGGCTAAAAGAACTCGTCTTTAGAGTGGGAAAACCAGATTCCAGAGGTATCACCGCCTCGGCTCCATAAGTTATAGAGAATGGCGTTTCTCCCGTGGACCTGCGCGGTGTAGTCCGATACGTCCACAGAACATGTGGGAGTTCTTCTACCTATATGCCTTTCGCATCATCCAACCTTTTCTTGAGTCCACTAACTATGACCTTGTTAACGGCCTCGGCTTGCCCATTTCCCTGGGGATAAGCTGGGGTGGAGTATCTATTTATGATGCCCATATCACCACAATATTTCCTAAAAGCCTTGCTGTCGAATTGAACGCCATTGCCCGAGATAAGTGTGTGTGGTATACCGAATCTAGTGACGATGTTTTTCCAGAAAAACTTCTTGGAATCAACGTCTCTGATATTTGCTAAGGGCTCGACCTCAACCCATTTAGTGAAGTAGTCTGTCCCCACTATGTCCAATCCCCATTGTGCGAAAGGCCAAGGACTTGAGAGAGGGTTGAGAACCCCTCTAGGTTGATGAATATTAGGGGCGAACCTCTGGCATTGATCACATTTTCGGGCATAGTCTTGAGCCTCCCTTTGCATATTGGGCCACCAATAACCCTGAGTCAGAGCTCTGTGGGCTAAGGATCTTCCCCCGGTGTGGCTCCCACAAATCCCTTCATGCAGTTCTTCCAGAAGTGCTTCCGTTGATTCAGGGTGCACACATAACAAGTATGGTCCTGAGAATGATCGTTTATACAGTTTCTGGTCCTCAAACAACCAGAAACGTGGCGCCTTTCGGCGTATCTTATCTGCTTCAGACTTATCTTTAGGAAGGATGTCGTTCTTAAGAAAAGATATGACCGGGTCAATCCAACTAGGTCCAGGCCTTATTAGATGGATGCGAGCTGCGTTGATAGCGGTAAGAGTTGGCTCTATCAAATCCTCTACGAGAATAATCCTAGGCAAACCCTGAGCCGAAGACGTTGCCAGTGTGGCCAAGGAGTCTGCATGGGTGTTTCCACTCCTAGAGATGTAAGACAAGATGAATGAATCGAATTTAGCTTGTTGACGTTTGACCTGGGCGAAGTATTCTTGCATTCTTGGGTCCCTAGCCTTCATGGTCCCCGTGACCTGGCCGACCACTAATTGAGAATCCGAGAACACATGAACTTCCTTTCCACCCATCCTATATACCATGCTCATGCCCACCAAGACTGCTTCGTACTCGGCCTCATTATTAGTAGCCGAGAATGCCAATCTCAGAGATTTTTCGAAGACAATTCGCTCAGGGGATATACAAGTCCAACACCAGACCCTCTCTGATTAGCTGCCCCATTCACATACACTTTCCAAGTTAGAGGTGTTGCGGTTGTGATCACACCAACTGATTTTTCATCCATGTGTGCTTATTTCAGAGTTTCTTTTAGCAATGGTTCAGTAAACTCTGCCACCAAGTCAGCAAGGACCTGGCCCTTCACCGAGGTGCGAGGCCTGTATTTAATGTCAAAGGCTCCCAAAATGGTTCCCCACTTTGCCACCCTGCCAGAGTAATCGGCGCTGCGTAACGCTGCCTTGAGAGGCAATTGGGTAAGAACCACCACAGTGTGGGACTGGAAATAATGAGGAAGCTTCCGCATGGCATGAACTATGGCCAGAAGTGCTTTCTCCAAGAGTAGATAGCGCACCTCGGCCTCATTCAAAGACTTACTAACGTAGTAGACCGGTCTTTGCACCCCATTTTCATCCCTTATTAGGACCAGGCTGACCGCATGGACGGCCACTGCCAGATAAGTAAACAAGACCTCGTCCGCCTCGGGTCGAGACAAAATGGGTGGCCGAGAAAGATATTGTTTAAGCTGTTGGAAGGCTAACACGCAGTCCTCAGTCCATTGAAACCCTTTCCATTTATTCAACAATTGGAAGAAAGGACGGCACCGGTCAGCTGACCGAGAGATAAATCTGCTTAGTGCGGCAATCATTCCGGTCAATTTCTGGATTTCTTTTGGGTTCCGAGGCGGCTGCAAATCCTGAATAGCCTTGACCTGCGCTGGGTTTACCTCTATGCCTCTATGAGTAATCATATATCCCAAGAACTTTCCAGATCCCACGCCAAAAGAGTACTTTGAGGCATTAAGGCGCAACCTGTACTTTCTTAGCACTTGGAAGGTGTCGGCCAAATCTTTAACGTGTGAAGGTATTGTTTTACTCTTCACTACCATATCATCCACATATACCTCAATGGTCTTCCCAAGTTGCTGTTCGAACATTCTGGTCATCATTCTTTGATAGGTAGCCCCAGCATTCTTCAATCCAAACGGCATGACCTTATAGTGGTAGTTTCCTGTTGGAGTAATGAAAGCAGTCTTCTCTTGATCCTCCAATGCCAATGGGATCTGATGGTAACCCTGAAAGGCGTCCAAAAAACTCATACGAGGATGTCCGACAGTGGCGTCCACAAGCTGATCAATACGCGGCATTGAGAACGAATCCTTGGGGCAGGCCTTGTTTAAATCTGTGAAATCCACACATACTCTCCATATTCCATTCTTCTTTTTTACCACAACCGTATGCACCAACCAGTCGGGGTAGAAAACTTCTTTAATAGCCCCAGCCCTCTTGAGTTTGAGCACCTCCTCCTTGACAGCCTCGGAATGTTCCTTGGAAGAACGCCGAGGTGGTTGCCTTCTCAGAACAATGGCAGGGTTGACATTTAAATGATGACAAATGAAGCTCGGGTCTACGCTTGGAGCCTCATAAGGATCCCATGCAAAAACATCAATATTGCCTTTCAGAAATTCCAACAACTCCATCTTCTCCTAGTGTGGCAAACGTATGCCGACTTAGAAGAACCTCTTTGGGTCATCCGCGATCAAAAACTTCTCTAACTCCTCACAAAGAGCCTCATCACCTGTCACCGCTCCAAGTGCATCCGGAGCTGTTAATTGCTATGAGTCTTTAATGAGCAAAGCCGATGACTCGGCTTCTGTCTGATGAAGCACTGTAGCCGATATGTATTGCCTGGCCACCGATTGGCTGCCGAGGATCTCTTCAACATATTCCCTAGAGGGGAACTTAACCTTAACATGCAAGGTAGAGGAGACGGCTCCCAGAGCGTGCAGCCATGGCCTGGCGAGGATGGCTGTATATGGGGAGTACGCGTCAACCACAATGAAATCCACCTCAACCGTTTCTGAGCCGGATTGAACGGGGAAACGAATTTGTCCCTTTGACACAACGACCTTTCCTTCAAAGCTTATAAGTGGCGAGTCATAAGGGGTAAGATCTTCCAGCTTTAACCTTAGCCCCTTAAATAAATCAGGGTACATGATATCTGCACCACTGCCCTGATCAATCATCACCCTCTTCACGTCATAATTCCCTATCCTGAGAGTGACCACAAGAGCATCGTCATGGGGTTGAATGGTACCAACCTTATCGTCCTCTGAAAATCCCAAGACGGGTAAATTCACCTTCAACCTCTTTGGCCTGCAGCCTGCCTCTTCGGCCTGAGAATGGGAAACTGCCATCACCCTAGTGGGACCTGAGCCGGTCCTGCTAGGTGCAGCGAAGATAACGTTAATTGTTCCCAATGCCGGCTGAGATGGATTATTCTTCTGATTGTTTGAGCCAGATTGACTGCCCTGCCCATTAGGTTGACACAGGTGCTGCTTCAGTTTTCCTTCACTGACAAGCTGCTCCAAGTGGTTCCAAAGGGTCCAACAATTCTCGGTAGTGTGGCCCACGTCCTGATGGTACTGACAAAAGAGGTTCTGATTCCTCTTTGCGGGGTCTCCTGCCATCTTACTAGGCCACCTGAAGAAGGGCTCCTTACGAACTTTCTCTAGTAATTGGTGTACTGGTTCTCAGAACACATTGTTCACAGTCTGAGGTGCTGCCAAGTCAGATTGACCGACGTAATCTCTCCTCGGCTTGTTGTTGCGGTATCTGTCTAACCTGAAATCCCTTCTCTCTTGCGGGATAACCTTCTCCTTACCCTTTTCTTGCTGCTGGTCTTCCTCTACCCTTTTGTATTCATCAATACGATCCATGAGGCGACGTACGCTGCGGACGGGCTTTTTGGTCAAGGACTTCCTCAAGTCGTGATCAGTAGGAAGGCCTACCTTAAAGGTATTGAGCGCCACCTCATCAAAATCACCATCTATCTCGTTAAACATCTCCCAGTACCAGTCGGAGTATGCTTTCAACGTCTCCCCTTCCCTCATGGTCATGGATAACAGCGAGTCAAATGGCCGAGGCACTCTGCTACATGTAATAAACCGCGAAGCGAATGCTCTAGTAAGCTCCCTAAACGAACCTACAGACCCCGATTTAAGACCGTTAAACCACCTCATAGCAACAGGTCCCAAGATAGAGGGGAAAACTTTACACATCAGGGTCTCGTTGTGAGAGTGCACCACCATCCTCTGGTTAAAGTGACTCACGTGCTCCACCGGATCAGTCCGGCCATTGTAGATGGTAAAGGTGGGCTGGGTGAACCTCCTGGGGAGCCTCCCCTTCTCAATCCTCCGTGAGAATGGAGATTTGGAGAGTTGGTGCAACGCCCGACTCATAGCATCGTTCCCCAAGCCCCTAGAAGGAAGTTTCTTGTGTCTGCGAGCTGGTGGGTCGTCCTCCTCACAAGAGGACATTGCGCTGGGGGGTGAGCATGACCTCGAGCTGTAACTACCTCCCCGGACCTCCACTAAAGAAGGATTAGATGAGGACGGTGAAGGCTTACGTCTGGCGCGGCGCAGTTTTCTTTTCAAACGATTAATCTTCTTCTGCATGGCTTTAGCACCATCCTCGTGAGTGGTGCTGCCCCCGCCATGAGTATGGCTAGCCCTAGGGTATTCTGTATGGACACTTCCCTTTTGATCCATTCGACGCTCAAGACGCTCGAAAAGATCCTCCAGTTGTGATCCCTGTGATTCTACATGGTGAGAACCTAGGCCTGCCATAGTATCCCAGCTCCTTTTTGACTAGATTCCCACAGACGGCGCCAATTGTAAGTGCACAATTGTACCTGAACCCAAAGACAATTATGGGCTCAGGCCCAATGAGCCTTAAACAATGAAATTTATAGAGTGTGGGCTTGAAATCTAGATTAGAGGTACTGAGAACTTAATAACAGGCTATGATGTGCAAACGCTTGTAAATAATGAACGATAATTGCAGATGGACCTCCTCGGATGTAAGCCGAGAACTACTTCTGTATTATTTCTCTTTCTTTCTTAAAGATTACAATTATTAATTTCTTTCTTGTGTTTCTGACTGGTCCCCCCCTTTTCTTTGGCCTTCCCCCCTTAAATACTTCTTCCCCTGATACTTTATCCACGTGTTGCTCAAATTTCCTCCCCTCTAGATATTTCTTCTCTTAGTACCTTTGAATAGTAACCAGAAGTTTCAGTTCTACTGTTCAGGGGTCACTTCCCTATTAATGCGACCAGGGAGGTAGGTGCAGAGTCTTTAATGTGGAGGTGGCAGCTTTTGCTCATGATATTTTTCTAACACCGGTGTATCTAGAAGGTTCAGGGTTTCCCCCTCTTAACCAACAGTCTTTCTGAAATTCTGCATTGACCTTCGTAGTGAATCTCCGAGTTCTCTTGGGTCTGTCCGAGGAGAAACTCACCCTCGGATGTGTCCTCGGACCCTCGGCGTATGGGCCGATTCGTAATACTAACAAATTCTTAACTCAAGAACAGATCGGCCCTCCTTGCAAGAGCCCAAAGGCCCAAATGCCCGCTTGGGTCCTTTTACTCCCCACAGTGGTATTAAATATAGTTAATGATAACTTTGGACTTGTCAAGAGTTGACAGAAAAGCATAAGGCCCATTGAAGCTAGTGTTTTATTGGTCCCTTTTGGTCCCACTCCAAGCCACACACTTAAGCTCAATTGGAAAGGCCCAAAAGGCTAGTCTAATTAGATAATCAGTTAGATACAAAGGGAGAAACATACAGAATTTTGGGTAGAGATTTGTAAGAACACTATTTGTGAAGTGTTTCATGTAAGTGTTAGACACTTTTTGACATTCTCCCTTTGGAACTAATTGAGAGACCACACATCTTGAGCGTTAGTGGAATTAGAGTGAAGAATGAAAGTATTCCCAAGTGCTTCTGATCTTCGATTTTGAAATTCACCGCTCCAAGGTACACTCTCTTGTTCTCAAATTCTGAAACTTACATAGTACATGTTAATATTTATGAATAAAGTAGATCCGTTATTTTTTTCGCTGCGTACATACATATTTCCATCATGAGATTCATGCAAAGGAGTAAGTTGCGTACTGGGATCTGCACATCGATTGGTTAGCCATGTACTGGGAGCCATGCATTGAAAAAGAGAGATTGTCACTACTAAACAAGTCCAATTGTGTATTGGGGTAAATGTTCAACTATAAGTTGGTATAAGGTACTAGGATTCCTTTACTTGTAACTGCTTGTTGTGATAATAGTAGATTCTCGAGAGTGGTGACCTTAAAATCACCCGAAGGGGTTTTTGCCTCGGAGGTTTTCCCCATTCATAAACAAATCACCATGTCAACTTTATTTTCTGTTGCATTTTATTTTTAGTTGGTGATTTGTTTGTGTTGCCACGTACATTGCATGTTAATTTGATTAATTGACAAATTTGGGTAATTAATCAATTAATTCATCACAAGGGGTCAATACATTATTGACCTATCAAAGTGCGTTTTGTTAAAAGATTAGCCATTATACAATAACATATGTTCTAACAAATTCCATATATGTCCTAACAGTTAGGATGTGTGCCCTTAAATCCTATTGTATGATGCAATGTATGTTATTATATATGACATTATGTATGACTTAATATTGTGTTTAATAAAGTTGTTTTGTTATTATCTAAAAATAATGGTAAAATGAATATTGAGACATTATCATATAGTCCATGAGATGCATAGTATGTGATTTATGTGAAAAGTCATAGAAGATATAAATCACAAGTTCTTTGTAAACTCAAAATTTTAGTTCGTAGTCGGTGATGAAATTGAGCATTTCATCTGCGAAGACTATAACATATAAACTAAGATAATTTGTCTTGATCATGAAAATTGAGATTTCTAGTTGATATGTTGATATGTTTTAAGGGTTAAAATATATTAAACTGAACCGGTGTGAGTGTTAGGACAAAAAAATAAATATATTCACATGTGGGAGCATGTGAGTCAAATTGGCCACCAAAGTGTGACTTGTGAGGGCTGGATCTTATTTTACATGGCCCAAATAAGCAAACTTGCAAGACCCATTATAAAAGAAAATAACACAGTACACTTTTTGAAGGTCCACGTAACTGAAGGCTTTTGTAAAAGTGAGCATGTGAGTCAGTTATCCACTAAGTCAGAATACAATAGAAGTTACCAAAATATGAGGAGGGAGCAGTAACTGTTTTTGTCTACTATAAATAAAGATTAAAGATATTATTAGAGGGACACAACAAAAAATCTGACAAACTAGATTCACATACCCGGTTAACGGAAGGATAACTTCATGTTTGTAAGTGCGTTTGCCTCACATGAATTATCTAAGAATAGTTTTTGTTATTTAACTTAGGAGTTTGTGTGATTTGAATCTTTCTTATTTGTATGAACTTGAATTGTGAAATAAAATATCTACATATTGTGATTACATTGCTTGTTCCCTTGTTTTTCTTAGTTGAATATTTTGTACTTTTGAAGTCCTATTAATTTAGGCAGTGGCAGAGCCCATCATTTTGGTGTGAAGTTTTGTCTTCCAAGTACTTATTTTTCAAGATAGTTTGTATTCTCACAAACAGTAAGATTTATTATTCTCCTAACGATTATCAAATGAATAATAAACTCACGACTTATATTTGCATGAACTTTTAATCTTGAGAGAATAATGGACTTGATCATGAAATGTAGGTTGTTTTGATATATCAGGAGTGAGATCTAGAGTAATGGTCAAAACCTCAGTATGTTAGGCAACCACATTTAGTGTTGATGGAACATATATTCTCAAGATGGAATTCATAGTCTCTTAACGGAGATACAAAATATTCCCTTGAGATAAGTTTAATGAGTTTGTTATTCAGAGAGTTAGGCCTAACCACTTTAATAAGGAGTTACTAAAGTGTATATATATATATATATATATATTTATTTATTTATGGAATTGGATTCCATAAATATATAATGAATAACTTTAAAAGATTAAATCGGGTACTCAAGGATAAGATGTAGTAATTTATAAAGTGTCAGTCTATATTTATGACTTTATGTTACTACGAATATTTTAATGAAGGGGTTGCATGTACAATACAATCATATGTCCTAATAATCTCCCCCTTTGGCGATCTGTGACAAAACAACATCAAACAAATGAAGTATGAGAAAAGTCATAAATTACTAAACTCATAATCAGTTGTTGAATACAATAAAATCTAAGCTTAACACGAACTCTTGAAAAACTTTGCAAGAAGAGAGTTCATGGCATGGTAGATTTTGACAACCGGTCTTTCTGAAACACTTTAAAAAAAAAACTCATCAAGACATCTTAGTGTGAAACAGAAATAAAAGATAGCATACATAAAGAAACATGTGTATAAAGAGAGAAAAGAAACAACACATGGAGAGATAGGTGAAAAAGAAACATACATCATATATATATATATAAGAGTACAATGTATATAACTGAAAGGTCACAAAACCTGTGTACAAGAGGATAATGTAACTAAAAGAAAGAAAAGAAAGGTACATATAAATCCTCACTACATCTCTCAAAAAGATAAACACCCCCCCTAACAAAAAGAGTCCTATGCTAACTCTCCCCCTAAATACATGACTACTCTTATCTCAAAACTACTTCCCCTTTTTCTCATGAGTGACAAAGGGTAAGTCATCACTGAGAGGTCGTCTCATTATCACCAAAAGAGCTAGCATCCTTATCCCTATCATCATCATCACCATCATCAGTATCCACATCCTTAAAAGTCGCTGGAGAAGGAAAATGAGAAGCAACGAAGCCACCCATCTGAGCCTGCCGTCGAGCGATACGGCTAACATGAGTGTTCACCTGACATAACTTATCACTGAGATTATCAAGGCGAGCATCCATGCGCTCAAGCTTTGCCATGATGGCCTCAAGCATCACACCACTCGTAGAAGAAGGAGCGAAGATGGATGGAACAAAAAGGGCTGGAGGATTTGTCGTCTCGGTCCGTGGCCGATTCGATCGAAGCTGGGCCTCACTCTGTCGAACAGACACTGCCCTGATGGCTCTCATAAGAGGATAGAAGGGAGAATTAAGAAGAGGGATAGAAAAATTGTGAAGAATTCGCGTGATAGCCAAAGGAAAAATGAGCTTATCACAAGTCGCTATATCTCTAAAGACATCAATAAGAGATATAATGAAATGGGAAGGAAAGTCTATAGAGAGGTCCTTAAGGAGGGATAGCAAAAACTGAGCACGTGACTCTGTAATGGAGTTATAGTGAGACAGGGGATAAAGAACAAAAGTCATCACCATGTTAAGGAATCTCGGACTTTTTTGCAAAGTCCGAGCATGGGGTGTTTCACAAAAGTATCTAACATAAACATACATGGATATGCGTATAAACAGATCTGAAAATCTGATTTTCGTAAATCTCGATAGATAGGTTATCTGTCAAGCTGCTGTCGAGCATTGGACTAAAACTACCTTTTAAACCTCGATAAGTACAATCTATCGAGCTTTAAAATATAGCACTTCCTCACTTGTTTCTTGGATAGATTTGCATGGCTTCAACTCTTTACTTGAACATGTTTCTTAAAGACTTAAAGTATCCTAAATCTACCCAATTACAAGTAAAGTGAGTTTTGTCAAAGGATTAGCCAATATACAATAACATATGTTCTAACAAGTTCCACATATGTCCTAACACATAAAAATTTTAATGAAGAAACTCTTCCAAATTACTACATTCAAGTCAATAACAATTTGTCAAGGGCAATAAAAGAGATGAAAAATAAGCTTCATGCCTTTACAAAATTATTGCTAAATGATTTAGCAACAAACATAACAATTTTAAAGAAGAAACTCTTCCAAATTATTGCATTCAAGTCAAGAACATTTTTTTGTGAAAGCTAAAAAACATGTACTTATCGAAAAAAATGTACTTAACAAATAAAATATGGAACACTTTGCTGCATTTGCACATTACACAACAATCAACCATGAATGACTAACCTATGTACTTTTACTTGCTATCTTGCCTTTTGCATATCCATTGTCTAGTTGACATTTGGCCCCAAAAAAAAACACCACCACCCCCAAAAGAAAGAAATCAGCTTCCACACTCTCTCTATTGATACTCATCAGTTGTAACCCGCCCAAACTGTTATAGCTTCTTGGAACCAAATCCCTCTGGCATAACCACCATCAACCAAAGCCTTATTTAACACCAGATTACTACAGCATGCCACAACCTAGTTCCAGAAAAAAAAAAAAAGCAATCATAAGTACTAAATACTAACATTTGGTCTATCTTTTACTTAGTGCTAACATAGTGATATTTAAGGAAAATTTTAAACTTACTGGGTATAGCTATTAAATAGACACCAAACCGGATTCTCAATTGCCAATTCAAGATGAACCCTAACAATAGCAAAGGCGGGTCCTCCCATTCCTTCTTGCAAGGCAATAGCAGTTGCAGGAACTACACAGTTTCTTAATGCTATGAGGGCATTCCACCTGACTGACTTAACCCAAATATGCTCCTCTAATTTAATCCTACACATTAACAATTTAAAGTAATAGCTTTCTGCCAGTGGTTTCAATTTTGCACAAAACTTATGCTCCTCTAATAAATTTGGATAGTTTTGCTAATTTGGGTTTTAATGTTAAGGCTTCGATACATTCTAATTTATTTCAACATTAGAATGTAACATAGAACCTAGAATGCACCATCAAAACCAATCAAAAGGCGCGAAAAGTAACAAATCCAGCGTAATTATTCACAACAAAAAAGTGCAAATGAAAAGAAACCCCGCAATGAAGAGAGAATTCAAGCAACCACTTATGCAGTATTATTGACAGTAGTAGATAGCCTTAACTTTAGTTTTGCTGCCTTGTTTAAAATCCGAAGACATACAAAATCTAAATCTAACAGCATTAATAATCGTTTCTCATTAAAAAAAAAAAAAACAGTGTTAATAATAACCCTCAAATCCCAAAAATAGCTGGTTTACCAATTCCTTACAAACACTTTGGCATCAAAGTTTTTTTTTTTCACCCTAATTTGATGATGTTCAGAAACAATAAAACAAAAACCACACATCAATTGATAAGCAAATAGAAATATAACATAATTAGAATTAAATTGAAAATCATAACAAAACAACATAATAAAAAGTGATAATTCAATATAGATGGTTTGAAATTATATTTAAGCTTCAACTAAAATAAACAAACCAAAGTAAATCTAAAGTCTGAAATGGCACAGACGTATCTCCCTGCTTCATGAAATCCAAATTTCATTGGGTGAACCATTTGCATAGCAGCATAAGCTTCCAAAGCAGAAAGCCCAAGAAAAAATGACACATTGTCATTGTCTTCGCTGAAAGAGCTCTAATCTTAATTTTGCAAACAGATCTTCTATTCTACCAACAAATAAGATACAAAAAATTTACAATCCAAATCCAAAAAGAAATCAAGAAATTAATTTTTTTAATAACCTAGATAATTGCACAAAAATTTTCAATTTTTTTAGGGACTTGAGTTCTTATCATTGTAGAGAGAAGGATTTGGTAGATTAGAGGGAAAAAAGAAAGAAAGGGGAAAGATATGGAATAAGGCAGAAAGAAAAATAAATAAACAAACCGAATCAAATATACAAATTTTTAAGACCAGATTAGATAGATTTAATCCAAATTGATTTTCAAAACCAAAATTACTCAAATTAAAGAAATTAACAATATTAACGGAAATAACAAAAATATTGTGTCCACCACTCTTGTGCAGATATAGAGATTTTAGGACAAGAAAAAAAAAATACAGAACCTAACCATGGTTGTGACGGAGGTTTGAGGCCCACCATTATTGTGCTTGAAGTCTACCAATAAAAACATTATCAACAGTAGTTGTTTCACTTTGTAAACAATTGACATACACTCTGATCAAATTTAAGAGGGTTTTATGAACTTGTTTTAGAATAACTCAAATTATTATTATTTTGGATTTAGCTACTCTAAAGGAATCCTCGTTTTAAGTAAAATAATAAAACTTTCTAAAAGTTTTGATTCCTTTGAAGTTATTTTTAATGCACAAACCCACCATGAAATTAATCATTAAAAAGATCAAACTTACTTCTCAATATTCCTTAAACTTTCAAATTGACAATCTTAGTGACCATTATGTTTCAATTAATCTCCTTTCTACCATCAACACTAATCCCAATATCTAACATATGAGTCATAAAAAAATTTCAAGTACACAATCTCAAAGAATTAGAATTTAAAATTCTTTCTGAATTTCGAATTTATATCCAAAAACTATACACTAAAATCAAGTTTTTAAGTGGTAGCCACATGAACCTAGATAAGAATTAACAAAATAAAAAAAAATAATAATAAAAAAAACCTAAGAAAAAGTAGCACTAACAATAAGTAACAACAGTAGCAAAAAAAAAAATAGAAAATCAAAATATTATTTACACAATTTATAATCAAAATTATAAAGAGAGCATTAAAAATTTCAGAAGAGAGGAATCAAAAATTTCACTTTGCCATAAGTTGCGATTGTAACAAATAATTTCTATAAAAAAAAATACTATATATATAATATAGGGTTTTGGATTCCTAATCAAATTTGGTTACCTTTGCTGACCAACATACTTGAAATACAGTGGGCTAGGCTGGTTTCGATGGCCTGGGTTGGGTGTGACTTCAAGCAAATCCATTGTGATGGTGTTGGGTTGGTTCATAAGACCAAAAGGAATTGGACCCCCCAATCTCTCTCTGTCGATGGCTGTTGTCAACACTCGAAGGTGGAGATCGGTGCTTGCGAGTAGCAGCATGGACAAATCAGTGATGGTTTCTTGTATTTCGGACTTGACAGTGTGGGTTTTGCATATCTGAATCTATCATTATCCCCTCCAAAAGGAATTGGACCAGACCCCAATCTCTCCCCGTCGATGGTTTTCATCAGTGCTTAAAGGTAAAGAATGGTTGAGAAGGAGAATGGCATTTGGTATTTGGAATTGATTGCTAATGTAGAAAATGGCATTTAGGGGAAGGAGAAGGATAGCGAAGAGAGAAGAGAGGGAGAATTAGAGAAGAGAGAGGAGAAGGAGAATGGTGTCTAAAAATGTGGGATTGATTTTCAGAGTTGGGTTTTGGAGAAGGAGTATCAGCTTTGATTTTCACAATTGTGGAAACATTTTCAGGTTTTAGTTTTTTCTTTTTAGCTGAAATTTTTGGATTAGAAATAATTTTTTTCATAATATTGATGTGTAAAAATATAGGAGAAAAATAGTGAAATATTGATAAGAGACTTCAGTTTTATAGTTAAATACGTGCTTCATGTTTATGGCCAACACATGGGCCTTTAAGCTTTATAAGTGTTTCCATCTCATTATGCAAAGCTCATGCTTGGGATCCATGGATAAGTCCAAATAGCCCCCACTTTTTACCCTCTATACAACACTTATTCAAATTCACCATTAAAAAAATACATGGGCTTAAGCTTTTAATAAAAAAATTGCAAATAAAGATAGTGGGCCCAAAGGGAATCAAGCCCTAGTTTATGTGGGCTAATAGGACTTATAGTAAAAATAGCCATCAATAGACATCACATATGCGAATTAGTTTGGATGATTTCATAGCGTGTTCACTCATTCTCCCATCTATCAATCTTAGGTCTATTTGAGATTTGCTTATTTTGCTAAAACTGAAAACTTTTTGCTAAAAGCACTGTAGATAAAGGTAAAAGTTAGTTGAAATAGTACAGTGAGACCCATGAATAGTACCAAAAAGTGCAGCATGACTCATGAATAGTAGCAAAAATAAGCTAAATAGTAAAATAAACTGACTTTTTAATTTAGAGCCAAACACACACTTAAGTGGTTGTTCACGCAAATCGATATACTAACAACTTGAATCTGACAAAAGCGAAGTTTGAATAGAAATAAGGCATCGTCTTAAGGATGATGCTAAAAAGGAAAGATATTGGAAAAAGAAAGAGAACTTTTTTAGAGCCTAAACTCCGATACTATGAAAAGACGGAATGTCCATACATATATATTAATCTTGGGTAAGAATTGTAGATATGTTGTCTTTATATAGGCATCCAAGTGAGAATAGAAAATACAATAGTATAGTGGCAAACACATAAAAATCAACCTCCAACAATCTCTCTGTCTTTTTTTTTTTTTGCTACAGTAGCTCTCTTGACATGGAAAGCACTGTAGCAACTCCAAGGCCTTTTTCTCTATAAAAAAAATACTGGTTGGATTAAAATATTATTTCTTTCTCTCTCTTCCCTTTCTCTTTTTTCTTTTTTGTTTTTTTCCCTCTCTCTCACTTCTCATAAGAGAATAAAGAAGCTCTATCTCAGAGCCTTGAAAAAAAAAATAAAAGCCAAAGGAAATTAACTTTCGTTTGATCCACTACCAAAGAACAGCTAAAGGAAATTGAGATCAAAATAAAAAATTAAAGGAGCTTGTTGATAGCGTATTTTGTCCACCCTCGATTTGCATGCCGGACCCTAAAAAATCCAAAAATATAATTTTCTCTCCATGGGGCTGCGAGAACATCCAAAATGACGTGGTGCAAGCCGTTCGAACACTAGAGCACTTAGAATGCCTTTTCAGCCAAAATGGCCAAAATGACCAAAATGCCCCTAGTCAACCCTAGGTTTGACCAAAGGTCAAAACCCTCACGAAATAAAATTTTTCATGTTTTTACATCAAACCCGAGCTTCTCGAAGATTTTTAACAAGTTTGACCCGAAGTTGATCTTGAGTTGGCCCAAAAACCCTAATTTTGATTCGGCTATCAGAATGGGTTGAAACCAACGCCATTGCGAAGATTATCAAATTCTCATTCCTTCATGGGTCGAAATCAGAGTTAGAATGGTCAAGATATCATGAAAACTGAGGTAATGCACCGATCAATGCACCATTAACTTCCGAGAGCCATAACTTTTGATCCAACTGTTCTGACCGTTGGATTTTTAGGATCCATACCTTTTCAGAAATAGGAAGCTAAGATCTTTCCAGGGGTGTCAAGATCAAACCATTTTCAAGTCTTTTAAGGCCGGCGGTCCTTGAAGGGCCACCGCCTCAAAAAACACGCTTGGGGTTATAAATAGCCCTAGGCACCCCCCTAGACCAGAAAAGGAGATTTTTCTAATTTTTGGCTCTCTGCGTGGTGCTTTTCTACACATTTTCTCTCTTCCAAACACTAAAGAACACATAAAAAAGACTCAAAAAGACACATCAAAGCTTCTTGATTCTTGCATCTTCACCAACAATACAAGGTAGTGTTCTTGTACCCAATCTTTTTCTCCTTGGTTCTACATCTTGGACTTGGGGTTTAGGGGTGTGGATGTATCTTTTTAGCTATTTTCCACACCCCTAACCTTATAAATCATTTTCCTAGCATGTTCTTGCTTTTTTTTCCATAATAATATGTTTTACTGCTTTCTTTGACATGTTTCTTGCTTTATCTTGTTTCTAGCATGTTATCTACATGCTTTATGCTTTGTGCTATATGTTTGTGCCAAGATCTATATTTTCCATATGTTGTTTGGCTAGATCCATGTTCTTTCTATGTTTGTTCACGTGCTAGTTGTCTCGATCTACATGTTTATGCCTTATGCCATGTTTTCCCATCCTTTGTTCATCTTTTTGTTCTATGTTGATGTTAAGGTTACATGCTCACATGTTTGTATGATGTTTTGGCTATGCCTTGCTTGGATCGATATGTGTTTATGCCTATTTTGCCATGCTATAGGGTTAGATCCTTGTCTTTACATGCTTACGCTTGGATTCACATTCTGCCATATTTATGTGCTATAATCTACATGTTTACAAGCATGTTTATATGACTAGATGTCTCGATCTATGCTTCACATGCTTGTGTGCTTAGATCTATGATCTCTACATGCTTTAGGTTTTCTTCCATGTGTTTGTGCGCTTCATGCCATATTTGTGTGCCTAGACCTAGGCCATGCTTGTCATGCCATGTGCTATTGTAGCCCTTTTGTCGCTTTGTCTTTCTTTCTTGCGTTTTGGCCTATTGATCCGGATCCGATCTCGACCCCATGGTATTGGTCCTTATCCGTGCACCTTGGCCTATATCAAAGGGTTTGGATCATCCTTTTTTTGCATGTATATGCTTGCTTGCTTTTATGCTTTATGCTTATGTTAGCCTCTCTAGTTCCAGGCTTTGCCACACTTGACACCTTTAAAGGGTTTGTGGTTATGTGGCTACGTCTAACGCCCATGAGGCCTTGTTTGGATGTAACTACTCAGGATGTGTCTCTGGACGTCGGGTTGCTTTGTGCATACCTTTCCCTTTTTTGCTTCGTGCAATGATATACTTGCCATGCTTGTTCGCACCACCCATTGGCTTTCTTTGTATCTTTACACGCTTGCTTACATGTCCATGCATCTGTCTTGCTTGCTAGTGTGTCATCCATACTTCAACCCAATGAAGCTATGGACATTCGATCTAAACCTACATTTTTTCTACGCAGACACCACCTTTTGTTTGCTTTTTTGCTTGTTTGCTTTCTTGTCCGCTTGCTTTCTTGTTTGTTTGCTTATCTTTGCTCGTCATGTCTCCTGTCACATGCTATGCTTACTATATCTATCATGCTTATCACTTTGTGCCTTTCTTGTATGCTCGTTGCATTTTTCCCTTCCATTGCTTGTCTGCTGGTTTCTTGTCTTTGCCTTTGCATGTATGGACATGGAGCGAGGACACTTGGAGCTAGGGCATGGCCACCCAAGCACAAGCAAAAAGGGCGTGGAGTCAAGCATGTAGATTTGAGCCAAGTGACTATGTTCAGTAGGTTTAGGAGCCTAGTTCATCCCTTTTGGTTATGTACTCTTTTAAAACCCCTTTTCCTTCCTCCTCCCTTTCTCTCTTAGACGGTTTGTATAAGGTACATCATGCTGTGTACCATTTTTCCTCATCTATAGAGTATGGCGACCCCTGTTTATTTTCCTGCACTTATATTTTGGGCCATGCTCTAGGGATGTAGGCATTTACTTTTCTGCTCTGTGTGCTTGCATTGTGCATGATGTATGTATATATATATATATATATATATATATATACTTGCTCTCCCCTTTCGGTGTGATTGTCACAGTCCATGTCACCTAAGTGTCCGTCCGTTTGGGTGGAAAATAGAGAGGATGGAAAATAGAGGAAGGAAAATAGGGTAGAAAATACTGTTTTCGACTGTTCGTTTGGGGAAGGAAAATAGGAAGGAGAGAAAACCGGGGAGAAAGTTTTCTCTCCGGGCCCACATTTTTTTCCTTCCAAATTGGAAGGAAAATCTAGAGAGAAAAGTGTTATGGTAGCACTTTTACAAAAAAACCCTTTTCCCACCTATTTTTTTTCAACATTCTCTTCTCTCTCTCTCTCTCTTTTTTTCATTGTGACCTGAAACGTTCGCTTGTCCTTTTTTTTTCATCGTGACCTAAATTTCAATGTTCTTTTTTTTTTCAACGTGACCTGATCTTGATAAATTTATATATATGATGTGATAAATTTTATATTATGTAATGAGTACAAATAAATATATTTCTTACATATTATGTAAAAGGGTATAATAGTCAATTTATATAAATTACATTTTCCATCCTTCCCTTTTTCTCTCCAACCAAACAAAAGAGTTTCCCACCCTCCCACTTTTCCACCCCTCCAACTGAACACACAAGAGGGAAAACTAAATATTTTCCATCCTCCCACTTTTCCATTCTCCCACAATTTTTCATCCTCCCACTTTTTCACTCCTCCAACCAGACGGACCCTAAGGCAAGCAATGCCTAATTTCTGTAGAGAAAGCAAAGTGACATGTCGTCGGGTTTTCAACGTGGAAATCTGGTATTTCGCCCGAATGCCTTTGGAAAGCATAGTTTGGAACCACACCCATTCAAAAGCCAAACCTCAAAGCCCCATGCTTGCAAAGCCCCAAAAGCCAATGTCGAAATCATGTTTTTACTACCAATTTCCAAAAATTAAGGTTTTATCAAAACAAAGGATTGTCCTTGAACAAGCATTGTGGTTGTCTAACACCTTCCCCACACGTAATCAAAATTCAAGAATCAAGATTTTTTTCCATCCACTTTAGATTAGGAAAAATGCCCTTTTTCTTAGCATAGGATTGGTAATAAAATGAACTAGAAATAGGTGACCAATCACACCTTAGAAAAACCCAATGGTTGGTGGTGACTTCACTCACCTTTGGTAATCCCTTAAAATTTGGCCCAGATTCCTGCCATACTGCCAAAGGTAGACCTACCTTCCTCCACCGAAAGAGAGAGCACCTGAAGCTCCATGTGAACACACACAACCATTATCGAGAGGGGCCCTACAATGGGGCCCTGCACGTGTGGGAGCATCGCCACAGCGGGTGGTCGGACGAAGGCATAGTGACGGCAGTTTTTCCTTTACCGATCGAGGCTGGGTGTCAACAGACTAACGACTCCATTGGGGATACTTAGAGAGTTTAGCCTTTAGAGCTTTTGATAAAACCATAATCTTTGGACATTGGCTTCCAAAAAAACATAGAAATTGGCATTGGCCTCCGGGGCTTTCCAAAAAATCTTTTGCAAGAAGGGGTGTCAGGCATTTTCATGGGGCTTTACCACTTTCCTCACATGTTTTACAGCTTTTCTTCAAATGCAAATATAGGGTAGAAAAATTTAATATCTGCTGTGATTTGAAAAAGTCTTTCCCCTTTATTAAGAACTGCATGACATATACACCCTTTTTGAGCCGAACTCAGGATCCACACTGTTGGCATAGTCACATCTCATTGGGGATTTCATCACCCCAACTGCAGATGCCCAAACACAAACATCAGCAGTGTTACTCATTGTTAGATTTGGGGCTGATGTTATAGGCACTTCTGAGTCCATGGGTGGACAAGAGTAGCTAAAAAGGCCCCTTCGATCCTTCCTGCCCCATAACTTCCATGAAGGGAGGGGTATGGAAATTGAGTACCCTAGGATAGGAACAACCTACCAGTTAAGCCTTTGCATATAGTTGGCCTAGTTATGTCCAAACTGTGAGGACTAGATCAAGCCCAAAGCCCATCAAGACTAAGTGAAACCCAAAGAGTGAACATCTAAGACTAGAAAGATACCCTTTTAGGACAAGAGGTCAAGGGAAAGCGTCTTGAAACAGGTGCGCCCTTTTTGCTTGTGCTAAAGAAATTGTGCTTTACTTCAGGTTCCTTCTATCCTATTAGCACAGCATCCATGGTTAAACCCCTAGGGAAAGCAACCCCGTTGCTTGTATATGCTAGATCATACCTTATCCCTAAGGGTTTACAACCCTACAAGGGCACTCATGCATATACTAAATGGTTCTGTCACCTAATTGTGCAAAGTTAAAATTTATGGCAAGTAACTGAAACTTCGTTCTAGGGGAAATGCTGTAAAAAAACTGTCAAAATTCCAAAGTGTTAAGATTTCAAAAGCTTTCTAAATCATGGAAGATATCCCTAGATGTCAAGAATCCAAGGGCTCCTCCAAAAGATCCCAAGGTTAAAGAGATCTATGTTGTCCAAGGTCCAAGAGATCCAAGTGTTCAAGAGCTTTCTCGAGAAGTCCACATTGTAAGAAGCCGAGTTCTTCCTCGCAACTGCATTTCATTTTATTGTAAAAGGCCCACTGTTGGAGCCGATGAAACCAACTTTGTAAAAATAGGTCTTGTATCAGCACGTAATCAAAAGAAGGGTCCTTCCCACATCACCAAGAATATCATGAAAGTTTCGGTTACTTGCCAAACTTGTGCATTAATTTTGCATCACAGTGAAAACTCACCACAATATATGCCCGATCAAGGGTGTAAAGCCATATTTTTATGAAAATGGTAGGTGTATGTTAAATAAAATGGACATGAACTAACTTGATTTTGGTGTTGTGTTTCCAAATTGTCAAATGCACCCCGTCTCTGTCACCTCCCATCCATTCACAGGATCAAAAGATTACTAAAAAGAAATAGTCTAAGATACCGCCACATCGTGATCCCATCATCACTAGGCCTTATGCAAGAGAGATGTCTACTAGTGGGCCTTCGACTCCTAAAGTGAATCCTACCGAGTTCCCTTAGATGAAAGATCAAATGTCAAAATTGATGCACATGGTGCAGCAACTAGTTGTAGGAGGTGGACAGAACTCTTCTAGCCATAGTCAAGGAGGTCTCCAAATCGAGAATGAAAATTAGCCCCCACCAGTACAGGATTAGGGCCCCAATGTTCCGCCCCAGGGAAATGACCAAGAAACAGATCCTTTTAAGGATAAGAACCCTGAATCTGGGTATCACCAAGTCAAAATCCAAGTGGAAACACTAGCTGAAAAGCTTCATATCATAGAGGGCTTCAATGCCCATGGAAGCATTGATCTAAACAGTCTGACCAACTTCCCTCTAGTCATTATGCCTCCCATGTTCAAAGCACCAAAGTTCGTTAAGTATGATGGTACTAGAGACCCTTGCGCACACTTTCACATGTTCTGTAGGAAGATGGCTCCTTATGGGGATAATCACCCTCTACTTTGCCAGGTTTTCCCCAATAGTTTAACCGGCCCTACGGCCACATGGTATGCGAGATTGGAAAAAGACCTCTAGCTGGAGGGAAATGGCCAACTCTTTCCTGGAATACTATCGGTTCAACACCGAGATAGCTTCTGACCGTACGGTCCTTATGAGAACAGACAAGAAGAGTGGGCAATCTTTTCGAGAGTATGCCCAGAGGTGGCGTGAGCTAGCCACACAAATGCAACCCCCTATGATGGAAAATGAGAAGATTAAATGCTTCATTGACAACCTTAAGCCTCTTTATTATGAGAAGATGATCAGCAACCAAGTCACTCATTTTACTAGCCTCATCCCTATTGGGGAGCGTATCGATGAGGGTATTAGGAGCAAGAAGATCGTGGGTCTCGAATCTTTGAGCTCCATGGTCGAACAACAGGTTAAGAAATTGATCGGTCGTAAGACTAAAGAAGCCGATGTTCACATGGTTGACAATGCTCCAAAGAGGCCTAAGGGTGCTACTTCTGCCTATGCTAACCCAGTTGCTAGACCCTATTAACAACAGGTTCAACCCACTCAAGCACTTAACCGAGCCTTTAATCAAAGAGGGAGGCCAGACCCTCCTCGTCCCTTCAGGTGGAAAAACCAGAAATACACTCCGTTACCCATGCCCATGGCAGATCTCTATGCTTACCTACTAGAAAGGAAGCTAGTGACCCCGATGTTTTCCAAGCCCAGAGACGGGCCTCCACCACCCGACTTTAATCCGTCCAAGAAGTGTAAACACCATTTTGGGGCCGATGGGCATGCTCTGGAAGAATGTTACCAATTGAGAGACCGTGTCTAGGATCTCATTAACAATAAGTTGATATAGTTCGATAGTGCAGCCGCTTCGAACATCATCACCAACCCTTTGCCTTCCTATCAAGAAGGGAATGTGAATGCCATCATCACAGTGGAAGAAAGGGTTTTGGATTTCTCCTCATCGTCATTCCCATGGAGGGCCCTACTTCAAGCCTTGGTCCAAAAGAGCCACCTTGATCTTAAAGGCATAAAGATCCCAGGATTTGATTGGGGAATCTGCTCATCCTATGATAGTGGAGACAGGCATGCCCTGTTTGACTATAAAGTGCTCCAAGCATAGGTTTAAAGTCTAGCTGAGTGTGGTATTATCTAGATCGAAAGAGAAATTGTATGAAGAGATGATTGCATGGCAGCCAACCTATGCCTTCCAGCTACCCAGTTAGGAATCAATTGTAATGCTATATCTGTTGGATCAAGGAAAGATTGGGATGGATATCTATAGAAACGCCTTAGTACTTCAGTACCTCCGTCTTAAGTAGTCATTGAAGAGATCATAGAATCACCTGCAGATTCAGAGTTGTCAGATTCAGAAAAAGGGCAATCCCCACCAACCATCGAGGGATTCACGCCTCTAGTTCTGGCATTACCTATAGTTACAAGGTCGGCTTCATCATCAGTTTAGGAGGGAACCGCTATTGTTCCCACTATCTGAGGTTACGATCCTCTTATTCTACCAAAGCCTGCCTCAGGAATCTCTGGGGTATCTGGCTCAAAAGCCCTCAAAGCCATTCTGCTAAGTCCGGTAGTCATTAATCCGAAGATGTTCTCCATAGCGCCCAATTTACAAACTCAGGAGGGTGTTATCATTCGCATGCCGAAGCCGTTCCCTTATGAGGATAACCATTGTGTCCCCAGGAAATACTATGTTTCCTTGATCTCCACTCGAACGGATAAAGAGGAGGTCTACTTCAACATATCTTCAAGTCTATCTGGGCTAACTAGGAGTGGCCGCTGCTATACTCCCAAGGAGCGAGAAAAAAGAAGGAAATAGATTGGCAAAGGTACAGCCGAACTTGTCAAGGATAGGGTCACAACTGAAGAAGCTGAGGAATTCTTAGAAATCATCAGAAACTTAGAATACAGTGTGATTCAGCAGCTAAACAAGTCGCCAACTCAGATTTCTATCTTGACACTATTGCTAAACTCTGATGTCCACCATGAGGCTTTCTTGAATGTCTTGAAAGAGTCATGTGTTCCTATGAATACCACATAATCTTCCTTTGAGGGTATGGTCTTAATGGTGCTGGTAACTAACCAGATTTCCTTTACAGATGATGAGCTACCACCAGAAGGTAGAGAGCATACTTTGCCCATGTACATTATGGTAAAGTGTGAAGATATGATTGTCTCCAGAGTACTAATTGACAATGGATCAACCTTGAATGTTTGCCTGATGTCTACTATAGAGCATTTGAATGTGGATACCTTTCTTATCTGCCCTACCACCATTATAATGAGAGCCTTTGATGGCACTTTTCGTGAGGTACAAGGTGAGATCAAATTTACAATTGGGGTTGGCCCCAAGTTTTTCATGGTGAACTTCCAAGTCATCAAGGTGGATTCTCCATATAATATACTCCTATAGAGGCCTTGGTTGCATACCGCAGGCGCGGTTGCTTCTACCCTTCACCGAAGGCTCAAGTTCCCCTCCGAGGATCAGTTGATCACTATTATGGCTGAAAAGCCCCTAACCATCTTCAAGGAGACTTCTATCCCCTACATTGGTGCTAATGCCTTTCTAGAGGCAACTTTACATAGTTTCAAGATAGTCTTCATGGTCTCTAGAGCTCCGAAACTCGAGTCAGCATTGCCCTTCACTACTTTAATGGCTACTAAGGAGATGCTCAAATTTGGCTATCAATTAGGCAAGGCCTTGGTGCCATAGGACATGGGAAGGCTTTGTTGATTGAACTCCCAGACAACAAAGGAGGATTCGGTCTAGGCTATGACCCCTTTGATGAAGAAATTTTCTAGGCTTCTAGAGGAAAGAAAAGGAAGTACATTGGCCATGGGATGTCTATTCCCCACATTAGGGTCACTTTTCTAACTCCGGCCGAGGTCTTCAGATTAGAAATGGCACAGGAATCATGCAAGGAGGAATCAGATCTAGCTTGTCTCATCTGCCTGTGTCCTAAAGAATTCTTAAGGAATGCCATCATATCCCCTGATGATGATTTGACTTCTACTATTAGGCCCTATGTGCTAGGCGAGACAGTAGGCCATCAAACCATTGAGCCCTGCTTTGTGGTTGCATCGGCTGAGTAAGGAGTATTCCATCATTATGTGGTTGGGTCCTCCAATTGCTCGAAAGAGTTGGAATAGCATATCTAGTTTGTTTTGCATGTTTATTTCCTATTTTTTGCATTCCTTGTTTGCATTTTCCCAATTTATTTCCCAAAAAAGAAAAAGAAAAAGAAAAAACATTTCCCTTTTATCATTATCAGGCATGAACTTTGTCTATAACCCGTTAATGAAAATTACCTAGCGTACTATTCAGTAAATTCTTGCATTTATATCTTTATTTTCTTTCCTATGAATATGTGTGTGCAAATTGTCTTATGTTTCCTTGTATATGTTCCATTCTATCGGATCAATTCTAATTCCCAAGCGGGTCCTCGTCCTGTTGCCATAATGAGGATATTGATGACATGAATAAGACAATAGAGTTGGATCATGATATTGAAGGATTAGAGGAGATTCCAAATTTACCTCGTGATATTTTGGAAGCTCTAAACAGAGGGAGTGAAGGGTCCAAACCCAACATAGAAGAGACAGAGGTGATTAACCTTGTCGACAAAGGCGAGAATGAAAAGCCCGACAAGATTGGGGTGAACTTTCCTAAATACTTGAAACATGAGCTTATAGTGCTACTCAAGGAGTTCAAAGAGATATTTGCTTGGTCCTACCAAGATATGCCAGGGTTAGATTTTGAGATTCTCATGCACAAAATTCCAATTAAACCAGAATGCCCACCAGTAAGGCAAGCCCTTCGAAGGATGAAATCTAAGATCATTTTAAAGATCAAGGAGTAAGTAGAAAAGAGTTGAAAACAGGTTTCCTTACCGCAATAGGCTACTCAGATTGGGTCGCCAACATTGTTCCTGTGCCTAAGAAATATAGGAAAGTATGCATGTGCATTGATTACAGAGATTTGAATCAGGCCAGCCCCAAGGACAACTTCCTATTGCTGCATATCGATACACTGATCGATAATACCACTGCCAACAGGTTCTTATCCTTTATGGATGGATTCTCGGGCTATAATTAGATCAAGATAGCTGAGGAAGACAAAGCTAAGACAACATTCACCACTCATTGGGGAACCTATGCATATGACGTCATGCCATTTTTCTTAAAGAATGCCGGTGCTACTTATCAGCGAGCCATGGTAACCTTGTTCCATGATATGATGCACAAAGAGATCGAAGTCTATGTAGATGATATGATTGCCAAATCCGCACTTCTAGGGATCATTTGGTAGATTTTAGAAAGTTGTTCAAGCGCCTCATCAAGTAGAGATTGAGACTAAACCCTAACAAGTGCATCTTCAGAGCTAGTTCAGGGAGATTGCTCGGCTTTATAGTCAGCCAAAGAGGAATTGAAGTGGATCTCATAGAAGTCCAAACTTTCCGAGACATGCTGACACTGCAAACTGAGAAACAGATTTGCGGCTTCTTAGGAAAAGTCAACTACATAGCCCGCTTCATAGCGCAGTTGACTGCCATATGTGATCTGTTGTTCAAGCTCTTGAAGAAAGACACAAAGATAGAATGGACAGAAGAGAGCCAAGCGGCCTTTGATAAGATTAAGCAGTATTTGTTGAACCCTTTGGTTCTAGTTCCCCTGACGCTGGGATATCTGTTGATCCTCTACCTAGCGGTACAAGAAACCTCCATGTGTTGCATGTTAGGCCAAGCGGCTGAGCCCGACCAGAAATAAAGGGTGATTTACTACCTAAGTAAGAAGTTCACCAGCTAAGACATGTTGGTCTCGCACAAATTGAGGCAGTACATGCTCTACTACACCACGCGGCTTATTTCTCGTATGGATCCCATTAAGTACATCTTTGAAAAGCCAACTCTTATAGGGAAGATCTCTCATTGGCAAATGTTGCTCTCTGAGTTCGACATTGTGTTTGTGATGAGAATGGCCATCACTGGCTAGGCCATAGTCGACTACCTAGCAGACCAGCTACTGAACAATCTGGAACTTTCATAAACCAAGCCAGAGCCAAACAATGTGGAACCATGGCGTTGGAGGCTTTATTTTGATGGAGCCGCCAATTCTACTGGAAATGGAGTGGGAGCAGTCTTAGTTTCCCTTAAAGGCCAGTAAATCCGTGTTTCAATCAAAATAAATTTTAATTGCACCAACAACATCACAAAATATGAAGCATGCATAGTCGGCCTGCAAGTGGCCCTAGAGTTCGGCGCCAATGACTTGAGCATCTTTGGAGATTCCCTGTTGATCATCTCCCAAATTGAAGGGCAATGGCAAGCCCGAGACACAAAGTTGATTCTGTATCAAAAATGTGTCAGTAGCTTGACTCCGAAGTTCCAAAACATCACATTTGCCTATTTGCCCCGAGCACACAACCAGTTTGCAGACACCTTCGCTACCCTTTCTAGCATGGTCAAGCTATCAAAAGGAGATGATATGCAACAATTACGCATAGAAGTCCAAGGTGTTCTAACACATTGCACGAACATCGAAGAATGCATGAATGTCGAAGTCAAAATCAACGGAAAGCCATGGTACCATGATATCAAGGCTTATATCAAGAACAGTAAATACCCGTTCGGTGTGACAGACAGTGAAAAGAAGTTTAGCTGGTGCATGGCCTACCAATTTTTCTTGAGTGGAGAAGTATTGTACAAAAGGAACCACGATTCTACCCTGCTTCGGTGTGTAGATTCCCTCAAGGCTAATTATCTGATGGAAGAGATGCATGAAGGCCTGTTAGGAACTCATGCCAGTGGACCCTTGTTGGCCCACAAGATCATGAGAGCTAGTTACTATTGGCTCACAATGGAAAGTGATTGCACTAAACATGTGAGGACATGCCACCGTTGCCAATCCTATCAAGATAAGAGGAATGCTCCTCCTCAGCCTTTGCACTCTTTAGCAGTACCATAGCCCTTCTCAGCTTGGGGTATGGATGTCATCAGACCCGTGATTCTGAAAGCTTCAAATGGTCATGAATACATCTTGGTGGCCATCGATTATTTCACAAAATGGGTGGAAATTGCGCCATACAAAAGCGTCACTCAAGAAGTAGTAGCCCGGTTCCTAAAACACAACATTATTTACCACTACGGCGTGTTGGGAGAGATCATTACAAATAATGGGACAAGCCTAAATGGAAAAATGATCCAACAACTCTGTCAACAGTTCAAGATCAAGCACAAAAACTCGGTTCCCTATCACCCTTAGATGAATGGTGCAGTGGAAGCCACTAACAAGAACATAAAGAAAATCTTGCTAAAGATGACAGACACATACAAGGATTGGTATGAGTACTTTCCATTTGCTTTGTGCACATATCGCACTTCTATTCGTACTTCCACGGGTGCGACCCCATATTCATTAGTGTATGGCATGGAGGTTGTCCTCCCCGCAGAAGTGGAGATCCTGTCTCTCAGGATTTTATCTTAGAAAAAGCTATTAGAAACTGAATGGGCCAATTCCCAATATGAACAACTGAACATGATAGATGGAAAGTGAACGTTCGCAATGTGCCACAGATAGTTGTACCAATGCTGCGTCGAGCGAACATTCAACAAAAAAGTTAGACCCAAGGTCTTTGACAAAGGTGATTTAGTCTTGAAGAAGGGCAACCAGGTCGTGCCTGATCATAGAGGAAAGTTTGCCCCAACTTACGAAGGCCCCTATGTGGTGAAGAAGGCCTTTTCCGAAGGAGCCTTGATTTTAGCCGACATGGACGGGCATGACTTCAATATGCACACCAATTCTGACACTGTCATATGGTACTTTACATGAAGGAACCTCTCAGTGCTCATTTCCAAGTCTTTATGTCAAAAAAAAAAAAAAAGAACAAAAACAAAATATATGTGAAAAGGTAGATCGAAAACCCGAAAGGGCAGTTTACGCAAAAGAAAGAGAGCATGAGAAAATACAAAAGGTATGTAAATTTATGATTTAAAACTATGTTTTATGTTGGCTTTATTCCATGACAAAAAGTGTTGTGATTGCATAAATTTGTTTCCGTGTATTTTGTGGGATTTTATTGTATTGGGTTTAGTATTAAGTTGGTGAAGAATCAAGCTTGAAATGAAGAATCAGTGCATTTTCGCAATTGGCTCGTGAGTAGCTCGTGAGAAGAGTATCCCGTGAAAAGGGCAAGTGAGAAGCACATGCTAGAAGTTGAAGAGTCATGCCAACTTGGAGGATTTAGCGAGTGTCTCGCTGGTAAGGCCTTCGTGCGAGATACCCGCGAAACTCTCTGCCTGGAGGATTTTTAAGTGACTTTCTTACCCTTCACCCATACTATATATACCCTCATTACCCACAAATGTGTAAGGAGGCCATTCAAAGAGAAAAACCCTAGATAGGTTTTCAACAACACACACACCCATCTTTTAGAGAGAGAGCTACTAATCCTTAGTGAAAATCATCCTAGCCTCTTCTCCTTCCCTCTCCCATTGTCATACCTTGAGAGGAGATTTGAATCCAAACATAACCCTACCTTTTTAGAGTGTATAGAGTGTTTTGGAGATTGGGAAGCTTTGGGGATTTGCCAAAAGAAGCCAGTGAGGCTTGGCGGATGCAATCGGGCGTATTGCGGGATCCGGAAAGCTAGAGAAGACATGACTCTGTGAAATCCGTTGGTAGCAGGAGCTTGGAGGGCTCAAGTACATTGGGTAGACTCGGCTTGGAGGGTTTTTTGTTATTTGTGTACTCCAACTTTATTCTCTAGTGGATTGATTACCACTTGGAGGGCGGCGGAGAGGTTTTTCACCGAGTTCTTCGGTTTCCTCTTCGATAACACATCGGCATGTTATCTTGTGTTTGCATCCTTCTTCCCTTACTCTTGTTCTTTACTTTTATTATTTGTTGTTCATATTTATGCACTAGAGTAGTATCAGTTCATTGCGTACATTTACTCTTGTTTCCGCACTTTGATTAAGTAAGAGTAAAATCAACCGAGCTGTAATTTCTTTTTAATTGGGGATCTAAACAGCTCTTGTATTTTTAACACAAATCCATGCTTTCAAGGTAGATCGAAAACCCGAAAGGGCGGTCTACGCAAAAGAACAGCCAAAAGAAAGAGAGCGTGAGAAAATACAAAAGGTAGAACGAAAACTTGAAAGTGCGGTCTACGCAAAAGGAAAGCCAAAAGAAAGAGAGCGTGAGAAAATACAAAAGGTAGATTGAAAACCCGAAAGGGCGGTCTACGCAAAGGGAGAGCAAAAGAAAGAGCATGAGAGAGCTGCTAGATTGAAAACCTGAAAAGGCAGACTAGGCAAAAGGTAAGGCAATCAAAAGTCGGTTGACCTACGTGATGACCTGATCCTTCCTTGTGAAGGTACGTAGGCAGCCATCATGCTTCGGTCATGTCTTAAAAGAAAAATCAGTCAGTTTTGCCTGCTTGAATTTCTACTCAAGATTAGAAAATTAGATGGATCTAGTATCCAAGACAAGACACAAAGACGCCTCCGAGATTGCTCTCTGTCTACAAGACTGCCATGACCTGGTTGTCCGCTCAAGATGTTCTGGCTCATGTCAATGGGAAATGTACCTCAATGGATAAGGATGTATCCTTGGAAAAATGAGATATTGATATGCTTGGGTTTTACATTTATCACTTATTTGTATAATTTTGCATTTTCAAAGCATTTGCCTACATATTCATTAACATGCCTGTATTGTGTCATTCAATTTCTTTCATGCATTCTGATATCAAAACATGAAATCTCATCTCATAAATACATCCTGAATTTTATCATAAAAATCTCTCCCTACCATCTCTCAGTTTCTAAGCATGCCTAACAAACTAGACTATGCTTTAAGAACTCAAACAAAAAAGTGGAAGGCTTTACGCAATTGCCTAGCAATTTACCAAGGACCTTTTTGTACATGGTGGGATACTAACTACATAGCTCATGTGTAGAAACAAAATAAGTAGGGAAGAACACCAACAAGTCAAACATGGCCCAAGCGATCAGACACAGCCTGACACAACCTCCCAAAATCGATACGGAGGATTGGGTCATCAGGGGCATGAGTGCGAAGCAGCCCAGCTGCATAAAGCCCAGGTCTCTGGCAACCCCTCTAAGTTTGTCATGCGAATGTTGAAGGCAGAGCAGTTCCCTCTCTATTAGGGAAGGGTACTAAAGTCTTTCTCAGCCATCCGGCAGCTTTTTAAGGCTTATTCAGAGGAAAAAGGGAGTCGTTTCCCACAAGGTCACCCCAAGGAATTTGCCTTTCAAATGATAGCCCGCCCAGGCAATAACAGGAGAAATCAGTGCATACTACCTCATAGCGTGTCTAAGGAGATTTCGTTCAAAATTTCTGTATTCATTACCAGCATCTGGTATGGTCTATGGAGTTAAGGCCATTTTCAACCGTTCCACAGGTTTGAAACCTCGCAAAACCCTAAACTAGGGAAGTTTTATTTTGCGTGGTTCCCTTCACTTTGTGCTAATCAATATGTAAGAATGGGTCCGTCCTGCCACGAGCTTTCTTATCATATCATGAATCGCACAAAACCTACACTGAGGCAATTTTATTTTTCGCGTTCCCTCTACTTTGTCCAATATGCCAGGATGGATCTGTCCCACCGAGGATGTGTCCTTTATGTCGAGAATCGCATGAAACCCTAAACTAGGGTTTTATTATTTCATGCGATCTCTCCATCTTCTTTTCCCCTCCAACGGGACGATCATTGTCAAAATTCACTAATAAACCTATGAAATTGTAGTGCAATACAGATGAGTGTGACACGAGCCAGTTCAAAACCACCATCTATGATGAAAATGCGATAGTGCATGCGCATATCGGCAACCCTCTCAAAGGCGATGTTCTTATGTCATCAGCTCGCTTAAAGGAATTTACAGAATTATGCTTGTAAGTCCTAATTAGAGACATTGTTTTGCATACATTCACAACCCTCTTAAGGGCAATTTCCAGAGTCATGCATATAAGTCCTACCCAAAAGGCCTTGCCCCTCGCATATGTTCACAATTCTACTCAAAGGAATTTTCCAAAGTTATGCATATAAGTCCTACCCAAAAGGCCTTGCCTCTTGCATATGTTCACAGTTCTGCTCAAAGGCAATTTCTAGAGTTATGCATGTAAGTCCTAATCAGAGGCATTGTTTCTCCTACATCGGCAGGCCTCTCAAAGGCGATGTTCATTTGTTTATGGTCCTCTCAAAGGCGATCCCCAGAGTTGTACATGTAAGTCCTAATAAAAGGCATTGTTTCTCCCACGTTGGCAGTCCTCCCAAAGGCGAATTCCTGGAACCGTACATGTAAGTACTAATCAAAGGCATTGTTTTGTGTTTGTTCACAGCCCTCTCGAAGGCAATCTCCAGAGTTATACATGTAAGTCCTAATTAGAGGCATTGTTTTGCATATGTTTACGGCCCTCTCAAAGGAAATTTCTAGAGTTATACATGTAAGTCCTAATCAGGGGCATTGTTTTACATATGTTTACGGCCCTCTCAAAGGCAATTTCAAGAGTTATGCATGTAAGTCCTAATCAAAGGCCCTGCCCCTCACACATTAGCAGCCTTTTTAAAGGCAATATCCAGAGTTATACATGAAATTCCTAATCACAGGCATTGTTTTGCACATGTTTACGATCCTCTTAAAGGCGATTTCCAGAATCATGCATTTTAGCCCTACCTAAAAGGCACTTTTCCTAAAGTCTACAGCCCTCTCAAAGGCAATTTATCTGGAGTTATACATATAAGTCCTAATAAGAGGCATTGTTTCTCCTACATCAGCAGCCCTCTTAAAGGCATTTTTCCAAAGTCTACATCAGCCCTCTCAAAGGCGACTTCCTAGAATTGTGCATGTAAGTCCTAATTAGAGGCATTGCTTTTCACATATGTCGGCAACCCTCTCAAAGGCACTTTTTCTAAAGTCATACATCAGCCCTCTCAAAAGAAACTTTCTAGAACCATGCATGTAAGTCCTAGTCAGAGGCATTGTGTTTCACATATATCAGTAGCCCTCTCAAAGGCACTTTTCCTAAAGTCATACATCAGCCCTTTCAAAGGCGACTTCTTAGAACCATGCATGTAAGTCCTAATCAGAGGCATTGTGTTTCACATATATCAGCAGCCCTCTCAAAGGCACTTTTCCTAAAGTCATACATCAGCCCTCTAAAAGGCGACTTCCTAGAACTGTGCATGTAAGTCCTGATTAGAGGCATTGCCTTTTACATATGTCGACGTCCCTCTTAAAGGCACTTTTCATAAAGTCATATTTCAGCCCTCTCAAAGGTGACTTCCTAGAACCGTGCATGTAAGTCCTAATCAAAGGCACTGTGTTTCACATATATCAGCAGCCCTCTCAAAGGCACTTTCCCTAAAGTCATACATTAGCCCTCTCAAAGGCAGTTTCCTGGATCATATATATAAGTCCTAACAACAAGCATTGTTTTATACATACATTATGGAGCTAAAAGATAATGTCGTACACCAAGGCCCATTGTAGGGCAACATAATACATACATGTTTAAGCCTTCCAGAGGCGATACATAATATACATACATAGCAGGCCCACCAAGGGGCAATGTCTACAAGATACACAAAAAATACATACATGCCCGCGTAAGGGCTACATCATTCTACAACAAAAAAAAGCTAAGACTATTGAGAATCATCATTCCTCGAAAATTGGTTGGTGTCATTGTCGTCGTCATTGCCTATGAAGGGGCCAGTGGAAGGGCTCGCACCGCCTGAAGTACCAGGAGTATACCCTAGGTCCTGAGAAGGCCTCGAAGTTTGAGCAAAAGAACCCCAACCGCTCGGCGAGCTTGGGAGAATTGGCATATACTTGGGCTCGTATGGAGGTATAATGGGATCCTAGCCAAGAATATGAGGTAGAGCCAAAACCTGAATACGAGCTGGCTGTAACTCTTCTACCAAAACCAAGGTATATCCATGAAGCGTGGCTAGGTTAGTCTGGAACTGATATCTCTTTCTCTCTCTCTCTCTGTAGCAGCAGCACGAGCCTCTCTATCCCGCTGCTAGAGCTCCCTCTCTCGAGTTAATGTCTGAGCGGTCTCCTCTTGCATGTGTACCTCCCTAGTAGCAAGGGTGGCCTTAAGCTCTATCACCCTGGCCTGCAGAGCTTCTCCACTCTACTCAAGTGGCCACTTGAGCATGAATAATGACTCCTAGCACCCTACCTCCACTCACAGGGACATCTCCAATAATAGGCCTTGTGAAGGACTCTACGAACCAAGTAGCATAATCTCTGATGGTGTCCACGTAAGCATCAAAAGAACCCGTCGCATAAGCCGAGTCGTCTAGTACAATGGTCTCGAATGACAAGCCGTGAGGAGGCAGATCTCTAGGTACTCGATAGACCGGTATGACCTGGTGAAAGGTCCTCTCTGCCAAAAAGAACTCCCAGCTCGTCAGGGCCCAAAACCAACATCGTATCCTCAACTGGTCCATAGCAATAATGAGCTCCAATCTCCCTAGTAGTGAATTGTCATAAGGGCAAACTATAATCTCATCCAGGGAAACACAATCTAAGGCTGTAGAGATAATAACTGGCTGCACTACAACAACCCTAGTGATCATACAGAGAGCTCAGGCATAGGCTCGAGTGTACATTGTCACTGATAAGCCTATATACCATGGTTTTAAAGCTGGGATGTACTCATACGCCCACCATGTTAGAATCTGCCAACATCCCTCCAAACTCCTGAAATCTCACTAGGAGGCTCGCTTCAAGAAAGCGATGAAAAAGCTATAAGTGATAGATCCCCAATCGAATCTCCCAATATCTGAGACTGCTATCAAGGCCCATTGCAGCTGGCAGGTCAACACTGATTAGTTGTTGCCAAAGAAGCAACTACTAAGAAAACACATGAAGAACAGTCGAAGATGAATATCTGTAGGTGCTACACCCTAGGGGATGCTGCCCTGCAACCACTCAATGCGAATCTGTCGTGACGCAGTGGGCCCAAAATATCCTTTCTTGTCCGTAGTCAACGAGAGAAGGATGCCCAAGAGCTCACAAGCCACCTCAAAGCTCATCTCATCGGTCGGAATCGGGAAGCCACCAAATCTGATACCCAGGATGGCTGTCTAGTCAAAAGGGAGGATTGCGTACTCCCCACAGCTCAAGTGAAAAGTGCCCATCTCAGCATGAAACCGCTGCACCAAAAGCTCCCTGATCTCGTGCCTCATGGTGTACGGGGGGATCCGCAGGTAGTCCTCAAATCCCTACTCTCTAAAAAACTCGGCATACTGATGGTGGGTCCCAGGAACAAATACTTGCCGAATAAGAGTGTACCAAGCCCCCTGAACCTGGATCTTGTTAAGGCCCTAGATTCAAAATCAGAAACTATTCTTTAGCACATGCATATAACAAGAATCCAAATGATCAAGAAAGAAATACAATATACCTCTCCCCTCCGCGCCTGAGTGGAAGGATGGTCCTTCAACTCGTGCTGAAGGTGAGTGTCTATGACGCCTTTGTCTATGGCTCTAGTACAAGCATCGGCCCTAGCTTGACGTTACAAGATCCTTGACCTCAAACTACGCCTCTAAGTGCCCAAATCTGGACAGACCTCGTCCCTAGAAAGTTAGCATCTATGTCGATGAGGAGATCCTCGACTCGCGTCTCTCCTTCAGAGGCCCCTCTCCCACTAGCTGGGACTCAGAGGAGACACTACTCGTCTTGACTGAATGATGCCTCCTAGATTGGGTCTCTATAGATATGCCACATGCAGGCCCAGTATCATCGCCCCGCGGTCAAAGCAGCTCTGTAGAACTCAAGCCACCCGCTCGCCAGCCAAAGTGGTCTTATCGTTAGATGAAGAGTCCCTATGAGATGTAGCGTGAACGGAGGCCTTCCCCTGGCCTCTCCTAGAACTAGCCCTCCGAGACATAATTTACAAAACAACAAGAAAATCAAAGCACAATTGGTAAGCCAATAAGTTAAATGGCAGCACAAGTAAACTAACATTATCTTCTACACATGCAGGTCTATACCCAGCACATAATTGCAAAAGAAATCAAAGATCAAGACTGCTATTCAGATATCCTCTTTTTTTACTAAGCAAAATCGGAACTGCTATTCAAATATCCTATGTTTCTAGCCGGCCTAAGATCAAGACTGCTATTAGGATATCCACTGTTTCTACCTGGCCTAAGACCAAGACTGCTATTCAAATATCATCTGTTTCTACTCGGCAACAATTAAGACTGCTCAGACATCCTCTATTTTATCCTAACACTCATCGGGACTGCTATTCAGATATCCTCTGTTTCTACCGGGCCTAAGACTAGGATTGCTATTCAGATATCCTCTCTTTCTAATTGGCAAAAACCAAGACCATTGTTTAGATATCCTTTGCTCCTACTAGACACTCATTAGGACTACAATTCAGATATCATCTGTTTCTACCTAGCCTAAGACCAAGACTGCTATTTAGATATCCTCTATTTCTACTTGCCAAAAACCAAGACTGCTATTCAGATATCCTATGTTCCTATCTGACACTCATCAAGACTGCTATTCAGATATTCTCTATTTTTACCCGACTTTATACCAAGACTGTTATTTAGACATCCTTTGTTTCTACTTGGCAAAAACCAAGACTGCTGGTCAGAAATCCTTTATTTCTTCCAAACACTCATCGGGGCTACAATTCAGATATCCTCTATTTCTACCCGGACAAGGCTCAAGGCCAAGACTGCTATTCAGATATCCTTTGTTTCTACTTTGTAAAAACCAAGACTGCTGTTTAGATATCCTCTGTTCCAACTTGACACTCGTTGGGACTGTTATTTAGATATCCTCTGTTCCTACCTTACACTCATCGGGACTGCTATTCAAATATCCTCTGTTTCTACACGGCCAAAGACCAAGATTGCCATTCAGATATCCTCTATTTCTACAAGGAAAAAAAAACCAGGACTGCAGTTCAAATATACTTTGTTCCAACTTGAAACTCATCGGGACAACTATTTAGATATCCTCTGTTTCTACCTGTCCTAGGACCAAGACTGCTATTTAGATATGCTCTAATTCTACTTGGCAAAAACCAGAACTGCTATTCAGATATCCTCTGTTTCTACTCAGCCTAAGTCCAAGACTACTATTCAGATATCCACGGTTTCTACTTCGCAAAAACCAGGACTGCTGTTCAGATATCCTTTCTTCCTACCTGACACTCGTTGGGAATGCTATTCAGATATCCTCTGTTCCTACCTGACACTCACCAGGACTGCTATTCAGATATCATCTGTTTCTACCCGGCGTAAGACCAAGACTGCTATTCATATATCATCTGTTTCTACTAGGAAAAAAACCAAGACTGTAGTTCAAATATACTCTGTTCCAACTTGACACTCATCGGGACTGCTATTCAGATATCTGCTACTTCTACCCCTCCTAAGACCAAAACTGCTATTCAAACATCCTTTATTTCTACTTGGGAAAAACTGGGACTACTATTCAGATATCCTCTGTTTCTACTCGGTAAAAACTAGGTTAACTATTCTGATATCCTCTGTTCCTACCTGAAACTCATCAGGACAGCAATTTAGATATCCTCAGTTTCTACCTGGCCTAAGACCAATACTACTATTGCGAAGTGGTGTAAGAAGTGTTAGACACTTTGACATTCTCCCTTTGGAACTGATTGAGAGACCACACATCTTGGGCGTTAGTGGAATTGGAGTGAAAATTCAAAGTGTTCCCAAGTGCTTCTGATCTTCAATTTTGAAATTCACCGCTCCAAGGTACACTCTCTTGTTCTCAAATTTTGAAACTTATATAGTGCATGTTAACATTTATGAATGAAGTTGATCCGTTATTTTTCCGTTGCGTATATGCATATTTCCATCAAATGGTAGTAGTGCGATCTTCATTTCGTATCTATTTAACATGTTGTTAGAAATTAGTTTTCTGCATGGATGTTGAAATTATTGTTTGATAAAAACTGATATTGATGTTATAATGTTGTTTAATTTTTAGTTTAAGTATGTTAAATTGAACTTTAAGGCTATAGCATCAATATAATTCAGTTTTGATATCAATTTATGTTCATTATGATCATATGATAGTTGTTTTGTTCATGAAAACGTTAAAAAACTGTCTTAGAAAAATTCAGGAAAATTCAAAATTCGCAAAACTCGTTCAATCGAGCATCTGTCAAGCATTGATCGAGTTGATAGTAGATTTCTCGATTGATTGAGGATCTGTCGAGCATCAATCAAGCTTTGCGGAATTGTTTCTCGATTGATTGAGAATCTATCGAGGATCGATCGAGCATCCAGAACTTTTCTCGATCGATCGAGCATCCGTCGAGGATCGATCGAAGACTGAGGGATCAGAATTTTTCTAATTTTTTTATATATATAAAAGAGAAAGGCTATGTGTAATTTGTTTATCCATATTTTAAATTAAAATCCTTTATTTTAAAATATCTAGTGGGAGAGAGATACAAGGGTTGGATCTCACGGCCTCCATTATCAGTTCATAGTAGTGTGGGATTAGCACCTCGTCTTGGCGTATATGCCTCGCGATCCCAAAGGAGGGTGTTTATTCATAGTACTACGAGATTAAACTTACCCGTTTAAAGTAGTGTGGACAAGTACCTCGTCTTGGCGTATATGCCTCGCAATCCCAAAGGAAGGTGTTTTTTTCATGGTACTACAAGTTTATACACTATAAAGGGAGATGAAATGTGGCTACACATGATTCTAGATAATGGTGTACACTAGACTAAGTGTAATGTTAACCTCCCAAAGGAGCTATGTCATTATTACTTAGAGGCCAAAGGTAATACGGCATATTATTAGTGTTTGATAAGAGTTATCATGAGAGCACTAATAATGAGAATAGTTCTCAATCAATCATAGTGTCTATAATAAACTTGCTACCAAGGAATTATAAACATGGGATTGGGTTGTCGTTGCATATATTATGTTATGGTTTTTATTAAGGTTCCATACTATATGTTTATATGCTAAATTGATAATGTCCATTTTACTTATCATATTCATGTTTATTAACATGGCATCATTTAGCTCACTTGTTTCTATTCTTAATCAAAACAAACTGACTGGATCCAACTATGTTGACTGGAAAAGAAATTTGGACATTCTTTTAACTGCTGAAGAGAAAAAATATGTGCTTACTCAACCATGTCCTAGCTTTCCTTTATTAGATGCTCCTCTTGAGGAAAAACAACGATATGATCATTGACAGAAATCTAATGAGATGGCCAAGTGCTACATCCTAGCATCTATTTAATATGTTCTACAGTATCAAATGCAGGATGTAGAACTAGCTTCAGACATTTTGCTAAGTCTGAAGGAGATGTTTGGTGAGCAAGGCCGTTTGGCAAGGCAAGAAACCATGAGGCAAATTTATAATACCAAAATGGCTAAAGGTAGTTCAATGAGAGAGCATTGTCTTACAATGATCTCTAATCTGAATACATTGGAGGTTTTAGGTGCTGATATTGATGGAGAATCCCAAGTGGATATGATACTCTAGTCACTACCGAAATCATTCAAGGAATTCAGACTGAATTATAATATGAACAAAAAGGTTTATTCTTTGTCTGAATTGATGAATGAATTGGTAGCAGTGGAAGGCATCCTTGGTACTTCTAGTGTTGAAGCCAATGTGGGTGAAGCTTCTACTTCTTAACCTAAGTTGAAAGGAAAGGGTAAGAAGAAGAAGAAGAAGAAGGACTTCACTAAGCAAGAGGGTAAGCAAATTGCCTTAGGGGTTGCTGACAAAGGAAAGAAAACCAAAAGAAAGTGTTTCCATTGTGGTGAGAAAGGACATTGGAAGAGAAATTGACCAAAGTTTAAAGCTACCAAAAACAAGGGTATGAAAAGTTCCTTTCTTCTTGAAATATGTTTGGTACAGAATCCCATGGATTCCTGGTGTGTGGATTCAGGTTGTACTAATCATATCTGCAATTCTTTGCAGGGGTTTTAGGAGACCAGAAAGTTGAGTGAAGGGGAATTGTTTCTTACTTTGGCTGATGGGAGCAGGATTCCGGTTGTAGCTGTTGGTGTTGTTAATTTGTGCTTCGAGTCTAAGGTTTTAATATTGCAAGACTGTCTATTTGTACCTAATGTTCGTAGGAATTTAATTTCTGCAACTTATTTGGGTAAACATGGGTATTGTATTATCCTAAAAGACAATGTTGTAATAAAGAAGGATAAAATGTTTATCTGTTCTGGCAATATTGTGGATGGTCATTATATTTCAACTCCTGATAAGCATGAATCATACAATTCTGAATTAGATAGTAACTCTCATGTAAAATCATTAAAGAGAAAGTTTCCTTCTAAAGATGCATATCTTTGGCACTTGTGTTTGGGTCATATTAATTCAAATAGGATTCAAAGACTAATCAAAGATGGACTTTTACAGCCCATGGACTTTGATGAATTTCCAGTTTGTGAATCTTCTTTGAAAGGTAAAATGACCAAACGATCTTTTAATGCAAAAGGTAGAAAAGCCCAAAAGTTGCTTGAATTAGTTCATACGGATGTATGTGGTCCTATGTCAACCCAAGCTAAAGGAGGTTATGAGTACTTCATCACTTTCATGGATGATTACCCAAGATATGGTTATGTGTACCTAATGAGACAGAAGTCCGAAGCCTTTGAAAAGTTCAAAGAGTTTAGGGCTGAAGTTGAGAATTAATTGGGTAGACGCATAAAGGCCATTCGATCTGATCGAGGTGGCGAATACCTTCTTGGGGATTTCAAGGATTACCTAATTCAGAATGGGAATGTATCCCAATTAACTGCACCTGGAACTCCTAAAAAAATGGTGTAGCAGAGAGAAGGAATAGGTCTCTTTTGGAAATGGTTAGGTCCATGATGAGTTATTCAACTTTACCAATTTCCTTTTGGGGATATGCACTAAAAATTGCTATGCATATTTTGAATTTGGTTCCATCAAAATCTGTTCCTAACACACCCAAGGAATTGTGGAGTGAGCGCAAGCCTAGTATGAAGTATCTCCACATTTGGGGATGTCCAGCACATGTGTTGAAAGGGAAGTCTGATAAGTTGGAAGCTAAAATGGAAGTATGCGTGTTTCTAGGGTATTCAAAGGAAACCAAGGGTTATTTATTCTATAATCAAAAGAATAACAAAGTGTTTGTTAGCACTCATGCCAAATTCTTGGAGGATGATATGTGAATAACTTTAATCCTAGGAGTAAAGTTGTTTTGGCTAAAATAGATGAACCTATAGTTGAAAAACCAATGGATGAAACTAGGGATGATGTGGTTGTATTAGATATACCACAAGATACTACTAATGAAATGTCTAGTACACAGGTGCCTCGACGTAGTGGGAGAATAGTTCGGCCTCTTGTGAGATTTATAGGTTTGGGAGAAACTTATGAAGTTCTCTCAGAAGAGGCTGAATCGGATCCCTACACTTATGAGGTGGCAATGAATGATAGATGCACATCATTGGGTCCAAGCTATGAAATCTGAATTAAATTTGATGTATTCCAATCAAGTTTGGGATCTTGTAGAGGCGCTTAACGGCATTAAACCAGTTGGTTGCAAATGGATTTAGAAGAGGAAGAGAGGGATAGATGGAAAGGTTGAAACCTTTAAAGCAAGACTAGTGGTGAAATGGTATACACAAAAAGAAGGCATTGACTATGATGAAACTTTTTTGCCAGTAGCCATGCTTAAAGCTATCAGAATTCTCTTACCCATTGCTGCTCATTATGATTATGAGATTTGGCAAATGGATGTCAAGACTGCATTTCTTAATGGCAATCTTGAAGAAGAAATCTACATGTTGCAACCGGAAGGTTTTATAGCAAAGAATCAAGAGCATATGGTATGCAAGTTGAAAAGGTCCATTTATGGACTTAAGCAAGCATCTAGGTCATGGAACATCAGATTTGATCAAGCAATCAAGTCATTTGGTTTTGAACAAAATCTTGATGAACCATGTGTGTACAAGAGATATCAAGACAAAGTAGTAATATTCTTAGTGCTTTATGTAGATGACATTCTACTCATTGGAAATGATGTAGGGGTAATGTCATCGGTTAAACTTTGGTTTTCAAGCCAATTTGGTATGAAGGACTTGGGCGGAGCTAACTATATTCTAAGGATCAAGCTTTGGCGAGATCAAAAGAATAGGATGTTAGGCTTGTCATAAGCTGGATATATAGATAAGGTTCTAGAACGGTTTAGCAAGCAAAACTCCAAGAAAGGATTACTTCCTTTTAGACTTGGAGTTCCTCTGTCTGATGACCAAAGGCCTAAGACTCAAGAGGAAGAAAATATGATAAGACAAGTTCCCTATGCTTCTGCTGTGGGAAGTCTCATGTATGCCATGCTTTGTACTAGACCAGATATTTGTTATTCAGTTGGCATAGTCAGCCAATATCAATCAAATCCAGGACCTAAACATTGGAAAGCTGTAAAGCATATTCTCAAGTATCTACGGAGAACGAGAGATTATATGCTTGTTTACCATTATGAGGATTTGATTGTCATTGGCTATATAGATTCAGATTTTCAATCGGATCTAGATTTCAGAAAATCCACGTCAAGTTGTGTATTCACCTTGGGAGGTGGAGCCATAAGTTGGAGGAGTGTTAAGCAATCTTGTACTGCCGACTCCACCATGGAAGCCGAATATGTTGCTGCTTGTGAAGTAGCAAAGGAGGCTGTTTGGCTCAAGAAATTTCTTTCTGATCTTGGTGTTGTGAGAATTGAGCAAGTTCCTATTACATTGTTCTGCAACAATAGTGGAATGGTTGAACAATCCAAGGATCCAAGGAATCCAAGAAAGGAAAGCACATAGAGAGAAAGTATCACATCATTCTAGACATTGTTGCTCGTAGAGATGTGGTAGTAGCAAAGATTAATGGTGCAAAGAATCTAGTGGATCCCTTTACCAAAGCCTTGCCCGAAAGGACTTTCGAGTCACATTTGGAGGAGATGGGAGTTAGATTAGTGCATTGTTGGGGTTTATGCCCTAAAACCCAATTTATTGGCATGTATTTAATAATTAAATTGTTTGATTATATGAGACTATCTATAAATGAACTAAGACATTATCATAGTCCATGAGATGCATTGTATGTGATTTATGTGAAAAGTCACAGAAGATATAAATCACAAGTTCTTTGTAAACTCAGAAGTTTAGTTCGTAGTCGGTGATGAAATTGGGCGTTTCATCTCTGAAGACTATAACATATCAACTAAGATGATTTGTCTTGATCATGGAAGTGGAGACTTCTAGTTGGTATGTTGATATGTTTTAAGAGTTAAGACATATTGAACTGGACCGCTGTGAGATTTATTATTCTCCTAACGACTATTAAATGAATAATAAACTCACGACTTTTCAAGAGTTGACGGAAAAGCCCAAGGCCCATTGGAGCTAGTGTCTTATTGGTCCCTTTTGGTCCCACTCCAAGCCACACACTAAAGCCCAATTGGAAATGCCTAATAGACCAGCCCAATTAGATAATCAATTACTTATAAAGGGAAAAACATACAGAATTTTTATTCGTGAAATAAGAAACGGTGTGTGAGAGAGTGTGAGACACACTTTCATTCTCCCTTTGAAAACTGATTGAGAGACCACACATCTTGCACGTAAAGTGGAATTGGAGTGAGGAATAAAGTGTTCTCAAGTGCTTCTAATCTTTTTTTTTGAATTTCTCCACACCAAGGTACGCTATCTTGTTCTTAAATTTTGAAATTTACATAGTGCATGTTATCAATCATGAATGAAATAGATCCTTGTTTGTTGCTTCCGCTGTGGATTTTGCATGAGATGCAAAACCAGAATTTTTCCTTCAATTGGTATCAGAGCCAGGTTTTCATATCATGATTGTATAGCGTGTGATTGAATTTTAGAATTTTAGAAAACCGTTATTTTTGTCTTTCAATTTTCTGCATCATTTGGATATAATGTAGAGAATTGTATCACTTGTGTATATATATTTATATGTGTGTGTGTATATATATATATATATATATATATATATATATATATTTTTTTTTTTTTGTTGATCAAGTGCCGTGTTCTTAGTTTTGTCCATAGAGATTTTAGTTATCAAACAGTTCGGATTGAAAAGCATTGTTTTGTGGCCTACGGTGTCTTTGTGATACACCAAGATGAAATGGAAACAACTGTTTTATAACTATTTTTGTTTGCACCGCTTGGTCTATTATTTTCATGGCATGGATTTAATGCAATTGCATGGCTTCCATGGCTTGACTTTAATGCTTGGCTATCTTGTGTTTTTAGAGATTGAATTCCTATAAAGCATTCTAAGCATCTGATGGTTACGTGTGTGCATATAAATATATGAATCCTTGGTTGGCATTTAGTGCATGTTTTGGCTTATTTTCATAAGTGTCATGTACTTTGTTTTATAAGGATTATGCATGCCAACAACCAAGCCATGCAATCCGTACAATATATATATATATATATATATATATATATATATATATATATATACAATGTAATAATTATATATTATATATATTAATTTGTATATTATATTATATATAATATAATAAGGATTTTTATTACGTTATATATATTTATATATGTTAATGCTAGTTTAATGAAATTTATTCCTAATTAGATTAGGATTATATTTTTTCACGTGTCTAGCATTATTATGGTTCTTGATCTGTAAATCTTCGTTGATAAAATCAAAAAGTGTTTTTGATGGGAGAACAATGAAGATGCCAAAAACGGTTACCTGAAAATTCTGAAAAAATTCAGTTTTGCGAGTCTCAATCGATCGAGAATTCCTTTCGACCAATCGAAGGCACTGAATTTTGAATTTTCACTTTTTTTTGACTAAGTGTTAAAACTTTAATAAAAGCAAGGCTATGTGATTAATTTTATAGTCCTTAAAAGTTAAGGATATTTATTAATCATTATCTAACTAAAAGATCTAATGAGATCAAAGATGTTAGTTAAATAGAACTCTTAATCTTAAATTGTTTTATGATTAGAAGTCCTTAATTTATTTTAATTAGAGGTTTTTAATTAGATTAAAATTCTAATTAAAAGTTATATAGTATCTAATGTGATTAAAATACTTTATCTAATAAATTAAGGATAGAGTTCTATATAACTAATTTTTGATTCATTAGTGTTTAAGGAATCCTAAATAGTTTAGGACTTCCATCTTAATTAGTGATTCTAATGAGATTAGAGTCTTGAACAAGTGCAAGGTTATTAGTTGTGATGGGATCACAATTATTTAAGAAAAACCCAAATAACGAGTGGGAGTGCTTAAATAACCCTTTTGTTAAGTTTATTGTAATGTGAATAAATACCTTGTCTTGACTTCGAGTCTTGCATTCCATGTGGAGGGTATTTGCTTCATGGGTTACAAGGTTAAACTTCTTTGTGATTGCGCGAAAGTTCGTTACGCTATTGTCACGTGACTTAGTTACATCACATTGAATTTAAACAATTAAACACATTTGATGTGTAGGGTTAAAATTGTGATTAGATCATAATGATTGCAAAACAATCCACTTGTTTTAAAATTTCTAGTGGGAGAGAGATACAAGGGTTGGATCTCACGACCTCCATTGTTGGTTCATAGTAGTGTGAAATATATACTTTATCTTTGCTTCGAGCTTAGCATTCCATGCGGAGAGTATTTATTTCATGGTATTACAGGATTGAATTTCTTGGTTTATAGTAGTTTGATCAAACACCTTGTCTTAGCCTCGAGCTTTGCATTCTATGCGGAGGGTGTTTTGTATCATGGCACTACATAATAAGCCTGTTTAAGGGGATGAAATGTGGCTACACATGATTCTAGGCAATAGTGTACACTAGACTAAGTTTGATAGTATCATCTATGCTGAGTTCTTGCTATTATCACTTAGAGGCCAAAGAAATAGCGGCAAATTATTTTGTTTGGTAAGAGTTACCATGATAGCATTAATAATGAGAGTAATTCTTGCCTGATCATAGTGGTTGGTATTCACTCTATGCTGAGGAATATTAATTGCAGCATTAGGTTGTCGTTGCACCTAGTATAGTATGTTTTGGGTTTTATACTATATGGTTATGGATGCAAAATATAATGTCCCTGTAATTATGTTCATAGTCTCGAATTGAATTTGCCATAAATTTTTGTTCTCTAACTATTTTTTTATTATTGAATCACATTAACTAAGATATAATTTTGGACATGGCGCTTAAGGAGCTGAAGTACATATATATGTTTCAATTCAGCATTATCATAATTTCCTATGCATGATGCATTGATGGAAGATGGCTTATGATATGATCATAATCTCCATTGAAATGCTAATATGTTACATTGGCTTTTATCTCAAATGTGCTACAGCATGAGATGCAAGAGTTAGTACTAGACTTAGACTTTGTATTAAGTCTAAATGAGATGTTTGGTATGAAATATTGTGCTACTAGACGATATTTAATATAAGTCATATTGAGTGCTGAGAAAAGCTTAAGTAGTTCCAATTCTATATCATTTTATGAAAATATTTTCATTTTAAAATGAATTGGAATTCTTGGATGTAGAGATTAAATGTTAATCTCATATGGATATGATCCATAAGTCCATGTTAGAATCATTTGACCAATTCAGATTTTTTTGAAAATAAATTTCTTTTATATTATCTGAATTGATGAGTGAGTTCTACACAACGAAAGACATCCTAAAAGCTAAGGCTAGGATCAATATGATTTAATTCAAATTCTTAGCCTAGACCGAAAGGAAAAGGTGGTAAGAAGAGGAATTAAAATACCAAACAGTTGGGCAAGCTATTTGCCCTAGTAGTTGCCAAAAGGAAATTAGACTCAAAAGTATAACCAAAAGGAAAGTGTTTCCATTTTGGTAAAGCTAAGTTTTGTCCATGATTTTTTTCTAGATGGAGATTTACATGTTTTACTTTTTAAAGAGAGTTTTCATCCTTTGGTATTGTATGTTTTTGGCACTTATGTCTAGATCTTATTAATCTAAATGATATTCAAGATTGGTGAAAGATGGGCTTTTAGAACCATTATTTGTTAAATTTTCAATCTATGAATTCTATTTAGAGGATAATATGATCTAGGGTTCCTTTATTGTAAAGGAATATAATATCAATGACTTCTTTAAGTCAGTGCATACATAAAGGAGGAATAAGACTCTTTTAGAAATAGTAAAGTACATGATAAGTATTTCCATTTCCTTATTTCTTTTGGAGATATACTCTATGTATTACTATACATTTTCTAAAATTGATTTCAAAAGTTTGTTCCTAAGACATTTGTCAAATTGTGGATTAGGTAAAAACCTAGTATATGATACTTCCACTTTTGGGGATGTTCAGCACTTGTGCTAGAAAGGAAGTCTAACAAAATGAAATCAAAAGGTAGAAAAATGTGTGTTTATGTTGGGTATCCAAAAGGAATTTCAAAAGATTGTTTTGGTAGTCATAAAGAAGATAAGATGTTTGTAAAGTACAAATACAAAGTTCTTGATGATGACTATGTGAATAATCTTAAAGCTATACATAGAATCGTTCTAGAAGAAAAATGTCAGAATTTGTTGTAAGACAACTATGAAATACATTTAGAAATGAGATGGTTGTATTAGATACATCACAAGGAATTATTCTAGATATATATCTAATACACCAATACAATATCGTAGTGGGAGGATTATCAATTATCAAATAAATTCATACTTTTGGAATAAACTTTTGAAGTCATTCCACAAGGATATGAATTTGATCCTTGGTCCTACGTTGAGGCAATAGATGATATAAATATGGATTACTGGATCAAGGTTATGTAAATAGAATTAGATTCTATTTAAAGTTTAGAACTTGTAGAGGAACCTAATGGCATTAAGCCTATTGTTCTCAAATAGGTCTACAAGAAAAATTGAGATTGATAGATTTGAAGGTGCAAACCTTCAAAGTCAAGACTAATGGTGAAAATATTTATTCAGAACGAAATGGTTCGACTATGAAAAGATTTTTTCACCAATAGTCAAGTTTGACTTTATCTAGATTCTCTTATCTATTATATTTCATTTGGATGAAATATGGCAATGGATATCAAGAAAGATTCTTTTAGTAGCAATCTTGAGAAAGACATCTATATGATGTAACTAAACTTGTACATAGCAAAGAAACGGTAGTATTTAGATTGCAAGTTCCTTAAATTCCATTTAAGGATTAAAGCAAGCATCTAAATCATAAAATATTATCTTTGATCAAGAAATCAAATTGTTTGATTTTGATCAAATATTAAAAGGCCTTATGTGTGTATAGCTATATAGAATAATAAATTTCTTAATGTATGTTGATGACATTCTAATCATTTAGAATGATGTTGATTTATTGTCATCAATGTGTTTTTGGTTGTCTAGTCTTGCTTGATATAAAGTACTTGGGAAAGACTGGTCACATCCTAAGAATTAAACTTTGTTATAATTCAGAAATTAGGATGTTGGGTCTATCTCAAACTGCTTAAATAGATTAGATTCTAGCCAAGTATAGCATATAATACTTCAAGAAAGGATTCTTTCCTTTTAAGTTTGAAGTTCCTTTATATAGGATTGTGGTCCTAAGACATATAAAAGGAAGAGCATATTAAGACGGTCCCTTATATCAAATAGATAGGAAGTCTTTATACTATGCTACATGCTAGGCTAAATATCTATTTTACGGTGGGCATAGTAAGCAAATATCAATTGAATCAAAGATCATTTAATTTAGTGGGAGTAAAGCATATACTCAAATATCTTATGGGAATAAGGTGTTATATGCTTGTCCACAGAAGTGAAGTTTTGATCATTACTGGATGTGCAAATACTGATTTGTAGTTTGATTGTGATTCATGAAGTTGGACTTCAAGATATGTGTTCACCCTTGGTAGTGAAGATACACATTATGAAGTTGAACTTCAAGATATGTGTTCACTCTAGGTGGTGAAGATACACATTAAGTGTAAATGATATCTTCTCATTAGAGAGATATGAGTACATGAGAAATAGTAGTAGTAGAAAAGATAATTTATGCAATAAATTTGGCTGTAACTTGTTTCCAAGCCTTGCCTTAGAGTGATTATGAATTACTCTAAAGGGAAATAAGTGTCAGATATATGATAAATTGTCTTTGAGGGCAAGTGGGAGATTGTTGGGGCTTATGCCCTAAAACCCAATTTATTGGCATGTATTTAATAATTAAATTGTTTGATTATATGAGACTATCTATAAATGAACTAAGACATTATCATAGTCCATGAGATGCATTGTATGTGATTTATGTGAAAAGTCACAAAAGATATAAATCACAAGTTCTTTGTAAACTCAGAAGTTTAGTTCGTAGTCGGTGATGAAATTGAGCGTTTCATCTGTGAAGACTATAACATATCAACTAAGTTGATTTGTCTTGATCATGGAAGTGGAGACTTCTAGTTGGAATGTTGATATGTTTTAAGAGTTAAGACATATTGAACTGGACCGCTGTGAGATTTATTATTCTCCTAACGACTGTCAAATGAATAATAAATCTCACGACTTCTATTTACATCAACTCTAAATCCTGAGAGAATAATGGACCTGATCATGAGATAAAGGTTGCTTTGATATATCAGGAGTGAGATCTATTAGTTACGGTCAAAACCTCAGTATGTTGGGCATCCGCATTTAGTGTTGATGGAACATATATTCTCAAGATGGAATTCATAGTCTCTTAATGGAGATACAAAATATTCCCTTGAGATAAGTTTAATGGATTTAGTTATTCAGAGTGTTGGGCCCAACCACTTTAGCAAGGAGTTACTAAAGTATATATTTATAAAATTGGATTTCATAAATATATGATGAATAACATAAAGGATTAAACCGGGTACTCAAGAATTAAGATGTAGTAATCTTCAAAGTGGCAGTCTATATTCATGACTTTGGATTACTACGAATATTTTAATGAAGGGGTTGCATGCATAATAAAGTCTTGGGATATAATTTATTAATAAGGCCTAGAGTGCAATTATATTTATATAGTGGTATTAAATATAATTAATGGTAACTTTGGGCTTGTCAAGAGTTGACGAAAAAGCCCAAGGCCCATTGGAGCTAGTGTCTTATTAGTCCCTTTTGGTCCCACTCCAAGCCACACACTAAAGGCCAATTGGAAATGCCTAATAGACCAGCCCAATTAGATAATCAGTTACTTATAAAGGGAAAAACATACAGAATTTTTATTAGTGAAATAAGAAACGGTGTGTGAGAGAGTGTGAGACACACTTTCATTCTCCCTTTGAAAACTGATTGAGAGACCACACATCTTGGGCGTAAAGTGGAATTGGAGTGAAGATTAAAAGTGTTCCCAAGTGCTTCTAATCTTTGTTTTGAATTTCTCCACACCAAAGTACGCTATCTTGTTCTTAAATTCTGAAATTTACATAGTCCATGTTATCAATCATGAATGAAATAGATCCTTGTTCGTTGCTTCCGCTGTGGGTTTTGCATGAGATGCAAAACCAGAATTTTTCCTTCATGCACAATAGTCTTTAGGGCAAGTGGGAGTTTGTTAGGATGTGTGCCCTTAAATCCTATTGTATGATGTTATGTATGTTATTATGTATGACATTATGTATGACTTAAGGTTGTGTTTAATAAAGTTGTTTTATTATTATCTAAAAATAATGTAACATGAATATTGGGACATTATCATATAGTCCATGAGATGCATTGTATGTCATTTATGTGATTTAGTCACAAAAGATGTAAATCACAAGTTCCTTGTAAACTCAAAATGTAGTTCATAGTCGGTGATGAAATTGGGCATTTCATCTGCGAAGACTATAACATATCAACTAAGATGATTTGTCTTGATCATGGAAATGGAGATTTCTAGTTGGTATGTTGATATGTTTTAAGAGTTAAAACATATTGAACTGGACCGCTGTGAGATTTATTATTCTCCTAACGACTATTAAATGAATAATAAACTCACGACTTATATTTGCATGAACTCTTAATCCTGAGAGAATAATGAACTTGATCATAAAGTGTAGGTTGCTTTGATATAACAGGAGTGAGATCTAAAGTAACGGTCAAAACCTCATTATATTGGGCAACCACATTTAGTGTTGATGTAACATATATTCTCAAGATGAAATTCATAGTCTCTTAACGGAGATACAAAATATTCCCGTGAGATAAGTTTAATGGGTTTGTTATTCAGAGAGTTAGGCCTAACCACTTTAGCAAAGAGTTACTAAAGTATATGTTTATGGAATTGGATTTCATAAATATATGCTGAATAACTTAAAGGATTAAACTGGGTACTTAAGGATAAGATGTAGTAATTTACAAAGTGGCAGTCTACATTCATGACTTTGTTTTACTACGAATATTTTATCAAGGCGTTGCATGTACAAGAAAGTCTTGGGATATAATTTATAAATAAGGCCTAGAGTGCAATAATATTTATATAGTGGTATTAAATATAGTTAATGGTAACTTTGGACTTGTCAAGAGTTGAAAAAAAAGCCCAAGGCCCATTGGAGCTAGTGTCTTATTGGTCCCTTTTGGTCCCACTCTAAGCCACACACTTAAACCCAATTGGAAATGCCCAAAAGGCTGGCTCAATTAGATAATCAGTTAGATACGAAGGTAGAAACATACATAATTTTCTGTAGAGAATTGTAAGAGCACTATTGTGAAGTGGTGTAAGAAGTGTTAGACACTTTGACATTCTCCCTTTGGAATTGATTGAGAGACCACACATCTTGGGCATTAGTGGAATTGGAGTGAAGATTGAAAGTGTTCCCAAGTGCTTCTGATCTTCGGTTTTGAAATTCACCGCTCTAAGGTACGCTCTCTTGTTCTCAAATTCTGAAACTTACATAGTGCATGTTAACATTTATGAATGAAGTAGATCCATTATTTTTCCGCTGCGTATATGCATATTTCCATCACATATATCCTTTTTTCCTACCTGACACTCATCGGGACTGCTATCTAGATATCCTTTGTTTCTACCCGCCCAAAGACCAAGACTGTTATTCAAACATCCTCTATTTCTACTTGGCAAAAACAAGAACTGCTGTTTAGATATCCTTTATTTCTTCCTGACACTCATCGGGGCTACTATTCAGATATCCTCTATTTCTATCCGGCCTAAGACCATGACTACGATTTAGATATCCTCTATTTCTACTAGGCAAAAACCAGGATTGTTGCTCAGATATACTATGTTCCTACTTGACACTCATCGGGACTACAATTCAAATATCCTCTGTTCCAACCTGAAACTCATCGGAACAGCAATTCAGATATCCTTAGTTTCTACATAGCCTAAGACCAATGCCACTATTCAGATATCTTCTGTTTCTACTTGGCAAAAACCAGGACTGCTGTTCAGAGACCTTCTATTCCTACCTGACACTCATCGGGACTACTATTCAGATATCTACTGTTTCTACCCGAGCTAAGACCATGATTGCTACTTATACATCCAATGTTTCTACCCAACCTAAGTCCAAGACTGCTATTCATACATCGACTGTTTCTACTTGGTAAAAACCAGGATTGCTGTTTAGATATCCTATGTTCCTACCTAACCTTCATCGGGACGGCTATTTAGATATCCTTTGTTCTCACCTGACACTCATCGGGACTGCTATTCAGATATCCCCTATTTCTACCTGGCCTAAGACTAAGACTACTATTTAACTATCCTCTACTTCTACTTGGCAAAAACTACAACGGTTGTTCACATATCCTTTATTCCTACCTGACACTCATCGGGACTGCTATCCAGATATCCTCTGTTTCTACCCCCCCAAAGACCAAGACTGTTATTCAAACATCCTCTATTTCTACTTGGCAAAAAACCATGACTGCTATTCAGATATCCTTTATTTCTTTCTAACACTCATCAGGGCTGCTATTCAGATATCCTCTATTTCTATCCAGCCAAAGACCAAGACTACTATTTAGATATCCTCTATTTCTAAGAGGCAAAAACCAGGACTATTGTTCAGATATACTCTATTCCTACTTAACACTCATTGTGACAACAATTCAAATATCCTCTATTCCTACCTAACACTCATCGGGACTACTATTCAGATATCCTCTGTTTCTACCCGGCCTAAGACCAAGATTGTTATTCAGACATCTTCTGTTTCTACTTGGCAAAAACCCGGACTACAATTCTGATATCCTCTTTTTCTACTCGGTCTAAGACCAAGACTACTATTCAGATATCCTCTATTTCTACTCGGCCTAAGACCAAGATTGCTGTTCAGATATCATTTGTTTTTACTTGCCAAAAACCAGGACTGTTGTTTAGATATCCTCTGTTCCTACCTAACACACATTGGGACTGCTATTCAGATATCCTCAGTTCCTACCTGACACTAATCAGGCCTGCTATTCAGACATACTCTGTTCCTACTTAACACTCATTGGGACTGCTATTTAGATATCCTCTATTTCTACCCGTTCTAAGAGCAAGACTGCTATTCAGACATCCTCTGTTTGTACTTGGAAAAAACCAAGACTGTGGTTTAGATAACCTCTATTCCTACTTAACAAAAATCAAGACTACTATTCAGATATCCTTTGTTTCCACCCGGCCTAAGACCAAGAATGCTGTTCAGATATCAACTCTTTTTACTCTGCAAAAACTAGGACTGGCGTTTAGATATCCTCTGTTCCTACCCTGCCAAAGACCAAGACTACCGTTCAGATATCGTCTACTTCTACCTGACAAAAACGAGAACTGTTGTTCATATATCCTCTGTTCCGACTTGACATTCCTCCAGACTGCTATTTTGATATCTTCTGTTTCTACCCACCCTAAGACCAAGATTGGTAATCAGGCATCCTCTATTTCTACTTGGTAAAAACCAGGACAACTAATTAGATATCCTTTATTTCTTCCTGACACTCATCGGGGCTGCTATTCAGATATCCTCTGTTTCTATCTAGCCCGAGACCAAGACTGCTATTTAGATATCCTCTATTTCTACCCGGCCTAAGACCAAGACTGCTGTTCAGACATCATCTATTTTTACTCTTCAAAAACCAGGACTGCTGTTTAGATATCCTCTATTCCTACCCAGCCAAAGACCAAGACTGCAATTCAGATATCGTCTACTACTACTTGACAAAAACGAGGACTGTTGTTCATATATCCTTTCTTCTTACCTGACACTCCTCGGGATTGCTATTCTGATAACTTATGTTTCTATCTGCCCTAAAACCAAGACTGCTATTCAGGCATCCTCTTTTTTTACTTGGTAAAAACCAGGACTACTGATTAGATATCTTTTATTTCTTCCTAACACTCATCGTGGCTGCCATTCAGATATCCTCTGTTTCTATCCAGCCCAAGACCCAGACTGCTATTTGGATATCCTATTGTTCAAATATCCTCTTTTCCTACCTTTCACTCATCAGGACAACTGTTCAGATATCCTCTGTTTCTACCTGACAAAAACCAAGACTGCTATACAAATATCCTCAATTCATACTTGACACTAATCGGGCCTGCTATTCAGATGTCCTCAGTTCCGAATTGACATTCACTGGGACTGCTATTCAGATATCCTCTGTTTCAACCCGTCCTAAGAATAAGACTGTTATTCAGCCATCCTTTGTTCCTACATGGTGACAACCAAGACTATGGTTCAGATATCCTCTATTCCTACCAGAAAAAAATCAAGACTGCTATTCAACCATCCTTTGTTTCTACATGGCAAAAACCAAGACAATGGTTCAGATATCCTCTGTTCCTTCTAGGAAAAAATCAAGACTGCTATTCAGATATCCTCTGTTTCTACTCGGCCTAACACTAATATTGCTTATCAAGTATCGTCTGTCTTTACTCTACAAAAACTAGGACTGTTGTTTAGATATCCTCTGTTCCTACCCGTCCTAAGACCAAGATTGCTATTTAGACATCCTCTGTTTCTACTTGACAAAAACCAGGACTGCAATTCAGATATCCTCTACTTATACCCGGCCTAAGACCAAGACTGCTATTTGCATATCCTCCATTTCTACTTGGCAAAAACCAGGATTGTTGTTCAGATATCGTCTTTTCCTACCTCGCACTCATCGAGATTGCTATTTAGATATCCTCTGTTTCTACCTAGCCTAAGACCAAGACTGCAATTCAGATATCGTATACTTCTACTTGGCAAAAACCAAGATTGTTGCTCACACATCCTCTGTTCCTACTTAACACTCCACGGGACTACTATTCTGATATCCTCTGTTCGTACCCACCATAAGACCAAGACTGCTATTCAGACATCCTTTGTTTCTACTTGGTAAATACCAGGACTGCTGTTCAAATATCCTTTATTTCTTCCAATCACATATCGAGGCTACTATTCAGATATCCTCTATTTCTATCCGGCCAAAGACCAAAACTGCTATTTGGATATCCTCTACTTCTACTTAGCAAAAACCAGGACTGTTGTTTAGATATCCTTTGTTCCTACCTTACACTCATCGGGACAACTATTCAGATATCCTCTATTTCTACCTGTACTAAGACGAAGACTGTTATTCAGACATCCTCTGTTCCTACCCGGCTAAAGACCAAGACTGCTGTTTAGACATCATCGGTTTTTACTCTACAAAAACTAGGACTGCTGTTTAGATATCCTCTATTCCTACCCAGCCAAAGACCAAGACTGCAATTCAGATATCGTCTACTACTACTTGACAAAAACGAGGACTGTTGTTCATATATCCTCTGTTCTTACTTGACACTCCTCGGGATTGCTATTCTGATAACTTGTGTTTCTACCCACCATGAGACCAAGACTGCTATTCAAACATCCTCTGTTTCTACTTGGTAAAAACCAGGACTGCTGTTCAAATATCCTTTATTTCTTCCAAACACATATTGAGGCTGCTATTCAGATATCCTCTGTTTCTATCCAGCCCAAGACTAAAACTGCTATTTGGATATCCTCTACTTCTACTTAGAAAAAACCAGGACTGTTATTCAGATATTCTCTATTCCTACCTTACACTCATCGGGACAGCTATTCAGATATCCTCTGTTTCTACCTGTACTAAGACGAAGACTGTTATTCAGACATCCTCTGTTCCTACCCGGCTAAAGACCAAGACTGCTGTTCAGACCTCATTGGTTTTTACTCTACAAAAACTAGGACTGCTGTTTAGATATCCTCTATTCCTACCCAGCCAAAGACCAAGACTGCAATTCAGATATCGTCTACTACTACTTGACAAAAACGAGGACTGTTGTTCATATATCCTCTGTTCTCACTTGACACTCCTCGGGATTGCTATTCTAATATGTTGTGTTTCTACCCACCATGAGACCAAGACTGCTATTCAGACATCCTCTGGTTCTACTTGGTAAAAACTAGGACTACTGATTAGGTATCCTTTATTTCTTCCTAACACTCATCGTGGCTGCCATTCAGATATCCTCTGTTTCTATCCAGCCCAAGACCCAGACTGCTATTTGGATATCCTATTGTTCAAATATCCTCTGTTCCTACCTCTCACTCATCAGGACAACTATTCAGATATCCTCTGTTTCTACCTGACAAAAACCAGGACTGCTATACAAATATCCTCAATTCCTACCTGAGACTAATCGGGCCTGCTATTCAGATATCCTCAGTTCCTAATTGACATTCATTGGGCCTGCTATTCAGATATCCTCAGTTCCTAATTGACAATGATTGGGCCTGCTATTCAAATATCCTCAGTTCCTAATTGACATTCATTGGGACTGCTATTCAGATATCCTTTGTCTCTACCCGTCCTAAGAATAAGATTGCTATTCAGCAATCCTTTGTTCCTACATGGCGAAAACCAAGACTATGGTTTAGATATCCTCTGTTCCTACCAGAAAAAAAATCAAGACTACTATTCAACCATCCTTTGTTTCTACATGGCAAAAACCAAGACAATGGTTCAGATATCCTCTGTTCCTTCTAGAAAAAAATCAAGACTGCTATTCAGATATCCTCTGTTTCTACTCGGCCTAACACTAATACTGCTTATCAAGTATCGTCTATTTTTACTCTACAAAAACTAGGACTGTTGTTTAGACATCCTCTGTTCCTACCCGTCCTGAGACCAAGATTGCTATTTAGACATCCTCTGTTTCTACTTGACAAAAACCAGGACTGCAATTCAGATATCCTCTACTTATACCCAGCCTAAGACCAAGACTGCTATTTGCATATCCTTCATTTCTACTTGGCAAAAACCAGGATTGCTGTTCAGATATCGTCTTTTCCTACCTCGCACTCATCGAGATTGCTATTTAGATATCCTCTGTTTCTACCCAGCCTAAGACCAAGACTGCAATTCAGATATCGTATACTTCTACTTGGCAAAAACCAAGATTGTTGCTCACACATCCTCTGTTCCTACTTAACACTCCTCGGGACTACTATTTTGATATCCTCTGTTTGTACCCACCATAAGACCAAGACTGCTATTCAGACATCCTCTGTTTCTACTTGGTAAATACCAGGACTGCTGTTCAAATATCCTTTATTTCTTCCAAACACATATCGAGGCTGCTATTCAGATATCCTCTGTTTATATCCGGCCAAAGACCAAAACTACTATTTGGATATCCTCTACTTCTACTTAGCAAAAACCAGGACTGTTGTTTAGATATCCTCTGTTCCTACCTTACACTCATCGGGACAGCTATTCAGATATCCTCTGTTTCTACCTGTACTAAGACGAAGACTGTTATTCAGACATCCTCTGTTCCTACCCGGCTAAAGACCAAGACTGCTGTTTAGACATCATCGGTTTTTACTCTACAAAAACTAGGACTGCTGTTTAGATATCCTCTATTCCTACCCAGCCAAAGACCAAGACTGCAATTCAGATATCGTCTACTACTACTTGACAAAAACGAGGACTGTTGTTCATATATCCTCTGTTCTTACTTGACACTCCTCGGGATTGCTATTCTGATAACTTGTGTTTCTACCCACCATGAGACCAAGACTGCTATTCAAACATCCTCTGTTTCTACTTGGTAAAAACCAGGACTGCTATTCAAATATCCTTTATTTCTTCCAAACACATATCGAGGCTACTATTCAGATATCCTTTGTTTCTATCTAGCCCAAGACCAAAACTGCTATTTGGGTATCCTCTACTTCTACTTAGCAAAAACTAGGATTGTTGTTCAGATATCCTCTGTTCCTACCTTACATTCATTGGGACAGCTATTCAGATATCCTCTGTTTCTACCTGTACTAAGACCAAGACTGTTATTCAGACATCGTCTGTTCCTACCCGGCTAAAGACCAAGACTGCTGTTCAGACATCATCTACTTTTACTCTACAAAAACTAGGACTGTTGTTTAGATATCCTCTATTCCTACCCAACCAAAGACCAAAACTGCAATTTAGATATCGTCTAGTACTGCTTGACAAAAACGAGGACTTTTGTTCATATATCCTCTGTTCTTACTTGACAGTCCTCGGGATTGCTATTCTGATAACTTGTGTTTCTACCCACCTTAAGACCAAGACTACTATTCAGGCATCCTCTGTTTCTACTTGGTAAAAACCAGGACTACTTATTAGATATCCTTTATTTCTTCCTGACACTCATCGTGGCTACCATTCAGATATCCTCTGTTTCTATCCAGCCTAAGACCCAGACTGCTATTTGGATATCCTGTTGTTCAAATATCCTCTGTTCCTACCTTTCACTCATCGGGACAACTATTCAGATATCCTCTGTTTCTACCTGGCAAAAACCAGGATTGCTATACAGATATCCTCAATTCCTACCTGACACTAATTGGGCCTGCTATTCAGATGTCCTCAGTTCCTAATTGACATTCATTGGGACTACTATTCAGATATCCTCTATTTCTACCCGTCCTAAGAATAAGACTGCAATTCAGCCATCCTTTGTTCCTACATGGCAAAAACCAAGACTATGGTTCAGATATCCTCTGTTCCTACCAGAAAAAAATCAAGACTGCTATTCAGCCATCCTTTGTTTCTACATGGCAAAAACCAAGACAATGGTTTAGATATCCTCTGTTCCTACCAGAAAAAAATCAAGACTGCTATTCAGATATCCTCTGTTTCTACTCGGCCTAACACTAATACTGCTTATCAAGTATCGTCTGTTTTTACTCTACAAAAACCAGGACTGTTGTTTAGATATCCTCTGTTCCTACCCGTCCTAAGACCAAGATTACTATTTGGACATCCTCTATTTTTACTTGGCAAAAACCAGGACTGCAATTCAGATATCCTCTACTTATTCTCGGCCTAAGACCAGGACTGCTATTTGCATATCCTCTGTTTCTACTTGGCAAAAACCAAGATTGCTGTTCAGATATCCTCTTTTCCTACCTGACACTCATCGAGATTGCTATTTAGATATCCTCTGTTTCTACCCGGCCTAAGACCAAGACTGCAATTCAGATATCATCTACTTTGACTTGGCAAAAACCAGGACTGTTGCTCATACATCCTCTGTTCCTACTTAACACTCCTCGGGACTACTATTTTGATATCCTCTATTTCTACCCACCATAAGACCAAGACTTCTATTCAGACATCCTCTGTTTCTACTTGGTAAAAACCAGGACTGCTGTTCAAATATCCTTTCTTTCTTCCAAACACATATCGAGGCTGCTATTTAGATATCCTCTGCTTCTATCTGGCCCAAGACCAAAACTGCTATTTGGATATCCTCTACTTCTACGTAGCAAAACCCAAGACTATTGTTTAGATATCCTCTGTTCCTACCTTACACTCATCGGGACAGCTATTCAAATATCCTCTGTTTCTACCTGTACTAAGACCAAGACTGTTATTCAGACATCCTCTGTTCCTACTCGGCTAAAGACCAAGACTGCAATTCAGATATCATCTACTTCTACTTGATAAAAACAAGAACTGTTGTTTATATATCCTCCGTTGCTACTGCTTATCAGGTATCATCTATTTTCACTTTGCAAAAACAAGGACTGTTGTTTAGATATCCTCTGTTTCTTCCCACCCTAAGACCAAGCTGCTATTCAGGCATCCTATGTTTCTACTTGCAAAAAACTAGGACTGCTGATCAGATATTCTTTATTTCTTCTTGACACTAATCGGGGCTACTACTCAGATATCCGTTGTTTCTATCCAGCCCAAGACCAAGACTTCTATTTGGATATCCTCTAATTCTACTTGGCAAAAATCGGTATTGTTGTTCAGATATCCTTTGTTCCTACCTTACACATATCGGGATAGCTATTCAGATATCCTTTGTTTCTACCTGTCGTAAGACCAAGACTACTATTCAGACATCCTCTATTTGTACTTGGCAAAAGCCAAGACTGTGGTTCAGATATCCTTTGTTCCTACCAGACAAAAATCATGACTGCTACTAAGATATCCTCAGTTTCTACCCAGCCAAAGATCAAGACGACTATTCAGACATCGTCTGTTTTTACTCTACAAAAACCAGGACTACTGTTTAGATATCCTTTATTCCTACCTAGCCGAAGACCAAGACTGCAGTTCAGATATTGTCTACTTCTACTTGACAAAAACGAGGACTGTTGTTCATATATCCTCTGTTCCTACTTGGCATTCCCCGGGACTGCTATTCTGATATCTTCTGTTTCTACCCACCTTAAGACCAAGATTGCTATTCAGGCATCCTCTGTTTCTAGTTGGTAAAAACCAGGACTACTGACCAAATATCCTTTATTTCATCATGACACTCATCGGGGCTACTACTTGAAGGAAAAATTCTGGTTTTGTATCTCATACAAAACACATAGCGGAAGCAACAAATAAGGATCTATTTCATTCATGATTGATAACGTGCACTATGTAAATTTCAGAATTTAAGAACAAGATGGCGTACCTTGGTGTGGAGAAATTCAAAACAATGATTAGAAGCACTTGGGAACACTTTTAATCTTCACTCCAATTCCACTTTACGCCCAAGATGTGTGGTCTCTTAATCAGTTTTCAAGGGAGAATGAAAGTGTGTCTCACATTCTCTCACACACCGTTTCTTTTTCTTTTCTAATCTCTTCTAATAAAAATTATGTATGTTTCTCCCTTTATAACTAACTGATTATCTAATTGGGTTGGCCTAATGGGCCTTTCCAATTGGGCTTTAGTGTGTGGCTTGGAATGGGACCAAAAGGGACCAATAAGACACTAGCTCCAATGGGCCTTGGGCTTTTCCGTCAACTCTTGACAAGTCCAAAGTTACCATTAATTATATTTAATACCACTATATAAATATAATTGCACTCTAGGCCTTATTAATAAATTATATCCCAAGACTTTATTATACATGCAACCCCTTCATTAAATATTCGTAGTAACACAAAGTCATAAATGTAGACTGCCACTTTGTAAATTACTACATCTTATCATTGAGTACCCGGTTTAATTCTTTAAAGTTATTCATTATATATTTATGAAATCCAATTTCATAAATATATACTTTAGTAATTTCTTACTAAAGTGGTTAGGCCTAACTCTCTGAATAACTGAACCCATTAAACTTATCTCAAGGGAATATTTTATATCTCCATCAAGAGACTATGAATTCCATCTTGAGAATATATGTTCCATCAACACTAAATGTGGCTGCCCAAAATACTGAGGTTTTGACCATCACTTTAGACCTCACTCTTGATATATCAAAGCAACCTACACCTCATGATCAGGTCCATTATTCTCTCAGGATTAAGAGTTCATGCTAATAGAAATCGTAAGATTTATTATTCATTTGACAGTCTTTAGGAGAATAATAAATCTCACAACGGTCCTGTTCAATATGTCTTAACTCTTAAAACATATCAACTAGAAGTCTCCACTTCCATGATCAAGACAAATCATCTTAGTTGATACGTTATAGTCTTCGCAGATGAAATGCCCAATTTCATCATTGACTACGAACTATAAATTCTAAGTTTACAAAGAACTTGTGATTTACATCTTCTATGACTTTTCACATAAATCACATACAATGCATCTCATGGACTATATGATAATGTCCCATATTCATGTTACCATTATTTTAGATAATAATAAAACAACTTTATCAATCACAATATTAAGTCATACATCATGTCATACATAATATCATACATAATATCATACATAGCATCATACAATAGGATTTAAGGGCACAAATCCTAACAATCTCCCACTTGCCCTAAAGACTATTGTAAACTAATCTAACTCCCATTGCTTCCAAATGTGAATCGAAAGTCCTTTGAGGCAAGGTTTTGGTAAAAGGATCTGCTAGATTATTTGCACTTTCAATCTTTGCTACCACAACATCTCCACGAGCAACAATGTCTCGAATGATGTGGTACTTCCTCTCAATGTGCTTTCCTTTCTTGTGATTCCTTGGATCTTTGGATTGTGCAACCGCTCCACTATTGTCACAAAATAATGTGATGGGAACTTGCTCCATTCTCACGACACCAAGATCAGAAAGGAATTTCTTGAGCCAAACAGCCTCCTTTGCTGCTTCACAAGCAGCAACGTACTCGGCTTCCATGGTGGAGTCCGCAATACAAGATTGCTTAACACTCCTCCAACTTATGGCTCCACCTCCCAAGGTGAAAACACATCTTGAAGTGGATTTTCTGAAATCTAGATCTGACTGAAAGTCTGAATCTGTATAGCCAATGGGAATCAAATCCTCACTATGGTAAACAAGCATATAATCTCTCGTTCTCCTAAGATACTTAAGAATATGCTTTACAGCTTGCCAATGTTTTGGTCCTAGATTTGATTGATATTGGCTGACCATGCCAACTGAATAACAAATATCTGGTCTAGTACAAAGCATGGCATACATGAGACTTCCCACTGCAGAAGCATAAGGAACTTGTCTCATCATATTTTCTTCCTCTTGAGTCTTAGGCCTTTGGTCATCAGACAGAGGAACTCCATGTCTAAAAGGAAGCAATCCTTTCTTGGAGTTTTGCATTCTAAACCGTTCTAGAACCTTATCTATATATCCAGTTTGTGATAAGCCTAACATCTTATTCTTGCGATCTCGCCAAAGCTTGATCCCTAGAATAAAGTTAGCCTCACCCAAGTCCTTCATATCAAATTGGCTTGACAACCAAACTTTAACCAATGACATTACCCCTACATCATTCCTAATGAGTAGAATATCATCAACATAAAGCACTAGGAACATTACTACTTTGTCTCGATGTCTTTTGTACACACATGGTTCATCAAGATTTTGTTCAAAACCAAATGACTTGATTGCTTGATCAAATCTAATGTTCCATGACCTAAATGCTTGTTTAAGTCCATAAATGGACCTATTCAACTTGCATACCATATGCTCTTGGTTCTTTGCTATGAAACCTTCTGGTTGCAACACGTATATTTCTTCTTCAAGATTGTCATTAAGAAATGCAGTCTTTACATCCATTTGTCAAATCTCATAATCATAATGAGCAGCAATGGATAAGAGAATTCTGATAGATTTAAGCATGGCTACTGGCGAAAAAGTTTCATCATAATCAATACCTTCGTTTTGTGTATACCCTTTTACCACTAGTCTTGCTTTAAAGGTTTCAACATTTCCATCTATCCCTCTCTTCCTCTTGTAAACCCATTTGCAACCAACAAGTTTAATGCTGTTAGGCACCTTTACAAGATCCCATACATGATTGGAATACATAGAATCCAATTCAGATTTCATAGCTTGGACCCAATGATGTGCATCTATATCACTCATAGCTTCATCATAAGTGTAAGGATCCGATTCAGCCTCTTCTGAGATAGCCTCATAAGTTTCTCCCAAACCTATGAATCTTATAGGAGGCCGAACAATTCTCCCACTACGACGAGGCACCTGTGTACTAGACATCTCATGAGTAGTATCTTGTGGTGTATCTAATACAACCACATCATCCCTAGTTTCATCCATTGGTTGTTCAACTACAGGCTCATTCATTTCAGCCAAGACAACTCCACTTCTAGGAGTAAAATTATTCACATAGTCATTTTCCAAGAATTTGGCATTTGTGCTAACAAACACTTTATTATCCTTATGACCATAGAATAAACCTCCTACTGTTCCTTTTGGATACCCTACAAAAAATACAACTTCTGTTTTAGACTGTAACTTGTCAGACTTTCCTTTCAACACATGTGCTGGACAACCCCAAATGTGGAGATGTCTCATACTAGGCTTACGCCCATTCCACAACTCTACAGGTGTTTTAGGAATAGACTTCGAAGGTACTAAATTCAGAAGATACATTACAGTATTTAAGGCATATCCCCAAAAAGAAATTGGTAGAGTCGAATAACTTAACATGGACCTAACCATATCTAAAAGAGTCCTATTCCTTCTTTCTGCTACACCATTTTGTTATGGAGTTCCAGGTGCAGTCAACTGGGATATAATCCCATTTTCAGTTAAGTAATCCTTAAAATCACCAAGAAGGTATTCGCCACCTCGATCAGATCGAATGGCCTTTATGTGCTTACCCAATTGATTTTCAACTTCAACCCTAAACTCTTTGAACTTTTCAAAAGCTTCGGACTTCCGTTTCATTAGGTACACATAACCAAATCTAGAGTAATCATCAGTGAAAGTAATGAAATACTCATAGCCACCTCTTGCTTGGATTGACATAGGACCACATACATCTGAATGTACTAGTTCAAGCAAATCTTGCGCTCTCCTACCTTTTGCATTAAAAGGTCGTTTGGTCATCTTACCTTCCAAACAAGATTCGCAAACTAGAAAACCATCAAAGTCCATGGGCTATAAAAGTCCATCTTTGATTAGTCTTTGAATCCTATTTGAATTAATATTACCTAAACGCAAGTGCCATAGATATGCATCACTAGTAGAAGGAAACTTTCTCTTTAATGATTTCACATGAAAGTTGCTATCTAATTCAGAATTGTATAATTCATGCTTATTAGGAGTTAAAATATAAAGAACATCTACAATATTGCCAGAACAGATAAACACTTTATCCTTCTTTATTACAACATTGTCTTTCAGAATAACACAATATCCATGTTTACCTAAGTAAGTTGCAGAAATTAAATTCCTACGAACATTAGGTACATACAAACAGTCTTCCAATATTAAAACTCTAGACTTAAAACACAAATTAAACACTCCAACAGCTTCAACCGGAATCTTGCTCCCATCAGCCAAAGTAAGAAATAGTTCTCCCTCATTCAACTTTCTGGTCTCCTAGAACCCCTACAAAGAATTCCAGATATGATTAGTACAACCTGAATCCACACACCAGGAATCTGTTGGATTCTGTACCAAACATATTTCAAGAAGAAATGAACTTTTCATACCTTTATTCATGGCAGCCTTGAATGTTGGACATTCCTCTTCCAATGTCCTTTCTCACCACAATGGAAATACTTTCCTTTGTTGGCAACCCCTAAGGCTATTTGTTTACCATCTTTCTTATTGAAGTCCTTATTCTTCTTCTTACCCTTGCCTTTCGACTTAGGTTGAGAAGTAGAAGCTTCACCCACATTGGCTTCAACACTAGAAGTACCAAGGATGCCTTCCGCCGCCACTAACTCATTCATTAATTCAGACAAAGAATAAATCTTTTTGTTCATATTATAATTGAGTCTGAATTCCTTGAATGATTCTGGTAGTGACTGGAGTATCATATCCACTTGGGATTCTCCGTTAATGTCGGCACCTAAAACTTCCAATGTGTTCAAATTAGCAATCATCCTAAGGCAATGCTCTCTCATTGAACTTCCTACAGCCATTTTGGTATTATAAATTTGTCTCATGGTTTCTTACCTTGCAGAACGGCCTTGCTCACCAAACATCTCCTTCAGACTATGCATTCTGTCCGAAGCAAGTTCTACATCCTGCATTTGATGCTGTAGAACATTTGAGATAGATGCTAGGATATAGCACTTGGCCATCTCATTAGATTTCTGCCAACGATCATATCTCTGTTTTTCCTCAAGAGGAGCATCTAATGAAGGAAAGGTAGGACATGGTTGAGTAAGCACATATTTGTGCTCTTCAGCAGTAAGAACAATGTCCAAATTTCTTTTCCAGTCATCATAGTTGGATCAAGTCAGTTTGTTTTAGTTAAGAATAGAAACAAGTGGACTAAATGATGCCATGACAAAATCTGAAAATAATAAACATGAATATAATAAGTAAACTGGACATTATCAATTTAGCATATAAGCATATAATATGGAACCTTAATAAAACCATAAAATAATATATGCAACGACAACCCAATCTCATATTCAATATCCCTCAGCAGAGTGAACATAAAATACTATGATTGATTGAGAACTATTCTCATTATTAGTACTATCATGATAACTCTTATCAAATACTAATAATATGTCGTTTTACATTTAGCCTCTAAGTAATAATAGTAAGAACTCAGCATAGAGGATACTATAATACTTAGTCTAGTGTATACCATTGTCTAGAATCATGTGTAACCACATTTCATCCCTTTAACAGGCTTATTTTGTAGTACTATGATAAAACACCCTCCGCATGGAATGCAAAACTTGAAGCTAAGACAAGGTGTTTATCAAACCACTATAAACCAGGAAATTCAATATTGTAGGACAATGAAATAAATACTCTCCGCATGGAATGCTAAGCTCGAGGCAAAGACAAAGTATCTATTTCAAACTACTATGAACCAACAATAAAGGCCGTGAGATCCAACCCTTGTATCTCTCTCCCACTAGATATTTTAAATTAAAGGTTTTTAAGGTCAAGAATCATAATAATGCTAGACACGTGAAAAAATATAATCCTAATCTCAACAGGAATAAATTTCATTAAACTAGCATTAACATATATAAATATATATAACGTAATAAAAACCCTTATTATATATAAAAATTTATATTATATTATATATAATATAATATACAAATTAATATATATAATATATAATTATATATATATATATATATATATTGTACGGATTGCATGGCTTGGTTGTTTGCATGCATAATCCTTATAAAACAAAGTACATGACAATTATGTCAATAAGCCAAAACATGCACTAAATGCCAACCAAGGATTCATATATATATATATATATATATATATATATAAATATATATGTACATAACCTTCAGATGTTAGAATGCTTTATACGGATTCAATCTTTTAAATGCTTTATACGGTTTAATATATGCAAGAAGATGGCCAAGCCTTGCTCCAAGCCATGCAATCCGATCAAGCCATGCAATGAAGCCAAGCCATGCAATGGCATTCAAACGATACAAGAAAAGTTCCAAATAGTGCATGCAGTTAACAATTACAAAAACAATTATTTCATAAATTAGTAACTGTATGTAAGAACCATAAAGGCACGGCACTATTCACTTCATCTTGTGGGCATCATTCACGCACAGTACATATCTATGCAATCCCATATTCTTCCATTAATAGTAATTGAATCAATGACCAATCCGTACACATGTAGAACAATATATCACATATATTTATCAATGCACACAAAATTTATGAAACAATATCTTTATGCAGAAACTTGAAAACACAAAGATAACGGTTTTCTTAAATTCTACAATTCAATCACACGCTATACAATCATGATATGAAAACCTGGCTCTGATACCAATTGAAGGAAAAAATCTAGTTTTGTGTCTCATACAAAATACATAGCGGAAGCGACAAACAAGGATCTATTTTATTTATGACTAATAGCGTGCACTATGTAAATTTCAAAATTTAAGAACAAGATGGCGTACCTTGGTATGGAGAAATTCAAAAAAAAGATTAGAAGCACTTGGGAACACTTTTAATCTTCTCTCCAATTCCACTTTACGCCCAAGATGTGTGGTCTCTTAATCAGTTTTCAAGGGAGAATGAAAGTGTGTCTCACACTCTCTCACACACCGTTTCTTTTTCTTTTCTAATCTCTTCTAATAAAAATTCTGTATGTTTCTCCCTTTATAACTAACTGATTATCTAATTGGGCTGGCCTATTGGGCCTTTCCAATTGGGCTTTAGTGTGTGGCTTGGAATGGGACCAAAAGGGACCAATAAGACACTAGCTCCAATGGGCCTTGGGCTTTTCCGTCAACTCTTGACAAGTCCAAAGTTACCATTAATTATATTTAATACCACTATATAAATATAACTGCACTCTAGGCCTTATTAATAAATTATATCCCAAGACTTTATTATACATACAACCCCTTCATAAAATATTCGTAGTAACACAAAGTCATAAATGTAGACTGCCACTTTGTAAATTACTACATCTTATCATTGAGTACCCGATTTAATTCTTTAAAGTTATTCATTATATATTTATGAAATCCAATTTCATAAATATATACTTTAGTAATTTCTTACTAAAGTGGTTAGGCCTAACTCTCTGAATAACTGAACCCATTAAACTTATCTCAAGAGAATATTTTATATCTCCATCAAGAGACTATGAATTCCATCTTGAGAATATATGTTCCATCAACACTAAATGTGGCTGCCCAACATACTGAGGTTTTGACCATCACTTTAGATCTCACTCCTGATATATCAAAGCAACCTACACCTCATGATCAGGTCCATTATTCTCTCAGGATTAAGAGTTCATGCAAATAGAAGTCGTGAGATTTATTATTCATTTGACAGTCGTTAGGAGAATAATAAATCTCACAGCGGTCCTGTTCAATATGTCTTTACTCTTAAAACATATCAACATATCAACTAGAAGTCTCCACTTCCATGATCAAGACAAATCATCTTAGTTGATACGTTATAGTCTTCGCAGATGAAATGCCCAATTTCATCACCGACTACGAACTATAAATTCTGAGTTTACAAAGAACTTGTGATTTACATCTTCTGTGACTTTTCACATAAATCACATACAATGCATCTCATGGACTATATGATAATGTCCCATATTCATGTTACCATTATTTTAGATAATAATAAAATAACTTTATCAATCACAATATTAAGTCATACATCATGTCATACATAATGTCATACATAATATCATACATAGCATCATATAATAGGATTTAAGGGCACAAATCCTAACACTACTCAGATATCCTTTGTTTCTATCCAGCCCAAGAGCAAGACTGTTGTTTGGATATCCTCTATTTCTACTTGGCAAAAACCAAGACTGTTGTTCAGATATCCTCTGTTCCTACCTTACACTCATCGGGACAGCTATTCAGATATCCTCTGCTTCTACCTGTCCTAAGACCAAGACTGCTATTCAGACATCCTCTTTTTCTGCCTGGCAAAAACTAGGATTGCTATTCAGACATCCTCAGTTCTTACCTAACACTAATCGGGCCTGCTATTCAGATATCCTCTGTTCCTACTTGACATTCATCGGGACTGCTATTCAGATATCCTCTATTTCTACCCATCCTAAAAACAAGACTGCTATTCAGACATCTTCTCTTTGTACTTGGCAAAAACCAAGATTGTGGTTCAGATATCCTCTGTTCCTACCTTGCAAAAATCAAGACAGCTATTTAGATATCCTTAGTTTCTACCCAGCCTAAGACCAAGACTACTGTTCAGACATCATCTATTTTTACTCTACAAAAACTAGGACTGTTGTTTAGATATCCTTTATTCCTACCCAGCCAAAGACCAAGACTGCAGTTCAGATATCGTCTACTTCTACTTGACAAAAATGAGGACTGTTGTTCATATATCCTCTGTTCCTACTTGACACTCCTTGGGACTGCTATTCTGATATCTTCTGTTTCTACACACCCTAAGACCAAGACTGCTATTCAGGCATCCTCTGTTGCTACTTGGTAAAAACCTGGACTACTGATTAGATATCCTTTATTTCTTCCTGACACTCATCGTGGCTACCATTCAGATTTCCTCTGTTTCTATCCAACCCAAGACCCAGACTGCTATTTGGATATCCTGTTGTTCAAATATCCTCTATTCCTACCTTTCACTCATCGAGACAACTATTTAGATATCCTCTGTTTCTACCTGGAAAAAACCAGGACTGCTTTATTGATATCCTCAATTCCTACTTGACACTAATCAGACTTGCTATTCAGATATCCTCAATTCCTACTTGACATTCATCGGGACTGCTATTCAGATATCCTCTGTTTCTACCCGTCCTAAGAATAAGACTGCTATTCAGCCATCCTTTATTTCTACTTGGTAAAAACCAAGACTGTGGTTCAGATATCCTCTGTTCCTACCAGACAAAAATCAAGACTACTATTCAGATATCCTCTGTTTCTACTCGGCCTAAGACCAATATTGCTTATTAGCTATCATCTGTTTTTACTCTGCAAAAACCAATACTGTTGTTTAGGTATCCTCTATTCCTACCCGTCCTAAGACCGAGACTACTATTCAAAAATCTTCTGTTTCTATTTGGCAAAAACCAAGACTGCTATTCAGATATCCTCTATTTATATGGTCTAAGACCAAGACCACTATTTGGATATCCTCTGTTTCTACTCGACAAAATCCAAGATTGCTATTCAGATATCCTCTTTTCCTACCTGACACTCATCGGGATTGCTATTCAGATATCCTCTGTTTCTACCCGGCCTAAGACCAAGACTACAATTCAAATATCGTCTACTCCTACTTGGCAAAAACTAGGACTGTTGCTCATATATCCTCTGTTCCTACTTGACACTCCGCGGGACTACTATTTTGATATCCTCTGTTTCTACCCGCCATAAGACCAAGACTGCTATTCAGGGATCTTCTGTTTCTACTTGGTAATTACCATGACTGCTGTTCAGATATCCTCTGTTCTTACTCGACCTAAGACCAATACTGCTGTTCAGATATCATCTGTTTTTACTCTGCAAAAACTAGGACTGTTGTTTAAATATCCTTTGTTCCTACCTCTCCTAAGACCAAGACTGCTATTCAGACATCCTCTATTTCTACTTGGGAAAAATCAGGACTGTTATTCAGATATCCTCTATTTCTACCTGGCCTAAGTCTAAGACTGCTATTTTGATATCCTTTATTTCTATTTTGATATCCTCTATTCAGATATCTTAAGACCAAAAAACCAGGATTTCTGTTCAGATATCCTTTGTTCCTACCTGACATTCATCGGGCTTTCTATTCAGATATCCTTCGTTTCTACCCGGCCTATAAGACCAAGACAGAAATTCAGATATCGTCATCTTCTACTTGGAAAAAACTAGAACTGTTGTTTAGATATCCTCTGTTCCTACCTTACACTCATTGGGACAGCTATTCGGATATTCTCTGTTTCTACCTGTCTTAAGTCCAAGACTGCTATTCAGACATCCTTTGTTTCTACTTGGCAAAAACCAGGACTGCTATTCAGATATCCTCTGTCTCTACTCAGCCTAAGTCCAAGACTGCTATTCAGATATCCTTTGTTTGTACTTTGTAAAAACCAGGACTGTTGTTCGGATATCCTCTGTTCCTACTAAATACTTGTTAGGACTGCTATTTAGATATCCTTTGTTCCTACCAGACACTCATCGGGACAGCTATTCAGATATCATCTATTTCTACCCGGCCTAAGACCAAGATTGCTATTCAGATATCCTCTATTTCTACTAGGAAGAAAACAAGGACTGTAGTTCAAATATACTTTGTTCTGACTTGAAACTCATTGGGATAGTTATTCAGATATCCTCTGTTTCTGCCCCTCCTAAGACCAAGACTGCTATTCAGACATCCTCTATTTCTACTTGGCAAAAACTAGGAATGCTATTCAGATATCCTCTGTTTCTACTCAGCCTAAGTCCAAGACTACTTTTCGATTATCCTCTGTTTCTACTTGGCAAAAACCAAGTTAACAGTTCAGATATCCTCTACTCCTACTTGACACTCATAGGGACTACTATTCAGATATCCTCTATTCCTACCTAAAACTCATTGGGATAGCTATTCAGATATCCTCAGTTTCTACCTGGCCTAAGACTAAGACTATTATTCAAATATCTTCTGTTTTTACTAGGCAAAAACCAGGACTGTTGTTTAGAGACCTTCTATTCCTACCTGACACTCATCGGGACTGCTATTCAGATATCCTCTATTTCTGCATGAACTAAGACCAAGAATGCTATTTATACATCCAATGTTTCGATCCGACCTTAGACCAAGATAGCTATTCATACATCCACTATTTCTACTTGGAAAAAACAAGGACAATTGTTTAGATATCCTCTACCCCTACCTGACCCTCATCGGGACTGCTATTCAGATATCCTTTGTTTCTTCCCAGCCTAAAACCAAGACTGCTATTCAAATATCCTATGTTTCTACCCAGCCTAAGACCAAGACTATTATTCAGACATCCTCTGTTTGTACTTGGCAAAAACCGAGACAACTATTCAGATATTCTCTATTTCTACTCGGTCTAAGACCAAGGCTGCTATTCACATATCCTGTATTTCTACTCAGCAAAAACCAAGATTGCTGTTTAGATATCCACTGTTCCTACCTGACACTCATCGGGACTACAATTCAGATATCCTTTGTTCTTACCTAACACTTATCGGGACTGCTGTTAGAATGTGTGCCCTTAAATCCTATTGTATGATGCTATGTATTTTACTATGTATTTTATTATGTATGACTTAAATGTTCTATTTAATAAAGTTGTTTTACTATTATCTAAAATAATAGTAACATGAATATTGGGATATTATTATATAGTCCATGAGATGCATAGTATGTGATTTATGTGAAAAGTCACAAAAGATATAAATCATAAGTTCTTTGTAAACTCAGAATTTTAGTTCGTAGTCGGTGATGAAATTGAGCATTTCAACTGCGAAGACTATAACATATCAACTACAATGATTTGTCTTGATCATGGAAATGGAGATTTCTAGTTGATATGTTTTAAGAATTAAAATATATTGAACTGGACCGGTGTGAGATTTATTATTCTCCTAACGACTGTCAAATGAATAATAAACTCACGACTTATATTTGTATGAACTCTTAATCCTGAGAGAATAATGGACTTGATCATTAGGTGTAGGTTGCTTTGATATATCAGGAGTGAGATCTAGAGTTACGGTCAAAATCTCAGTATGTTGGGCAACCACATTTAATGTTGATGGTGTTAGGATGTTTGCCCTTAAATCCTATTGTATGATGCTATGTATTTTATTATGTATGACATTATGTATGACTTAATATTCTGTTTAATAAAGTTATTTTATTATTATCTAAAAATAATGGTAACATGAATATTGGGACATTATCATATAGTCCATGAGATGCATTGTATGTGATTTATGTGATTTAGTCACAAAAGATGTAAATTACAAGTTCCTTGTAAACTCAAAATGTAGTTCGTAGTCGGTAATGAAAATTGGGCATTTCATCTGCGAAGACAATAACATATCAATTAAGATGATTTGTCTTGATCATGGAAATGGAGATTTCTAGTTGATATGTTTTAAGAGTTAAAACATATTGAACTGGACCGTGTGAGATTTATTATTCTTCCAATGACTATTATATGAGTAATAAACTCACGACTTATATTTGCATGAACTCTTAATCCTGAGAGAATAATGGACTTGATCATGAGGTGTAGGTTACTTTGATATATCAGGAGTGAGATCTAGAGTAACGGTCAAAACCTCAGTACGTTGGGCAACTACATTTAGTGTTGATGGAACATATATTCTCAAGATGAAATTCATAGTCTCTTAACCGAGATACAAAATATTCCCTTGAGATAAGTTTAAGGGGATTGTTATTCAGAGAGTTAGGCCTAACCACTTTAATAAAGAGTTACTAAAGTATATATATTTATGAAATTGGATTTCATAAATATATATAATGAATAACTTTAAATGATTAAACCGGGTACTTAAGGAATTAAGATGTAATAATCTACAAAATGACAGTCTTCTTTCATGACTTTGTGTTACTATGAATATTTTATGAAGGGGTTGCATGTACAATAAAGTCTTGGGATATAATTTATAGATAAGGCCTAGAGTGCAACTATTTATTTAGTGGTATTAAATATAGTTAATGGTAACTTTGGACTCGTCAAGAGTTGACAGAAAAGCCCAAGGCCCATTAAAGCTAGTGTCTTATTGGTCCCTTTTGGTCCCACTCCAGGCCACACACTTAGGCCCAATTGGAAAGGCCCAAAAGGCCAGCCCAATTAGATAATCGGTTAGACACAAAGGGAGAAATATACAGAATTTTCTGTAGAGAATTGTAAGAACACTATTGTGAAATGGTGTAAGAAGTGTTAGACACTTTGACATTTTCTCCCTTTGGAACTGATTGAGAGACCACACATCTTGGGCGTTAGTGGAATTGGAGTGAAGATTGGAAGTGTTCCCAAGTGATTTTGATCTTCAGTTTTGAAATTCACTCCAAGGTACACTATCTTGTTCTTAAATTCTGAAACTTATATAGTACATGTTAACCTTTATGAATGGAGTAGATCCGTTATTTTTTCGCTGCGCACATGCATATTTTCATCAGATGGAACATATATTCTCAAGATGGAATTCATAGTCTCTTAACGGAGATACAAAATATTCCTTTGAGATAAGTTTAATGGGTTTGTTATTCAGAATGTTAGGCCTAACTACTTTAGTAAATAGTTACTAGAGTATATATTTATAAAATTGGATTTCATAAATATATGATGAATAACTTAAAAGATTAAACCGGGTACTCAAGGATATGATGTAGTAATTTACAAAGTGGCAGTCTACATTCATGACTTTGTGTTACTACGAATATTTTATGAAGAGGTTGCATATACAATAAAGGCTTGGGATATAATTTATAGATAAGGCCTAGAGTGCAACTATATTTATATAGTGGTATTAAATATAGTTAATGGTAACTTTGGACTTGTCAAGAGTTGACAGAAAAACCCAAGGCCCATTGGAGCTAGTATCTTATTGGTCCCTTTTGGTCCCACTCCAAGCCACACACTTAAGCCCAATTGGAAAGGCTCTAAAGGCCAGCCTAATTAGATAATCGGTTAGACACAAAGGGAAAAACATACAGAAATTTCTGTAGAGAATTTTGAAAGAACACTATTGTGAAGTGGTGTATGTAAGTATTGGATACTTTGACATTCTCCCTTTGGAACTGATTAAGAGACCACACATCTTGGGCATTAGTGGAATTGGAGTGAAGATTGAAAGTGTTCCCAAGTGCTTCTGATCTTTAGTTTTGAAATTCACCGCTCCAAGGTACACTATCTTATTCTCAAATTCTGAAACTTATATAGTACATGTTAACTTTTATGAATGAAGTAGATCCGTTATTTTTCCGCTGCACACATGCATATTTCCTTCAAATGGTATCAGAGCGATCTTCATTTCGTATCTGTTTAACATGTTTATAGTTTTGGAATTATAGACAATAGTTTCATATTGTTAGAAGTTTGTTTTCTGCATGGTTCTTGAAATTATTGTTTGATAAAAATTGATTTGATGTTATGATGTTTAATTTTTAGTTTAAGTATGTTAAACTGAACTTTAAGGCTATAGCATCAATGAAATTCAGTTTTGATATCAATTTCTGTTCATTATGATCGTATGCTGGTTGTTTTGTACATGAAAACGTAGAAAAACTGTTTTAGAAAAATTCTGGAAAATTCAAAATTCGCAACGCTCGATCGATCGAGGATCTATCAAGCATCTATCAAGCTGACAGAAGATCTCTCAATCGATCGAGGATCTGTTGAAAATCAATCGAACTTCATAGAACTTATTCTCGATCGATCGAGAATCTGTCGAGGATCGATCGAGGACTGTGTATTCAGAATTTTTCTAAGTGTTTTTACATATATAAAGAGCAAGGCAATGTGTAATTAGTTTATGCATGTTTTAGATTTAAAAACCTTTATATATGTTAATGCTAGTTTAATGAAATTTATTCCTATTGAGATTAGGATTATATTTTTTCACGTGTCTAGCATTATTATGATTCTTGACCTTAAAAACCTTTAATTTAAAATTTCTAGTGGGAGAGAGATACAAGGGTTGCATCTCACGGCCTCCATTGTTGGTTCATAGTAGTGTGAAATATATACTTTGTCTTTGCCTAGAGCTTAGCATTCCATGCGGAAAGTATTTATTTCATGGTCCTACAAGATTGGATTTCTTGGTTTATAGTGGTTTGATCAGACGCCTTGTCTTAGCTTCGAGCTTTGCATTCCATGCGGAGGGTGTTTTATCATGGTACTACAAAATAAACCTGTTAAAGGGGTGAAATGTGGCTACACATGATTCTAGACAATGGTATACACTAGACTAAGTATTATAATATCCTCTATGCTGAGTTCTTACTATTATTACTTAGAGGCTAAATTTAAAAACAGCATATTATTAGTGTTTGATAAGAGTTATCATGAGAGCACTGATAATGAGAATAGTTCTCAATCAATCATAGTATTTAATGTTCACTCTATGCTGAGGAATATTGAATATGGGATTGGGTTGTGGTTGCATATATTATGTTATGGTTTTATTAAGGTTCCATACTATATGTTTATATGCTAAATAGATAATGTCCAGTTTACTTATTATATTTGTGTTTATTATTTTCAGATTTGAACTTGCCATCATTTAGCCCACTTGTTTCTATTCTTAATCAAAACAAACTGACTGGATCCAACTATGTTGACTGGAAAAGAAATTTGGACATTGTTTTAACAGCTGAAGAGCACAAATATGTGCTCACTCAACCATGTCCTAGCTTTCCTTCATTAGATGCTCCTCTTGAGGAAAAACAACGATATGATTGTTGGCAGAAATCTAATGAAATGGCCAAGTGCTATATCCTAGCATCCATCTCAAATGTTCTACAGCATCAAATGTAGGATGTAAAATTTGCTTTGGACATTATGCATAGTCTGAAGGAGATGTTTGGTAAGCAAGGCCGTTCAGCAAGGCAAGAAACCATGAGGCAAATGTATAATACCAAAATGGATGAAGGTACTTCAGTGAGAGAGCATTGTCTTACAATGATCTCTAATCTGAATACATTAGAGATTTTAGGTGCCGACATTGATGGAGAATCCCAAGTGGATATGATACTCCAGTCACTACCGGAATCATTCAAGGAATTTAGGCTAAATTATAATATGAACAAAAAGATTTATTCTTTTTCTGAATTAATGAATGAGTTAGTGGCGGCGGAAGGCATCCTTGGTACTTCTAGTGTTGAAGCCAATGTGGGTGAAGCTTCTACTTCTCAACCTAAGTCGAAAGGCAAGGGTAAGAAGAAGAAGAAGAAGGACTTCACTAAGCAAGAGGGTAAACAAATTGCCTTGGCAGTTGCCGACAAAGGAAAGAAGCTCAAAGGAAAGTGTTTCCATTGTGGTGAGAAAAGACATTGGAAGAGAAATTGTCCAAAGTTTAAGGGTGCCAAGAACAAGGGTATGACAACTTCCTTTCTTCTTGAAATATGTTTGGTATAGAATCCCACGGATTCCTGGTGTGTGGATTCAGGTTGTACTAATCATATCTGTAATTCTTTGTAGGGGTTTCAGGAGACCAGAAAGCTGAATGAAGGAGAATTGTTTCTTACCTTAGTGGATGGGAGTAGAGTTCCAGTTGTATCAGTTGGAGTGCTTAATTTGTGCTTTGAGTCTAGGGTTTTTATATTAGAAGACTGTCTATTTGTACCTAATGTTCGTAGGAATTTTATTTCTGCAACTTATTTAGGTAAACATGGGTATTGTATTATCCTGAAAGACAATGTTGTAATAAAGAAGGATAAAATGTTTATCTGTTCTAGCAATATTGTAGATGGTCTTTATATTTTAACTCCTAATAAGCATGAATTATATAATTTTGAATTAGATAATAATTCACATGTGAAATCATTAAAGAGAAAGTTTCCTTCTACTAGTGAAGCATATCTTTGGCACTTGCATTTAGGTCATATCAATTCAAACAGAATTCAAAGACTTATCAAAGATGGACTCTTGGGGTCCATGGACTTTGATGAATTTCCAGTTTGTGAATCTTGTTTGGAATGTAAAATGACCAAACGACCTTTTAATGCAAAAGGTAGAAGAGCTCAAGATTTGCTAGAACGAGTACATTCAGATGTATGTGGTCCTATGTCAATCCAAGCAAGAGGTGGTTATGAGTATTTCATCACCTTTACTGATGATTACTCTAGTTTTGGTTATGTGTACCTAATGAAACGGAAGTCTGAAGCTTTTGACAAGTTCAAAGAGTTTAGGGCTGAAGTTGAGAACCAATTGGGTAAACGCATAAAAGCCATTTGATCTGATCGAGATGGCAAATACCTTCTTGGTGATTTTAAGGATTACTTAACTGAAAATGGGATTATATCCCAATTGACTACACCTGGAACTCCACAACAAAATGGTGTGGCAGGAAGAAGGAATAGGACTCTTTTAGATATGGTTAGATCCATGATGAGTTATTCAACTCTACCAATTTCTTTTTGGGGATATGCCTTATATACTGCAATGTATCTTTTGAATTTAGTACCTTCGAAGTCTGTTCCTAAAACACCTGTAGAGTTGTGGAATGGGCGTAAGCCTAGTATGTGACATCTCCATATTTGGGGTTATCTAGCATATGTGTTTAAAGGAAAGTTAAACAAGTTACTGTCTAAAACAGAAGTGGTTTTCTTTGTAGGGTATCCAAAAGGAACAGTTGGAGGTTTATTCTATAGTCACAAAGATAATAAAGTGTTTATTAGCACAAATGCCAAATTCTTGGAAAATGACTATATGAATACTTTTACTCCTAGAAGTAGAGTTGTCTTGGTTAAAATGAATGAACCTGTAGTTAACCAACCAATGGACGAAAGTAGGGATGATATGGATGTATTGGATACACCACAAGATACTATTCATGAGATGTCTAGTACACAGGTGCCTTGTCGTAGTGGGAGAATTGTTCGGCCTCCTATGAGATTCATAGGTTTGGGAGAAACTTATGAAGCTATCTCAAAAGAGGCTGAATCGGCTCCCTACACTTATAATGAAGCAATAAATGATATAGATGCACGTCATTGGGTCCAAGCTATGAAATCTGAATTAGATTCCATGTATTTCAATCAAGTTTGGGATCTTGTAGAGGCGCCTAACGGCATTAAACCTGTTGGTTGCAAATGGGTTTTTAAGAAACAAGATTTCAAGTTCAAGTGTTAAAGCCATGCAAGTCTGTCCAAGAAACAAGTGAAGAAGTGTTGTTCATTGAAGCTCGATAGCTAGTATCTATCGAGGCTTAAAAGCTATTTCAGCCCAAAGCTCGATAGCTACTCGATAGATATGGTATTTGTCGAGATTTATGAAAAATAGATTTTCAGTTCTGATTTTCATCCAATCCGTGAATGCATGTTTAAGCTTTCTCTTCTCACAACCCTAAACATATATAAGGATTATTTTAAGGGCCGTCGCAGAGACCACAATTGCATAAGTGTGAAGCAAAGTATTATTCCTGCAAATTGTGACTGGAAACCTTGTTTGCCCTAGTTCATCTTGACGAAGCTGCTGTGTTTATACACCGTAGGGTTTTGTAACCAAGGAGCTTTGTGATCTTCATCGTGTGATGAACTGAAGAAATTTGTAACCAACATCCTTCTCAAGTTGGTGATTAAGTCGCGCACTGGGATCTGCACATCTATTGGTTAGTTACGTACTCGAAACCGTGCATTAAAAGGAGAGATTGTCACTATAGAACAAGTCCAATTAGGTATTGGGGTAAGGGTTCAATTGTAGGTTGGTATAAGGTGCTGGGATTCCATTACTTGTAACCGCTTGTTGTGATAATAGTGAATTCTCGAGAGTGGTGACCTTAAAATCACCTGGTGGGGTTTTTACCTTGAAGGTTTTCCCATTCGTAAACAAATCACTGTGTCAACTTTATTTTTCGCTGCATTATATTTTAGTTGGTGATTTGTTTGTGCTGCCACGTACATTGCATGCTAATTTAATTAATTAATAAACTTGGGTGATTAATCAATTAATTCATCACAAGGGGTTAATACATTCTTGGCCTATCACATTACTTGTCTACTGGTTTCTTGTCTTTGCCTTTGCATGTACACACATGGAGCGAGAACACCTCCCATGTTCAAGCAAAAAAGCATGAAGTCAAGCATGTAGATTTGAGCCAGATGGCTATGTTTAGTAGGTTTAGGAGCCTAGTTCATCCCTTTTGGTTATGTACTTTTTTAAACCCCCTATCCTTCCTTCTCCCTTTCTCTTTTAGACGGTTTGTATAAGGTATATCATGTCGTGTACCATTCGTCCTCATCTCTAGAGTATGGCGACCCTTGTTTATTTTCCTGCACTTATATTTTGGTCCATGCTGTAAGGATGTAGGCATTTACTTTCTTTTTTTGTGTACTTGCATTGTGAATGATGTATGTATATATATACCTACTCGCCCCTTCTGGTGTGATTGTCACAGTCCATGTCACCGAAGGAAAGCAATGCCTAATTTCCGTAGCGAAAGCAATGTGACATGTCGCCGGGTTTTCGACGTGGAAATCTGGTATTTTGACCGAATGCCTTAGGAAAGCATAGATTGGGACCACACCCATTCAAAAGCCAAACCTCAAAGCCCCATGCATGTAAAGCCCCGAAAGCCAATTCCAAAATCATGTTTTTACTACTAATTTCTGGAAATTAAGGTTTTATCAAAACAAAGGAGTGTCCTTGGACAGGCGTTGTGGGGTGCCTAACACCTTCCCCACATATAACCAAACTTCCAGACTCAAGAATCAAGATTTTTTGCCATCCACTTTAGATTAGGAAAAATTACCTTTTTCTTAGCCTAGGATTGGTAATAAAATCAACTAGAAACAGGTGACCATTCACACCTTAGAAAAACCCAATGAGTAGAATATCATCTACATAAAGCACTAGGAACATTACTACTTTGTCTTGATGTCTTTTGTACACACATGGTTCATGAAGATTTTGTTCAAAACCAAATGACTTGATTGCCTGACTAAATTTGATGTTCCATGACCTAGATCCTTGCTTAAGTCCATAAATGGACCTTTTTAACTTACATACCATATGCTCTTGGTTCTTTGCTATGAAACCTACCGGTTGCATCATGTAGATTTCTACTTCAAGATTGCCATTAAGAAATGCAATCTTGACATCTATTTGTCAAATCTCATAATCATAATGAGTAGCAATTGATAAGAGAATTCTAATAGATTTAAGCGTGGCTATTGGCGAAAAAGTTTCATCATAGTCAATGCCTTCTTTTTGTGTATACATTTTCGCCACTAGTCTTGCTTTAAAGGTTTCAACCTTTTCATCTATCCCTCTCTTCCTCTTGTAAACCCATTTGCAACCAACAGGTTTAATGCCGTTAGAGGCCTTTACAAGATCCCAAACTTGATTGGAATACATAGAATCTAATTCAGATTTCATAACTTATACCCAATGATTTGCATTTATATCATTTATTGCCTCCTCATAGGTGTAGGGATCCGATTTAGTCTCTTCTAAGATACCTTCATAAGTTTCTCCTAAACCTATAAATCTCATAAGAGGCTGAACAATTCTCCCACTATGATGAGGCACCTGTGTACTAGACCTCTCATGAGTAGTATCTTGTGGTGTATCTAATACAACCACATTATCCCTAGTTTTATTCAATGGTTGTTGATTTATAAATTCATTCATTTCAGCCAATACAACTCTACTTCTAGGAGTAAAATTATTCATATAGTCATTTTCCAAAAATTTAGCATTTGTACTAACAAAAACTTTGTTGTCATTTTGCCTATAGAATAAATAACCCCTAGTTTCTTTTGGATAACCCACAACCAAACATACTTCTGATTTTGGTTCTAACTTATCAGACTTCCCCTTTAGTATATGTGCTGGACAACCCCAAATGTGGAGATACTTCATACTAGGCTTACGCCCACTCCACAATTCTATGGGTGTTTTGGGGACAGATTTTGATGGAACTAAATTCAAAAGATGTATTGATGTATCTAAGGCAAACTCCCAAAAGGAAATTGGTAAAGTTGAGTAACTCATCATGGACCTAACCATTTCCAAAAGAGTCCCATTCCTTCTCTCCGCTACACCATTTTGTTGAGGGGCTCCAAGTGTAGTTAGTTGGGATACAATCCCTTTTTGAATTAGGTAATTCTTGAAATCTCCAAGAAGGTATTCGCCACCTCGATCAGATTGAATGGCCTTTATGCATTTACCCAATTGATTCTCAACTTCAGCCCTAAACTCTTTGAACTTTTCAAAAGCTTCGGACTTCCATCTCATTAGGTACACATAACCATATCTTGAGTAATCATCGGTAAAAGTGATGAAGTACTCATAACCTCCTTTTGCCTGGGTTGACATAGGGCCACATACATCCGTATGAACAAATTCAAGTAACTCTTGGGCTCTTCTACCTTTTGCATTAAAAGGTCATTTGGTTATTTTACCTTCTAAACAAGATTTATAAATTGGAAATTCATCAAAGTCCATGGGCTGTAAAAGTCCATCTTTGATTAATCTTTGAATCATATTTGAATTAATATGACCCAAACGCAAGTGCCAAAGATATCATTAGAAGGAAACTTTCTCTTTAATGATTTTACATGAGAGTTATTATCTAATTCAGAATTGTATAATTCATGCTTAACAAGATTTAAAATATAAAGACCATCCACAATATTGCCAAAACAGATAAACATTTTATCCTTCTTTATTACAACATTGTCTTTCAGGATAATACAATACCCATGTTTACCTAAATAAGTTGCAGAATTAAATTCCTATGAACATTAGGTACAAATAGATAGTCTTCCAATATTAAAACCGTAGACTCAAAACATAAATTAACAACACCAACAGCTACAACCGAAATCCTGCTCCCATCAGCCAAACTAAGAAACAATTCTCCTTCATTCAGCTTTCTGGTCTCCTGAAACCCCTGCAAAGAATTGCAGATATGATTAGTACAACTTGAATCCACACACTAGGAATCCGTGGGATTCAGTACCAAACATATTTCAAGAAGAAAGGAACTTTTCATACCCTTATTATTGGCAACTTTGAACTTTGGACAATTCCTCTTCCAATGTCCTTTCTCACCACAATGGAAAGACTTTCCTTTGGTCTTATTTTCTTTATCGGCAACCCCTAAAGCAATTTACTTACCCTCTTGCTTAGTGAAGTCCTTCTTCTTCTTCTTCTTACCCTTGCCTTTCGACTTAGGTTGAGAAGTAGAAGCTTCACTCACATTGGCTTCAACACTAGAAGTACCAAGGATGCCTTCCACCGCTACCAATTCATTCATCAATTCAGACAAAGAATAAATCTTTTTTTTCATATTATAATTCAGTCTGAATTCCTTGAATAATTCCGGTAGTGACTGGAGTATCATATCCACTTGGGATTCTTCATCAATATTGGCATCTAAAACTTCTAATGTATTCAGATTAGAGATCATTGTGAGACAATGCTCCCTAACTTAAGTACCTTCAGCCATTTTGGTGTTATAAATCTGCCTCATGGTTTCTTGCCTTGCAGAACGGCCTTGCTCACCAAACATCTCCTTCAGACTTAGCATAATGTCCGAAACTAGTTCTACATCCTGTATTTGATGCTGTAGAGCATTTGAGATAGATGCTAAGATATAACACTTGGCCACTTTATTAGATTTCTGCCAACGATCATATCATTGTTTTTCCTCAGAAGGAGCATCTAATGATGGAAAGCTAGTACATAGTTGAGTAAGCACATATTTGTGCTCTTCAGCAGTCAAAACAATGTCCAAATTTCTTTTCTAGTCAACATAGTTGGATTTTTGATTAAGAATAGAAACAAGTGGGCTAAATGATGCCATGTTCAAATCTGAAAACAATAAACATGAATATGATAAGTAAACTGGACATTATCAATTTAGCATATAAACATATAATATGGAACCTTAATAAAACCATAATATAATATATGCAACAACAACCCAATCCCATGTCTAAAATTCCTTGGAAGCAAGTAAATTATAAACATTATGACTGATTGAGAACTATTCTCATTATTAGTGGTATCATGATAACTCTTATCAAACACTAAAAATATGTCATTTTTCCTTTAGCCTCTAAGTAATAATGACATAGCTCCGAAAGGAGGTTAACATTAAACTTAGTCTAGTGTACACCATTGACTGAATTCTATGTGAGTTATTAAGTAACTCCACAGTAGCGTGGTCATTCTTAATGTAAAAACACATATTATCCATCATTAAGAGGTTTAATCTGTAATACCATGAATTAAACACCCTCTGAAGGGAGCAAAGCATATACGCCAAGGCGAGGTGCTTAATCACACTACTATAAACCGACAATGGAGGCCGTGAGATGCAACCCTTGTATCTCTCTCCCACTAGATGTTTTAAAATAAAGGTTTTTATTTGGAAATCGTGTGTAATCTAATCACACACAGCCTTGCACTTTTAAAACTTGAAAACACTTAGAAAAAATTCAAAATTTCCTTCTTTCGATTGATCGAATGTGCCCCTCGATCGGTCGAAAAAATTAAAAAATTCGAACCTGACTGTCTGCCTGGATCGATCAGTACTTGATTGCTTCTCGATCGATCAAAAACTAAATTCGATCAATCGACTATAGATCAGGTATCAATCGAATCAAGTAGAATGGCCACCAATTCACTCGAATGATCGAAAGAAATTTTCAATCGATTGAAACTCGTGAACTTCGAATTTCCAGAATTTTTCCTGAAACGATTTCAACAGTTTTTCATGAACAAACAACCATCATATGAACATGATAGACAAATATTGATATCAAAACTAAATTCCATTGATTTTATAGCCTTAAATTTCAATTTAACATACTTAAATTCAAATTTAAACAACATCATAACATCAATATTAGTTTTTATCAAACCATAGTTTCAATCAACCAAGTAGAAAATCAATTGCATAACTTTCTAACATCATGAAACTATCATTCTTGATTCCAAAACTCACACAACATGTTATACAAATTGAAATTGAAGACCGCTCTAATACCATTTGATGGAAATATGCATGTACGCAACGAAAAAACAACGAATCTACTTCATTCATAAATGTTAACATGCACCACGTAAATTTCAGAATATAAGAACAGGAGAGTGTACCTTGGAGCGGTGAATTTCAAAACCGAAGATCCGAAGTACTTGGGAACACTTTCAATCTTCACTCCAATTCCACTAACGCCCAAGATGTGTGGTCTCTCAATCAGTTTTACAAAGGAAGAATGTCAAAGTGTCTAACACTTACATACACACCACACCATAATGATGTTCTTGCAATTCTCTTCAGAAAATTTTGTATGTTTCTCCATTTGTATCTAACTGATTATCTAATTGGGCTAGCCTTTTGGGCCTTTCCAATTGGGCTTAAGTGTGTGGCTTGGAGTGGGACCAAAAGGAACCAATAAAATACTAGCTCCAATTAGCCTTGGGCTTTTCTGTCAACTCTTGACAAGTCTAAAGTTACCATTAATTATATTTAATACTACTATATAAATATAATTGCATTCTAGGCCTTATTTATAAATTATATCCCAAGAATTTATTATTCATGCAACCCTTTCATAAAATATTCGTAGTAATACAAAATCATGAATATAGACTATCACTTTACATATTACTACATCTTAATTCTTGAGTACTCGGTTTAATCATTTAAGTTATTCACCATATATTTATGAAATCCAATTTCATAAATATATATTCTAGTAACTATTTACTAAAGTAGTTAGGCCTAACATTCTTAAATAACAAACCCATTAAACTTATCTCAAGGGAATATTTTGTATCTCCGTTAAGAGACTATGAATTCCATCTTGAGAATATATGTTCTATCAACACTAAATGTGGTTGCCCAACATATTGAGGTTTTGACCGTAACTTTAGATCTCACTCTTGATATATTAAAGCAACCTACACTTTATGATCAGGTCCATTATCCTCTTAGGATTAAGAGCTCATGTAAATATAAGTCGTGAATTTATTATTCATTTACAGTCGTTAGGAGAATAATAAATCTCACACCGGTCCAGTTCAATATGTCTTAACTCTTAAAACATATTAACATACTAACTAGAAATCTCCATTTCCATGATCAAGACAAATCATCTTAGTTGATATGTTATAGTTTTCGCAAATGAAATGCTCAATTTCATCACCGACTATAAACTAAAATTATGAGTTTACAAAGAACTTGTAATTTATATCTTCTGTGACTAAATCACATACTATACATCTCGGGGACTATATGATAATGTCTCATATTCATGTTACCATTATTTTAGATCATAATAAAACAAATTTATCGACCATAATATTAAGTCATACATCATGCCATACATAATGACATACATAATATCATACATAACATCATACAATAGGATTTAAGGGCATTAATCCTAACAGAGCTAGCTAGAACTCACAAGGAAACATTAATACTTATTAGAACATTCAAACACAAAAGTAATATATAGAGTTTTTTAAACAGGCTTATAATATATTATATAACCAAAGTATCACTACAAAATGGCCTAACTTTTGCAGTAGTAGCCTGGGGTTATAAAGACTAAAACTCTAACATACACAACCAATGTGGGATAAACATCCATTTTTTTTCTTTTTTGAGGAAACAGTAATGCTTAAAGTAAGTTTAGTTATTCTATTACAACCAGTGGCAGCGTCACCTTATGGCCAAGGTAGTCCCAAGACCACCCTGACCTGGAAATTTTTTTTTATATATATAATAATTTAAAATTTTATATTTATTTACCTTTAAAAATAATTTTGGGACCACCCTGAATTTTTTTTATGCCAATAAAATTAAAGTTTTGACCATAATTTGAGCAACTTAACAATATATTGGGATTTTTCAAGCAAAAAGGAAAAACTCAAAAACATATTGAACTAAAATCTGAAGAAAAAAAAAATTATAATAAAACAACTAAAGGCTGGGCAATGGCTTAATTCCTTGACTAAGCACACTACCCAATACAACACAACTTCTGACCTTTTATTATTATTATTTTATTATTTTTTCTCACTAGATATATATTTCTCATTTTTTATTTTTTTCTCTTATTTATTTTTAACCACACACGTCTTCTGTCTCCTTGATTTCTACACTTCGAATCTGTTTAGATACTGTTTATTTTACTGAAACTGAAAACTTATTGTTGAGAGTGAACGTTTTTAGACCCCTATAAAACTAGATTGTTTAACCTAATTAATTAACCAAGTAAATACTTAGGTTTATTATGCAGATCTAGGTTAACACATATCAATCATATCATGCAAAGCAGCGGAAAAATAAAGAACACAATGATATGATGACCCAGGAAAACCAAACTAGTAAAAAACCTGGGGAGGATTTGACCTAGCTATCCTCAAGGTAAAACTGAATCCACTATGAAAGAATTGAAGTTTACACAATAGCAACTTAGACCACTAACATCCTATTGCTACCTCGAGTAGGAAACTTACTACCACGACCACGTGACAGCTCCGAGTCCACGGACTACTTCCTTCTTGGATTCCCAACAAGCACAAGCACTCCCGCTTGTATATCTTTAAGCTCTTAATGCAGCAACTGAATGATCATCAAGTTCTTGACATAATCTTGATTCTTGATAACCCTAAGTATATGTGAATGCAAACACCTTTAGATCTCACAAGAGATTCACATACACAGCAACAACAACAACAAAGACTCTAGAGCTTTTGGGTATAAACCCTAGATACAAAAAGAGGCACACTCTTCTCTCTCTTAGAAGCCTTTAAAAACGTGCTTAGGGTTTCCTTTATATAGTGGGAGAAGTAGATCTGAAACCCTAATCCTTAATGGGCTTAGGCTAAGTTGGAAAAATCTGTAGAAAAACAATCTGCACGACTTTCGATCGGTCGAGTCTAATTCTCGATCAATGGAGCCAGGTAGAATTGCACAGTAAATTTTGCAGCAACTCGATTCCAACTTTACATATAAGACACATACTTTAAGCAGTCTAAACAAGACTAAAACATTTTGATCATGGTTTGCCAACATTACAAATTAGAGTTCTAATACATTTAAAGCTAAAGGTCTTAGAACCTAACAAACTCCCCCTTTGGCAATCCGTGACAAAACACAAACATAACAAAATGCTCAAAGTTTACATATAAACAGCCCATTACAAAAACATAGCCCAACATAACAAATTCAACCTAACTACTATCCATCAGTTGCAAATGTAGACAGCAGCACGACTGAATCAACCTGTATATTCCTGAAACACTCAACAAACGCATAAACGCATGTGTGGAAAATACAAGTAAACCAATATGAAACACAATATAAAAATAAAAGTAAACTAACTCTCCCCCTAAGTTAGATACATCAAAAAGTTTTTATATTCTCCCCTTTTCATATTCTCCCCTTTTCAAAAACAAATTCAACTCCCCCTAAACAAAAAAAACAAATAGAATTCTCAAAGGCATTTCATCTATTTCTCCCCCTTTTTGTCACGTATTGACAAATACAACTCAAACAAAGAATAAACAGTCAAAATACGCAACAAAGGATAAGAGGAAATAAAGAATTAAGGGAACACATAACAATTCAACTCTATAGAAAATAGAGACAACTCCTCCTATAAAGAGCAACAACACCCCCTATGAACAACAAAGGTTAAAAACAAGTTTCTCCCCTATAAAAATAGGAAAAACAAAACAAGTTTTAGGAAAAACAATTTTATAAAAAATATAGGAGGTGGGGAAAAATAAAAAGACACAAACCAAACTTAAAAATTAAGTTGAGGATACACATGAAGAAAAATATTCTCTCTTTCAATAATGAAAACTTGACACTATGTGACCCATAAACAGTTGCATGAATAGAGAAAATATTTGCACATTGATCTGCAGTTCACACATAAAAAATAGCATATACTAAAATGTACAAAGGACTCAAAAATTAATCAATCAATTTTTAAATCAAGTTGAGTACTCAATTTAACAAAGTGTATGCATGTTATGTGTGAAAACAATGAGAGATATGACTGCAAAAATGCAAGATGGAAACAAAAAAAAACAATGCAATGCATGTGAATCCCAAACATAAATAATGCATGGAAAAAAATTTTGTTTGGTCAAAAACTTAAAACTGAAAATTTTTCAGTTTCGATTGATCGAGCATCGATCGAATACCAATCGAGTCAGGCAAAAGCTAACAAAAAAAAAATTTATCACAATTTCGATCGGTCAAGGAACAAATTCAATCAATCGAAAATCTGGAAAAATCAAATTTTTGAAAAAAACAACAATTTAATGCAAGAACTCCTCAAAGTATAGTGTTTCATGAATGAAATGCATGAGTATGAGATTAAAAGTTTTTCAAAAACACATGAATTCAACCTAGATCATTAAAAACAAAGATTTTCAAACTCTTAACCATATTTTGCATCAAACACCAAAGAAAACATAATCTTGGATGGCCACAACAAGATCGCTCACAATATAATGTACCAAGTTTAACAAAGAGTAACTTGTGTAATGTGTGCAATTAGCAAAAGCTTGAGATACATGTGAGGTGATATGTAGATAGTAATCAATCACAATTTCTACAAAATCCATCACATACAGTTAAAAGAGACTATCCTTTAAAGAGTTACATCATATAGCTCTTACATCTCCTAGAATAAAAACTTGCAATCATGTAAGTTATTAAGAATTAGCCGGGATAATGTACACACCAATTTTATTTGATTGATTTAATTATGGTCCAATAATGTACACACAAATTTTATCATTTAAACCGAGGCTACACCTTATGTTCTTTTTATGCATGTGCTACACTTTCTCGAGCACAAAATCTTACGATATGCACTAAGGTGTTCATTATTGGCTAGTAAACAATGGTGAGATGGTTATTTATGCCTTTCTCATTAAGTTCAAGTCCAACAATCAAAAGCATGTGACTTCAAGATTAAGATCAAATGATCAAAAACTATAAACATCTCCCACACAACATGCACTACAAAGCTCAAACTAGTAAAGTGTAATAAAATAAGCTCATCCAAGCTAAACAAGATATATAAACATGTTATGTAAAGATACTATGGTCAATCTCAATTACATATCCATGATGTGTAATACAAAATAAATGAAAATCTTTTTGGTTAAAAAATATTTATGACCAAAACTAAAAGCACACATTATGCTAAATGATTAAAAATGCAAATGCAATGCATGACAATGCAAAACTAAGCTATCAAGGGTACACAAATAAGAAATATCGATTTCTTAATTAACCCTTAAGTACATGTACAAACTAGTACATACTCACAAAATTAGAAATAACTTAGCACTTATATAACACATACTATTCAAGTTTCTCCACAATCTCAAGCATATTCTAAATCAAGAGAGAGAAATTATAATTCATGTAATCCTCAAGAAGAATAAAACAAGACACAAAATAAAATATTTTTGTCTTTTTGAAATTTTTCAATGTTTTTGGATTTTTGAATAATCAAAACAACCTAAGAAAATAAAACAACAAAAAACTAAAAGAAAACATGTCCACAATTAATTGAAAGAATTAAATCAAGGACAAGTTAACAACACTCACCCTAGCAAGTCTTTTCTCACCCATATAGCACGTGTCTTCGGCTTTGTAGGTGAAAATCCATAAGAAGCAGAGTGTATTTGAGGAATTACACCAATTTTCTAAGAAAGATTGAAATTCTACAAATTCCTTTCACAAGCCAATAAGCTTAAATTTTTCAAAAGCATATGAAACAATTTATTTTGACTCATGGCAGGAGAAATATCATCACATATCCTAGATTGAAATGCAAAATTTTTAAATTTCAATTTATGACAATTAGGACGAATGTGACCTGAGACACCACAAAAGTGACAAACATGAACAAATTTAGGAACATCAGTATTCCTAACAGCAAATCTAGTCTCAGATTTTCGTTTTTGCCTCAACAAAGAACAATTTGGTCTAATATGACCAACAACACCACAAATGTGACAAGTAGGCACAAAAACAGATTTATTATACTCTCTAACAATAGGTTTCGACTTAGGTGTAAAAACTTCAGCGTCCACATCAGAACTTTTACCTTTGTCTAACCTAACAAAATAAACATTTTCTTTATTATTCCTCTTGAAAGGAGGGATATAAACTTTCTTAGTTTTAAGTTTAAAAGAAACAGAAACACTTCTATTATCAACAGCAGGCTTGGTACTAGTCAAATTTTCAATTTTAGCTTTAGATTCAACTAACTCTTGTTCCAAACTTTTCATCTTCTCATCTTGAGAGGAAATTTGATTTCTCAAAAATTCATTCTTTTTATTAGATTCATCTAATCTAACAATCAATTCCTTTTTTCAAGATTAGCCAATTTTAACTATTCTTTAAATTTCTTAGCAATTTTCAAAGATTTTGATAATTTCTTACGAAGAGTTTCACAGGCATCAATAAAATCAACAGAAACAACAGTGTCCTTTTTATTCAAATCATCACAAACATGAGCAAAAAGACACTTCAAATTATCCATGATAACAGGGGTCAAGGATCAGCTCAGAGATCAAAAGATCTACCACAAAAGAACTACCTGCTCTGATACCACTTGAACGTTTTTAGACCCCTGTAAAACTAGATTTTTTAACCTAATTAATTAACCAAGTGAATACTTAGGTTTATTATGTAGATCTAGGTTAACACATACTAATCATATCATGCAAAGCAACGGAAAACTAAAGAACACAATGATATGATGATCTAGGAAAATCAAACTGGTAAAAACCCTAGGGAGGATTTGACCTAACTATCCTCAAGGTAAAACTGAATCCACTATGAAAGACTTGGAATTTACACAATAGCGACTTAGACCACTAACATCCTATTGCTACCTCGAGTAGGAAACTTAGTACCACAACCACGTGACAGCTTCGAATCCATGGACTACTTCCTTCTTGGATTCCAGCAAGCACAAACAGTACCGCTTGTATATCTTTAAGCTCTTAATGCAGCAACTAAATGATCATCAAGTTCTTGACATAATCTTGATTCTTGATAACCCTAAGTATATGTGAAGGCAAATACCTCTAGATCTCATAAGAGATTCACATACACAACAACAACAACAACAACAACAACAACAACAACAACAACAACAAAGACTCTAGAGCTTTTGGGTACAAACCCTAGATACAAAAAGAGGCACACTCTTCTCTCTCTTAAAAGCCTTTAAAAATGTGCTTAGGGTTTCCTTTATATAGTGGGAGAAGTAGATCTGAAACCCTAATCCTTAATGGGCTTGGGATGAGTTGGAAAAATCTACTGAAAAACAATCTGCACAACTTTTGATCGGTCGAGTCTAATTCTCGATCGATCGAGCCAGGCAGAATTGCACAGTGAATTCTACAGCAACTCAATTCCAACTTTACATATTAGACACATACTTTGAGAAGTCTAAATAAGACTAAAATGTTTTGATCATGGTTTGCCAACATTACAAATTAGAGTTTTAATACATTTAAACCTAAAGATCTTAGAACCTAACAGAAAGTACTGTAGATAAAGGTAAAAATTAGTTGAAATAGTACAGTGAGACCCATGAATAATATCAAAAAGTGTAACGTGGCCCATAAATAGTAGCAAAAATAAGCTGAATAATAAAATAATTTTCATTTTTCATTTTAATCCAAATGCACACTTCTTGTGTGTTTGGATAAATTATTTTTAGCCAGCTTATTTTACTATTCAGCTTATTTTTACTACTATTTATGGGCCCTACTACATTTTTTAGTACTGTTTATAGACCACAACGTACTATTTCAACTAACTTTTACCTTTATCTACAGTATTTTCAGGAAATTTTTTTTTTCAGTTTTAGCAAAATTAGTGGTTCCCAGACACTTTTACATCTACGTTTTAAATTTTATTACTTCTTCATCTACACTGTTACATTTACATTCTCTTCCTCCTTGTTCGTAGCTTATGTGTCTTCTCCTAGTACCAGTGTAGCAATGACTCTTCTCAAGTTTTGAGTTTCAAATTTCTCCATATGATTTTTTTTAGTTGTATAGGTACCTTTGTTCATTTCATTTCTTTTCATTTTTCTTCCTTTCGAGGTTTTTGGGTGTATAAAATGCAAATTTTTTTTGGTTTTAAGAACAATTTTTTTTAAGCACAAACTTCACGCCGGCCAAATCTTGAATTCTAGCCAGTATTTACCAAAACATCCCGAAACACCCGAAATAGATCGAAATGACCCAAAATTTTTTCAAAGTGGAATAGGGTGGGTTACTATTCCGGTTTGTTTACCGGCATGGTATTTTTCTAGAACGGAACAGAATTAATTGCATTAAATCGAACCTAATTACCTAAAGGCTAAAAGAAAATAAGATTGTGTAATTTATGCATCTTAAGGAACACCCTAGACAAAATTTCTAGAGCTGCCACTGATTACAACACATTTTATTCTCAATAATAAATATTATAATTTGTGTTGTAATCCTCACTCAGTGTATCAAACGTGATCTTAGGATTTTCATCAAATTTCACAAAGAGATCTTTTTTATTTTTTTATTATTATTATCTATATATATATATATATATATATATATATATATATATATATAACCGAAGCCTATGAAGCTCTCACAATTTTCCACGTCAGTACAATATTTAAATAAAATTATTTTTATTTAGTTCAAATTTAATAAGGAGTGAAATTCTATCTCTTTAACAAGTCTAACTTAAACTCAAACTCATCATTTTTTTTAAACAAAAATATTTTTGTTTAATCCAAACTTATCAACGAGTAAAACTCTATCTCTCTAATAAGTCCAACTTAAACTCAAACTCAAACATTGATATTATTATTGATATTATTATTATTATTATTATTATTATTATTATTATTATTATTATTATTATTATTATTTTAAGCACAAACTTCACGCCGGCCAAATCTTGAATTCCGGCCAGTATTTACCAAAATGTCCCAAAACACCCGAAATAGATCGAAATGACCCACAATTTTTTCAAAGTGGAATAGGGTGGGTTACTATTCCGGTTTGTTTACCAGCATGGTATTTTCCTAGAACGGAATGGAATTAATTACATTGAATCGAACCTAATTACCTAAAGGCTAAAAGGAAATAAGATTGTGTAATTTATGCATCTTAAGGAACACTCTGGACAAAATTCCTGGAGCCACCATTGATTACAACACATTTTATTCTCAGTAATAAATATTATAATTTGTGTTGTAATCCTCACTCAGTATATCAAACATGATCTTAGGATTTTCATCAAATTTCACAAAGAGATCTTTTTTATTTTATTATTATTATTATTATTATTATTATTATTATTATTATTATTATTATTATTATTATAACCGAAGCCTATGAAGCTCTCACAATTTTCCACGTCAGTACAATATTTAAATAAAATTATTTTTATTTAGTTCAAATTTAATAAGGAGTGAAACTCTATCTCTTTAACAAGTCCAACTTAAATCAAACTCATCATTTTTTCAAAACAAAAATATTTTTGTTTAATCCAAACTTATCAAGGAGTAAAACTCTATCTCTCTAATAAGTCCAACTTAAACTCAAACTCAAACTCAAACTCAAACATTGATATTATTATTATTATTATTATCCATAGCCATGGATTATTTTTTTAAATGTAACCCAATTTTTTCTATTTTTTAGTCATATATATTTTGTTTTGTTTCAATAATTTCTAAGTAGTTAATTATTCGATTCTTTAATATTTTTTGGTCTTTCAGAAATTTTAATATCTGAATTTTTAAGTTATTGTTTGTAATATCTAAAATTGTTTGACAAATTTTTTTTGTAAACCATGACTTCTTCATTAAATTGTAACACAAATTAAAGTCATACAAAAGCAAATCATGTGATGGTAGTTTCTTAATCAATTTAAAATTTTATAAAATTATTTTAGTCTACCTCACAAATGGATAGATTCATGTGCATAGCACAAGTTAGCGACTAGTCTATATTTATATATATATATATATATATATATATATATATATATATATATATATATATATATGTATGTATGTATATCCGAAGCCTCTGACCTCTCCACAATTTTCCACATCAGTATTATTTAAATAAAAAAATAAAAAACAAAAAATCAGTAAAAAAAAATACACAACCTACTAAAACACTACTAATCACACGTTTAAATCTCTTTGCAACTCTGTTACCAATCCTACTAAAACACTACTAATCCTATTAAAAAGTGAAACATAAGAATCTTCTCCTTATGCAATTCGACACGCTTTGTTATTATGTAAAATTTTCGATCTAGGAGAGGAGGGCTATTATATTGACATTAAGGTAGGGCTATTATATTGACGTTAAGGTCATCGTCTTGAAACTTATCTCAAACATTCACCCGGATTGTGATTTTTCACAAGTGGCGATCCATTGTAGCTTTTGATATTGAGTTAAAGTTGTAACGCCTATAGTTCCTTCTCCCTCCCATATTTGTGTTAATCCTTCTTTGCAACATCAAAGGTTCTATTCTTAATTTTTATTCTTCCATTCAATTTTTTTTAGATTTAATCTTCTCAATTTTTGTTCTAGAGATTGGGCCTCCTGCCAAAAATAAATTGAATCAAGGTTAAGGGTATCCTAATTTACAATTAAAATTTTCCAAATTCTTGGGTTTGGATTGAGGGAGATCATACTCTTTTTTTCCGGGAATAGTATCATCTATATATTATTATTATTATTATTATTATTATTATTATTATTATTATTATTATTATTATATATAACCGAACCAAAGCTTATGAAGCTCTCACAATTTTCCACGTCATCACAATATTTAAATAAAATTGTCATTTTATTTATATAAAATTATTATTTTTAGTTCAAACTTAACCAGGAGTGAAACTCTATCTCTCTAATAAGTACCACTTAAACTCAAATTCATCATTATCATTTTTTTTAAATAAAATTATTTTTGTTTAATCAAAACTTAACAAGGAGTGAAACTCTATCTCTCTAACAAGTCCAACTTAAACTCAAACTCAAACGTTAATAATCTATATAAAAACAAAAATTATGATAGGACTCAAAAAAAAAAAAAAAAAGACTCACGTTGATAACATGGGTTTGGTTTTTGGGTTGAAATTTCTACTAATTATTTTTTTATATTGTACATGGCAGATAAAACATTTCTATTTTTTGAAGAAAAATCAAAGATGCAACCTATGTCTTCCAGCTTAGGGAATGATAAATTTTTATTTGGTATGTTACATATAAATTTGTTGAATTTGGTTTAGTTTTGAAGTAGAATTTAGGGATTCTATAAATTTTGAAGTTTTAAGTCTTGGAATTTTTGGTATTTACGTCTCAGTAGGTTGATCTTAATTCTTCACGTGATTTTTTATTTTCTTATTAAAAGCTATATTTTTGGTTGATTAATTATTTACAAATTTTTAGACCAATTTGTACCGTGTATTACACAAGCTAATAGGACGTAGTTGGTGCACGGTTTCTGGGTTTACTTTTGGAATTAAAGACCAGTTCAATTCTAGCAGTAATAAAAAAATTTAAAATGGTTTCTAGTTGGGTTTAGGAGGGTTTCTAGGTGTTTTTCCAAATCTTGAGGATTTTGTTTTTGAGGGTAATGGTCTGGGCGTTGTTGTGGCCGATTTGTTGCCCTTGCTTCGCCAGTCCGTCAATTGGTTCGAGAATTTGTCGATGGAGCGAGTAAAGATGTCCAAGGTGAGGACTAGTGAGCTCGAGACTGGGTTGTCGTCTAGTGACGACCCGGTGGAGGGAGATACAGCCGTTTCTACCTTTCGGGAAGTTAGGGCTTTCCACGCACTTAGAGAGGTATGTGGTATGGATTTTGAGATGTTAGGCAGATTTAGGGATAGGTGTCAATTCCCGGAACAGGTTAAGGTCCGTTTGCCCAATGAGGAGGATCGGGCGTGTCATTCCTTTCCTGGAGAGGTATGTTTTTATGAGTTTTCCTTCGTCTGTGGGCTGAGGTTCCCAGTCCACCCTTTTTTTATAGAGCTGTTAGACCGCTACGGTATTGCTCCAAGGCAGCTCATGCCCAACTCTTGGAGGATAGTGGCCAGCTGTATGGGGATATGGCTGGCTGCTACGGTTGGTGGAGGGCTTAAAGTGGACAAGCTCACCTATTTGTACTATTTGAAGGAGTCCAAGGAATATGGGTACTATGAGCTAGTTCCTTGGGAAAGAAGGACCAGGATTGTCCTTAGTTTACCTTCGTCTTTCAGGTATTGGAAGTCCCGATTTTTCTTTATGTCTAGGGATGATTTTGAAACTCCCTCCGAAAGGGTTTAGGGTGAACTCCTGAGGCTATTTCGTCAGTGGGGGACCCCGACCTTAGGTGCGTCATTATCTCTTCTCATCATTTGAGTTTCGTGGTGTTTGCCTTTTCCAATTTTTAACTCCTTCGTCCATTGCTTCGTGTAGTCAAGAAGCGCCCTAAGTTCAAGAGCAGGTATAAGGAGCGAGTGGAAAAGGCGATCGAATATGCGAGGACAATCGAAGATTGGGACGATTTGGTGGACCCAAGAACTCTTGTATTCTGTTGTCTTGGCCCAGAGCCTTCTGCTTTTGTCTTGCGTAATCTCAGGATCGAGGGAAAAAAGAGTAAGTGGATGTTTCATCTGCATCGGGTTTTCTTGCACATATATATATATATATATATATATATATATATTTTTACAAGTGTTTCCCTCTTGCAGAAATGGCGACCAAGTTCAACAAAGGCATGTATGATAAGATGAGGGCCAAGAAGGACGGACCATTATCCCATCTCGGGAAGAAGGTGGTTCACGTCACAGGGAAGGGCCCTCCCGTTACTTCATCTGCTTTAGTTACCCACCTCGTCTCCGGGATAGATATGACGAGGTCTGCTTCTCCTGCCGCCTCCATTGAAGAGATTCCTACCCCTGCCTCAAAAAGGCAACGAACTTCAGATAAAGGGAAGGAAAAAGCTGATTCTCGTTCGTCCACGATCTGGGACGATGAGAAATTGGCAATGGATAGGGCTCATGAGATTGTGACTGCGAAAGACTTGAGGACCTTTTCGGGCTCGTCCAAAAAGGAGCTAGTGGGTCGTCATCTCCACAAGCTCGTCTAAGTAACGTTCTTGTGCCAATTTTATTTCTTTATGTTCGTTTCTTCTTCCTCTTTTTATTTTATTTTTTTTGAGGTTCAATCTCCTTGTGTGTTCTTCATGTGTTGGGGGAGGGCATTCATCTTTCCTTCGAGTATCTTGCTCAGGAGGCCAAGGTCGAGTCCGCGCTATCACAAATAACGGCCTTGGAGGTGGACAACTCAAAGCTAAAGAAGGAGCTGATAACTTCTATGGGTGAGGCCAATCTTGCCAAGGAAAAGGCCAAGAAACTTCATGACGACCTCAGAACTGAACGGCAATTGGTTTTGGAGAAAGACGAACAACTTGCTGCTACCAGGGAGAGGGTGGAAGGTGTTGCAGCTAGGGCCATAGAAGGCTTCCAGGAAACTGAAGAGTACGATTCTGTGCTCTTCAGTTGGTACTTCAAGGGGTTCGAGCTGTTGAGGAGATATTTGATTAAGCACCCCTCTGGAGTAAACCTGGAGATACTGGATATGGAAGAGGTAAACAAAGAGATGGCTGCTGACGAGGCTGCCCAGCAGTCGGCCATTAAGACCAATGTTCCTGCGGATGTCCCTCCTACTAACAATGTTGCTGCTGACACCTGAAACTTATGATAATTCCTTCTTTCTCTCTTTTTTTTTTTTTTTTTTTTGGTGCCCTTTGTATTTTGGGCTTAAATTTCAAAACAATTTTATTTTTATCTTGAGAACACTACTTTTGGGTCCGACATTTCAGGACTTTTGGATGGAAAAGTAATTACTTACTGTTCTGGTTTTTATAACTGCATGCTTTCTTGCCTTCATGTGGTTGTGTGTGGTATGTTGCACTTGTTTGCGCTTTTTCGGGGGTTTTCCCCCTTCCAATGATCTTGTTAATTTCCTGGATTTGTCAATAACGTACATCCGTCTAAGCGGAATCTTATTACTTAGGCTTTTTTTTTTTTTGAGATAATCTCTTTATCTCGTCAGTAATGTACATCCGTCAAGGCGGAATCTTATTACTTAGGCCTTTTTTATTTATTTTTTAGATAACCTCTTTATCTCGTTAGTAATGTACATCCGTCTAGGTGGAATCTTATTACTGAATCATTTTTTATTCTTGTAACTCGTACTTGCGACCTGGCCTGTTAGCACGGATATATTAGATAAACAATGCTTTTATTAATTTCAAGGAGCAAATACATTAATTTGTTACATCCTTTGGTGGTACTTCTTTAAGTGCTCAATGTTCCATGGTCGAGGGAGCCTTTTCCCGTCCAAGGTCTGCAAATGATAACTGCCTTGCCTGGAATAATGGGTAACTCGGTATGGTCCTTCCCATGTGGAGCCGAGTTTTCCTTGGGAAGAGTCTCTAGTCGCTGTAGTGACCTTGCGTAGGACAAGGTCGCCTATATCGAGTCGTCTGAGTCTTACCCTCCTGTTATAGTATTCGGTCATTTTCTGCTGGAATTTCGTCATCCTGTTAGAAGCTTTGTCTCTTACTTTGTCTAGGTAGTCCAGGTTGACTCGTAATTGGTTGTTATTATTTTCTTCGTGGAATGCTTCTCGTCTGATGCTGGCTACTCCTACTTCGACCGAGATTACTACTTCAGCACCCTATGTAAATCTGAATGGGGTTTCGCCCGTTGGGGTTCTCGCCATGGTTCTGTAGGCCCATAATACATTGGGTAATTCTTCTGGCCAGGCACCCTTCGCGTCGTCCAGTTTGGCTTTAATTATCTGGAGCAATGTTCGATTCGTCACTTCCGTCTGTCCATTCGCCTGTGGATGCCCTGGGGACGAGAACTGGTTCCTGATGCCGAGGCCGGAGCAGAAGTCCCTGAAGCCTTGGCTGTCAAACTACCGCCCATTATCTGATATGATCGTCCGTGGGATCCCGAACCTACAGATTATATTTTTCCACACGAAGCTTCGGATTCGTGCCTCGGTGATGGTTGCCATCGCTTCTGCTTCAACCCATTTTGTAAAGTAATCAATTGCAACAAGTAGGAATCTTACCTGACCTTTACCTGGGGGTAATGGTCTGACGATGTCGATTCCCCATTGCGTGAATGGCCACGGGGATGATATTGTTGTCAATTTCTCTGCTGGAAGTCGTTGGACACTTGTCACAATTCTTGACGAGTTCTACTGCGTCAGCTTGGACAGTTGGCCAGAAATAACCTGTTCGAATGACTTTGCTTACCAAGGACCTAGGGCCAGCGAGATCTCCACAAATACCTTCGTGGATTTCTTCCAGGATGTATCTGGCTTCGTCTTCATCGACACACTTCAAGTAAGGTAGGGAATGGCCCCTTTTGTATAGGTGGTCATTTAGAATCGTGAACCTGGTCGCTCTCTGCTTGATTTTCCTGGCATCCTTAGCATCCTGGGGGAGGTGTCCGTCTTGGAGGAAGGACACGATCGGTGTCATCCAACTGTTTGAGCCCTAGATTGCGAACGTCGAGATTTCTTCGATGCTGGGGCGTTTTTGCATCTCCATGCTTAGCTCCGTGCTCGTCGGTTCTTCCTCTGAGGAGGCCATTTTTGCGATCTCGTTTGCTTCCATATTCTAGCCTCTTGGGATTTGTACAAACTCCAATTTGTCAAACTCCCGGGCCAGATGTTTCGCCATCTTAAGGTATTTCTGCATTCTTTCCTCCTTTGCTTCATACTCCTCTCTGATTTGTCCTATTACTAACTTCGAGCCACTCTGAACGAGCAGATTTTTTGCTCCGAGTGCCTTCCCGAGTCTCAGCCCCGTCAATATTCCTTCGTACTCCACTTTGTTATTGGTGGCTGGAAATTTAAGTCGAAATCCATACCTGAGCTTTTCTGCATCGGGGGTGATTATGATGACCTCTACTCCTCCCCTATTTTGGGCTGATGAGCCATCAGTCTGGATTGTCCATTGTTCTGCTTCATCACCGCGGTCGTCATCTTCTAGAAGGGTGAACTCGACAATGAAATCTGCTAAAGCTTGCACCTTGATGGCTGTTCTGGGAAGGTACTCGATGTCGAACTGGCTGAGTTCGATTGCCCACTGGACCATTCTCCCTGCTGCCTCAGGTTTGTTCATGGATTTCCTGATCGGTTGGTCCGTCATTACCAGGATGGGGTGTGCTTCGAAGTATGGTCGTAGCTTCCGTGAAGCTACTATTAAAGCGAATGCAATCTTCTCAATCCTAGGATACTTGGCTTCTACTCCCTGGAGGGCTTGACTGATGTAGTAAACTAGAAGCTGCTTCTTATTTTCCTCTCGAATCAGGGCTGCGCTGACGGTGGTGGCTAATGCCGCCAGGTATAGATAAAGGTTTTCTCCTTCCTTTGACGGACTTAGGAGGGGCGGATTGCTTAGGTAACGTTTGAGCTCTTGAAACGCTGCTTCGCATTCGTCAGTCCAGGCGAAAGCTTGCTTCAATGTCTTGAAAAAGGGTAATCATTTGTCCGTTGCTTTGGAGATGAACCTATTGAGTGCAACAATCCTCCCTGTGAGCTTTTGGACTTCTTTAACGGTCTTTGGCGATGTCATGTTGAGTATTGCTTGTACCTTCTCTGAATTTGCTTCTATCCCTCTCTGGGACACCGTGAATCCCAAGAATTTTCCTAAGGCTACCCCGAAAACACACTTACTGGGATTCAGCTTCATCTGATAATTTCTAAGGGTGTTAAATGTCTCTTCCAAATCATCCAGGTGCGTCAATTCCTTTTTGCTCTTGACGAGCATATCATCCACATATACCTCCATGTTTCTGTCAATCTGCTTGCTGGACATCTTGTTTACTAATCTTTGGTATGTTGCCCCTGCATTCTTCAGTCCAAAAGGCATTACCTTATAGCAGTAGAGCCCCTAGCTCGTGATGAAAGCGGTTTTTTCTTGATCTTCCTCAGCCATCTTTATCTGGTTGTATCCTGAAAAGGCATCCATGAACGTTAGTAGCTTATGCCCGGCGATAGAATCTATCAGCTGGTCTATCCTAGGCAGGGGGAAATTGTCCTTTAGGCATGCCTTGTTTAGATCCGTGAAATCTACACACATTCTCCATTTTCCATTCATTTTTTTCACTAGCACGACGTTGGCTAGCCACTCGGGATAATAAACTTCTCGAATGAAGTCTGCTTGCAACAACTTGTTAACTTCGTCGGTGATCGCTTGGCTTCGTTTGGGGGCAAAGACTCGTCGTCTCTGTTGGATGGGCTTTTTCCTGGGATCTACGTTCAACTCGTGATCGATGACCTGGCGTGATATGCCGGGCATATCCTCGTGACTCCATGCAAAGACATCCAGGTTTTCCTTGAGGAATTGAATGAGTTTCGTCCTCATCTTGGGACTTAAGGTTGTTCCTATCCTTGTCGTCTTGGCAGTCTCTCCCTCGACGAGTTCCACTGCTTCCAAAGCTTCTACTTTGTCTTCTTTTTCCTTCTTGATTGTCCACGTGTGGTTTTCCTTCTCATCCAGTACAGCTTGGTAGCATTCCCTAGCTAGGACCTGATCCCCTTTCACTTCGCCGACACCGTCCTCAGTTGGGAATTTCACCTTTAGGCAGTAGGTGGACGTGGCCGCCTTCCACCTATTAAGCGTGGGTTTCCCAATGATTACATTATATGAGGATGGGCAATCTACCACCAGGAAGTCCAACTGACGGGTCTGCTACTTTGGGTAGGTTCCTATTGTGACTTTTAGTGTCACTATGCCCTTAGGGTACACCCTGTCCCTATTGAAGCTGACAAGGGGGGAGTCGAAGGGGCGCAATCTCCTAGGATCTAGTTTCAACTGTTAAAAGGCCGGTAAATACATGATGTCTGCGGAGCTGCCGTTGTCTATAAGGATCCTCTTGGTGTTAAACCTTTCGATTGTGAGTGTTATAACCAGGGGGTCATTATGCGACTGCCTTACTCCCCGAGCATCCTCTTCGTTGAAAAACATGTCCTGGTTTGTCCGTCTCTGCTTGAATGGGGGTTCCATATGGATGCTATTCACTTATCTCTGGCATGTTTTCTTGAGGGACTTGTATGATCCTCCCGTGAATGGCCCTTCTGCGATCGTATGTATCTCCCCGATCACCTCCTGTGGTGGTTGGGATGGACGGATCTCATTCTTGGACGAGGACTCGCGCTGGCTCTTGTTGTCGTCTCTAAACCTGCTGGACTCTCCCTTCTTCACGTACTTTTGCAGTTTTCCTTTCTGTATCAACTCCTCTGTCTATCCTTTCAGGTCTCGGCAATCCTCCGTGTAATGGCCATGATCCTTGTGGAATCGGCAATATTTGTTCTTGTCACGCACGGTAGGGGACAAATGTAAAGGTCTTGGCCACTGAAGGTAATGTTGGTCCTGAATCTATGTCAAAATTTTGTCAACAGGCATAATTAGAGGGGTGACTTTTACTATTCGTGGAGATTTTTCTTCCTTTCGTTTATCTGCGTCACTTCCTCGACGGCCTGGGCATTCCCTCTTTTGCCCCTACGTTCGTCTTCTTTCCTTCCTTCCTTTCTTAGCTTTTCCTCGTCCACAATGGCTGCCAGTGCGTCCTCGACATTCATGTACTTTTGGGCCTTCAGGAGCATCTTGGCCATCGTTCGAGGCAGATTCTTTGCCAGTGAGATGACGAATTCTTTGGACCTAAGTCCTGCTTTAAATGTTGTCAGCTGTACCTTGTCGTCTGCGTCATCCACTTCTAGGGTCTCTTGAGTGAAGCGTTTCACGTATAACCGCAAGGTCTCCCTCTCCCCTTGCTTAATAGTGAGTAAGTGATCCGCTGGTCTCTTAGGATGTTGCCCTTCGACGAAATGGCGTAAAAAGGTGCTACATAACTATTCGAAACTGTCAATGGATGAAGTAGGCAGTCTCGTGAACCACTCTCTTCCAACTCCTTTCAGCGTAGTCAGGAAGGAACGACACATTATTTTATTAGGGGGTTGTTGAAGGCCCAGTGTCGTCTTGAAGGTATTAAGGTGATCTTGGGGATCCTTAAGCCCATCAAAAGGTTCAAGTTGAGGCAACCGAAACTTTGCTGGTACTGGTCATTCTAAGACTGTCGTGGTAAATGGAGAATTTGTTGCCCTGACCATTCTATCTAGGTTCCGATCCGTCTTCTCCTTGATGGCATTTCTCAATTCGTCCATCTCCTTTCTCATTTCCTAGAGGAGATTAAAATGCTGTTCCTCTGGAGTAATGGTCCTTCGTCGGTCAGTTCTCCCGTGGTTGTCCCTTTCATCCTCTTGGATAGTTCTTGATCGGTTCTCCTCCTGCTGAAGTCTTTGTCTCATCTCCTGATTCTGCCTGGTGAGTTCTTCGATAGTGGCCGCAAGAGCTTGAACTTGCTGGGCCAAGGCTGCTGAGTCTTGATTGGATTCCATCTGGATATCGAAGTTGGTAGGAACTGCATTTTGGAACCGTAGTACGAGAATGTCGTTCCCACAGACGGCGCCAAACTGATGAAACAAAAGTTCGTCAATCGATGTGAGTTTGTCCAGATGGTGCCGGTCACACACCTGCGTCATGACAGAAGCAAGAGCTCCTTCAAATGGTCACCGGTGTGGTGCCTGCCACAACGCCTCCGATGCCAAAGTCAGTGCAGAAGAAGGTTTATAATAACAAAATAACTCAGTATCTACTGTAATTGTGTATGTCTATGTACCTTGTGTTGGAGGTGTGAAGGCTTTATATACTTTCTTCTGGATTCCAGCCGTTGTGGCATTAATGCCTTGATGTGCGTAGAGAACACGCGCCAGAAGCTACAAGTACCAAGGTACAGTCAGCTATCCCTCCTTTGGCTAAGATCGATGTTTCCAGAAATTGTCAGACCAACTTTGAAAATTTTGAAACCTACATCCCATCAAAGCAACTAAACTTAGAGAAGCTTCCAGATTCCCCCATACAAAGCCAACCAGATAAACAGATAAAAAAACAAAAACCAAAATATCTTTGACCAACCATTACTACTCACTGTGTTAAATACCTTTACACCCATGGAAACTGACCGACAAGATGAAACTAACCTAACCATACCCGTCCAATCCCAAACATGCACCACCCCCCAAGAAAAAAATAGCTCAATAAAACCATCAGATAATCAAGAGATAAACCTTCAACTTGACCATGACCCAATACCCGAGGAACCCAAACTTACTCAAGACTCAACCTCACCCAATAATTATCTACAAAACACCTTGTCTGACCCAAACCTAATGGACCCATCTTTCTTTGTTGGGCTCTCAAAGGCCCATAATAATATGTTGCCATGGACAACATACTATAATGAAGGAGAAAAATTAGGCCCAGGTGATTCATTTGTGCGGGCTTCTAAAAGGAAGTTTGATGGAGAGGAGAATAATTTCAATGGGAGGGCCCTTAAACTGACCAAGGTGGGTTCTGGCCTCTTAAAGATGCAGTCTCAGCCCAACCTGCCCCACCAACCAAGTCTAAAAGAAATATCCAGAAGGCCCAAGATGGATAAAAAGGAAAGACTCAAGGAACTAGCCAGAGAGCAGTCAATCGTTGCTTCCAATTTCCCACTGCAAGAGGTAACATATATTGAATCTGGGAGCTTAAATATTAATGAATCCCTTAATCCAAAATGGCTAAGGAGGTGGGCCAACACATGCCCCCAACTCAGCCATGATTCTGTTATCATGGAATTGCAGTGGCTTGGCTCGAGCTTCGGCAATAAGAACCCTCAGAGCCTTAATAAGGGATATTGTCCCAGATATTATTTTCTTATCAGAAACAAAATTTTCTAGTAGTAAAATTAGCGATTTGTTGAAGTCATTGGGTTTCTATAATATAGATTGTGTTGATCCGAGAGGGAAAAAAGGAGGACTAGTGGTTGGATGGAAAATTGGAGTGGATATGGAAATTACTTTCAAATCTAGTAATATGATTAATGGATTAATTTTTTCTGATCCAATGAATGAGCCTTGGCTGATATCTTTTGTAAATGGTCCTCCAAATCACAGTAATAAGGGTCTTTTTTGGGAAGCTATTGAAAAGGTGGGAGATGCTTTCAGTGGGGGTTGGATGTGTATTGGTGATTTCAACCATGTATTTTCCCAGGCTGATAAAAAAGGCGGTAAACCAGTGTCAAATTCGTCTAGAGGGGGCCCGAACGAGGTGATAGACAAGAAAGGGCTCATTGATCTTCAATTTTCAGGTAACCCTTTTACATGGTCTAATAAAAGGGAAGGTTTTGCAAATATAAAAGAAAGATTGGATAGATCTTTTGCAAACGAAAGATGGAGGCTAATCTTTCCAAGAGCTGCAGTTCATAATTTGCCTGCCTCAACTTCTGATCACTCTGGACAAGAGATGAGACAAGTTTTTTTGTGGTGGAAAAATCTTGGAGGTCTGCTGTGAATGGTACTCCTCTGTTTAAAGTATGTAGGAAGATTAAAGAAACCAAGAAGGAATTCAAAAGATGGAACAAAGAATGGTTTGGGAATATCCAGAAGAGAATCAAGGATTGCTGGGACAAATTGGAAAAGATCTAGAATGAAGATCCAACTCAAGAAAATCTGAGTATAGAAGCTAATATTGACTTGGAACTCCAAGAATGGCTCCAAAGAGAAGAAATGTTATGGAGTCAAAAGTCTAGAACCAAGTTTCTTGCTACAGCTGATTTGAATACCAAATTCTTTCATCTCATAACTATAATTAGAAGAAGAAGAAATGCGATTGATTTTCTAAAAAACCAACAAGGCATTTGGGTTTCGGGAAGAGAAGAAATTGGAATTGCTTCGAAGAATTTTTTACAAACCTTTTTTCATCTTCTAATCCCTCAATTCCCAGCAACCTAGAGAACCTCATAATTCCAAGCCTATCTAATGAGGATATAGAGATGCTATCTAAAATTCCTTCGCCAGAGGAGATTAAGGAAGTTGTCTTCAGCATTGGGTCAAATAAAGCTCTAGGGCCGGATGGGATGTCAACTTATTTTTTTAAGTGTTATTTGAATATAATTAGGGGTGAAGTTATTGAAGCCATCATTTCCTTTTTTCAAAGGGGGTACTTGCTAAAGGAAATAAACCACTCCTTTATAGTTCTCATACCTAAAGGGAGTAATGCTTCAACGGTTTCTCAATTTAGGCCCATAAATTTGTGCAATGTTTTATATAAGATCATCTCTAAAGTGCTGGCTAATAGGTTAAAGCAGATTCTCCCCAAACTGATTTCACCTTGGCAAACCGCGTTTGTTCCAGGCCGAAAAATTTAAGAGAACACTTTTCTGGCACAAGAAATCCTTCATGACATGAGAAAGAAAAGAGGCAAGAAAGGTTGGATGGGGCTGAAGATAGACATGGAAAAGGCCTATGATAGGCTGGAATGGTGCTTCTTAGAGAAAGTTCTTCGGGCCTTTGGTTTTCCAAGCATCTGGATACAGTGGGTTATGCAATGTGTAACTACAACTTCCTTCTCAATTTTAATCAATGGCAGTCCATTCAGCTTTTTTAAGCCTAACAGAGGGTTAAGGCAAGGAGATCCCTTATCTCCTTTCCTGTTTGTCCTAGCAACAAAAGTTCTAGCTAGGCTTATCGAAAGGGAAGTTTCTAATAACAAAATCATTGGCTATAAATTAGCACCAGATTTGATGCCTATCACCCACCTTCAGTTTGCAGATGACTTATTCCTATTTGCTCAAGCAAATGAGGAAAATATAGAGAGCATTAAAGCTTGTCTTGAAACTTTTGCTGGATGGTCAGGGCAGAAAGTTAATCTATTAAAGTCTGTGATCATTTTTAGCAAAAATGTGCCACATAGCGTAAGAACTCACTTGGCAAACTCAATGGGAATAAAATTCTCAAATAGGAATGAAAAATACCTGGGAATCCCAATGGCCTCAGGTAGAGATAGAAAGATTGCAGCTGAAGAAATTATTGATAAAGTGAAACAAAGACTTCAAGGGTGGAAGATGAAGACTTTATCACAAGCCGGTAGAACCACTCTAATTACATCAGTGGCCTCCTCCCTTCCATCTTATCAAGCTTCATCTCTACTCCTCCCTAAACAAGTCTGTTCTAAGCTTAATGCTGTGAATAGAAATTTCTGGTGGGGTTTCAAAGATGAAAATAAGATGGGATGTTGTCTTAAAAGCTGGGATTCTATATGCACCCCAAAAAGTGTTGGGGGGTTGGGTATAAAGAAAACTGAAGATATGAACAAAGCTCTAGTGGCAAAGATGACTTGGGAAATTGCAAGTAATGCTGACCAGTTATGGATTTAGATTTTTAAAAAGAAATATGTCAAACAAAGAAACTTCATGAAAATGCCCTCTCCTAAAAGGGCATCATGGACTGCCCAAAGCATCTTTAATTGTAGAGATGTAGTAAAGAAAGGGATGTGCCACAAGATAGGGAATGGCTTGAATACTTGGATTTGGGAAGACCCCTGGATTCCAAATGAGACAAATCTAATCCCTCAAAGTATAAATGGAGCTAGTCTTGAGGCTCATCTGGTGGCGGAGTTGATTAATCAAGATACTAGACAATGGGATAGAGGAAAGCTGCCTGAGTTATTTGAGCCAAGTACAATAATCAATATTCTAGCCATCCACCTTTCCCAATTATCACAACAAGACCAAGTGTTTTGGTGTCGTAACCCTACAGGTGAATACACCAATAAGGACATCATATAATGCCTTAAGGGTTATCAATTATCATCCTCATCCTTTGCTGAAAAGTAAAGATTGGAAAGCTTTGTGGAAGTTGAAAATCCATGGCAGGCACAAAAATTTGCTGTGGAAGATGGCTTGGGAGATTCTGCCTACAAATTCAGTCCTAAATTCTAGGTTCTCTCTATCTTCGATAGCTTGTCATTTATGCAATAATGCCATTAAGTCTTTGGAGCATATTTTTCTGCATTGTGATTAGGTTGCCCAAATCTGGTTTGCAGGTCCTTGGCCATTAATATGAGCCATATGAACAATGTGTCAATAGCAGATTGGGTGAAGATGATAATCAACCCAAAGCATGGCCTGGGTTTAGAGGAAGAAGAAGCTAAAGACTTCTAATTATATGCAGCAATTTTATCTGATCAAATTTGGATGACAAGGAATAAAGCTAGACTGGAAGGAATCAAAACAAGCCCGGAATTGGTGGCAAGGCAGGTGAATAAATTATATAAAGAACACAAGAATGCGTGGCGAAATCAATCAACAAAACCTCCAAAAGACTCATCCTGGACTCCTCCACCTGTAAATTGGATAAAACTGAATTTTGATGCAGCAATTAGGGAAGATAAATCTTCAGTGGCAGTGGTGGCAAGAGACCAAAGAGGAGGTTTACTTGCAGCGTGGACAGAGCAGTTGGTTCAAACAGAGCCTTTGTTAGGAGAAGCCAAAGCAGCTTAGTTAGCTATCAAAAAGGCAGCTGATGAAGGTTTCAAGAGAATTATACTTGAAGGAGATGCACTGAATGTCATTGAGCCATTGAAGAACAAAGCAGTTGTCTCTCACTGGAGAATTAAAGCAGTTCTTGAGGATATTTTGTTTCTAGTTAAATCTTTTGATAATGCATCTTTTTTGTTTATATGTAGAGACGGCAATTTTACTGCCCACCTTTTAGCCCAATGAGCTGCTCTTTTGAATTGGAGTGGGCCAGTTCCCATCTCTAACTTGTAGCCGATGTTAGCTAAGGATTTGGATAGAGATGGTAACAGGCCCTCCCTGAATTATATTTCTTTTGTTTCTTCTTATAAATAAAATATTTATTCAGCAAAAAAAAAAAAAAAGTGGATTGCAATGCATTTCTTTCTCACAAAAAATAAAAGGTGGATTGCATCTACTATATTTTGAAGTCATGTACTTGTACACACGCTTGAATTCTCAAATATATTTTTTTTTTGGCTGAATTCTCAATTATACTGAACGGCAATTAATACAGTCTGTCAACAGAAATATATACAAATGCTTAAATTCTCATTAAAGTTGGTAATGACGGTAGAAATCTTTCTTATTCGTCTCTTCAGAAAAACTATACATAGTAACAGATCACCCTTCAATAAACTGGCTTTCTCACGACCAGAACAGGGCATTTGACGTTATGAACACAGTAATTGCTTACGCTTCCCAGAAAAGCCCTGTCCCACCGTACTTGCATTAGTACTTCAATATGGAATAATATATTTCTCTCCTAGAGCACGACCAAGGAACAAGGTACACAAGTATGAATGCAACCATAAAAGACAGTTTACAATCTGACTTAGCTACTTAAAGAATTACAATAATTTTAATGACATAACAAATTTAACCTTTCTTTTTTCTTTTTTTTCACAACTGAAATGAAGTGGTAAGTTGTGATTTGTGTAATAAAAGTGGTATTAGTGGTAATCTCATGTAAAAATGGTATTGTACATTGTCACCTAAACAAACGGTAAAAATTTGTTGTAATTGTAAATAATGTTGAAAGTAGTAATAAAGACTGACCATGAATAAAGAAACATGTTATTGAAATTTGAAAGAGTTTTCTGAGAATTTTACTTAAATAATGTGTGTTATGAATAATTAGCACATGTTTGTATTACTAATGAAACATAGCCAAAAGTTGTGTTAAAGATAACCAATACCATTGTCAAAACAGACCATAAATACCGTTTTCAATACAGGAAGTTTGAATAATTTGCACATGAAGTATTATGAACAACATTATGTAGATAATGCTCATTTTTTAAATTAAAAAAAAAAAAAAAAAAGAGTCATAATTGAACCTATGGTCACAAATATCACTATACAGTTCAGCCACCAAAAAAAAAAAAAATTCACTATACAGACTGCAGCAGTAATTTCTTTAAATTACACTGTTTCCAACACAATAAAATAATGTCAATTTTACTCACTCCATGCCATACGCATAGTTGGCATTTTATAATCAATCAGAAGATGTGTATACGTTCAGCAATCAGCATTCTTTAACTACTATAGCACAAAACATATTAATGTGAACAATCTAAATCACATGCCATTTTACCACATTAAATGAGCAAACATTAGGATCACGAGCTTCAATCAATGCAAGAAATAACAGACGAAAAAAAAAAGGTCATCCAAATAAAATTCGGGTAAGTTATAGACTACCAACAAGCTCCACTTATCACATGTAAGTTGTGTTTTTCCTAAAACGTATTGACTAGTTTACATGAATAGTATGATATGAAGTGTACATTGTAGGTTAAAATGTGGCTAATATTTGCCACTTTCGAACTACAATATACACTTTATAACAATAGTGAAATGTAAAAATAGCTTTTCCCTTTTAAGTTGATAAATAGTTATTAATTCTAGAGTTTCCACACTCCCAACTTACGCCCAACTTTTTTTTGCTGTAGTTATCCCTATATAATATAAGGTTCTACTAACGAGAACGTCCTTAAGATAATAGTTAACAATTCATTTTAAGAAAATTCTGACACTACTTTTATGAAAAATGAAAAAAACTGTAAAAAACATTAATTTCTTTTTTTTCTTTTCCCATAAAAACTTTTTATAAATGTATTGTTAACCATTTCCCTAAGAACATCCGTTAGCATTTCTTTATAATATATGAGTAGTGTTAACGGGCCTTCTCGCAAGGTACTTGATAAGAAATAACTTTATGTCAATAAAGACAACTTTTTGTCACATTTCTTATCAATTTTATAGGGTGTAGAGCTAATAAAGCAAACTTTTTGAATTTCACTTGTCGCTTCAATACTATTTTAAGTCATTTTATCAATTTATACTATTTTTTTATTAAGTGGACTTCATAATAAATTATCCTTACGGACATCTTACGATGACACTAACATTTTCAATTAAATATTGCATGAACAATATTAAGACTACAACTTATTATACAATTTTTGTCGCAATTTTCCATTCATCTTAAAACCTTTCCCACAATTTTGGTAAATTGAGCAGACAAAAGACAATGCATATATTGGTGTATTGTCGATGTTTAGTACTTATGATTCAAGTATAATTGAGCTGAAAGGACTTAACACGGATGCACCAACAATTAATACTTAATTCTCCTTTTTCAAATGCATAATTAAGTTTCCTCAGCCTTTTATAGGTCCGGATTAGGTTCAGTCCTTCCAGTGTATTGAACCCGGTTAGATGGTGAAACGTGTCCAACAACAAATCCAGTGACACCCCCGCCTTTTATACCATTTATCAAATGAAAAGTTCTTTCCATGTTCTATCAAAACAGAAAACTACTGTATCATCACAATTCTAATCGACATATTTTTTGTTTGTGCAATACACCATGTCTTCTCATTATAAATTGACCATAATTTTCTTATTTGAAAATAAATGAAATACCCGAAAGAAACCAATTCCCAGACACACATGCATGCACAGTAGTTCTGCAAGAACACTTTGTAGTTAAAGTAATTAAAGAAGATAGGTTTAAGCTAATGCATATACAAATGATAACCTTTGGTACTAACCTTTTTATAGCTCCACGGCCATGGCTGCCCAATACAAGTAATTGAATGTTGAGCTTCTCCACAGCCTCATATATTGCCACTTTAGGATCCCCAACTTCTGTCACCGTTTCTGCAACAATCTATAGCAAGGAACAGTGCATATTACCACATTTAACATATAGTGGATTTGCACTTTTATAAAGTTATTTTTGGTTTTGCTGGAAAACTTTCTGTAAAGATAGTTTTCCACATTTTTCAGTATTTTGTAGCATAAAAAAAAACAGGTCAATGAAAAACTATTTTTAGTCAATGGAAAATCTTAATAAAAATAAAACTTGTTTTTTATAGGTTGTTGTCCAAAAGACTTTTTTGGAAAACAATCTCTCTCAGAGTACGCTCTCTCACTCTTTCTTTCTTTCCTTTTCTTTTTCTTTCCTCACACTCTCACTATCACTAACTCTGTTCTCTCCTCTTCCATAGATCTCTCTCCCTCAATCTCTCTTCCCCTTTATAACACAATTCTCTTAGTAGATTTTTTTCTCTCATTGCTCAATAATTATTTCATTCCTCTCTACCAACTGAAAAAGAGAACATATTTGCAGCGGTAATTATTTCATTCTTCTCTACCAAAATCTCAATTCTTTACTTTGAATTTCAAACTTGATTTTATTTTTTCTCTAAGAAATTTTTGGCTTGATGGATTCTAGGTAGGAGTTTTTTTTTGCACATAAAAGTGCTAAAAAATAAAAATATAAAAAATAAAAAAGAAGAAAGAATGAATGAATGAAGTAAAAGACGAAAATTTTAAACACAGTGCCTCTATGGCTCTAAATTGCTTTTACATAGGATAATCTTTTTCGTTAATAGATACATTATGCAGATACTATATAGTGATGATATATTATGTAGATACATTATATGAATACATAATTTTGAGTAATATTAAAGACTTGTGGTTGACCATAGTAGACAATTAATATACCAATAAAAAGAGTAGACAATTAAAAATTATTGTTATTTGTACTTATTAAAGATGTATTCCCTTGTCAATTTTATGTATATAGACAAATGGTTGATATATACATATATATATATATATGTGTGTGTGTGTGTGTGTGTGAACATTTCTGTCTATATATATGAGCAAGATGAGTGGTAGAGATCATTAAAATTTAACAACTAATTTTGATTGTATCTATTGTCAAAATTTTAGTATGAAAACCAAATTCATTCTTGGTTTTTTTTTTTTTTTTTTATATTGATTACATTAGTTGGTTTACATAATACACATATTTTAAATTACACAAGAAATATAAAAAATAAAAATAAAAATTTGCATACCAAACACCAGAAAACATTCTCAAGATCATTTTCAAGGTCGTTACCAAACACTGAAAAATGATATTGTTTTCCAAAAAATACTCTTTGGAAAATGAACCATTTTCTAAAAAACGTTGATGCTGAAACAAACAGAGCTTAGTAGGGGTGTCAATTCGGGTTAGTGTGTCGGGTTCGTGCCGTGTCGAGGTAGGAGTATTTGACTAAATGGCTCAACCTTAACCTGGCCCATTTAATAATCGTGTCATGATCCTTCAACCCTAACCCGACCTGTTAATAAGGCGGGTTGACCTGACCCAACCCATTTGACACGTTTAATAAACGAGTTGTGTTGGGTTAACACAAATGTAACACAACTCATTTCAACCTGCATAACATTAAATATAATATCCATTTAGAAATAATTTTTTTTACATCCCAAAAGTAGTGCATACACTTCAAATCTTCAACTCACATTTAAAATAATATAGTTCAACAAAAATATAACATTCATCTAGAAATAAGTTCTTTACACTCCAAAAGAAGTGCATACACTTCAGAGAGAGAGAGATAGAGTAATAACTGATTTAAAAGTTGACACTTTGAGTTTGAGAATTGAGCGTGAGAAGAGTAATATGACTAAAATTAAAACAAAAAAAAAAAAAATTTATAAGAAGGTTTAGAGATTTAGTGTTTGTAGGTTTTAGAGATCTAGAGTTTATAAAGTTTCAATTTCCAATTATATCCCTTGTAAATTTTTGTAATTACTCACTTTTCTTTTTAAATTTAAAATATATATTGGATATAAAAGGTATTTGACAAATTTAAAATAAAATGAAAATTTATTTGTTATACGAGTTAAACGGGTTGTGTTAAGTGGGTCATTTCGGGTTGACACAAATAAATTAGCGTGTTAAACGTGTCTATTGTGGGTTACACTGCTTATGACATGTTTCTTATCGTGTCGCTTTCGGGTCGACCCATTTATGACCTAAACCCATTAAGGCTCAACCCTAACCTGAAAAAACTCGTGTTGGGTTCGTGTCGTGTTTGCGGGTTGGGTCAAACATTGACACCCCTAGAGCTTAGTGTTAAGTGTATTTGATAACAGCGCGAAAGTTCCTACTCTTGAGTAGTTCAAATCAAATGAACTTCTCATTGATAGACTTAAAGAGATTTGACATCTAAAAAAATAAATTTTGTAACACTCCAAAATCAATCTCTTTTTTTTACCCAGAATTCGTTTACTTTCAATAACAAATCACACAAATCAAATTTTTCTCAACAAAAAAAAAAAAAAAAAAAAAAACAATTAAGCTAAAATGACCAACAAGACCCATGGGGCATGTTTATCAAAGTTGTTAGGAAGGAATTATCATAATGGCTTGTGTTAATAGGATTGTTGTTATGCATGTAATTATGATATATGAATAGATCATACCTAGCAGCCGCATTGTTTTCCAGAATGCAACACGTGGCCACATCGAAAAGTGAAAAATAAAGTTCAAAAATGCCAAAATGCAATCCCTAATCTATCTAACCAGCGATAGAGTCAGGATTCGATTGGTGGGGGAGGGGTGAAATCTATAACCACATGTACCCACACACTTGAACATATATAATATGAAATATCAAAAATCATGAATATACTAATTAAGTGATATTTTAGAGTAAGAAAATTGATAAAATGATATATATTTTGTTTCAGGATGTTTTGCATGGATAATCCATTTTCTAATTTTTCTTTTCAAAGTCAAATTTTCACTTACAAATGAAAATATTTTTAATAGTTAGATATTAAGTACAATTTATATAAATTTATATTATTATGTAATTATGCATAACTTTTACTCCTTACTATACAAATTTTCGTGAAGGTGAATAAATTATTACATAAAGAATTTGAGATCTTAGTATCTATGTAGTTATAACTCTATTTTCGTTGTTTTCCATGTTTTGTCTTATACCTATTCAAATTTTATAGATTTTGAACCTTAAAAGACATTAACAAAATAGGAATGGTTTTTTTTTTTTTTTTCTCTTTTCTTTTTTCGTTTAAAATGAATTGGGACATATAAAAGAGGTAATTGTGTATTGAGTGTATAGTATGTGTGAAAAATGTTTGTATGTCAAAAAGAAATAAATAAAGAAAATTCACACAAATTTTTTTTTAAAATCATATTTTAATTGGGGGAGAGGGGCAAAATTGTAAGATAAACTATAGTTGTTAATTGTATATTTTGTGGGCCGGGGGACAATTGCCCTCTCTCAAGCCTCAGTTCCCTGGCTCTGCGGACGAGGACGAGTCTAATGGAGTGATTATGTGAGGTTTTTAGTTGGTCACATAATCTAAGAGATTGAAAAAGATCAAATTTAAAATTGCTGAGGAACTAAAATTTAGGACTAACAATATATTTTGTCTAAATTGATGTCTAATTTTTTTTTTTTCATATTTGTCAGTCTTTTTTTTTCTTTTTCTTCAGTTACGTACATGGTATATATAAAACATCCAATTGTTAATTCAACTGGAAAATTGCCCGATGCTTAAACAAATTAAAAAAGGAATACGCAAATTGTAGACTAAAAAAAATAAGATAAGAAGAAATATTATTATGATTACAATACCCCGTTGTTGGCGCAGATTTGCTCAGCTTTCTCTAAGAGGGCCGATGCAATCTTATTCTGATTTTCTTGAATAGACCTAATCAATTCCGGAGCTGTAGTAAAACAGAAAAAGCAGCCACACATAAAAAAGTAGTCTTTTCGATCAATTGTGTTTCCTTTACAATTCTAAAGTAGCAGTAGGAAGAAGAAGAAGAGAGAGAGAGAGAGAGACACATACGGGCAGCACCAAAAGAGGAAGCATAAGCATAAGTGAAGTCAGAAATGGGCTGTACAGTAAAGAGTACAAGTTGTGAATTGTCTATGGTTTGGCTAAGGTTGTCCAGAGTCCATTGGAGCGCGTACCGGCTACACTCGCTCTCGTCTATTGCTACCATCACCTTCTTCTTCTCACTCTCCATCTCTCTATCCTCTGTAGTCTGCTGGCCGGGGGCACAGCCGAATCAGTGGATTTTGTTATAATTTATTTATTGTTCTCTTGCACCTAATTAGTCCTAACTAACAGTCAAGCCACGAGTTCACGCGTTGTTTGGTTGTTTGCATTGCAATACTGATCCTTTCGGATTAGGACCAAACATTTTTCTGTAATCTAGTTAGTTGGTAAGTAAGTCTTAAGTGCTGAGGCGTGCACGGTTTTCCTTCCTAGCGTGGCATATCAAAAGGAAAAAGTTTCTCTCCAAACTAGTTTGGAGAGAAACCCTTCAAATTTATCAAATATTTTTATATTGAGTGTGAAATTTGAAAATCTAACCGTTGGATTGCATGTTCTTATTATATTATTTATGCTTGAAAAATTTCAAGAAAATCAAAAATCAATTGTTATGTCATCAAACAAATGTTAAAATTTCAAGTTTTTGTAATCTAAAATTGTGAATAAAAAATAAGTTCATTGATCAAATAGTAAATAAAATCCGATTTGAACGAAATTTGATATGCATGTTAAGAACATAAGGAACATGAAATTCAACGGTTAGATTTTCAAAATTCACACCTAAAAAATATATATATGATAAGTTTGAAGGGTTTCTCTCCAAACTAGTTTGGAGAGAAACTTTGTTCATATCGAAATGGGGGATTTTTTTTATTTCTTTATATATTTGAAGCAAAATTTGAAGGCTCTATAAAAATTAATTTAATTGACAATTGAAAATATTTTAAAAGAGATTCTAATTAATATCTTACCATAAAACTTTTATTTGACTAAAAAATCATTAAAACATATCAAATCCAGGAACAACAAAAATTAAATTGCATGTTCCACTTAGGACCATAATAATATAATAAAATTCATCCTCAAGTCCCCCACAACATGTAGTTTTGGGCAACAGTGTGTGCTTCAATGTTTTGTTGCTCAATTGTATTATAGACACTACTCCACAGAGTAGACCCTAACGAGGACGTTAGGAATTTAAGTGAGGGAGATTGTGATGCCCCAAGTTGATTGATGGTGTGATGTGTATGGGTGTGTGATGAGTCCCACATCGGGTATTTATTAGGTTGAACTGAGCTTTATTAACAACTACAAAGAGTCTCAATTGTGACTAGTTCTTTTGAGGTATAGCGTAGATATGACTAGCGTTTTTTCTTGGTTGTTACATATGGTATCAGAGCACATGCACATGCAACAGATCTGATGGGCTTTGCAAATTTGTTGACCAATTAGTCCAAATCATTTTCCTTGTTTGTAAATTGTAAGTGACTTGGGCTTCAGCATTTTCGACACAAAGGATCATTTTGTAAAATCAAAGGCAATTATAGTGGGGCACAACCTATGTAGAGGGTAAAAAATTTGACACATGACCCCATATTATGTGGCAAAAGCTAGAGGGTTTCGAGGCCCACTACAACACACGCGAATGGAAGTGACAGGCTTGTTACCCGTAGAAAATTAGGCAAAAAGCCCAATCCATGTGACCAAACATTCAAGGACTCATTCCAGCTTTGTACCAGTTTGGCCCAATACCCATGTCCTGTAGCCTAGTAGCAAAATATTTGAGCAGTATGAGCAGGCAAATAAGAATGCACGTGACAAAACTTAGCTACAAAATTAATTTTAGTCTAAGGCTTACTCAATAAAATAAATATTACTACATATTTTAAAAATCTAACTGTTAAATTGCATGTTCTTTATACTCGTAATACTAGTCAAATTTTGTATCAATCAGATATTATATGCTATATAATATATAAGCTTATATTTTATGTATAGTTTTAAACTACAAAAACTAGTAATTTAAACAATTTATTGATGGCATAACTATTGATTTTTAATTTTTTAAAAATTTTGCAAGCATTGAGAATATAAGAAGAAGATGTAATCCAATTGTGGAATTCTCAAAATTCATCTAAAAAAAAAAAGATATTGAGTAAGGTTGTAGCCTTAAGTTACAACCAATTTTGTAGCTAAACTTTGTTCAATGCACATGGCTAGAAAAAAAAAAAAAAAAAAAAAAAAAGGGCTTGATCACTAGTTAACTCCAGATCAAGTACATTTAACACAACTTTCTTAAAAAAAAAAAAAGTACATTTAATACAAAATAATAAATGATTTTTCTATTGAAAACTGTAAAATCTGCAGAAACACAAGTTTGAGAAGAATATTATGTATCCTTCGGCAGAAGTTCCCAGATGTTAGGATTAGTGCCTTTAAATCCTATTGTATGATGTTATGTATGATATTATGTATGACATTATCTATGACATGATGTATGACTTAATATTGTGATTGATAAAGTTATTTTATTATTATCTAAAATAATGGTAACATGAATATGGGACATTATCATATAGTCCATGAGATACATTTTATGTGATTTATGTGAAAAGTCACAGAAGATGTAAATCACAAGTTCTTTGTAAACTCAAAATTTATAGTTCGTAGTCGGTGATGAAATTGGGCATTTCATCTGCGAAAACTATAACGTATCAACTAAGATGATTTGTCTTGATCATAGAAGTGGAGACTTCTAGTTGATATGTTTTAAGAGTTAAGACATATTGAACAGGACCGCTGTGAGATTTATTATTCTCCTAACGACTGTCAAATGAATAATAAATCTCACGACTTCAATTTGCATGAACTCTTAATCTTGAGAGAATAATGAACCTGATCATGAAGTGTGGGTTGCCTTGATATATCAAGAGTGAGATCTAAAGTGACGGTCAAAACCTCAGTATGTTGGGCAGCCACATTTAGTGTTGATGGAACAAATATTCTCAAGATGGAATTCATAGTCTCTTGATGAAGATATAAAATATTCCCTTGAGATAAGTTTAATGGGTTCAGTTATTCAGAGAGTTAGGCCTAACCACTTTAGTAAGAAATTACTAATGTATATATTTACGAAATTGGATTTCATAAATATATAATGAATAACTTTAAAGAATTAAACCAGGTACTCAAGGATAAGATGTAGTAATTTACAAAGTGGCAGTCTACATTTATGACTTTGTTTTATTACGAATATTTTATGAAGAGGTTGCATGTATAATAAAGTCTTGGGATATAATTTATTAATAAGGCCTAGAGTGCAATTATATTTATATAGTGGTATTAAATATAATTAATAGTAACTTTGGACTTGTCAAGAGTTAATGGAAAAGCCCAAGGCCCATTGGAGCTAATGTATTATTGGTCCCTTTTGGTCCCACTCCAAGCCACACACTAAAACCTAATGGAAAGGCCCGCCAGCCCAATTAGATAATCAGTTAGTTATAAAGGGAGAAACATACAGAATTTTTATAAGAAAGAAAAGAAAAAAAAAAAAAGCGGTGTGTGAGTGAGTGTGAGACACACTTTCATTCTCCCTTTGAAAATTGATTAAGAGACCACACATCTTGGGCGTAAAGTGGAATTGGAGTGAAGATTAAAAGTGTTCCCAAGTGCTTCTAATCTTTGTTTTGAATTTCCCTACACCAAGGTACGCCATCTTGTTCTTAATTTCTGAAATTTACATAGTGCACGTTATTAGTCATGAATAAAATAGATCCTTATTTGTTGCTTCCGCTATGTGTTTTGTATGAGATACAAAACCAGAATTTTTCCTTCAATTGGTATCAGAGCCAGGTTTTCATATCATGATTGTATATCGTGTGATTGAATTTTAGAATTTAAGAAAACCATTATCTTTGTGTTTTCAAGTTTCTGCATAAAGATATTGTTTCATAAATTTTGTGTGCATTGATAAATATATGTGATATATTGTTCTACATGTGTACGGATTGGTCATTGATTCAATTAACATTAATAGAAGAATATGGGATTGCATAGATATGTACTATGAGTGAATGATGACCACAAGATGAAGTGAATAGTGTTGTGCCTTTATGGTTCTTACATACAGTTATTAATTTATGAAATAACTGTTTTTGTAATTGTTAACTGCATGCACTATTTGGAACTTTTCTTGTATCGTTTGAATGCCATTGTATGGCTTGGCTTCATTGCATGGCTTGATCGGATTGCATGGCTTGGAGCAAGGCTTGGCCATCTTCTTGCATATATTAAACCGTATAAAGCATTTAAAAGATTGAATCCGTATAAAACATTCTAACATCTGAAGGTTATGTACATATATATATATGAATCCTTGGTTGGCATTTAGTGCATGTTTTGGCTTATTGACATAATTGTCATGTACTTTGTTTTATAAGGATTATGCATGCAAACAACCAGGCCATGCAATCCGTACAATAAATATATATATATATATATATATATATATATATATATATATATATATAATGTAATAATTATATATTATATATATTAATTTGTATATTATATTATATATAATATAATATAAATTTTTATATATAATAAGGGTTTTTATTACGTTATATATATTTATATATGTTAATGCTAGTTTAATGAAATTTATTCCTAATGAGATTAAGATTATATTTTTTCACGTGTCTAGCATTATTATGGTTCTTGACCTTAAAAACCTTTAATTTAAAATATCTAGTGGGAGAGAGATACAAGGGTTGGATCTCACGGTCTCTATTATTGGTTCATAGTAGTGTGAAATAGATACTTTGTCTTTGCCTCGAGCTTAGCATTCCATGCGGAGAGTATTTATTTCATGGTCCTACAAGATTGAATTTCTTGGTTTATAGTGGTTTGATAAACACCTTCTCTTAGCTTCGAACTTTGCATTCCATGCGGAGGGTGTTTTATCATCGTACTACAAAATAAGCCTGTTAAAGGGATGAAATGTGGTTACACATGATTCTAGACAATGGTATACACTAGACTAAGTATTATAGTATCTTCTATGCTAAGTTCTTACTATTATTACTTAAAAGCTAAATGTAAAACGACATATTATTAGTATTTGATAAGAGTTATCATGATAGTACTAATAATGAGAATAGTTCTCAATCAATCATAGTATTTTATGTTCACTCTATGCTGAGGGATATTAAATATGAGATTGGGTTGTCGTTGCACATATTATTTTATGGTTTTATTAAGGTTCCATATTATATGTTTATATGCTAAATTGATAATGTCCAGTTTACTTATTATATTCATGTTTATTATTTTCAGATTTTATCATGGCATCATTTAGCTCACTTGTTTCTATTCTTAACCAAAACAAACTGACTGGATCCAATTGTGTTGACTGGAAAAGAAATTTGGACATTATTCTTACTGCTGAAGAGCACAAATATGTGCTTACTCAGCCATGTCCTACATTTCCTTCATTAAATGCTCCTCTTGAGGAAAAACAGCGATATGATCGTTGGCAGAAATCTAATGAGATGGCCAAGTGCTATATCCTAGCATCTATCTCAAATGTTCTACAGTATCAAATGCAGGATGTAGAACTTGCTTCGGACATAATGCATAGTCTGAAGGAGATGTTTGGTGAGCAAGGCCGTTCTACAAGGCAAGAAATCATGAGGCAAATTTATAATACCAAAATGGCTGTAGGAAATTCAGTGAGGGAGCATTGTCTTAAGATGATTGCTAATCTGAATACATTAAAAGTTTTAGGTGCCGACATTGATGGAAAATCTCAAGTGGATATGATATTCCAGTCACTACCAGAATCATTCAAGGAATTCAGACTCAATTATAATATGAACAAAAAGATTTATACTTTGTCTGAATTAATGAATGAGTTAGTGGCGGCGGAAGGCATCCTTGGTACTTCTAGTGTTGAAGCCAATGTGGGTGAAGCTTCTATTTCTCAACCTAAGTCGAAAGGCAATGGTAAGAAGAAGAAGAAGAAAGACTTCACTAAGAAAGATGGTAAACAAATTGCCTTAGGGGTTGCCAACAAAGGAAAGACAACCAAAGGAAAGTGTTTCCATTGTGGTGAGAAAGGACATTGGAAGAGGAATTGTCCAACATTCAAGGCTGCCAAGAATAAGGGTATAAAAAGTTCATTTCTTCTTGAAATATGTTTGGTACAGAATCCAACAAATTCCTGGTGTGTGGATTCAGGTTGTACCAATCATATCTGCAATTCTTTGCAAGGGTTCCAGGAGACCAGAAAGTTGAATGAGGGAGAACTATTTCTTACTTTGGCTGATGGGAGCAAGATTCTGGTTGAAGCTGTTGGAGTGTTTAATTTGTGTTTTAAGTCTAGAGTTTTAATATTGGAAGACTGTTTGTATGTACCTAATGTTCGTAGGAATTTAATTTCTGCAACTTACTTAAGTAAACTTGGATATTGTGTTATCCTGAAAGACAATGTTGTACTAAAGAAGGATAAAGTGTTTATCTGTTCTGGCAATATTGTACATGGTCTTTATATTTTAACTCCTGATAAGCATGAATTATACAATTCTGAATTAGATAGTAACTCTCATGTGAAATCATTAAAGAGAAAGTTTCCTTTTACTAGTGATGCATATCTATGGCACTTGCGTTTAGGTCATATTAATTCAAGTAGGATTCAAAGACTAATCAAAGATAGACTTTTACAGCCCATGGACTTTGATGGTTTTCTAGTTTGCAAATCTTGTTTGGAAGGTAAGATGACCAAACGACCTTTTAATGCAAAGGGTAGAAGAGCCCAAGATTTGCTAGAACTAGTACATTCAGATGTATGTGGTCCTATGTCAATCCAAGCAAGAGGTGGCTATGAGTATTTCATTACTTTTACTGATAATTACTCTAGATTTGATTATGTGTACCTAATGAAACGGAAGTCCGAAACCTTTGAAAAGTTCAAAGAGTTTAGGGCTGAAGTTAAGAATTAATTGGGTAAACACATAAAGGCCATTCGATTTGATCGAGGTGGCAAATACCTTCTTGGTGATTTCAAGGATTACTTGACTGAAAATGGGATTATATCCCAGTTGACTGCACCTGGAACTCCACAACAAAATGGTGTAGCAGAAAGAACGAATATGACTCTTTTAGATATGGTTAGGTCCATGTTGAGTTATTCGACTCTACTAATTTCTTTTTGGGGATATGCCTTAAATACTGCAATGTATCTTCTGAATTTAGTATCTTCGAAGTCTATTCCTAAAACACCTATACAGTTGTGGAATGGGCATAAGCCTAGTATGAGACATCTCCACATTTGGGGTTGTCCAGCACATGTGTTAAAAGGAAAGTCTGACAAGTTACAGTCTAAAACAGAAGTGGTATTTTTTGTAGGGTATCCAAAAGGAACAGTTGGAGGTTTATTCTATGGTCATAAGGATAATAAAGTGTTTGTTAGCACAAATGCCAAATTCTTGGAAAATGACTGTGAATAATTTTACTCTGAGAAGTAGAGTTGTATTGGCTGAAATGAATGAACCTGTAGTTGAACAACCAATGGATGAAACTAGGGATGATGTGGCTATATTAGATACACCATAAGATACTACTCATGATATGTCTAGTACACAGGTGTCTCGTCGTAGTGGGAGAATTGTTCGGCCTCCTATAAGATTTATAGGTTTGGGAGAAACTTATAAAGCTATCTCAGAAGAGGCTGAATCGGATCCTTACACTTATGATGAAGCAATGAATGATATAGATGCACATCATTGGGTCCAAGTTATGAAATCTGAAATAGATTCTATGTATTCCAATCATGTATGAGATCTTATAAAGGCGCATAATGGCATTAAACCTGTTGGTTGCAAATAGGTTTACAAGAGGAAGAGAGGGATAGATGGAAAGGTTGAAACTTTTAAAGTAAGGCTAGTGGCGAAAGGGTATACACAAAAAGAAGGTATTGATTATGATGAAACTTTTTCGCCAGTAGCCATGCTTAAATCTATCAAAATTCTCTTATCCATTGCTGCTCATTATGATTATGAGATTTGACAAATGGATGTCAAGACTGCATTTCTTAATGGCAATCTTGAAGAAGAAATATACATGTTACAACCACAAGGTTTCATAGCAAAGAACCAAGAGCATATGGTATGCAAGTTGAATAGGTCCATTTATGGACTTAAGCAAGCATTTAGGTCATGGAACATCAGATTTGATAAAGCAATCAAGTCATTTGGTTTTGAACAAAATCTTGATGAACCATGTGTGTACAAAAGACATCGAAACAAAGTAGTAATGTTCCTAGTGCTTTAGGTTGATGATATTCTACTCATTGGGAATGATGTAGGGGTAATGTCATCGGTTAAAATTTGGTTGTCAAGCCAATTTGATATGAAGGACATGGGTGAGGCTAACTTTATTCTAGGGATCAAGCTTTGGCAAAATTGCAAGAATAAGATGTTAGGCTTATCACAAGCTGGATATATAGATAAGGTTTTAGAACGGTTTAGCATGCAAAACTCCAAGAAAGGATTGCTTCTTTTTAGACATGGAGTTCCTCTGTCTAATGACCAAAGGCCTAAGACTCAAGAGGAAGAAAATATGATGAGACAAGTTCCTTATGCTTCTGCAGTGGGAAATCTCATGTATGCCATGCTTTGTACTAGACAAGATATTTGTTATTCAGTTGGCATGGTCAGCCGATATCAATCAAATCCAGGACCAAAACATTGGCAAGCTGTAAAACATATTCTTAAGTATCTTAGGAGAATGAGAGATTATATGCTTGTTTACCATAGTGAGGATTTGATTCCCATTGGCTATACAGATTCAGATTTTCAATCGGATCTAGATTTCAGAAAATCCACTTCAGGATGTGTTATCACCTTGGGAGGTGGAGCCATAAGTTGGAGAAGTGTCAAGCAATCTTGTATTGCGGACTCCACCATGGAAGCCGAGTACGTTGCTGCTTGTGAAGCAGCAAAGGAGGCTGTTTGGCTTAAGAAATTCCTTTCTAATCTTGGTGTTATGAGAATGGAGCAAGTTCCCATCACATTGTTTTATGATAATAGTGGAGCGGTTGCACAATCCAAATATCCAAGGAATCACAAGAAAGGAAAGCACATTGAGAGGAAGTACCACATCATTCAAGACATTGTTGCTCGTGGAGATGTTGTGGTAGCAAAGATTGAAAGTGCAAATAATCTAGCAGATCCCTTTACCAAAGCCTTGCCTCAAAGGACTTTCGAGTCACATTTGGAAGTAATGGGAGTTAGATTGGTGCACAATAGTCTTTAGGGCAAGTGAGAGATTGTTAGGATTAGTGCCTTTAAATCCTATTGTATGATGTTATGTATGATATTATGTATGACTTAATATTGTGATTGAAAAAGTTATTTTATTATTATCTAAAATAATGGTAACATAAATATGAGACATTATCATATAGTCCATGAGATGCATTGTATATGATTTATGTGAAAAGTCACAGAAGATGTAAATCACAAGTTCTTTGTAAACTCAGAATTTATAGTTCGTAGTCGGTGATGAAATTGAGCATTTCATCTGCGAAGACTATAACATATCAACTAAGATGATTTGTCTTGATCATGGAAGTGGATACTTCTAGTTGATATGTTTTAAGAGTTAAGACATATTGAACAGGATCACTGTGAGATTTATTATTCTCCTAACGACTGTCAAATGAATAATAAATCTCACGACTTCAATTTCCATGAACTCTTAATCTTGAGAGAATAATGAACCTGATCATGAGGTGTGAGTTGCTTTGATATATCAAGAGTGAGATCTAAAGTAACGGTCAAAACCTCAGTATGTTGGGCAGTCACATTTAGTGTTGATGGAACATATATTCTCAAGATGAAATTCATAGTGTCTTGATGGAGATATAAAACATTCCATTGAGATAAGTTTAATGAGTTCAGTTATTCAGAGAGTTAGGCCTAACTACTTTAGTAAGAAATTACTAATGTATATATTTATGAAATTGGATTTCATAAATATATAATGAATAACTTTAAAGAATTAAACCGGGTACTCAATGATAAGATGTAGTAATTTACAAAGTGGCAGTCTACATTTATGACTTTGTGTTACTACGAATATTTTATGAAGAGGTTGCATGTATAATAAAGTCTTGGGATATAATTTATTAATAAGGCCTATAGTGCAATTATATTTATATAGTGGTATTAAATATAATTAATGGTAACTTTGAACTTTTCAAGAGTTGACGGAAAAGCCCAAGGCCCATTGGAGCTAGTGTCTTATTGGTCCCTTTTGGTCCCACTCCAAGCCACACACTAAAGCCCAATTGGAAAGGCCCAATAGGCCAGCCCAATTAGATAATCAGTTAGTTATAAAGGGAGAAACATACATAATTTTTATAAGAAAAAAAAAAAAAAAAAAAAAAAAACGGTGTGTGAGTGAGTGTGAGACACACTTTTATTCTCCCTTTGAAAACTGATTGAGAGACCACACATCTTGGGCGTAAAGTGGAATTGGAGTGAAGATTAAAAGTGTTCCTAAGTGCTTCTAATCTTTGTTTTGAATTTCCCTACACCAAGGTATGCCATCTTGTTCTTAATTTCTGAAATTTACATAGTGCACGTTATCAATCATGAATGAAATAGATCTTTGTTTGTTGCTTCCGCTATGTGTTTTGTATGAGATACAAAACCAGAATTTTGCCTTCACCAGATTCCTAAACTATATCTAAATTGTTGAAGGGTACTCAATATAGTACTATGTTGGAGGAACATAACAATTACAAGTTATTTGGTTGTCCCAGCACTTCAAAAGAAATGTATTCTTCCATGCTTCCATGTTTACAACTAAATTAAGAAATATTCAAGCAATCAAGAACATGTACAAAAACCAGCAATAAAATTATTACACCTTCTTACACCAATTTTTCTTCTCCACCCTTCCACCTTCTCTTTCTTAGATCTACCAATCCAACTTCTCAACTTCATTTCAAACAATCATGGCACAGAAAATGCAACAAACTTGCCCTGGTTATCCTAACCTAAGTCATTTTTCATCATACAAAATGGACCATGGCATCAAATCTGGGCCAACAATCACTTAGTAACGTATCATGCCTTGACTTTATCACCATTCAATCTAAAAGACACACTTATGCTCCAAACTCAGTTCAATTGATTGGTATACACTCCACAAGTACCCAGTTTTTTCTCCTTCATTTGACAAGGCTGCTTGAGGAAGACAGCAGTTGAACAAGCCAGAAAGATTCCAAAGGCTCCCTCTTTTTCAAATAATTGTATAAGAAAGTTGTTTAGATCAGACATAAACATGATGAATTGAACAAATATGATGAATCTTATGCGAAAGATTATTTCTTTTTCAAGTTGGAAACTTTCTTTTGTTGAAAGGAAATTTGCACCCTGAATATTTTTTCCTAAGGGAAAACAAGGACAATTGGAAACAACAAACATATACCAATGGGTCCTCGGCCACAAAATCCTTTCTGCTGAGTCCTTGTCACAGTTAAATCAGCTAGATTCTTCATGGCACATAAATTGAACACATTTAGATCTCACCTCTTGTGGAATACGGACAGGACAATAGTTCTTGTCAAGCCAAACTGCTGTGGCCTTTGCCTCCAAAATAGGCTGAATAACACATATCAAAGTCACCAAACATCAAGACATATCCTTCAGATGGTTTATGAAAATTGGTGCCTAAGGGCCACAATAACAAACCTCTTGATTTGGCAGCTTGAAGATGAAGTGCTCAATGTATAGGCGAGCAGCCGAGGAGCCAGAGATCCTAACCTTTACTACAAATCTTTCTCCACTCTAGATGCACAGGAATCACCATGAGAACAGATATAACCAATATTAATAAGGTACGAGCTTTAAACATAAGTATGAAAACCTATCCTAGCAATCATTAATTGCACAAAAATTGCACTGATCAGTATTACAACTTTGCACAAACTACAGTGTAAGATATTCTAAAAAAATTATGCAAATAACATTGTCCCACATTCAGCAATGTCAATTAAAGCTTTCAATATCAAGTTATAATTACTTTTCCAACCTCTAAGAATTTCTAATACCTTCTTCTTTTAATAATTTCAATTATTGGGGGAGGGGGATTTGAAACCTAAAATTCTCAACTGGAAACACCAAGAAATGTCAATTGAGTTACAAGGCTCTTCGCAAAAAATCCTTACACCTCTAAAACAACAAATCTTAAATACTTAATTAAAGGAATAAGTTAGAAATTGTTTAGAAAATTGTTAACTAAGGTACCTTGTCAATACTTTCCAAATTCTAATTATTTGATTGTTCTTATTTTTTAAGTTGGTTTTAGTTGTTCTGTAGTAATATTTTAAATTCGTGAATTAAAGTTGTTGTTTAATATATATCTAAAAAAAAAATTAGGAAAATTTATGATTCTTCATGCAAGGAAAATACCGAAAAATGTTTTCCAAAGCATTTTCATGAACACGACAAAACATTGGAAAACAAGTGTTTTCCTGAAAATGCTTTCAACTTAAAATATTTTCCAACAAAACAACAGGAACCTAGAAGCCATTCTTTACAATAACATCCTAAGCTAATGTATTGATTACTTAAGATCAAAGGCTGCACTAGGCTCCAACAATTATTTAGCAATAGACCAAGAAGTTATAAAAATATATGCGTAACAACAATCTATTTTGTGGCTTATGAAATTAATAAATATTAAGTAAAAAACGGATACAGGTTTAGCATAGAAAATTGTAAGGATCAAGGACATACTCTTAGAGGTGCAAGGAATTTGAGTGACAATTCTGACAGTGCTAATGCATCACCAGTGCGGGCAACTGTATCAGCAGTGACACCAATCCTTTCCAGAAGTTCATGTCGACCTGAGTAATATATTCCAGATCAAATCATTGGATTTTTATTCATAAAGAAGTTATGACCTTTCAGATGCTATGAAAGGTAGTAGGGCTCATTTCAAGTGCCATTTGGAAGAGGTTTTAGCTAAAGGAGAAAAATCCTCTCTGTCTCTCTCTCTTTGTCTCTCACACACACACTTCAAATCTTTTTAGCAGAGCTGCCTCCATTATGCGCAAATGATTCAAGGGCTGTGCTTATATTTTTTTTAGCCTCCAAATAGAAGTACAAGAATAATTCGAGTATTACAATAGATCAATGATTATAACAGCCTGGTAGCAATTTACTAGCAGTGTTATGCATTCATATTCATTTTCAGCTTTTTAGCAATCTCATCATTTTCTTAAAATCACATAAGAACTGCTAAATGATACACTCATTCAACATTCCAAATTAACTTCACTCTTTTATAAATACCTAAATACACTATCATAAAAATTAATTAAAAAAAAAAAAAAAACTGCACATCGTGCACATAAACTACTATCAAACATTAGAATTTAAAAGAAAATTGCATACATTTAACATGAATCCACACACAAATATTCTCACCGTGTTGGCAGTAACTTGCAAAGACAGCATTGTTAACTACTCCAAATTGATCCAACTCGTAATCACGAACTTTGAGCTCAACTTCAAAGAACCCACTCATTCTGCGAAACAAAGTTTTTTTTTTTTCGAATTCTTACTAATCATTCAAAACCCAAATATAGGCAATAACAAAATCCAAAAAGAAAGAAAAGAAAAAACCACTGACAAATTTCACAGACAAAGAAACTGAACGAAATTGGTTCATGAATTTAACAAACTAATAAGACTTGTAATTGGAAGTCTGTAACAAATGTCACAACAACAATAATCATATTCATTAAAGCAACCCATTAAAGAGAGTAATTTGAAGTTTGAAGTTTGAAGTTTGAAGTACCCTTTGCCACCTTTGAGGTCCAAAAATGCGAGTGCGTTGCTGCAGCTTCTCACGGCTGGGACTGATCGGAGATGCGGCGGCAACACCGGTGATAGAGCGGTCATGGGGAATGGACGGCGGAGATGAAGCCACGTGGATTTGACACGTGAGGCGGGAACTACTAACACCGCCGCGTGGGACGGGTGGGCGTGGGCAAGTGAAAGCGCGTGCAGTTGTGACATGTCTTGATCGGCTGTGGGACTGTGGGGGTGTTGGGTTAACCGTTCGGAACTTTAAAAACGGTTTGGTTGGAACTTGGAACTGGAAAATGGAAAATGGAAAATGGAAAATGGAAATGCAAAGGGCGTTAGAATCCATGAAACTGTTTTAACTTCTTTTTTTCCTTTTTTTTTTTTTTTGTGGCTAATCAACTGTTTTAACTTTTAACGCCTCCACTGGCTATTGTATTTATTTATTTTGATTAAGAATTAATATTTTTAAAATATTTTTACAATAAATCTTAATTAATAGGTTATTACAAATTTTTAATTTGAATCTATCATTTAAATTACTTTCTTGTCCATCAATAATAACCTGTAACAATCTACCACTTTTTTTAAATAGGAATCTACCACTTAAGATTTGTTATGAAATATTATGAACATTGCAATTCTTTTTTTTGTAAAAGAAGAAAATAAACACACTCTTTTTTAGGAAACTGTTGGAAGAGTTGCTAACTATCAAGGCAAGGATTGTCAACCAATCTAGAGAGCATAAATCTCTAATCCATTCTATTAAACCCACAAGTTAGTAGTCATGAGGATAAATGTCCATCGTCAAAGGAATTTTGAGGTAGAGGGCATCGTGATTTAGCGAATGCCTTGACGTTTTAACAAAGATCTTAAGATTTGGTGAATATTTCAAAATCTCTGTTGAATGGATACAATGATATGGAGCGATGGTTATCGGAGAAGGAGATAGAGGATGGAGATGAGTCGTGATTATCAAATTTCAAATTTCAAACCGAAAAACCCTACTATGAGCACCCAAACTCGGGCCCATTAGTTTCAATAGGGTTTTTCAATATTGGACCATATTGATGGTTGCATGGTGTAGGCCCATCATGCAGATGGACAGAGAATACACTACAAGCCTCGTGGATTAGGGAAAATAAAATGAGTTTTCATTCTATTTTTAATGGATTGAGAACCACTATAAAACCCATATACAAAGGACCATTAATTAGGACTGAATTTGGAGTTAGGGTACATTCTTAGAAAGGTGATGGGCACCCATGACCGCTCAATCTTACAACTAGTCTACATTAACATTGTTGGATTATTGTTAAGAAATATTTAGTATTTACTAGAGAAGTTACCTTAGACACACAATTTGAATGCTAATACCCTATTTTGACAATGAAAGAGTAGAACCCTAAAGCTAAGGAGCATGTTAATTGCAAATGTTTAAATAATCCAAACACCAATGTTAAGACTTTGAAAATCTAAACTGATGATGCGAAGAAAATCAGTAGGCTGGATACTTCGAACTTGAAGGGACTACTTGCTCTCTCGATGACCTAAAAAAGAAAGAAAAGCGATCAAAGGTGACTGGGGTCGCCGGCCAAGAACCCTCCGATGGCAAAGTTAGTTTTTTTTTTAAATATTTTCGGAGTTCCAACTTTTTTTTGGAAATGTAAAACGTACCCTTGTTTTTGTCTGAATGAACATTTATATAGTGTCCTAAGAATAGTTATCAAACTTGTAACCTCCCCTGGATTTGAGGAGGTGTGAGGGTTCAGAGATAACTTCCACAACTGCTTGGGAGTTACATATATCTCACCTAACTGTTGTTGGAAGTTATGCGTGTAATAAGGGGTTGTTCTACAAGCTCAGGAATTTTCCTAAGTGTCCAGGGTTCGTCCAAGGGTCCTCGTCCTAAGGACTCCCAGCCGAGCGTACCTCGCATCCTAGGGAGGTCCTTCCTTTATGGACGATCCTTTCCATGGACGAGGTTCACGACGACCCTGAACGACATGGCGGGGTTCTTGTGAAACTTTACCACACAAAACCTCATCCAAACATCTCCCTGTATGGACGAGCTTCATGGACGAGGTTCTGACAGCTTTCGATTGTTTGGTCTTGCCCTGGACGACCTTCATGGACGATTATTTGGAGTTATCCCCCATCAGTTGCCCCCTTGTCTATGGGTCATCTAGGAAGCATGTAAAACGATGTCATTTTTGGACGCGTGTCTTTATGTTAGCTGTATGTGTGCCACGCGTCGTAGCTTCATTGGCAATTTATCATGTCGATTTTATTTATCGAGGGAAACGCCAGGTGGCGTGTCTTGATTGGTCACGTAATTCGAGACACCATTTTTCAACACCTATAAATAGTGGATTTCCTCTCATACCCTATGCACTTTTTCAAATTTTCTTTTTTGACATCCTTGTCTTAGCGCCTCGTCTAGAAGTTTCCTGCGTCTGTAGTTCCCCTTTGTCTAGACTCAAGTATTTTCTACATTCTCATCCTCAGATTTTAAGCTTTCTCAAAAAATGTATGTAGAGCTTTCCTCGTCTAGCAATAGTGTTGACAAAGCTATAGACGAGTATCATGATCCTAGTAGTTTTAGTGGGTCTAGTGATAGTAGTAGTGGTGATAGCCATAGCAGTAGTGAAGGAAACACCACGGACGAGTATACGTCAGGTGTTCCTGGAATTCCCTTAGAGGAATTTCAGGAAAGCCTAAGGACGAGGACTGAGTCTGGGTCTAGGGCTGGCACTAGTGCCCCCTCGTCTTCTGCTCAAGACGAGGAAGAAGTGGTTTATAGTTGTGCTGTTGGGGTTGCCTCCAAGACAAACGAGAGAAAGTTAGGCCTTCTTAAGTCTTGGTACCAAATCCCTGAAAGTTTAAATCCTAGAGTACCTGTGCGTGATGAGTGATGTTGTTAGCCCCGTTTTGGTATTGGCATTTATGAGGCTTACTTCTTGGAGGGTTTGAGGTTGCCCCTCAATGCCTTTGCCAGGGAGCTGCTTTCTAGGTTAGACTTAGGTATTTGTCAGTTCAACCCCAATGCATGGAGGCTAATAATTGCTAAGCAAGTTTTATGGAGGGAGGTGTTTGAGGGGGATCGTCCTCTTACTGTGGATGAGTTCCTCTACTGTTATAAGTCCTCCGAGATTAACCAATCCCTTGGCTTTTACCAGCTTACAGCCAGAGGGAAAGATTATAGGCTAATAAAATCCTTAGTCACCTCAGATAGGAAATGGAAGACGGAGTTCTTCTTCGTCTCTGGCTTTTGGGCTGGACGCCCTATTGAGGTTGACAGGGATTCATTCCCTCCTTACACAGGAGAATTAGGGAACCTTCGGGCTGAAGGTATGTCTGGCCATCCCTTCATCTTTTGTTACATTTCGTATTGTAGTCGTCTAATCACCCTCCTCTTTTTTGTAGGTGCTAGACGACCTCATTTGAGCAAGTTTTTCCTTGGACGAGTTCAGAAAGCTCGTCTACAACCTGAAAGAGATTTCCACTCCTTGGTCATTCTTCAAAGCCTAGCTACCTGGGGACTTGGTCCTGAGCCTTCTCCCGAAGCCACAGCCCACGAGTGTACAGTCCGTAGACGTAAGTTTTTACTTTGAGTGGCCCTCTTTTGCTATCCCTAGGGTTGATTCTAACAAATTTCCCTGTAGGTATGGTTATGATGAAGGAAAATAAAGGGAAAGAGGTAGTGGACAAGGTTGTGGGGCCAGAAGCTCAGCCTCACCCTCAACCCGTGCTCGGGGATTCCCAGCCTCGTCCTGTCTTTGAGGAATCTCAGCCTTATCTTTCTGTTGGAGATAAAAGGAAGAGCTTGTCTCTTGGAATTGACTTGGGGAATCTTCCAAGCAGGCATAAGGACAAGAGGGTCAAGCACAGGTCGTCCAAGGCTAAAAAGGCTCAAACCCAGGACAATCAATCCCACCCTTTCCTCGACTCCAAGAGTCCCATCCAAATTTTAGATGTTGATTCCGAACCAAAGGATTCTCCGTCCTTGCAGATCTCGTCCAAAACTGACCCTCCTTCCTCGTTCCAACCTTCTTAACAAGCCCCTCAAAACCTTCTTTCCGGCGAGGGCTTGGCTTGGGAAAGGTTTGAGAAGGTTGTGACGGATGAAGACGTGATGGTGTGCTATGATATGTCTCTAAAGGATTTTGAACGTTCTGGCATTCATGACCTTTTCAAGGTATGCTCCCTTCTTTCTTCTCTTTTTTTATATATATACATGCCTCGTCTTGCCAGTTTCGTATATATGCCCATTATAATGAAATTTTTAATTTGTGCAGGCTATGTCTAAGTTTATTGCCGCATCCAGGCAGGCAACTAAATTGGATAAGATGAGGATTCTATTGGAGAAGATGATCCAAAAGGGAAAGGATGAGTCTACAAGGTGGGCTGAAGTAGCTGCCAAGGCTAAGGAGGATGCAAAGAAGCTGAGGAGCAACGTTGAGGAATTGAGGACAGACGTCAAGGAGAAGGACGCTTGTCTTGAACTCCTCCAGAAGAAGAATGACGAGCTAAACACCCTTCTTGAAAAGGTTAGGGGAGACACAGTTGCAGAGTTTAAGTCGTCCAAAGAATTCACCAATCAAATGGACGCCAACTATGCAGCTGGGTTCGAAGATTCAAGATGGAAGCCATGGAGAAATTCCCTAAAATTGACTTCAGCCTTATCAAACTTAACCTGGGTAGGGCTACTTCAAGTTCCCTCCTCCAGACGAGCTTAGAAGACGTCAATGTTAACGACGATGCCTCTACGAAGCCACCTCAGGACGACCCTAATGCCGACGCCCCTCCTACTTAAAGACAAGATTGTTAACTTAGTGTTTGTTTGTTTTTCTTTTTGATTTGGTCTGTTGTTTTTTAGGACCTTTATTAAGATGTATTTGAATACAATTATCTCGTCCAGAGTTTTCTGGACGAGTTTATTAACAATTGCCTTTTTAAGGCTTACTTTGTAAGGGTTTTTGGATGATAGTCGTCTACCCTTGTTTTAGACTTTGATGATCGTATACTTTTATCCAGTATTTTATCTTATTGTATGGGCGAGTTTATGTTCTTTTTTCACCATTAGGTGTTGGCTTTTAAACAATATTGTTGAATGGTCGTCCATACATCTCTCTTATGGACGACCTAACTATGCTTGGATGTTTTTGTTAGCCATTTTATATTTTTCTAAGTATAACTCGTCTCAGAAATGGCAATGATGATCATCCATCTTTTTCCTCGTCTATGGGCTAGGTAGTTGGCATTCGTCTCTCGCTTAGACATTTCTATTGTTTACCTCGTTCCAGTATACCTGGGCGTCTTGGCCTGATGCTCGTCTATGGACTAGTTTCACTATAGGCCTTTTCCTCGTCCGTTTATCTTCAGACGAGCATGTCTTAGATTATTTTCATTTGCTTTATCCTCATTTCGAGGAACGCTTATAAACGTTACATCCTTGCGTCCAGAGATTTTCATTCGTTTTAGGCTTTTGCCCCCCTTGTGGGTATTATTATGAAAATTAGATTTATGTATTAAATACATTAGAAATTCAAACCATATTATTGCATGAACATTGTCCACAAATATGGCACGCTTAGAAACTAGTGCCTTATTAAAATACTTAAGAAAATACATAACCTCGTCTTTCACAAACTAGTCTGTAGACGGTGCAAAAGTTTAAAAACTAGTGCACTTTTTATTCTTAATACACACCATAGTAGTAATAAGAACACAACAGTAGATATAAGTAAACACATAGACTGTAGTTGTAGCTGTCCATAGTATCAACCTCGTCCCTGGATTATTTCGTCCAAGCTTATCACTGATAGTACCTCCTCAGGTGTTCCACGTTCCAAGGGTGCTCTAACTTTCGTCCGTCTAGGGCCCCCAGGTAGTATGACCCCTGCCTCTTGCAGTTGATTACCCTATAGGGTTCCTCCCAATTGGGTCCTAATTTTCCATGAGCTGGATTCCTAGTTGCCAAGGAGACTTTTTTAAGAACGAGGTCCCCAACACTGAATCGTCTGAGTTTCACCATGGCATCATGCTGCCTAGCTATAAGATTCTTGTATCTTGCTGTCCTTTGCTCCGCATCCATTCTTACCTCGTCAATAAGATCGAGGTCAAGATGAAGTTGTTCCCCATTCTCTCTCTCCTGATACTTCATCACTCGATGATTAGCCATATGAACTTCTGCCGGTATGACGGCTTCACTTCTATAGGCTAGCTTAAAGGGGGTCTCTCCTGTTGGAGTTTGTACAGTCGTCCTGTAGGCCCAAAGAACACCTGGTAACTCGTCTGGCCATATCCCTTTTGCCCATTCGAGCCGAGTCTTGATGATTTTCAGCAGGGATCGGTTCGCTACTTCTGCTTGTCCATTTACCTGTGGATGGGAGGGTGAAGAATAGTGATTCTTGATTCCAAAATGTTCGCAAAAGTCTCTAAAAGGTGCGTTGTCAAACTGACGTCCATTATCTGATACTAGTACCCTGGGTACTCCGAACCTACATAGAATATTCTTTCAAACAAAATTTTTAACATTTTACTGAGTGATTGTTGTAAAAGGTTCGGCCTCTATCCACTTGGTAAAGTAATCGATCCCTACTACCAAAAACTTCATTTGTTTGGTTCCCATGGGGAAGGGACCTAGGATATCCAGTCCCCACTATGCAAAGGGCCATGGGGCCATCATTGGGGTCTAGTACTCTGACGGCTGTCTAGGGACATTGCTATAGCGCTGACACTGGTCACACACCTTGACATAGGCCTTAGCATCTGCCTACATTGTAGGCCAATAGTAGCCTGCATGGACGACTTTATGGACAAGCGATCTCGCTCCTGAATGATTCCTACATGCTCCTTCATGAACTTCCCTCAAAACATAGTTTGACTCGTCCGGAGCCAAGCACCTTAGGTAAGGTTGGGAAAAACCTCGCTTGTACAGCACTTCGTTTATGAGGACGTATTTGGCTGCTCTAACCCTTAACTTCCTAACTTCGCCCTTGTCTTCTGGAAGCCTTCCATCTTTGAGATAGATTACTATTGGACTCATCCAATTTTCTCCCCCTCCTATCTGTTGTATGTCCGGAAGGTCTATGCTTGGCATATATTGGACGTTGTCGTACTCGTCCGTAACTCCTCCTTCCGAAGCTGCTTTCGCCAAGATATCTGCTTCCATATTTTCCTCCCTGGGGAGTTGAACAAAACTTACCTCTGAGAACTTTCGTGCAAGTCGTTTCACTTTGCTGAGGTATTTCTTCATCCGATCTATCTTGGCATCACACATTCCATTTACTTGGTTGATGACTAGCTGAGAATCTCCTTTGACTATTATCGACTCCGCCCCAAGGACTTAGCCAATTCCAGTCCTTTGAGTAGAGCTTCGTACTCAGCCTCGCTGTTGGTGGTTTGATACTGTAGACGGGCTGCGTACTCCAGCTTATCACCCCTTGGGGACTTAAGTATGACTCCAATCCCTCCTACATATAGTGTGGACGATCCATCTACATTGATAACCCACCTTTCAACTTCTTCGTTTTTGTCCAGCTCGTCTTGGATGGGGGTGAACTCTGCAATGAAATCTGCTAATGCCTGCGCATTTATCGCACTGCTTGGAAGGTATCTGACGTCAAACTCACTAAGTTCCACAACCCACTGTATTAATCATCCAGCGGCTTCCAACTTGTTCATTGCCTTCTTTATGGGATGATCTGTTAGGACGTTGATAATATGAGCTTGGAAATAATGCCTCAGCTTCCTGGAAGCCGTAATTAAGGCAAAAGCTAGCTTCTCCATCATCGGATATCGTCCTTCCGCTTCTCTCATCGCACGGCTTGTGTAATAAACTGGTTTCTGGATTCTCCCTTCTTCTCTGACCAACGCTGAGCTTACTGCGTGTAGGGACACCACCAAATACAAATACAGCTCTTCTCCAAGTACAGATGGACTCAGCAACGGCGTTGTCATGAGGTACGTCTTCAAGTCTTGAAAGATCTTTTGACACTCGTCTGTCCACTCAAATGCCTTCCTGAGGACTTTAAAGAATGACAAACACTTGTTAGTAGCTTTTGACACAAACCTGTTAAGGGCGGCAACTCGTCTGGTAAGAGACTAGACTTCCTTGATATTCTTCGGTGGTTCCATATTCATTATCACCTGGATTTTGTCCGGATTTGCTTCAATTCCTTTGTACGAAACCATGAACCCCAAAAACTTCCCTGACGAAACTCCGAAAGCACACTTTCTTGAATTTAATTTCATGTTATACCGCCGAAGTGTATCAAAAGTCTCTTGAAGGTCGTCCAGATGGTTTCCCTCGTCCAGGCTCTTTACCAGTATATCATCCACATAAACCTCCACATTTCGCCCGATTTGAGGACGGAACATGTGGTTAACCAGTCGTTGGTAAGTCGCCCCTGCATTCTTCAAACCGAAGGGCATTACTTTGTAGCAAAGCAACCCTTGGCTTGTAACAAATGAGGTCTTTTCTTGATCCGCCTCGTCCATCTTTATCTGGTTGTAGCCTGAAAAGGCGTCCATGAAGCTCAACAACCTGTGACCTGCCGTCGAGTCCACCAGCTGGTCAATGCGTGATAATGGGTAACTATCCTTGGGGCAAGCTTTGTTTAAGTCAGTAAAGTCCACGCACATCCGCCACTTTCTGTTGGCTTTCTTTACCATGACTACGTTCGCCAACCAATCTGGATAATAAACTTCTCGGATGAACTCCGCAATAATCAACTTCTAGACTTCTTCTTTGATGGCATTGTTTGGCTTAAGAGCAAAAACCCTCTTCTTCTGACGCACTGGCTTGGAATAGGGACACACATTCAGGCTGTGAGTAATAACACTTGGATCAATACCAGGCATGTCTTCATGACTCCATGCAAAGACATCGGGACTTTTCTTCAAAAACTGGACCAAAGCATGCTTTGCCTCTTCTTCCATGCTCGCCCCAATTCTAGTGAACTTCTCAGGCCTGTTCTCTTCCAAAGGGACGTCTTCTAACACCTCAGTGGGTTCCTCTATGATCCTTCTCTCGTCTATACTCATTGCCTGTATATGCTCGTCCATCGCCAGCATGACTAGGTAGCACTCTCTGGCGGCCAATTGATCTCCTTGTACTTGGCCCACTCCGTGCTTGGTCGGGAATTTGATGGACAAGTGGTAGGTAGAGGTTACCGCATTCCAACTATTCAGAGTTGGTCTTCCAATAATTGCATTATATGACGATGCACAATCAACAACAAGGAAATTTACCTCTTTGGTTATCTGCTGTGGATACGCTCCAACGACCACTGGTAATGTAATGGTGCCCACTGGTTGCACCTTCATTCCTCCGAATCCCACCAATGGTGAATTCACTAGTCGAAGCTGATCTCGTCCTAGCCTCATTTGCTGGAAGACGGGTTAATACAAAATATCCGCAGAACTGCCATTGTCTATCAACACCCTCCTAGTCATGTAGTCAGCAATGAGTAGGGTGATGACTATCGCGTCATCGTGTGGGTGGTGAAGTCATCCTGCGTCTTCGTCTGTGAACGTAATGGCCTGCTCGTCTGCTTCCCTCGTCCTAGGAGGTCGTCCAGATAGCTGGATGTTCTGCACCACCTTCAGGTATGTCTTCCTTGACTGCGCTGTCGAGGTTCCTCCGATAATTACTCTTATCTCTCCTAGTAGGGGTCGTGATGACTCCTCCACCTTAGCCTTTAGTTTCTCATCTCTCTGGTCTCGTCCAAAGAAGTTCCTTAACTTTCCTTGTCTAATGAGGTTCTCTATCTGCCGCTTCAAATCAAAGCACTCGTCCGTGTCATACCCATAGTCTTTATGAAAGCGGCAATACTTGCTCCTATTACGCTTGTTAGTATCTCCTTTCATCTTATCCGGCCACTTCAAGGACGGATCATCCTTAATCTGCATAAGAACCTGCTTTGGTGGCATACTCAGGGGTGTGTATTGCTGATTTCTCGCTGAGGAACTTGCCTTCTTACCATCCTTATCTTTTCTCTCGTCTACCCAAGCCTTCTTTGGACGAGGGCCCTAATTTGAGTAACGCTAGTGGCCTGCTTCCGAGCACTCTACTCTCTTTCTCTTCTTGGCTATGATAGCATCCTCAGCATTTATGAAATTCTGGGCCGAATGGACGAGTTCGGCCATAGTCTGTGGTTCCTGCTCGTAGAGCTTATGGATGAACAAGTCAGAATTGACCCCATTATGGAAAGTGGCCAATAACAACTTGTCATCCATTTCGTCCACTGTCAAGGCTTCCCTATTAAACCGGGTAATGAAAGACCGCAAACTCTCATTTTCCCCTTACTCTATAGTTAGCAAACTAGAAGAGGAACGCTTGTGGCATTGTCCTCCAATGAAATTATTGACAAACAATTTACTCAACTCTTCAAATGATCTCACTGAGTTTGGGGGTATTTTGCTGAACCACACCTGCGCTGGTCCCTTAAGTGTGGTAGGGAAAGCTCTGCACATAATCTCGTCCGGGACCCCTTGAAGGTGCATGGTCATCTTGAAAGTAGCAATGTGATCACACGGGTCACGATTTCCATCATACGAATCCAAGGAAGGCATTTTGAATTTCGGAGGTAGGGGTGACTGTTGATGGAAGCCGTGAAAGGAGAGTCCGTTCGGTGAACTAAATCATCCACTGGGTTCACCCGCCTCATGTTCTCCCTCATCTCATCCATGGCTTTTCTCATCTGGTCCATCTCCTTTTCCAAGTGTGGCACTCTTCTTGAAGCAGTACCCCTTGTCTGATTTTCGGACTTAACATTTTCTCCTCCACCTTCCTAACTCTGGGCTCGTCCTTCCGCGTGCCCATCATGGCGCTGCCTCCTTAGATTGATCTCCTTGTTCAACTCCTGATTCTGACGGGTCAATTTTGCCATAGCAGCAGCCATGGACTGTATATGTTGAACAGAAGGCGGTTGCATGACAGGCGCTGATTGACGATCGCGGAGGGGATTACTTGAAGCATCCCTACTCTTCTGGTGGCCTGGGTTGGTAGTCATTGATTTTGTTCGAACCATTCAGCCTTTTGTCTGGGAAAGGCTAATCGTTAAAATCATAACTCGAACGAAAAGAAAACTCCCTTTCCCCACAGACGGCGCCAACTGATGATGCGAAAAAAATCAGTAGGCTAGATGCTTCGAACTTGAAGGGACTACTTGCTCTCTCAATGACCTGAAAAAGAAAGAAAAGCGATCAAAAGTGACCGAGTTCGCCGGCCAAGAACCCTCCGATGGCAAAGTTAGTTTTTTTTTTTATATTTTCGGAGTTCCAACTTTTTTGGGAAATGTAAAACGTACCCTTGTTTTTTTCTGAATGAACATTTATATAATGTCCTAAGAACAGTTATCAAACTTGTAACCTCCCCTAGATTTGAGGAGGTGCGAGGGTTCAAAGATAACTTCCACAACTACCTGGGAGTTACATATATCTCACCTAACTGTTGTTGGAAGTTATGCGTGTAATAAGGGGTTGTTCTACACGCTCAGGAATTTTCTTAAGTGTCCAGGGTTCGTCCAGGGGTCCTCGTCCTGAGGACTTCCGGCCGAGCGTACCTCGCATCCTAGGGAGGTCCTTCCTTTATGGATGACCCTTTCCATGGACGAGGTTCACGACGACCCTGGACGACATGGCGGGGTTCTTGTGAAACTTTACCACACAAAACCTCATCCAAACATCTCCCTGTATGGACGAGCTTCATGGACGAGGTTCTGACAGCTTTCAATTGTTTGGTCTTGCCCTGGACGACCTTCATGGATGATTATTTGGAGTTATCCCCCATCATACACTAATTAGACATGTGATTAAATAAATCATATTTAAGGAATGAATTAATCATAGGGATTCAAACTACCTATGCATGTGTGATAAAATTTATTTCTTTCATCCAAGCATGTGATCAATTTCAAACTTTCAAATTAAAGGTTCTATCTCTTATTAATTAGTTGATACATTTATGACTAGATAGGCAAGTGTGAGAGCCACGTCCCAAAGGCGGAGGTCAAATGCAATTCCTCAAAATGGATGCTCAACTAACAATATTTTACCTCCAAAATTGAAGGTTTTACATATGGAATAGTTACTTAATCAAGAGATAATATGACTGGGTAGAAAATGTCTCAATCTTTTTGGGCAAATGACAAGTCCTACGGAGAAGGCATTGTCCTCGATACATTGATGTAAATAAGGAGCTGGTATATGGTGTACCCGGCATATATGTCGGGTCACTCACACATTGGCGGGTCCCACGCACTGTGGGGCCCGCCTCTGTGTGAGAGACCCAGCATATATGCCGGGTACAACATATAATTTTCGGTAAATAAGAGCCTTTGTTGGGGGTATGGGTTGATCTCAACACTATTTAATCCAGTCACTAAAGGATGTGATGAGAGCAATGCAATGAAGTTGGTCTAAAATTGACATCATAGCAACACCAGCTTGCGTGGAATCTTTTAGCACATTTCTCTACTTTAATGACCTTTTTCTCATTTAATAGATCAAGGCATGACCCAAATTAGCTCTCACAACACTCAAATACTTTGCCCTTTACCTATGAAAATATCACATCTTGATGCACAATGACTAGAACCAAAAGGAGGGAAAGTTATTGAATACGTCCTTATTACCTTTGCAAAGTTATCAACAACTTGTTCCTCAAAAAAAAAGAAAAAAAAATATCAATATCTTTGACTTCAATGTCGCATGCACATTCAGCAGCACCTCCTAATTTCCTAATGGTAATATTAACTCCATTGTTGTCTTAAACAGCTATTTTCATTATCATTACAACAAGTATGAAGTCAGTGAGACTTCGCCCTAAGAACTCAATTTAATCATAGCAAGGTTCAGCCAATGCAAAAAGGCACACAAAGTGGGCATTGCATCATCTTTATTAAGTTTGCTCAAAGGTAGGCTTCAACGCCTTGTCACCACATTTAATAGCAACCTCCAAACCTCATCCTTAACTTTGGGGCTTCTACCTTTGTTGCCCACTGTATGAACCATTGAGACACTAGCTTTCTAAGCCACATCAGTTCTTCTAAAAGATTTTGTCTATTTTACAAAAAATAAAAAGCTTATTTTTTCTATTTTACACCATCATTTTTACAAAACACCCACATCAGTTCATCTATTATACACTATATTTTATATAAATAATATTTTTATGAGTTGAAGAGAGAGAGAGAGAGTAAGTGGAAGAGAGAATGTGAGGGGGAGATAAATAATACTAAAATAATGTATAAAAGAGTTACAGTGACCATGCATTTATGTACGGTTACTGTAACACTTGTACATTTATGCACAATTTTACACCCAATGATGTGGGTGTTTTTTTGGTCAAAATATGTAAAATAAGCTACTTTTTATATTTTGCAAAACTTTGCAAGAGCTGATGTGGTTGCTCTTCTCTATCACACAAACCATGCTTAGGTGCGTCACTTATTCTACATATGGGCTTCACAAACCATACACATCCTACAAATGGGCTTCATGACTCACTCATTTTACAAAAGGGCTTCACAACCCAAATCATTCTAAATATGGGCTTTACAACCTAATATATTTTTGGGCTTTATAACCCATAACTCCCAAGTGCAAAATAGGCGGTATGACTCATTTTACCTACGCCTGCGACTTTACAAGAAAAACAAAATGGATAAGCAACCTTAACCACACTTGCACATGTAGAGTGAGTTTGGTTCAGCCTTTTGAAACTAGACTTTTTGAAAAAGTGAGATTTTTAAAAAGTTTGGTATGAAATTGGGCTTTTTGAAAAAACTGAGTGTTTGGTAAAAGTTGTTAAAAAATAATTTTTAAAAAAGCTGAGTGCTTGGCTAGTACTTATAAAAGTGGCAGTTTAAGAGGTAAATTACCAAAAATGACAATGTATATATAAGAGAGTTTATTTCATACTTAAATCAACTACTTCATATACTTACTAATATATATATATATATATATATATATATATATATATATATATATATTATTGGTATTATTTTAATAATGTTTGTGTTTAGTTCTTTTTATTGTCATAATTATTTGTTATTACCATTAATGACTTCTTATCAATATTAATTAAATCTAAATAATTTTCATCATCATGAAGCACAAAATGAAAATGTAAAAAGATGATAAAATACATACTAATAATCCAAGTTTAAATTGTACTACATGATATTATATATATAAAAAAAAGACAACTACTAATTATTATCCCCAAATGGAATTAGCAATGGAATCACGTAAAACCACCATCTCAGGGTCTGTTAAAGATCGTGAGTTCTGCTCCAGTTGCTGCAACATCCCTAAACATTCTATTAAGTTGTTGTAGATACTGTAGACCTTTATGTCGAAATTTTGAAGTTTTGGGTACTTTCTACAAAATGTAATTGTTATTTCACTCATATTACAATAATATACATAACTATCTCCAACTAACTACATATTTATAAAATACTCAACTCACCTTCAACTTCATGTCTCACTAATCATCACTAGCATCAATCGTTCCCTTTACTGAATCCCAACCTAAACCTGTGTCAAGACCCTTCAATTTTTCCCACACTCTCCAATCTGCTTTTAATACATCCCACCTACTTTTTAATTGGTCATTATCATAGTTTAGACCGGTCTTATTATAGAATTTGATCACCAAATTGCTCCAACCTTTGGGATTTAAGGCAGCAAAGATTGTTCTATTCCCAACTTTAATCTCTTCCACACAAAGGTTGCAAAAAGTAGTTGTCCAACTTGGATTTCCCCATAATGCTCTTGCTCTTTTTGCTTCAGAGTTGGAAGTGGTGTTTTTACCCATCTATAGAGTTAAGCAACCACAAAAAATGCAAAAAATAGAATTCATAATAATAAACTCTTCTGCCACAAAGGACAAGCATTTTACAAACCATGACAATGAATCAAACACTGAATAATTAACACAATTACTCCAGAAGCACCAACCCACCATAGCATGAGATTGATTCCAAAAAAAAATTTGATGATTTGGTGTGAAATAATTGGTTTAAGGCTGAAGCATTAAAATAGAAAGGTTAGTTTCTTTTGAAGAGACAAAGGTCAGTTTCAATGATAACATCCACTAGACCAAAAAGAAGATTTCTCAAAACAACGGTTCCAAGTAATGGTGGTTTTTAATTCTGCAGTATAAGATATGCAGTATGCAATGTAAGAAAGCTACAACAATGGTTTGCAAACACAATTACATTATGCCTAGACTTGATTTATAGTGGAAACTTACACCATTCATATATGAGAGTCCTCATAAAAACGGGTGATAATATTATAGACATTAGTAAACTCAAGTGATCAGAATCCAACCATTCACTTAATTACACTCCAATGGAAACAATAATCAAAGTATGGCCTAAGAGCTCTTATTGGGGAACCTAACCACCCAAGACAAAAATAGTAAAGAAAAAGGTATAAAGCACAACATAGATGAGCCTTCCTAGAAAATATAGTATGCCCCTTACAATCAATCACATAAATAATTCCCTTTTTTACTTTTTTTCTTTTTTTTGGCAGGAAGGAATGGGGCCACAAATGGTAACTAAGATGCACAAACAAATCAAATTAGAGGAAATATTTAAGGCATGTAAACAAGCTAAGCAGAAGCATGAAGCCAGTTCTGGTTGAACTTGATTCCAGTTTGAACAATCCCAACTTCATGAGTAAAGCAATTTCTTTATTAGTCACAACAATTTCAAGAACTCAGAGAAAACATTACAACCATACGGCTTTTTTTGGTGTTTCTACACAACCATACGACTTCAATAATAAACTCTTCTGCCAAAGGAAAAACATTTTATAAACCATGACAATGAATCAAACACATACAAGACAACAAAATTGCTTTAAAAGAAAAAACTTGAAACAAAAACTAAAATACCCAATTCCAAAGAAGACCTAAATCATGCATAAACTTAAAAAATCAGATCTCAATCCAAAGTGACTTGAACAGAGAAAGGGGGGTTGAATGATTTTTTATCAAAAATTAAAAGGTGACTTGAACATGTAAAGACAGAGCATGTAAAGATAGAGCATATCCTCACCAAAAAAAGAAAAAAATACAAAGCATGTACCCACAAATATTTTCAGTACCCAAAAGAGAACAAATAGATCATTAACAAGAACAAATAAAGCATGCACAGATCTGAAAATTTTTCAACAAATATTTCGGAATCTCTGGTGGTATTTTGGTGGTTTTTGGTAGCATATCAATGCTGCTTGGTGTTTTGTTGATCAAAAACTTTACCTTCAAAAATGTTTTTCTCAGATTAGATATAGACATAAATAAAATTAAAATAAAATAAAATAAACGAGAAGAAGAAGAAGAAGAAGAAGAAGACAAAGAAGAAAGAAAGAAGAAGAGGAAGAAGATCGCCGACGGATGAGGCAAGAGAGACTTTTACCTATAGCAGCACGGAGAGAATTGTTTTGAAGATGAGATGAGAGGAATCTGGCATGAGGTGAGCTCTAGAGAGGTGTTATCCTTTGATTTATCAAACGGTAAAATTGGGTTTTCAATAAAATGTATGGGCAATTTGGTAATTGAAGACGGCCTCCAATGGTAATATTTATGAATGCGGCATTGGCTTTTGCAAAAGGCTCTGAAGAGCTATTTTGTGTTAAAGTGGAGCTCCTTCATATTTCAAAACGTAACCTTTTAAAAATAGCAGCTTTTAAAATCTTACTAAACGCATATGTTATTTATTTGGTTTTAAAAAACGATATTGACCTGAAGAAAACGTAGTCAATTACAGACCACTTGTGGTCAGGGTGCTAAATGTTAAAAGACAATTTTTTTGTGCAGCAGAATAACATGGGCCAAAACACACCACATTCACCCCACAATTTGGAGAGAAAATTGGCCGACTACCGAAGCAAATAAATCTTTAAAGTGGATCCAATATGAGTCTTTAAAATAGCATATAATTCATGGAGCAAAGCCTATAATTGCCCATTCAGCCCAAAAAAAAAAGTTTATAATTGTCCAAGCTTGTAGCCCCTAATATTCAGCCCAAGTCCATTGAAGCAAATCACGAAAATGGCAAGACGTATAAGCTATGCAAAGCCCATAACATATGACTTTTAATCTATATGATTGAGGAAATGGGCAAAAAACATTTAATCTTAATTGGGCCAAAAAAGTTAATAACATGGCCCATTAAATTAGCAAGACCAGAATATGTGGATAGCAAGAACCCCAGCTGGAGTAACACAAGTTCAGATTCAAAATATTTCCCTCCATACTTGAAATACTAGAATCTAAAACTTGGGGGGGAGAGAGATCAGATTAGCCCTAGACTAGTAAACACAATATATACACACACTTGAAACATTTAGGGTCCGATCGGTTGGAGGGGTGGAAAAGTGGAAGGATGGAAAAGTGGGAGGATGGAAAATATTTAGTTTTCTTTCTTGTATGTTCGGTTGGAGGGGTGGAAAAGTGGGAGGGTAGAAAACTCTTTTGTTCGGTTGAAGAGAAAAATGGAAGGATGGAAAATGTAATTTATATAAATGGATTATTATACCATTGTTACATAATATGTAAGAAATAGATTTATTTGTACTTATTACATAATATAAAATTTATCACATCATATATGTAAATTATTATTATTATTTTTTATTATTATAATGTAAAAATTAGATTAGGTCACGTTGAAAAAAAAAAGAACGTTCAGGTCACGTTGAAAAAAAAAAAAAAAAAAGAAGAGAGAAGAGAACGTTCAAGTAACGTTGAAAAAAAAAAGAAAAAAAAAAAGAAAAGAAAAGAGAACGTTTTAGGTCACGATGAAAAAAAAAAAAAAAAAGAGAGAGAGAGAGAGAAGAGAACGTTGAAGAAAAATAGGTGGCAAAATGGTATCTTTGTAAAAGTGCTACCATAACACTTTTCTCTTCAGATTTTCCTTCCGATTTGGAAAGAAAAAAAATGTGGGCCCGGAGAGAAAATTTCTCTCTGGTTTTCTCTCCTTTCTATTTTCCTTCTCCAAACGAATAGTAGAAAACAGTATTTTCCACCCTATTTTCCATCCTCCCTATTTTCCACCCAAATGAACGGACCCTTAAACACTCATGCATCTCGAAACCTTTAGCAACATTCAACTGATATACTAAGTATCTTTATGAGTACTCAACTACACAAATAAGATTGACCCTTCTCCCTCAACTTATTACTTTCTCTTTTCCATATTTCTTGAACCTAACATCTATTACCCTCAAGTTGTGAGAGTTATTTTTTTTTTTGCAAGCTTTATAGTTATTGCCACTTCACACTTGCTAGCATGAATTCTTGGTTGCCTAATTTAATTTCCACATTTCGCATATTTTCTAAGATTATGCAAATAATAATGTATTGAGCTCGATTTATATATTTTTGTACTTTCCTTCATATGGTGGGGAACCACGAAACAGATTGTTTATCCTTATGGGCAATATAATGGCCCATTCAAACTGGTTTTATATATAGAGTCCATAATTCACTTGGTTGCTTTAAGAATGCAATGTCCTTCCTATCTTTTAACCCCCACTTCTCAATCATATATTATAGACACAAACCTATTTTTTTCAACCTGTGGACCATTGATCACTGCGGAAGAAGTTAATATGCGTGTCATATTCAATGGTTATCACTATCATTGCCGTATACATGAAAGTCATATATCTATAGTTCTTGACAAGGAAGTTTGTTGAATATATCTATCATTGCCAAATTGCGTACATATATTCGAATTTTGGCCTCTCATTTTATATACTACATTTCAAATGTTAGAATCACAAGTTTCAAGCTACAGTACAATAATTGTCAAAAAAGATATTATATATCATCTAATTGAAATGGCATGCCAAATAATTTCCTTATTTGACCTCAAATCATGATTAATTATAGAGAGACTAATCAAAATTCAAATGCTTGGTCATCATCATGGTGACAAATACTATAGGAAAGAACAACACTAATGGGAGAATACAAGATTGCCATAATCCTCTAATCATCCATGTTTATTTGGTAACAAGTATCCTTTGCATGTACATATGTAATTTTGAAGCACGAAGAAAGTATATCTGATACGTGGAATAGGGAAAAGAGATTATATGATCTAGTATCTTCTGTAATTATGTGAAACATTGTATCTAACGATTTCAGTAAAAAAAAAATGCCAATTTTGATGGAAGAAAGTCCTCTAAAGCCTTCTCTAGCCATAATTTCCATCTGTTGTGCCTCGTGAGCATTTGCCACCTGCAACACAAGTCAATCCTTCAGTATGTCTTCAGATCTCAGAACTAACATAGACATTACAAATATTAATAAATGAAAAAATATACAATTTTTAATACTTTACAGTTTAAAATATTACTATGCTTTTATTATCATAGTCAAGAACATAGCACAAATTTTTAAATAGCTTAAGAAAATCAAGAAACACAAAATCATCACGCATCTTAGGTGTGATAGTCACTCCACAGGTATAAGTGTTTGTGGGGTGTGAGAGGTGAAGGGGCAGGGGTTCAAATCTTGGGAAATGAGTTTTACATACATATACTTAGATTAGGTTAAAATAGAATTCTATCTTGAAAAAAAAAATAATTAAAAGAAATAATTATGAAAAAGGATGTGCTGATAGGGCTACCTGCATTGTTTCCATGGCATTCATCTCACACGAGTTGAAATCATAATACATAATTGCTGTTGAAAGCTTCTTACATAGAATTTCGTAATTCTCGACAGATACAACATCTGTTGAGCATCAGCATTAAACCTCGATAGATATGATCTGTCTAGCTTTAATGAGCAGCTCTTCTTCACTTGTTGCTTAGACAGATTTACATGGCTTCAATACTAAACTTGAACTCTTGTTCCTTGAAGTACTAAATCCATCCTAGATCTACCAAATTACAAGTAAAGTGCATTTTGTCAAAGGATTAGCCAATTTACATGACATATGTCTCTAACAAGTTCCACATATATCCTAACAATCTTTCCCTTTGGCAATCCATGACAAAACCACAACAAACAAATGAATTATGAGAGAAGTTCACTAAACTCATAACCACTTGTTGAATACAATAAAATCTAACCCTAACACAAACTCTTGAAAAACTTTGCAAGAAGAGAGTTCATGGCATGATAGATTTTCACAACCTGTCTTTCTAAAACACCTTAAACAAAACTCATCAAGGCATTTTAGTGTGAAACAGGAATAAAGGATTGCATACATAAAGAAACATGTGTATAAAGAGAGAAAAGAAACAACACATATAGAGATAGGTGAAAAACAACATACATCATCATATATATAAATGAAAAGAAATACAATGTATGTCATAAATAAATGGTTGCAAGACCGGTGTACAAGAGGATAATGTAACTAAAGATAAAGAAAAGAAAAGTACATAAAATCCTTACTACATCCCTCAAAATATAGACACTCCTCTTAACAAAAATGCCTTATGCTAACTCTCCCCCTAAGCACAAGACTATTCTCATTATCTCAAAACTACTCCCCCTTTTTGTCACAAATGACAAAGGGTAAGTCACTGAGAGGTCGTCGTCTCATCATCACTAGAAGAGCTAGCATCTTCATCCTCATCATCATCATTAGCACCATCATTGCCATCCTCATTTGCTGAAGCCTCTGGAGAAGGAGGGGGAGAATGAGAAGCGGCGAAACCACTGAGGCGAGCCTGTTATTGTGCAATACGATCGACACGGGTGTTCACTTGATACAACTCAGTAGCGAGAGTATCAAGGCAAGCATCCATGCACTGAAGCTGCACCATGATGGCCTCAAAAGTCATACCGTCACCAGAAGAAGAAGGAGCAGAGGTGGAAGGAACAGAAGATGCTGAAGGATTAGTCGTCTCTGTTCGTGGCCGCTTCGGTAGAAGCTGGGCCTCGCTCCGTCGAACAGACGCTGTGCTGATGGCACCAATGATAGTATAGTAGGGAGAATTAGGAATAGGGATGGAAAAATGGTGAAAGATCAGCGTGATAGCTGAAAGAAAAATGAGTTTATCATGGGTCGCTATATCCATATAGACATTTATGATAGAGATAATGAAATGAGAAGGGAAGTCTATGGAGAGGTCCTCTAAGAAGGATAACAAAAATCAAGCACGAGGCTCTAAGATGGAGTTATAGTGAGACAGTGGAGTGAGAACAAATTTCATCACCACATTAAGGAATCTGGGACTTTTTGCAAAGCTCGAGTATGGGGTGTTTTGACGCTCACCCCATATGGAGGGTGTCTCATATAAGTGAGACAGAAGCTCATCTTTGGACACAGTTCTCAGACGCTGACAAGCAGGGTAGTCAAGATTCACTACTCATGGGATGTGTAGTATCTTGGATACAAGATCTGGAGTGACTACAATACGTGTACCTCTAATGTATGTAGCAAACTCAGGTACAAATGTATTGATACTGTGCATATTGGAGTAAAACTCCTATATGAACACGATGGGACACCTCATGGGTATCTCACAGAGAGATTTTCATCCTCGAGTGTGAATGACATTAGGTAGAGGAGTGTCGACAAAGTTCAACAGAATTACATGGCGCTCCAGATGAACGCTATGTTTAGAAAAGTTCTCAAAGAAGTCCTGATGGGCCTTTTCATTGCGGAACTGAACGTGAAGAAGGGGGGAACGGGAAGATCAAAAGAAGATGATGACCCGAAAGGAAAAGGGTTCCGAGTCGGATTAGATTTGCGCTTGGGTGCCATGTGGAGTCTATCTAAGAGAGAGAGAGAGAGAGAGAGAGAGAGAGAGAGAGAGAGAGAGAGAGAGAGAAGACAGAACACAATCACAAAAGAGTACACAGAAAGAAAAGAAATGGTATGTATGCATGGAATATGCATGAACATGTGATGTGCGAAACAAAAATTGCATCATGGGTTGAAACCTAATCCAAACCTACTAGCACTCAATTTTCAACAATCAAGTACACATCTAAATGCATGAAATATTGTAAAAATGCTAATGGAATGCAATGCATGATCATATAGCATCAAATAAACAACACCTAACCCAAAAACAAATTCACAAAAACCTCAAAAACCCAAAAAATTTCAAAAACCCCAAAACCTAGGTCTAAAAGGCATCAATGCATGAAGAACGAAGGATTTAGGACACTTACCAAGAGATTTGATCTTGGCCTAGGCCGAAAATCACTTGGGTAGAGGGATTTGAGTGAGATGAGAGTGTTTAGAGGGAGAGAAAAGAATTTCTGTCGCGAGTGAAGCGAGAAAAAAATGAATCTGATTTCGCGCTGAGTATATATATAGAAAACACATCTCGATGGATCGAGGAGCTATCGAGATCTGTCAAGCACTAAATCTCAACAGATATGAATCTGTTGAGTTGTTGTCGAGAATCTGTTGATGGAAAAAGTACCTCAATGGATAGAGATTCTGTCGAGAATCTATCAACCAGATAGAAAGTTTCTTGATGGATCGAGAAACTGCCGAGAAGCTATCGAGACAAATTCTAGAAAGCTCGATGGATTGAGTATGCGCTAACTTCTATTGAGAAAGGAAGTCCAAGGGGCTCGATAGATGAGAATCTATCGAGAAGCTGTCGAGCTTGATAAAGCGGAGTTTTTCAAAGAGAGGAAAAAACACATAGAGATGAATGCAACAAGCAAGCTACTCAAACATAGATCCAATCAACATGTTAAGCTCTCAAAAACATCTCTCAACAAGAAAAATGCAAAGAATTTATGATCCAAAACACACACACATACACTAAAAAAGTCTAACAAATGTTATGTTTCAAAAACAAGTCAAGACAATTTAGTGAGTATACATTAACACATGTATTCCTTGTGATGACCAAATAAAATTGTACTTGCACATGTATCAAAAGTAGTAAAGAATTTGCGTGTTGTGTATGAAAACATAGCAAGAGTGTATAAGCGTCTCATATTATGACGATTTGAGATATGAGAAAATCAATATCACTTACACACAATCATAATTGCTTGATGGGGACTATCACTTTCGAGGTACATCCTATAACTCCCACATCTCCTAGAAACATGCTTGCAACCATATTTAAAAGCATTTTGATTCTTTTTGCTTTTATTTTTCTTTTCATATTTTTCCTTTTGAACACATCATGCATGGACATATAGAGAGAGAGAAGAAATACCCAATTATGTAAGCCAAAAAACATCACAATTTTGCTATACCGAAGCACACAGATATTATACATGATTGGCAGGCTTTAGTTGTGAAATGGTTATTTATGCCTTTCTATTAGGATTTTTAAGTCCTTCCCATAAAAAAAAGTGATATGAGTGTTAAGTACAAGAGATTACTTAATCGTACTCACATCACAAACACGAGTTACAAAGCTCACTTGCTTAGTTGTGCATTGAGATGCTCATTTAAGTTACAAAAGATACAAAGTTTAGAAAACTTTGTTTCAATGGCCATCCAAGGTACACAAGTACCTATGTATACAAAACACAAGTATCATGTTGACTGCAAAGTTCTTCAGTTCAACAACATGAAGATTAAGAAGCTCCTTGATTACAAAACCCTTGACCCAAAGACGCAGTAGCTTCTACATAGAATATGATGAACTAGGACAAATTTTGTCTCCAGTCAGAATTTGCATGCACAATGACTTTTCATCAAGTTGTATCACCTTGCATTACCTTTGACGGCCCTTAAAATAATCCTTATATATGTCTAGGGTTGTGAGAAAAGAAAGCCTACACAAATACACATAGATATGCGTGAAATCTAATTAGGAAATCCAAATTTCGTAATTCTCGACAGATACAGCTTCTATCGAGCTGCTGTCGAGCATCAACATCAAATCTCGATAGATATGATCTGTCGAGTTATCTGTTGACCTTTAATGAACAGAACTTCTTCACTTGTTTCTTGGACAGATTTACATGGCTTCAATACTAAACTTGAACTCTTGTTCTTTGAAGTACTAAACCCATCATAGATCTACCCAATTACATATAAAGTGCGTTTTGTCAAAAGATTAGCCAATTTACATAACATATGTCTCTAACAAGTTCCACATATGTCCTAACAAATGTAGTTGATTATCACATCCAACACTACTGCCATTCCCATTGTCTGAAAGTCCAATAGAATAACAACAATGATAATGCTAAAAACATAATATAAACATATCATAGCATGAGAGTCAGAAGAAGAATAATGACAACACAACATGAAGTAAGGACATAAAAATTCCTAATTCTCACCTTATAGCATCTTGACACTAGATCTTGTTAACATCTTAGCCTCTCATTTATTTTCTCTCTTCTTACGTACCTAGTACCAAAAAATATCAACATAGTTAAGAAACAAATTCTGAGGTTGCCTTTTTGTTAGGATATATGTGATTCATGTTAGGAACATATGTCATCATGTATTGGCTAATCCCTTGACAAAATACATTTTACTTGTAATTGGGTAGGTTTAGGATGTGTTTAATACTTCAAGAAACATGTCGTTCAAGCCAAGTATTAAAGCCATGAAGATTGGACCAAAGAAACAAGTGAAGAAGGGCTATTCATTAAAGCTGGACAGATTCCCAACAGCTCTTGACAGATTTCATCTATTGAGAATAACAAAAATCAGTTTTTAAGATTTGATTTTCGGCCCATGCTTATGTATTTGTGTAGGGTTTCTTTTCTCACAACCCTAGACATATATAAGGCTTTTTTTAAAAGCCATCACATATGAGAATACAAGGAGAACGCATGAAAAAGGTGACCGATGCCTTATTCTCTCTGAAAGAAGCTATTGCATCTTTGCACCTTAGGGTTTTGTAACCAAGTGCTTCTTGATCTTCATTGTTGATGAAGTGAAGAACTTTGCGGCTAACATTCTTCTTCCTCAAGTTGGTGAGTGAGTCACGTACTTGGGTTAGTGCAAAGGAATGAGTCACGTACTAGAATTTGTGCAAAAGAGTTAGTCACGTATTGGGATCCGTGCATTAAAAGGTGGCCTTCATATATTGAAGAGTTCAAAAGTTCTGAAGCGGTAGAAGATTTCTACTGTAAGTTCATCTATGAGGATTGTAAAGTCTAGGGACAAATGTTTTGTACTAGATCTGAAACTTCTCTTTACTATAAAGAATTGCTTTTTGAGAAGGTTTCCCCCCAGGTTTTTTACTGTGAACTAGTTTGTATCATTGGTTTTCTTGGGTCATCATATCTTGTTTTATTTACTTTTCCGTTGTGCATGATTTTGACACAATATTGATATTTGTTCGTTTTAACAAGGTTTATTCATAATAAATCTAATTAACTACTTGGGTTTAAAATTTGTTAATTCTATCAACCGGGGTCTAAATTTCCCATCACTTTTTCGATATAAGGACATATTTGCGCATAACTTTTCATATTGCATATTGTTTAGTGAAGAATAATTGAACATACCCTTTCTGCCAAGCTGTGACTATCTTTAGCTTGGCCTCTCTTTGCTCTCACATGAATAACTTCTTTTGGTTTTTCTAAATCTCCTTCATTATTCCTTTTACTTTTTCTTCAACCAAGGATCTGCCAAGCATCAACATCAAAAAACAATACAAACCTATGAAACTTTCTTACATACATTGACACATCAAACTCGATCGTTTTAATGAGTAACACCGACACATCAAACTTATAACCACATATTACAAGAAGCAACCTAAAAAAGAGAAAAGAAACCCACTTCTCTAACCGTACCAACCCCAGCTTCAACATTTTCAGTTCTTATGAATAGAGGCATGTTGTTTTCATTCCTTTCATGTCCAAAATCCTGAGTAGCTGTTGAAGGCCAAACAATTGGGACAATACATGGGGCACCAAGATGAGCAAAGGTATGGATAATAGGAGGCTTATGAGGCTACTAATCAGACCAGCTGTTGGAGTAAACAATTGATCCTTGATCCTTCAGGTTAAAGTTCTCCAATGCAGTAAGGTTGTCTGTAAGTTCCAAGTCTAAGTTCATCTGTAAGGAAGAAAGGGTTAATGTTTTGCATGTCTTCAATAGACAAAGCCAAAAGAGAATGAGTAACAAATCTGAAAAAATCTCATTGGTTTGTTTATTAATAAAGCATTTGAGAGAACATTATATAGGGACGGGTAATAGATATTGCACATAGTCTGTTACACTATCTTTTAGGAAATTTCTTAGTTCACATTACTAGTACAATGTAAACTAATAAAAGTCCTATATTTTAAATTTGAAAACTTGAGTTAAAGTTATGTTTTTAATTAATAAAAACACACGATGTGTATAACGTATACATATATGACAAACTATGTGCCAAAAACAAAGCCCTAGAGTGAATTATTGTAAAAATATTAGAAATTCTATATTATAATTGAGTTCTTGCAACCTGTGCTGTTTGTAGTGGTATAATACTGTTTTGATATTATATATATATATATATATATATATATTTTTTTTTTTTTCTTGGAATGATATTACCAATTTGTCCAAAAAATATATAGAGAATTATTTGTGAGCAAAAAACAAAAAAAAAAAGCTACGTTTGGGTGTAGTTGTTTTTTAAAATAAATAAATAAATAAATAAATATCAATTATTTCTTTTATTTTTATTTTAATTATATGTCTGCATTCACTTCTCTATACACTGTGCTTGATATGGTTGATCATAATATATATCCATTTTGGGTTATCCAAGCTATTGTCCCATTTTTAAAATATAGAATTTCAAAGGCTATGGATTTAGAAAGCTTTTGGTAACTCTATTGTATTTCTATTTGAAGTCCAAACGAACACATTTTGACAAAATATATTCTTTGGAAAATTAGCATTTGGTGTCATGTTGTGATTCTCACTACAAAATAACTATACTAAATGAAAGTTTTTTTGGTTGTGTTACTAGAGAATACATTTTTCCACTAAATACAAAATTAATTTTAAAATATTATGCAATCAATAACTATAAAAATAATATTTTTTTAAAAAGGTGAAATAATTGGATAACTAATTTATTTTTTAAATTTACATAATTAGCTTATAATATTTTTTTTTGAAAAATAAATAAATAAACCAAGTTGAATGCTCATGAAAAGCCAACAATTTATCTTTTTAATAGGAAAAGTTATCTCTCTTTTTTGAATGAAAATCCATCTAATTCATACATTCTCTTTATTAAAGCCTATATGAATGTTGGGTCTAGAAGCTATTATTGTGCCAAATGGCTATCTTCTCTTTGCAACAAATGATTAAATTCTCATTAATTAAGATAGTTCAGTTTAGGTAAAAGTTTGTTGGCTAGGTTTTAAGAAATTTAAAATTTCACTCAAACTAAAATTCTACTTCCAAAAAAATTCGGTAATTTTGATAATCTATCATAATCATGTATTTTAATATAGTAAAATTAACACATTACATACCATCCTTAGTCCTTATTACTCTGTGTAGCTCAAAATCCGTTTGCATTTTTGATAATTGAATCTAGATGAAACTCTATATGTTTAAGTTTCAAGTGGCTCACTAAAATTTCAATAATATTTCTAATATATATATATATATTTTGCTAGGTTCTAAGACTTTAGGAACTAATGTATTAGAACTTCACTTTGTTTATGTTGGCAAACCATGATCAAAACAATGAGTTTAGGTTTAGACTTGCTCAAAGTTTGGATAAGTGTAAGTTTGGAATCGAGTAATTGCAGGAATTTATTGGTCAAATTCTGCAAGGCTCGATTGATTGAAAATTAGACTCGATCGATCGAATCTCACAAAATAAGAACTTTCTACAGTAGTTTCAAACTAGCCCAAGCCCATATGACATGTAGAGTGAAGTGTTTCACTCCAAGTATAAAAGGAAAAACCCTAGCTACATTTTAGAAGTCTTTGATGAGTTGTGTGTTGAATCTTTTGTGAGATCTGAGAGGTGTTTACCTTCATACACACACATAGAACTATTATGATCAAGATTCACATCAAGACCTTGATGGTTGTTATTGTTGCTGCATAAAGAACTTTCAAGAAGATTTGAAACCTTTGAGAGGTGTCTCAAAGTCACAAGTAGGAGAACTTGTGAGTGTTGCAGATCAAGGAAAGAAGTAGTCTGTGGACTTGGAATTGTCACGTGGTCATGGTAGTAAGTTTTCTACACGAGGTAGCAATAGGATGTTAGTGGTCTAAGTCTTATTGTACAAAGTCTAATTCTTTCATAATGGATCTGTTTTTAGATTGAGCATAGTTAGGTTAAATCATCTCCAGTTTTTTTACCAATTAGGTTTTCCTAGGTAATCAGATCTTTGTGTTCTTTACTTTTTGCATTATATTTGTTTTACAATATTTGTTTAACGTTGTTTTAATTAACAAACTTGTTAATCACTTTGGCTTAATATTAGGTTAAACATATTGTGTTAAGGGTCTAAAACATAACAAGTGGTATCAGAGTAGGTTAGCTCTTGTGTTAGATCTCTTGATCTACGAGTTGATCCTTGACCCCTCTTGTCATGTGTTAGGACATATGTGATTCATGTTAGGAATATATGTCATCATATATTGGCTAATCCTTTGAAAAAAAAAACACTTTACTTGTATTTGGCTAGATCTAAGATGTGTTTAATGCTTCAAGGAACAAGGTTTCAAGTTCAAGTGTTAAAGCCATGCAAGTCTGTCCAAGAATCAAGTGATAAAGTGCTGGTTTTTAAAGCTCGGCAACTAGTATCTATCAAGGTTTAAAAAACTGCTTAAGCCTGAAACTTGACAGCTGCTCGATGGGCATCTATCGAGATTTATGAAAATTAGATTTTCAGCTTTGATTTCATTCCAATCCGTGAGTATGTGTTTGTACTTTCTTTTCTCACAACCCTAAACATATATAATGACTATTTTAAGGGCCGTCACAGTGAGCACAGTTGGATGAGTGTGAAGTAAAGTGTTGTTCATGCAAATTGTGACTAGAAACCAAATTCGCCCTAGTTCTTCTTTCTCTTGAAGAAGCTACTGTGTTTGTATGCCATTGGATTTTGTGACTAAGGAGCTTCGTGATCTTCATCGTGTGATGAACTGAAGAACATTGTAGCAAACATCCTTCTAAAGTTGGTGATTAAGTTGCGTACTAGGATCCGCACATCTATTGGTTAGTCATGTATTGGGAGTCATGCATTAAAAGGAGAGATTGTCACTGCAGAACAAGTCCAATTGGGTATTAGGGTAAGGGTTCAATTGTAGGTTGGTATAAGGTATTGAGATTCCTTTACTTGTAACTGCTTGTTGTGATAATAATGAATTCTCGAGAGTGGTGATCTTAAAATCACCCGGTGGGGTTTTTGTCTTGGAGGTTTTCCTCATTTGAAAACAAATCACCTTGTCAACTTTATTTTCCGCAGCATTTTATTTTAGTTGGTGATTTGTTTGTGCTACCACGTATATTTCATGTTAATTTGATTAATTAATAAACTTGGCTAATTAATCAATCAATTCATCACAAGGGGTCAATACATTCTTGGCCTATCAAGTGGTATCAGAGCAGGCACACTTTGATTAGGTTTTTAATCTTTGCTGTGTGATCCGTTGACCCCTGTTTGTCACGGATAGAGGATAGTCACTCATTATAACTCCGTTATTTGATGGTACTGACTATGCATACTAGAAAGTATGCACGAGAACTTTCTTGCAGTCTTTAGATGAGAAAGTGTGGCAAGCTGTGGAGATAGGCTGGACCAAGCCGAAGGAAGTGCCGGCCGATTGGGATGATGCTAAGATCAAGGCGGAAAACTTCAACAGCAGGGCATTAGATGCTTTATTTAGTGTGGTCACAAATAAGGAGTTCAAGAAGATATCCTCCACTGAAACTACGAAAGAAGCATGAACCATTCCCCAGACAACCTATGAGGGAACAAAGGCTATTAAGGACTCGAAGTTTCAGAGGCTCACTACTAGCTTCGAATAGATTAAGATGGAGGAGGATGAGTCATTCGATGAGTTCTATGCCAAGCTTAAGGACATAGTGAACTCAGCTTTTAATCTTGGGGAAACCATTCTCAAACCCAAGATTGTGAGAAAGATATTCAGATCTCTATCCAAGAGATTTCATGCCAAGATCACCGCTATTGAAGAATTAAAGGACATCAAAAAAATTCTTTTGACAGAGCTGGTTGGGAATTTGCAGACCTATGAGTTGGGTTTGACAAGGATTGAGAAATCAAGTAAGAGTAAGAGCAAGAGCATGGCATTGAAGGCCAAGAACAGTGACACAGATGAGTCTTTAGACGATGAAGATTCTAAAATAAAGTCCTACATCACAAGGCAATTTAAGAAGTTCATGAATAATGCCAATGCGAAGGGCTTCGATACGGACCATAGGCAATCTAGTTCTTCTCAATCTAATAGCCAAGATAAAGGGAAGAAGGATGCTAGGGATGGCGATCAGTACACTGTTCCCTCAGGACCCAAGTGTTTCGGGTGTCAAGACTTTGGTCACATGAAACAAGAGTGCCCTACTTATCTCAAGTCCATCGGGAAGAGCAAGGCACTTGCTGCTACATTGAGCGACATCAAACCTGAGGATAATTCTGAAAATGAGGATGACGGAATCCTAAATGCCTTCTGAAGGAAAAAATTCTGGTTTTGCATCTCATGCAAAACCCACAGCGGAAGCAACGAACAAGGATCTATTTCATTCATGATTGATAACGTGCACTATGTAAATTTCAGAATTTAAGAACAAGATAGCGTACCTTGGTGTGGAGAAATTCAAAACAATGATTAGAAGCACTTGGGAACACTTTTAATTTTCACTCCAATTCCACTTTACGCCCAAGATGTGTGGTCTCTCAATCAGTTTTTCAAAGGGAGAATGAAAGTGTGTCTCACACTCTCTCACACACCGTTTCTTTTTTTCTTTTCTAATCTCATCTAATAAAAATTCTGTATGTTCCCCCCTTTATAACTAACTGATTATCTAATTGGGTTGGCTTATTGGGCCTTTCCAATTGGGCTTTAGTGTGTGGCTTGGAGTGGGACCAAAAGGGACCAATAAGACACTAGCTCCAATGGGCCTTGGGCTTTTCTGTCAACTATTGACAAGTCCAAAGTTACCATTAATTATATTTAATACCACTATATAAATATAATTGCACTCTAGGCCTTATTAATAAATTATATTCCAAGACTTTATTATACACGTAACCCATTCATAAAATATTCGTAGTAACACAAAGTCATAAATGTAGACTGCCACTTTGTGAATTACTACATCTTATCATTGAGTACCCGGTTTAATTCTTTAAAGTTATTCATTATATATTTATGAAATCCAATTTCATAAATATATACTTTAGTAATTTCTTACTAAAGTGGTTAGACCTAACTCTTTGAATAACTGAACTCATGAAACTTATCTCAAGGGAATATTTTATATCTCCATCAAGAGACTATGAATTCCATCTTGAGAATATATGTTCCATCAACACTAAATGTGGCTGCCCAACATACTGAGATTTTGACCGTCATTTCAGATCTCACTCCTCATATATCAAAGCAACCTACACTTCATGATCAGGTCCATTATTCTCTCAGGATTAAGAGTTCATGCAAATAGAAGTCGTGAGATTTATTATTCATTTGAACAAATATTAGGAGAACAATAAATCTCACAGCGGTCCTGTTCAATATGTTTTAACCCTTAAAACATATCAACATATCAACTAGAAGTCTCCACTTCCATGATCAAGACAAATCATCTTAGTTGACACGTTATAGTCTTCGTAGATGAAATGCCCAATTTCATCACCGACTACGAACTATAAATTCTGAGTTTACAATGAACTTGTAATTTACATCTTCTGTGACTTTTCACATAAATCACATACAATGCATCTCATGGACTATATGATAATGTCCCATATTCATGTTACCATTATTTTAGATAATAAAATAACTTTATCAATTACAATATTAAGTCATACATCATGTCATACATAATGTCATACATAATGTCATATATAATATCATACATAGCATCATACAATAGGATTTAAGGGCACTAATCCTAACAATATTAAAACTCTAGACTTAAAACACAAATTAAACACTCCAACAGCTTCAATCGGAATCTTGCTCCCATCAGCCAAAGTAAGAAATAGTTCTCCCTCATTCAACTTTCTGGTCTCTTGGAACCCCTACAAAGAATTGCAGATATGATTAGTACAACCTGAATCCACACACCAGGAATCTGTTGGATTCTGTACCAAACATATTTCAAGTAGAAATGAACTTTTCATACCTTTATTCTTGGCAGCCTTGTATGTTGGACAATTCCTCTTCCAATGTCTTTTCTCACCACAATGGAAACACTTTCCTTTGGTTTTCTTTCCTTTGTTGGCAACCCCTAAGATAATTTGTTTACCATCTTTCTTAGTGAAGTCCTTCTTCTTCTTCTTCTTACCCTTGACTTTCGACTTAGGTTGAGAAGTAGAAGCTTCACCAACATTGGCTTCAACACTAGAAGTACCAACCTTCCGCCGCCACTAACTCATTCATTAATTCAGACAAAGAATAAATCTTTTTGTTTATATTATAATTGAGTCTGAATTCCTTGAATGATTCTGGTAGTGACTGGAGTATCATATCCACTTGGGATTCTCCATCAATGTCGGCACCTAAAACTTCTAATGTGTTCAGATTAGCAATCATCCTAAGACAATGCTCTCTCACTGAACTTCCTGCAGCCATTTTGGTATTATAAATTTGCCTCATGGTTTCTTGCTCGTAACGGCCTTGCTTACAAACATCTCCTTCGTACTATGCATTATGTCCGAAGCAAGTTCTACATCCCGCATTTGATGCCGTAGAACATTTGAGATAGATGCTAGGATGTAGCACTTGGCCATCTCATTAGATTTCTGCCAACGATCATATCGTTGTTTTTCCTCAAGAGGAGCATCTAATGAAGGAAAGTTAGGACATGGTTGAGTAAGCACATATTTGTGCTCTTCAGCAGTAAGAACAATGTCCAAATTTCTTTTCCAGTCAACATAGTTGGATCCAGTCAGTTTGTTTTGGTTAAGAATAGAAACAAGTGGGCTAAATGATGCCATGACAAATCTGAAAATAATAAACATGAATATAATAAGTAAATTGGACATTATCAATTTAGCATAAAAGCATATAATATGGAACCTTAATAAAACCATAAAATAATATATGCAACGACAATCTAATCTCATATTCAATATCCCTCAGCATAGAGTGAACATAGAGTTTTATATTTAGCCTCTAAATAATAATAGTAAGAACTCAGCATAGAGGATACTATAATACTTAGTCTAGTGTATACCATTGTCTAGAATCATGTGTAACCACATTTCATCCCTTTAACAGGCTTATTTTGTAGTACCATGATAAAACACCCTTCGCATGGAATGCAAAACTCGAAGCTAAGACAAGGTGTTTATCAAACCACTATAAACCAAGAAATTCAATCTTGTAGGACCATGAAATAAATACTCTCCGCATGGAATGCTAAGCTCGAGGCAAAGACAAAGTATATATTTCACACTACTATGAACCAACAATGGAGGCCGTGAGATCCAACCCTTGAATCTCTCTCCCACTAGATATTTTAAAATAAAGGTTTTTAAGATCAAGAATGATAATAATGCTAGACACGTGAAAAAATAATAATCCTAATCTCATTAGGAATAAATTTCATTAAACTAGCATTAACGTGTGTGTATATATATATATATATATATATATATATATATATATATATATAACGTAATAAAAAACCTATATTACATTTAAAAAACCATATTATAATATATATATATATATATATATATAATATAATATTATATATGTACAATTCTTGCTTTGATTCTTACAAGTTGGCCAATCCGTATCATGCAATCTAAATAAACCAAAGCACATTTCATGCAATAAAGGACAAAACATGCAATCAAGACAAAGTAAAAAATGCACCAATGTCCTTCCCATGCAATCCATGCAATTAAAAGACCAAACGTTGCCTTAAATTGGTTCATGCATATGGTAGTTAAAAGACCAAACGGTTATTGTTGGTTGAAGTAACCATTTTGTAACCACCATTTGCAATCCGTATCATCCAATATGGCCATCAAGCCAAAAGTATTAAATGACTTAAATGAACGGCTTGGTCTTTAATAATAGATTGCAATTGTACAATCCATATAGCCATTCTAAATGGCATATGAACACAACCAAAACATCTTCATGAAAATTAACAAACCAGGACACAACACCATAACTTGATGCAGAAAATTGTAACACAAAGATAACGGTTTTCCTAAATTCTAAAATTCAATCACACGCTATACAATCATGATATGAAAACCTGGCTCTGATACCAATTGAAGAAAAAAATTCTGGTTTTGCATCTCATGCAAAACCCACAGCGGAAGCAACGAACAAGGATCTATTTCATTCATGATTGATAACGTGCACTATGTAAATTTCAGAATTTAAGAACAAGATAGCGTACCTTGGTGTGGAGAAATTCAAAACAATGATTAGAAGCACTTGGGAACACTTTTAATCTTCACTCCAATTCCACTTTACGCCCAAGATGTGTGGTCTCTCAATCAGTTTTTCAAAGGGAGAATGAAAGTGTGTCTCACACTCTCTCACACACCATTTCTTTTTTTCTTTTCTAATCTCATCTAATAAAAATTCTGTATGTTTCTCCCTTTATAACTAACTGATTATCTAATTGGGTTGGCCTATTGGGCCTTTCCAATTGGGCTTTAGTGTGTGGCTTGGAGTGGGACCAAAAAGGACCAATAAGACACTAGCTCCAATGGGCCTTGGGCTTTTCCGTCAACTCTTGACAAGTCCAAAGTTACCATTAATTATATTTAATACCACTATATAAATATAATTGCACTCTAGGCCTTATTATTAAATTATATTCCAAGACTTTATTATACACGTAACCCCTTCATAAAATATTCGTAGTAACACAAAGTCATAAATGTAGACTGCCACTTTGTAAATTACTACATCTTATCCTTGAGTACCCGGTTTAATTCTTTAAAGTTATTCATTATATATTTATGAAATCCAATTTCATAAATATATACTTTAGTAATTTCTTACTAAAGTGATTAGGCCTAACTCTCTGAATAACTGAACTCATGAAACTTATCTCAAGGGAATATTTTATATCTCCATCAAGAGACTATGAATTCCATCTTGAGAATATATGTTCCATCAACACTAAATATGGCTGCCCAACATACTGAGATTTTGACCGTCATTTCAGATCTCACTCCTCATATATCAAAGCAACCTACACTTCATGATCAGGTCCATTATTCTCTCAGGATTAAGAGTTCATGCAAATAGAAGTCGTGAGATTTATTATTCATTTGACAGTCATTAGGAGAACAATAAATCTCACAGCGGTCCTGTTCAATATGTTTTAACTCTTAAAACATATCAACATATTAACTAGAAGTCTCCACTTCCATGATCAAGACAAATCATCTTAGTTGACACGTTATAGTCTTCGCAGATGAAATGCCCAATTTCATCACCGACTACGAACTATAAATTCTGAGTTTACAATGAACTTGTAATTTACATCTTCTGTGACTTTTCACATAAATCACATACAATGCATCTCATGGACTATATGATAATGTCCCATATTCATGTTACCATTATTTTAGATAATAATAAAATAACTTTATCAATTACAATATTAAGTCATACATCATGTCATACATAATGTCATACATAATGTCATATATAATATCATACATAGCATCATACAATAGGATTTAAGGGCACTAATCCTAACACCTTCACCGCCACTATCAATCCTACTGAGGGGACTGTAGAAGATGTGGATGAAGAAGAGGACTTGGTGGAGTCAAAGTTTAAGAAGATGGATGTGATGGAAATATGCATATACGCAGCAGAAAAATAACGGATCTACTTCATTCATAAATGTTAACATGCACTATGTAAGTTTCAGAATTTGAGAACAAGAGAGTGTATCTTGGAGCAGTGAATTTCAAAATTGAAGATCAAAATCACTTGGGAACACTTTCAATCTTCACTCCAATTCCACTAACTCCCAAGATGTGTGGTCTCTCAATCAGTTCCAAAAGGAGAATGTTAAAAAATGTCTAACACTTCTTACACCACTTCACAATTGTGTTCTTACAATTCTCTACAGAAAATTTTGTATGTTTCTCCCTTTGTGTCTAACCGATTATCTAATTGGGCTGGTCTTTTGGGTCTTTCTAATTGGGCTTAAGTGTGTGGCTTGGAGTGAGACCAAAAGGGACCAATAAGACACTAGCTCCAATGGGCCTTGGGCTTTTTTGTCAACTCTTGACAAGTCCAAAGTTACCATTAACTATATTTGATACCACTATATAAATATAGTGGCACTCTAGGCCTTATTTATAAATTATATCCCAAGACTTTATTGTACATGCAACCCCTTCATTAAAATATTCGTAGTAACACAAAGTTATGAATGTAAACTGCCACTCTGTTAATTACTACATCTTATCCTTGAGTACCCGGTTTAATCCTTTAAGTTATTCATCATATATTCTTGAAATCCAATTCCATAAATATATACTTTAGTAACTCCTTACTAAAGTGGTTAGACATAACTCTCTGAATAACTGAACCCATTAAACTTATCTCAAGGGAATATTTTATATCTCTGTTAAGAGACTATGAATTCCATCTTAAGAATATATGTTCTATCAACACTAAATGTGGCTGCCCAACATACTAAGGTTTTGACCGTTACTTTAGATCTCACTCTTGATATATCAAAGCAACTTACACTTCATGATTAGGTACATTATCCTCTTAGGATTGAGAGTTCATGTAAATATAAGTCGTGAGTTTATTATTCATTTGATAGTAATTGGAAGAATAATAAATCTCACGCAGTCCAGTTCAATATGTTTTAACTCTTAAAATATATTAACATACCAATTAGAAATCTCCATTTCCATGATCAAGACAAATCATCTTAGTTGATATGTTATAGTCTTCGCAGATAATTGCCCAATCTCATCACTGACTACGAACTACATTTTGAGTTTACAAGGAACTTGTGATTTACATCTTCTGTGACTAAATCACATACAATGCATCTCATGGACTATTTGATAATGTCCCAATATTCATGTTACCATTATTTCAAATAATAATAAAACAACTTTATTAGACACAACATTAAGTCATACATAATAACATACATAGTATCATACGATAGGATTTAAGGGCACACATCCTAACAGGATGAACAAGATGACATCCACACAGCCTATGGAAAGTTATACAAGGTCTTCGAAAAGCATGAGAAGTTGTATAGGTTGGCCACCAAGAAGCTCAGTGATGTGGAGCTTAAACGAGAAGAGATTTCCACAAAGTTTGATGAAACCAATCAGACTATTGGAGTACTGAGGTTTGAGAAAAAATTTTTGGCTGAGAAGAGCAAGAAGCTTGAAGTGGAGTTGTTTCAAGTCAGACCTCAGTTGGAGAGGATTTCAAGTGCAAAGCTTGATGAGATGCTTACTATGCAGAAATTTGCCTCCGATTGAACCAGTTTAAGGTACAATTTCTCTTCTCCTAATATTGCTTCTTCCTGTTTTTATTTCTCCTACTAATAATGTTGAATCTGAGAACAATGATGTAAAACTGTGATAGCTAGTGAGAACATAGACAGGGATAAATCTATCTTAAGAGCACCCCCTAAGCTTGCTAAGAAAAAAACCAAAAACCCTAGGACTAAGAAGAGTAATGCTCATAAGTCTAATTAGAAGAAGCAGCATCTCTGTCATCATTGTTGAGCAGCTAGACATACTCGACCTAATTGCTATAAGTGGCTAGCCACTCAACAAAGCAACAACATGGTCTTATCGGGAAACTTGAGTTAGTTTTCATCCTCTCTTGCTCCTTTTAGAGATCTCCTTAAAGCCCTCATGTTTCTTTTGAACTTGAACGGTTGCAATTCTTCCCCCTAACTGTTGGTTCAAAGGTTCACTAAAAGGAAAGGTTTTTTCAAGGTGTGGAAGGAAAAAGGCTCTAAGTGATTCAGTCATTTTTCTCTCTCTTCCTCTGTTTTTTATGTTTGCATTACTTATGTGTTTTGCTTTATTGTTTTGAGTCAGTCTAGTTTTTATGCATTGCTTTGTTTAACATATTTTTGTTTGTGTGTTTTCAGTTTTGCTTTATTTTTTTTTTAATAAAAAAATTTGAAAAATAAGAAAAATACAAAAACAGTGTGTGTTTATGTACATTGGTACTTGTGTACCTTGAATAACCAATGAAACAAAGTTTTCTAAACTTTGTATCTCTTGTAGCATAGATGAGCATCTCTTTGCACAACTAAGCAAGTGAGCTTTGTGACTCGTGTTTGAAATGAGTAAGATTAAGTTATCTCTTGTCCTTAACACTTGTATCACTCTTTTTTTACGGGAAGGACTAAAAAATCCTAAGAGAAAGGCATAAATAACCATCTCACCACTGTTGCCCACCAATCATGAAATGACATCTATATGCTTTGGCATAGCAAAATTGCAATGTCAAAAACTTAACATAATTGGGTAATTCTTTTCTCTCTCTTATATGCCTATGCATGATATGCTTAAAAGAAAATATGCTAAGAAAAATTAAAACAAAAAGAATCAAAATGCTTTAAAATATGATTACAAGTGTGTATTTCGGGAGATGTGGGAGTTATAGGATATACCTCGAAGGTGATAGTCCCTATCAAGCAGTTATGATCATGTGTGAGTTAAATTGATTTACTCATATCTCAAATTGTCATAACATGTAGACGCTTATACAATCTTGTGATGTTTTTCACACACAACACACAATATTCTTTGCTGCTTTTGATACATGTGCAGGTACAATGTGATTTGGCCATCACAAGGAATACATGTGTTAATGTATAAAATTGGTTAGACTTGTTTAGTGTGTGTGTGTGTGTGTGTGTGCGCGCGTGTGTTTTGGATCTAAATGCTTGACATTTGTCTTGTTTGAGAGATGTTTTTGAGAGCTAAATTTTTTGTTTGGATATTTGGTTGAGTAGCATGCTTGATTGCATTTATATCTGTTTTTCTCTTATTGAAAACTGTTTTAAGTAATCTCGACAGCTTCTAGATACCTCTCGACAACTAGGCTATCTATCGAGCTTTTTAGCTTCTTTAAATCACAATCTTGATAGCTCTTCGATCCATCAAGAAAGTTTCTATCTTCTTGATAGCTTCTCGATCTATCGAGCCCCTTTTGCTATAGACACCTCTAGACAGCTTCTCGATAGCTATTTCTCGCTTTTTAATTCTCGATAGCTCTTGAAACCTCTCGATCCATCGAGGAGACGGGATTTCTATATAAAGGGTCAGCACGTTTTTCATTTCATTTCTCCTCGATCTCTCTCGATACTTCTTGACCTCTCACCTTTCCAAACACCTCTCTCTCACTCCAAACCTCTTCCCCAAGTGTTCTTTGGTCTCAAGATCATTTCTTTTCTTTGGTAAGATTCTTTTTCACTCATTTCTTCATGCATTTCATCTTTTGTGACCTGACTTTTGGGGTTTGTTGAAAAATTTGGGGTTTTTCAAAATTAAAGAGGTTTTTGAAAAATTTTGGGAAGGTTTTTTATATTTGATCCTAAATGATCATGCATTGCATCACATTTGCATTATAACAATGTTTCATGCATTTTAGATGTGTGTTTACTTTGTTGCAAACTTGTGTGCTGGTAGGTTTGGATTGGGTTGAGCCCATGATGCTTTTAAGTTTGCATGTCACACGTTCATGCATTTTTCATGCATGCAAACCTTCATTTCTTTACACCCATTGCTCGGCTTTTGCTAAAAAGTCCAAGGTTTCTTAACATGGGGATGACTTTTGTTCTATATCCTCTATCTCACTATAACTCTATCATAGAGTCTCATGCTCAATTTTTGTTATCCCTCCTAGAGCATCTTACTAGAGATTAACCTTCTCACTTCATCCTTTCACTCATAGATGTATATAGGGATACGACGACTCGTGATAACCTCATTTTTCCTTCAGTTATCACGAGGATTCTTCGCCATTTTTCTGTCTCCTTTTCGGTTTTCGATCACTTCCCTATCATTTGTGCCATCGATGCGGCAACTGTCAGACGGAGTGAGACCCAGATTCGACTGAAGCAGCCACGGACTGAGATGGCGACACCTCCAACTTCTTCAGCTCCATCCACATCCACTCCTTCTTCTTCTGTGGGCGGTATGACTCTTGATGCGATCATGGCGCAGCTTTAGCACATGGATGCTCACCTTGACACTCTCAGCGATGAGTTGTGTCAAGTGAACACCCTTGTCGGTCGTATTGCACGACGACAAGCTTGCCTTGGTGGCTTCATTGAGTCTTCCACTCCTTCTCTAGAGACTTCTGAGGATAAGGACGACGATGGTGGCTCTGATGGTGGTGGTGATGAGGATGATGATGCTAGCTCTTCCAGCGATGATGAAATGACTGTCGCCGTGACAAAAAGGGAGAGTAGTTTTAGGTATGAGAGTAGTCATGTATTTAGGGGGAGAGTTAGTACATATGAGATTTTTGTTAGAGGGAGTGTATATACCTTGAGGGATGTAGTGAGGACTTATGTATCTTTTATTTTCTTTATCTTTTTAGATACATAGTTCTTACTTTGTGATAGAAAACCTTGTATTCTTTATTGATATATATATATATATATATATATATATATGATGAGATTTTTATTACAGTTCTTTCACCTATCTTTTCATGTGTTGTTTCTTTTATTTCTTTATGCACATGCTTCTTATATATTTGTATGCAATCTTTTATTTCTGTCTCACACCAAGATGCCTTGATGAGTTTTGTTTAAAATATTTCAAAAATATAGGTTGTCAAAGTCTTCTTTGCCATGAACTCTGTTCTTGCAAAGTTTTTCAAGAGTTTGTGTTAGGATAGATTTTATTGTATACAACAAGTGAGTATGAGTTATGTGATTTATGACTTCTCTCATATGTTCATTTGTTTGTTGTGGTTTTGTCACGGATTACCAAAGGGGGAGATTGTTAGGACATATGTGATTTATGTTAGGAACATATGTCATCATGTATTGGCTAATCCTTTGACAAAACGCACTTTACTTATATTTGGGTAGATCTAGGATGTGTTTAATGCTTCAAAGAATAAGGTTTCAAGTTCAAGTGTTAAAGCCATGCAAGTCTGTTCAAGAATCAAGTGATGAAGTGCTAGTTTTTAAAGCTCGACGGCTAGTATCTATCGAGGTTTAAAAAGCTGTTTAAGCCCGAAGCTCGACAGCTGCTCGATAGATAGGGTATCTATCAAGATTTATGAAAATCAGATTTTCAGCTCTGATTTTATTCAAATCCGTGAGTATGTGTTTAGGCTTTCTTTTCTCACAACTTTAAACATATATAAAGATTATTTTAAGGGCCGTCATAATGAGCACAGTTGCACGAGTGTGAAGCAAAGTGTTGTTCATGCAAATTGTGACCGGAAACCAAATTTGCCCTAGTTCTTCTTTCTCTTAAAGAAGCTGCTGTGTTTGTACGCCATTGGGTTTTATGACCAAGGAGCTTCGTGATCTTCATCGTGAGATGAACTGAAGAACATTGTAGCCAACATCCTTCTAAAGTTGGTGATTAAGTCGCATACTGGATTCTGCACATCTATTGGTTAGTCATGTATTGGGAGTCGTGCATTAAAATGAGAGATTGTCACCACAGAACAAATCCAATTGGGTATTGGGGTAAAGTTTCAATTGTAGGCTGGTATAAAGTACTAAGATTCCTTTACTTGTAACCACTTATTGTGATAATAGTGAATTCTCAGGAGTGGTGATCTTAAATCACCCGGTGGGGTTTTTGCCTTGGAGGTTTTCCCCATTTGAAAACAAATCACCTTGTTAACTTTATTTTCTGCTGCATTTTATTTTAGTTGATGATTTGTTTGTGTTGCCACGTATATTGCATGTTAATTTGATTAATTAATAAACTTGGCTAATTAATCAATTAATTCATCACAAGGGGTTAGTACATTCTTGGCCTATCATCATGGAACACGGTCACTCTCTTGTGATCCCTCTACACTTTGATGGGAATAATTATGCCTATTGGAAGGTTAGGATGAAAGCCTTCTTGAAATCTATAGATGAGAGAGTGTGAAATTCCATTGAATATAGATGGGAAACACCGACTACTCCTGTTAGTGAGTGGTCAACATCTCAAAAAGAAGAAGTTTCTTCCAATAGCAATGCCATGAATGCTATTTTTAATGCTGTTTCTATGGAGGAGTTTAGGAGAATCTCGAATGTTATGGTTGCTCATACTGCTTGGAAAAATCTCCAAATTGTGCATGAAGGCACAAAGGCAGTTAAAATAAACAAGTTGCAGTAGTTTATAACTAGTTTTGGAAGAATTAGGATGTCTGAGGATGAAATTTTTGATGAATTCTATGCTAAGTTGAATGATATTGTTAATTCAGCATTTAATTTGGGTGAAATTAATGATCAACATAAGATTGTTAGGAAGATTCTTAGATCCTTAGCTGAGAACTTTAGGCCCAAAGTAACTGCCAGTAATGAAAGCAAGGATGTGGACTCCATCCCTGTTGATGAACCTGTAACTAGTTTTGAAAGCATTAGGATGTCTGAGGATGAATTTTTTGATGAATTCTATGCTAAATTGAATGATATTGTTAATTCTGCATTTAATTTGGGTGAACTTAATGATTAACATAAGATTGTTAGGAAGATTCTTAGATCCTTATCTGAGAACTTTAGACCCAAAGTAACTGCCAGTAATGAAAGCAAGGATGTGGACTCCATTCCTGTTGATGAACCTGTAGGATCTCTTCAGTCCTATGAGTTGGACCTACCCAAAACCAACGAATTCAAATCAATGGCTCTTAAGTCAATTGATGATGTTGATGATAATAGATTTGATGATGAACTCTCTTCTACAGAGATTGCATACCTTGCCAAGAATTTTAGAAATTTTCTCAAGAATAACAATAGAATGGCAAGAGGTAAAAGCAATGCTGAACCTAAGAACTTTAAGAAAAATGAACCAACTAAAATCAATAACATTGAAAAATCAAAAGAAAAAGTTGGTCAATCTTCTAGTAATTCTTTAGGTTAACAAAGTTTTGGCTGTCAAGGGTATGGTCATGTGAAATTAGAATATCCATCATTCTTGAGATCAAAGGGTAAAGTTATGGCTGTAACCCTTAGTGATGGTGAAGTTTTTGATCACGAGTCTGGAAGTGATGAAGAAGGAAACTACTTTGCTTTCACAGCTACTGCTGTAGTTAATGAAAGTGATCTGGTTGAAGAGAATCCATCTGATGGGGAACTCTCTGAAAGTGCTAACTTGCAAGAAACTTATAACAAGTTGTGCAAGGTTGCTGCAGAGAATGCAATGAGTGTTGATTTAGGGCTAAATGAGATAGCCATTCTTGAAAAGGAAAAGAAAAACTTGTTGCTAAATTTGCTTACTGCTAATGAACTGGTCAATAAGGTGAAGGCTAAGAATTGTATGTTGCTTGATAAGATTAAGAACCTAGAACTAGAATTGTCTGTTGCTAGAGAACAAACAAATAGGTCTGCTAGTTCTAAACTTGATCAAATGTTGAGTATTTAGAAGTCTCCCTTAGACAAATCAGGTTTAGGTTTTTTTGATAGCATCTCTGTGTCTGAAACTCATTCCACAAACATTTTTTCTTATTCTGAACTGAAAGCTCGGATTTGTGTTAAAAACACAAGAGCTGTTCAAACCCCAAATTAAAAGATTACGGCTTGGTTAATTTTACTCTAACTTAAACTATGTGCGGAATAAAGTAAATGCGAGTGAACAAAAAATAAATCTACTCTAAGCCATATTCATCATATACCAGCACTAAAATGAAAGCTAAAAGAGTAGTGTAGAGAAATGCAAACACAAGATAACACACTGATGTGTTATCGAAGAGGAAATCGAAGAACTCAGCGAAAAACCTCTCCACCACCCTCCAAGCGGTAAATTGATCCACTAGACAATAAGTTGGCATACACAAATAGCAAGAGACCCTCCAAGCCTAATCTACCCAATGCACCTAAGCCCTCCAAGCTCCTCCTCTAACAAGGCTTCTTGGAACTGTGTCTTGTCTAGCTTTTTGGATCTCGCAATACACCCGATTGCATCCGCCAAAGCTTGGCTTCTTCCAATGCTTCCCAGCAGCACCAAAATCTCACTTGACACTCAGATTGGGTGTGGTAAGTGTTTGGGCTATCAACCTCTCAAGGATATGGATATGGAGAGGTAGGAGTATGAGGAAAACCACAAAGGATTGTGTAGATGATTGTGGGTATAACAATCTCTAACTCTCAAGTGTGTATGCTAAGGTTTTCTCTTTGAAAAGCACTCCTTAAAATATGTGGGTAATGTGGGTATATATAGTGTGGGTGAAGACATGGTGGAGTAGATAAGCCAAAATAGCAAAACAGAATGTTTCGTGGGTATTTCGCAGGAAAGCCTTACCCGTAAGCTACTCACGAAAACCAGTTGTCACCAGATTGTCATGACTCTTCGCATTCAAGTCATGTGTTCTTCACATGGCTTACTTTGTGGGAAGTTTACTCGCGAGATACCCACGAAAACCACTCATTCTCCAATGCAAGCTCTAGTCTTCACACTCTTTCTCACACACAACCATGCAATGAAATCCCACATAAAATATAGGGTAAACATGATTGAACAAAATTACAATCAAATTTGGCACGGAATTAAAGCTAACACAAAATATTTGTAAATAACAACTTTACAATCTCCCCCTTTGGCTATTCTGTGACAAGACCCCTAAAACAGACTCTAGACTTAAACGTGAGTTTGGGAACAATGACAAAACTCACTCACACCTAATCTAAAAGTTGTGAAGCACTTGCACGTATACTCCTGTATCCTGAAACACTCGCACACAAACAGAACTTTCATTAAGCTTATGACAAGTTGAATACAAGGTACGTATAAGCAAGATATAAACTATGAAGCATAACTTGGTCATACAGGAACAATCATTAAAGAATGACTACAATGAACATTTAACTAGTAAATGATCATCCAGACACGCAATGCAATTAAGAGCAATTCAAAAATCAATTGCATGTCCAAACACACAACCAATGCAAAACACCAAAGTATTTGCATTAAGTAGACAAGATTCAACAAGGGCAAAAGTGTGTAGTACTAAAGATAATGTATGCATTAATATAAAAGTACTTTAAAAAGCTACAAAGCAAGAATACATAAAACAAAGTGCTAAATATAAACTAAAGTTTTAAACTAGAGTACTTTAAAGCTTTAAAAGAAAGCAATGTAAATAACCAAGAGTTATAAAACTATGAAGGAAGATAAAATAGACTACAAAACCGCTAAAATGAACCAATATCTATGCTATGCTCCCCCTCAAACTTAGCATCTCCCCCTCAAACTACTCCCCCTTTTTTATCGAAACGGCCAAAGAGGCTAGAACTCGTCAGATTCTGATTCAGAGCCCTGTTGATGTCGCCGCTGCTCCATCTTCATGTCATCAATCTAAGATGAAAGGGCAGTAATCTGGCCTTGAACATACATAAACTAATCTGAGGTATGCTGCACATGGGATTCTATCATGCCATACATCTACTCAACCCTTGCAATGAGACGGTCAAGGCGATTGGGTCCTCGTGCTATTGCATGGGAGGATGGTTGTGCAGAGCCCTCTAGGGCTGATGTGAACCTGTCTATCTCCTCCTTCGTGTCCCCACCTTCTTGTCCTCCTCCTTCATGTCCCCACCTTCGTGTCCTCCTCCTTCATGTCATCAATCTAAGATGAAAGGGCAGTAATCTAGCCTTGAACATACATAAACTGATCTGAGGTGTGCTGCACATGGGATTCTATCATGCCATACATCTACTCAACCCTTGTAATGAGACAGTCAAGGCGATTGGGTCCTCGTGTTATTGCATGGGAGGATGGTTGTGCAAAGCCCTCCGGGGCTGATGTGAACCTGTCTATCTCCTCCTCCATGTCCCCACCTTCTTCCTAAACATCATCCCTTGGGATTTGAAAAACGCCAATTTTTGGTCCGGTGATATAAGCTTTTTTTCGGGTCATTATTGGAGCACCAATAGGAGAGTCTCTTTGCACCAAGGTGAGACCACTCGGAAACTTCAGCTTTGTCTTTGCAATGAGAGCCATGATGAGACTTGGGAATGGCATGACGGTTCTCGAATTCCTTTTGGTGATGGCTTTAGTCAAGAGGTAGTATATGTGACCGCATATGTCGATCTCCTTATGTGTGAAGAGATCATAGAGAAATGTAGTTCTTGGTCCAGACAATGTGGTCAAGTTTGTCACCGGGTAGAGGTTATGGTACATGATATAGCCCAATGTCCTCATCTCCAGGTTTAAAGGAATTGTGTACATTGACTTCTTTTGGAGAGTACCACCGAAGAGATCCACCATTGGCTCAAGAGAATCCAATCTATCATCATATTGGATGGAAATTTGTTGAGATGGTGGACGAATTTCCAATAACTCTTGAATGGAATCCCTTGTGATAAAGAATTCCCTTTGTTGCACCTAACAATTAATGTGCTTCCCTTCCACAATGGCATTTGAGAAGAATTTCCTTATGATTTCAGTAAAGACATTCCCACTTGGATTCAGCAACTTTTTCCAAGTCCTCTCCTTCAACACTTTAGGAATGTAAGTGTTTTCAAGGGTCTCCATTTTTACAACCCTTTCCATGATGATCGTTTCCTTTTTGTAGAAGTCATTATATGCCAGCCCTGCATCAAAATTTCAGAAATTCTTTGCGTCCTTGCATGGACGCTTTGATCCTTTCTTTGTGGCAAAATGCTTAGTAGGAGAAATCTGCAAAACATTCATAAAACACAGAGAAACAAATGCAAAAACACAAACACAAGAACACAAACTTGATTAGTACCAAGTTAGTCCATAAAACCACTACAAAGTCCTAAACAGAACATAAACAAGGTCAGAAGTTCATGTCATGAGTTCTAAACATGTAAGAACAATTATCTAGCATGAGTGATACACAAAACATGACAAGTGAACAAGAGTGTGCAACAAGTGTGCATGTGGTGAGCATATGTGATGCATGATCAAGGCATGACAAAACACATATGGGTCAAAGTGTGTAAAACACAACCAATGATCAAAACATGATAAATATGCATAATCATGGTAATCCCTAAAGTTTGGTACTCATCGAAGTCCAAAACAACACCAAAATGCCATGTGAGCATTTTATCAAACACTTGGTATGCATCCACATAACTAAGATGTAAACAATGCATGAACATGTGTGAATCTTGCCTAAATACAAGTTAAAATGCCACAAGGGGCCAACACAAACACAAACAAAACAAATGGGACAGAGTCCAATCAAGAAATAGAAAGATTTTTCACAAAATAGAAGATTCCTAACCCTTTTTCAAAAATTGCCAACTCATGCAAAATCTATAATCTAAGGCATTATCTTATGACATAGAGAGAAAAGATTGAATGAACATACCTTAGAGATGATTAGGAGATGATTACTTTTGAGATTTAGTTGGGTTTTTGAGAAAAAATTGGTTTTGGGTTGAGAGAGGCTAGAGGGAGGCAAAAGGGTTATGTTTGAAAAATTGTCAAGATCAGCCCTTCAAAACTAAAAACACTCGTTTTTTCCCAGGATAGCTTTTCGCAAAGTTACTCGCGAAAAATGCCACTAAAGTATAGAAATTTTCTTGGGATAGACTTACTCATGAGACAGTCGCAAAAGTTTCTGTCTGAATTTCATGTGTTTCCATTTTTTGCCTATCTCAATTTTGTAGGAAGAGCTTACTCGCGAGCTTTTCGCGAAAATGCCTCTGAAGGAGTTTTTGATGAAAACATAAAAATGCAATATGAAAAAAAAAATAAAAAACACAAAAGCATAAAAATACTTTCAAAAACATATAAAATACTCAAAAATCTTTTTGGGTTCGATCGACAAGCAATTGAGTATACATATCACATTTGAACATGTACAATCACACCAATGAAATAAGCATTCATTGAACAATAGACTTGTGTGTTATGTGTGTGTATCAAATGTGGAATAGTCCTTAGTCTAGAGTGAAGTTTTAATGATCAATTCAATCAAGTCATACACAACTAGTACTAAGTCAAGTGGTCTATCTCAATTATAGAACTGAACATATATGACGTCTAACAAGAAAATGATCACAAAACTTTGAAGCTTTTCTTTTTAGGTTCTTACAACTTATAACTTTTGATTATATAAGAACATTACATCTCATTTTGAGATCAATGCCTGAAATTTTTGATATTTCAATATAGAGAGTAAACCTTTGGCTTTTTGAGGTACCACACATTTCAATACAAGTCGCATTCTCTTTTTCCTAGTCAAATATTAGTATGTGCGATAGCTTATGCAGCTCATTATCTCTTTTTGAGATTTGACATTTGTTGAGCTATAGAACAAAAACATAAAAACATGGGAAGATATATAGGCACAAGTCTATGCATGTATCAAAATCAACAAGACTATTGACTAATTATTCATGACAAGCTTGAAAATCGATTTTTCCCACAAGGATAGATGTGCATACAAAACAAGCTACGCTCGTAAATGCACTACGCCATTAGTATGAAAGTACTAGGCCAAACTCAAATGTGATAAACACAACACAGACGATCAAACTTTTTGGAAAATTTTCAATTTTTATGGGTTTTTTAATTTTTCAACGCACTAAAAAACAAAACATGTAAAGTAAGATCAACAAAAGAAACAAGTACAAAACAAAACTTGTAAAAGAAACATGCTATAAACTAGAAGCAATGATACTAGAGGATTATGTATGTCATGATGCATGAACCTATGACCCTAAACATTAGAAGAATTAATGCATGGGTATAGAGAGTGATCATGCATGAGTACCCTTCTTCACCCATACTTTACGAGTGTTTTAGGTGAGACCCTTAGATGGAGGGGTACGACCAACATAACTTTCCAACCTCGGAGTGAAGCTAGCAAGGCATAGTGAGATGTTTTTCAACATTTCTATAACGTCTCCAATGAGATGTCCCTCACTTTCTCCCTTAGCTTGTGCTCCCTTTGGTCTTTTCTTTGAACATTCTTGGTCACGCATAGAGTCAGCCTTCTTGAGTGCATGAAGCTTGAAACAATTTGGCCTTGTGTGCCCTTGTACGCCATAATAATGACACACATGCTTCACTTGAGGCTCCCTTTGATTTTATGGTAATGACTTCCCTTTATCCTTTGGTTTTGCACCAATGGTACTTTTTACTGCATTAGGGGTCTCAATCTCAGGCTTCACTTCTTTGAGTTTCTCAACATTCTTGGTTGATACAAACCTCACTTCCTTCTTGGGTTCGCTGCTAGAGCTTCCTTCTCTGGTATAGCCCAAGCCGGTCTTATGATGTGAAGATTTTTGTGTGTGCAACATGTTGTCAAGTTTCTTGGTAGAGATACGCTCAACCTTGATATTAGCTTGGATGATTTCAAGTTCAAGAAACTTGACCATAGAATAACCTTCAACAAATTCTCCCTTAAGTTCTTCTACTTCACATTTTGCTTCCTTAAGTTGCAAAAGTGTACACCTATGCTCTTCTTCAATCTTCTTCACCTTTCTTACAGCATGGTTCACAACCTTGGTGTATTTTCTACAATCTTCCAGCAAAGCATCATATGCTTCGTGAATGTTATTCTCACCTTCATTTTGGCATACCTCTTTATCTTCCGAGTCTTCGACTTCCTCACCCTCCGAATGCTCACCAAGTTCATTAACCAAATTGCTCAAATCATCCTTAGAATCAATAGAGGTAATTGCCATGAAGGCCTTATAATTTTCGTCATTGTTGTTAGGACATATGTGATTCATGTTAGCAACATATATCAACATTTTATATAATTGACTAATCCTTTGACAAAATGCACTTTACTTGTGATTGGGTAGATTTAGGATGTGTTTAATGCTTCAAGAAACAAGGTTTCAAGTTCAAGTGTTAAAGCGATGCAAGTCTGTCCAAGAATCAAGTGAACAAGTGCTGTTCATTAAAGCTCAACAGCTAGTATCTATCGAGGTTTAAAAAGCTGTTTCAGCCCGAGGCTCGATAACTGCTCGATAGATAGGGTATTTGTTGAGGTTAATGAAAAACAGATTTTCAGTTCTGATTTTCATCCAATCCGTGTATGTATGTTTGGGCTTTCTTTTCTCACAACCCTAAACATATATAAAGATTATTTTAAGGGCTGTCATAGGTTGCACAAAGGCACAAGAGCATAATTGCACAAGTGTGAAGTAAAGGGTGATCGGAAACCTAGTTTGCCCTAGTTCATCTTGAAAAAGCTGTTGTGTTTGTATACCGTAGGGTTTTGTGACTAAGCAACTTCATGATCTTCATCTGTGATGAATTGAAGAACTTTGCAACCAACATCCTTCTCAAGTTGGTGATTAAGTCGCGTACTGGGATCCGCGCATCTATTGGTTAGTCACGTACTAGGAACTGTGCAATACAAGGAGAGATTGTCACTACAGAACAAGTCCAATTGGGTATTGGGGGTAAGGGTTCAACTGTAGGTTGGTATAAGGTACTGAGATTCCTTTGCTTGTAACCGCTTGTTTTGATAATAGTGGATTCTCGAGAGTGGTGACCTTAAAATCACCCGGTGGGGTTTTTGCCTCGGAGGTTTTCCCCATTTGTAAACAAATCACCGTGTCAACTTTATTTTCTGCTGCATTATATTTTAGTTGGTGATTTTTTTATGCTGCCACGTACATTGCATGTTAATTTGATTAATTAATAAACTTGGGTAATTAATCAATTAATTAATCACAAGGGGTCAATACATTCTTGGCCTATCAACTGTCACACTCTCCTTCCGTATCTGACTTTGAGCTTTCGGAGTTGCTGAGAGTAGTGGCAAAAACCTTACCCTTCCCTTTTAAATAGTTGGGACATTCCTTCTTGAGATGTCCATGACCGTTGCATTCGTAGCACATGATTCTTTGAGGGGAATGAGAGTCCTTCCCATCTTTCTTCTTGAACTCCTTCCTATCACCTTTGGAGGATGAAAAATTTCCTTCGCTAAAAGACTTCCCAATGTTTTTCATCTTCATAAATTTCCAGAAGTTCTTTGCAAGGAATGCTACCTCCTTCTCCACATCATCTTCTTCGGAGGAGTTATCCATTCTCTAGTTGATGGTTTTGAGAGCAAGTGATTTGCTTGGCTTGTGGGAAGGCAGTCCAAGCTCATATGTTTGGAGAGATCCAATTAGCTATTAAATCTTGATCTCATCCAAATCTTTGCTCTCTTCTATAACTGTGACCTTTGCACGGAAACTCTCCGGTAGGGACTTCAAAATCTTTCTCATCACCTTAACATCCTCAATCTTCTCTTCGAGAATGAGTTAGGCAATCATGATTTCATTGAGCTTCCTATAAGATGAATCAAATGACTCATTGTCACTCATCTTGAGCTCTTCAAATTGGGTGGTAAGCATTTGGAGCTTTGTGTCCTTGACTTTCTTGTTACCTTTATAGGTAGTCTCAAGAATCATCCAAGCTTCCTTGGCAGTATTCACATGTGATATTCTGTGAAATTCATCAGTAGACACACCACAAAAGATAGTATTAATTGCTTTACTATTGGCATTTTCCAAAGTAAGAGCTGCTTTGTCCCATTCGGACTTGGTTGTTGTAGGTATAACATACCTATTCTTAACAGAATTCCATACGGACTCATTTATAGCACAAAGGAGTGCCCTCATACGGACTTTCCAAAACGCATAGTTGCTCCCATCAAAGAATGGTAGAGCATTGAGCGATTGTGATCGATCCATCACAAAAGGGGTCTAGGATCGCACTTAGGTAATGAAATCATAGTAGGTGCACCCACTCTGATACCAATTGATTGCTCGAATTTGTGTTAAAAACATAAGAGTTGTTTAGACCCCAAATTAAAAGATTACAATTTGGTTGATTTTACTCTAACTTAAACTAAGTGCGGAATAGAGTAAATGAACAAACAATAAATATACTCTAAGCCATATTCATCATATACCAGTAGTAAAATGAAAGCTAAAAGAGTAAGGAAGAGAAATGCAAACACAAGATAACACACCGATGTGTTATCGAAGAGGAAACTGAAGAACTCAGGGAAAAACCTCTCCCCCGCCCTCCAAGCGGTAAATCGATCCACTAGACAATAAATTAGGATACACGAATAGCAAGAGACCCTCCAAGCATAATCTACCCAATGCACCTAAGCCCTCCAAGCTCCTACTCCAACAAGACTTTTCGGAACCGTGTCTTGTTTAGCTTTTTAGCTCCCGTAATACGCCTGATTGCATTCGCCAAAGTTTAGCTTCTTCCAATACTTCCAGTAGCACCAAAACCTCACTTAACACTCAGATTGGGTGTGGTAAGTATTTGGGCTATCAACCTCTCAAGGATATGGATATGGATATGGATATGGATATGGATATGGATATGGTGAGGCAGGAGAATGAGTAAAACCACAAAGGATTATGTAGATGATTGTGGGTATAACAATCTCTAACTCTCAAGTGTGTATGCGAGGGTTTTCTCTTTAAAACCACTCCTTACAATATGTGGGTATATATAGTGTGGGTGAAGACATGGTGGAGCAAATAAGCCAAAATAGCAAAACAGAATATTTCATGGGTATCTCACGGGAAGGCCCTATGAGCTACTCGTGAAAACCAATTGTCACCAGATTGTCATGACTCTTCGCATTCCAGTCATGTGCTTTTCACGTGACTTACTTCGTGGGAAGTTTACTCGCGAGATACTTGCGAAAACCACTCCTTCTTCAATGCAAGCTTGAGTCTTCACACTCTCTCTCACACACAACCCATACAATGAAATCCCACATAAAATACAGGGTAAACATGATTGAACAAAATTACAATCAAATTTGGCACGGAATTAAAGCCAACACAAAATAGTTGTAAATAACAACTTTACATAAACCATCTAAGATAGAAGTTGTCAAACCAAAAGAAAAGGTTCCTGTTTCTAGGAAGATTAGGGTAGATCTGAAAGAGTCTAAGCCTAAGAACCCTAACTTACCTAAGGATAAGAATCATGATAGACATTTGTGGGTTTATCATTTTTGTGGAAAAGCTGGGCATACTCGCCTAGACTGTTTCAAGTTGCAAGCTATTAAGCAAGCAACTAAGCAAAAAGTACCTGTGCCTCAAGCACAGGACTCTATGGTAATTATTGGTGAATTGGTAAAGGCTTTAAACCTTTATTCCAATGCTGGAGTTGCTCATCATTCTAATCTGAATAATAACTCCAAAGCCAAAGTTGCATCTAAGAAGCTTTTGATGCAAAAGGCTCAATCTAATTGAGTCTTACTGACATGGTCCTTGTGCTTCATTTCAAAATCCTTTGAGACCATTTTCTTGATTCTTGTTTTCTTTTGTTTCTAGGATTTACATTGCATTACATTCATGCATTTCATATAAGGTTGTTTTTGTTTTTTCATAAAAATAAAAAAAATAAAAAAGGGAAAAGAGGAAAGTGGAAGAATGTGTTTTGTATTACATATCATCGATGTGTATTTGAGGTTGGCCATCTTATCTTTGCATAACATGCTTGTGTACCTTGGTTAGCTTGGATGAGCTTATTTTTCTACACTTTGCTAGTATTAGCTATGTAGTGCATGCTGTGTGTGAGTTGTTTATAGTTTTTGAACACATTATCTTGATTTTAAAGTCACATGTCTTTGATTGTAAGGACTAAAAAAGCCTATGAGAAAGGCATAAATAACCATTTCATCACTGTTTACTAGCCAATCATGAACACCGTAGTGCATCTAAAATGTTTTTGTGCTCGAGAAAGTGTAGCACTTGCACATAAAAAAAAAAAATCATAAGGTGTTGCCTTTAAAAGAAAAGAAAAAGTTGAAAAAGAAAAATATGCTTAGAAATAAAACAAAATATGATCAAGAAAAAAAAATGCATGGTTACAAGCTTGTTTTCTTGGAGATGCGAGAGTTATATTATGTAACTCTTTAGGTGATAGACAATTTCAAATTTATGTGATGAATAATGTAAAAATTGTGATTGACTACTAGCTACATATCACCTCACATGTATCTCATGCTGTTACTAGTTGCACACACTTCACAAGATATTCTTTGCTAAACTTAGTACATGAAATTGTGTGTGAATTGGGTTTGGCCATCCAAGATTATATATTCTATGATTTTGATGCAAAATATGTTCAAGGGTTGAAAATTTGGGGATAAAAAGTGTGAAACTCTTGTTTTTGAAGTTCTGGATTGAAAACAAATGTTTTTGAAAAACTTCTAAACTCATTCTCATGCATTTTATTCATGAAATTATTTGGATTGAGTTTTTCTGCATAAACTTTTGTTATTTTTCAAAAAATCCAGTTTCCAGAATTTTGATCGACCAAATGTGTTTTTCGATCGATCGAAAATCCCTTGAGTTTTTAAGCTTGGTCTCTGCCTGGTTCGATTGGTATTCGATCAATCTAATCTATTTTTCGATTGATTAAATCCATTTTTCGACCGATCAAAATATTAAGCGTTTTTAAAGAAAACCTTCTGCTTGGTTTAATTAGCACTCGATTGGTACTCGACCGATCAAGTTTCGAAAGGAAAGAATAAAAACATGCTTTTCTCAGCACGTGTTCATCAGTTTTTCAAAAAATTTCTCTCCTTTTCGTCCTTTTCTTTCTCGACTGATCCAATCCAAGAACTTTTTGTCATTTTCTTCCTCAAATATTCAAGTGTTTTTGTCCTTAAGTCTAGCTAAGACCTTTATACCCTTCCTTTTTCAATTTATTTACATTTTCCTTGCATTTTCTTTAGGTTTTTCAAACTAATTTTTTTGGGGGGATTTTGATGTTTTGGTTGTTTTTGGTCAATTTTGTTCAATGGGTTTTTGTTCTTAGATGTTATATACATGATTCCCATGCATTAATTTGATCAATTTTCTAATTTGAGAAGAATTGGAAATTCTAAGGCTTGAAATTTTAGAAAATTGGGGGTTTTTGTTCAATTAAGCTTAAATTGATGAAATTGACTTGTGAAATTGGTGGATTAAGTCATTATATGATGTTTTCTAACTAGGATAATGGTTAATTAATCAATTTGATTTGGTTTTGAAAAGTGGGTTTTTCAAAATTTGGGGGGTTTTGGTTAAAACTCTTTCATTCATGTCAATTGTGGGTAAATTTTGAAAAATTGAACAAGTTTTTGTGCATTCATCACATGCATCATATGTGCATTCATCACATGCATCATATAGTTTTTTATTTGTTGATATATTTTGTGCTTTAACCCATTCTGATGCAGTTTGCCCTTGGTTTTTGTGTTTTTCTTTGTTTTAGTTTTCCTCCCTATTCTTAGAATCATGGTTAGGAAAACTAGGGTTAAGAAAACCACAACCTACTCCTCTTCTAACTTTGAGAATACTAGATTTCAGATTAAATCTAATCAAGAAGCCTATTAGAAATTGAATATCTTTAGGCCTGTTTGGGCTGAGAGGAAAGTTATCCTAGATGAGGTTAATCCTGAGATTCGTAGGAACTTTGAGAGTCAAGGTTGGTTACCTTTTCTGGATGTTGAGCATCCCCTTCTGGTTGCTTTGATTAAAGAGTTTTATTCAAATCTCTCTATTCACTCCGATGATTCCAATATTCAATACGTGAAGACTTGGGTAAGGGGTGAAGAGTTTGTCATTACTCGTGAGGTAGTGGCTTCAGCTCTTGATGTACCTTTGGTACAGCAGCCTGTATATCCTTATACAAAGTTTCCTCCTCTTGATGACATTATGTCTCTTCTTACTGGTACTACCATTAGTTGGGGTACTAATCCTAGGATTACCACACATGAGCTTACTGAACTCAATTATTTGTTCTTTCGAATTTCTTGTCATAGCATTTGGCCAATTTCTCACATACATACCATTCCCATTGAGAGATGTACATTTTTGTATGCTCTCGTCACTGATGCTCCTATTAGTTTTCCTACTCTTTTCATTCATTCTCTTGTTGAGGTTTATAGGAGTAGTGCAAAATCTCATGGTTTGTTTTTCCCTGTTTTCATACATAGGATTCTTTTAAATTTGGGTTTAGAGGACTTCCCCTCTTCTGAGCTTGTTCATATCATCGCTCTTATAGGTGCCACCTTTCTTAGGCAAAGGGATGCTCAGTTAAAATCTAGCTCTAAAAGCCCTAGAGTCGAGTTGTTTACAAGTGATGCATCTAGAGACCCTCCTTCTAGCGATCCTCCAGCTGAGGAGTTTATTGATCCCACTGCTGCCGTGGATCCTCCACCATCTACATCATCGTCTTCGTCTATGCGTACTATGCTAGAGACGTGTTTCACCGTTCAGGCGGCGCATGGTTAGCTTTTGTTGGATTTGCTCAACGAGGTTGCGACCTTACGAGTAGATTTGGCTGATGCTAGAGGCGATTCTTCACCGGCTCCACCCTTCGGATCAATCTTGATTGCCCTTTGGCAATATATCACAAAAAGGGGGAGTACATAGATAGGGGGAGATGTGATTATTTTTGCTGAGATGATATATTTTTGTATTTAGGGGCATATGATGTGATTGTATATGTTAGGGGGAGACATTGTTTATGTTCTTGTTTCACAAACTATAATACATTGGTTGTGATTTATATTATGAGGTTATTCATGGTATTTGTCTTATATTTTATGTTTTGTGAAAACAAGAAATTTATTTTGATTTACTTGTATTTTCCACACATGCATTTATGGTTTGTTTAGTGTTTCAGGAATTTACAGGTTAATGCATTCGAAACTGCTATCTACTTTTGCAATTGATAGATAAGAGTTAGGTTGAATTGTATTTTGGGAAATAATGTGTAATTAGGCTATTTTTACTTTGAGCATTTTATTACGTGTAATGTGTTTTGTCACGGATTGTCAAAGGGGGAGATTTTTAGGTTCTATGACTTTAGAAACTAATGTATTAGAACTTCAATTTGTATATGTTGGCAAACCATGATCAAAACAATGAGTCTAGGTTTAGACTTGCTCAAAGTTTGGATAATTGTAAGTTTGGAATCGAGTAATTGCAAGAATTTATTGGCCAAATTTTGCAAGGCTCAATCAATCGAAAATTAGACTAGTCGATTGAATCTCGTAGAACAAGAACTTTCTGTAGTAGTTTCAAACCAACCTAAGCCCATATGATGTGTAAGGTTAAGTGTTTCACTCCAAGTATAAAAGGAAAAACCCTAGCTACGTTTTAGAAGTCTTTGATGAGTTGTGTGTTGAATCTTTTATGAGATCTGAGAGGTGTTTACCTCCATACACACACATAGAACTATCAAGATCAAGATTCACATCAAGAACTTGGTGGTTGCTTCAGTTGCTACATAAAGAACTTTTAAGAACATCTGAAACCTTTGAGAGGTGCCTTAAAGTCATAAGTAGGAGAACCTGTGGTTGCTACAGATTAAGGAAAGAAATAGTCTCTGGACTCGGAGTTGTCACGTGGTCGTGGTAGTAAGTTTTCTACACGAGGTAGCAATAGGATGTTAGTGGTCTAAGTCTTATTGTACAAACTTCAATTGTTTTATAGTGAATTTGTGTTTATCTTGAGGATAGCTAGGTTAAATCCTTCTTAGGTTTTTTACGGGTTAGGATTTCCTAAGTCATCAGATCTTTGTGTTCTTTACTTTCGGCATTATATTTGTTTTACAGATATTTGTTTAACCTAGTTTTAATTAACAAACTTGTTAACCACTTTGGCTTAATATTAGGTTAAACATATCACACACACACACACACACACACACACACACATACACATTTATTTATATGTAATTTTTAATCAATTTGTTCCTTGCACAAGCACAATTGGTATATAAGAGTTTATAAAAACAAAAACCATAGCCATTGTGGTCTAAGCCACAGTTATTATACCCGGAACGGAGGTTGACCCGGTCTATGAGTTAGGTTATTGGGTCACTGGTTTAACCAGTGGGTTAATGGTCAAACCATAGAGTTAAATAAAAAGATTTTAAAAATTATAAAAATATATATATATATATATATATATATATATATATATATATATATATATGAGTTTGAGAAATCATAACATAAAATATGTAAATTAACCAAAAAAAAAAAAAAACCATATGCCTAAATTAAACTCACTATTATAATTTAAAATCAAGGTTTCGCATTAAAATTTTTATAAAATTCACAAGCATAATAAACCAATGTTATAAGATTGCAAAAAAGTTTTTGATAAATAAAATTTTATTACATGTCTTTAAATTCTACATATTAAAAAAAAAAAAGAAGAAGCAAATCTCAAACTACGTAAAAAAAGGAAGAGAAAAAAAAAAAGGTTTAAGGCTTAAACTTAAAGCAATAAACAAATATAACACAAAAATACGTAAACAAAAGAAGAGAAAATAAGGTTTGAACAATAAACTATATAACATGTACTAATATAGTCATATGCATGTGCTAATTAACTACGTGTAACTAAAAGTGATCTGTTCATGGCAAAAAGTTGATGCAGAGTTGCATGTTTGGGAACTAAAACTATGAAAAGTGATGGGTAGAGTAGTGTGAATCGGCAGAGAAGTGAGAGAACGGTGCATTTATTTATTATTATTATTATTTTTTATCTCTTTAGGTTTTCTCTTATTTAAATTACCATATTATCACACATTAAATAATAAAGAAGTCAATGGGATGGACCTATTGATGTAATTTTGCACAATTCACAAACCCAGCGAGGTCATTAAAATCCAATTAAGTCACATGGTTTGCTTAAAACCCACCAGGTTTTACCAGTTTTAACAAGGTCTTGTGCACATTTGATCCAATTGATGACACAGACTAGTCTATATGCCGGGTCACTGGGTTACCAGTCCGATTGGCCAGGCTACGTTGAGTTTATTAACATTGGTCTAAGCTCTAAGGTTTCTGCCAAGTGACACATTACTTGGTAAGTCTTTTCATTTAGACTTCCACATCTTCAAACATTTACATTTATGTCAAAATATTAATATGTAATCATGTGTATATAAGTAGATGCATTTATTTCTATGCACTAATTAATTTTGTTAAAGAAATTTATGACTCTCTCTCTCTCTCTCTCTCTCTATATATATATATATGGGTTAGGTTTAAGTTACACCTAACATAAAACTAAGTAATGTCCTACCACCCAGGAACTTGTTATCTTATTCATATTTTGATAATCTCACTGTTGGATTACATATTTTATATATGTTCTTAACATGCGCATGCCAATTTTCATGTCAATCGGATGTTATTTACTATTTGATTTATAAACTCACTTTTATGCATTAATTTAAACTATAAAAAATTGAATTTAAACAACTGAATGATAACATGAGTATTGATTTTTCGTTTTAAAATTTTCCAAGTATTGAGAATATATGAAGATAATATAATCTAATAGTGGATTTATCAAAATTTGTATTTAATTAAAAAATATTAAGTGATGTCATATTGTTTAAATTTATACTGGGTGAAACTTGAATCCAACCCTATATAACTTTTTTGTACCTTTTTTATTTTAATTTATTTTGTAGAAAGACAAAGAATAGAAGCCTCTAAACAGAGGCATTTACCGAATGAAGATAAGACCTCCAAAGACCTATCAGAAGAAATAAGTCTTTAAAGGAGGGCTATAAAGAGAACAAAATCTGAGGCCGAAGAGCCACGCATTATTCTAGCCAACGCATCCTAACACTTGCTTCCATCTATAAAGATATGGGACATAAGGTAATTAGGAATTTGCAACAATAGAGAGCTACAATCATCCACAAGATTCATCAAACGCGGAAGAACTCCAGAGCCATTAACGCAATAAGAGATCACAACTAGAGCATCAAGCTTAACATAAGGGAAACCTAAGGATAAGGCCAAGCTCAGACCATCCTTTAAAGTTCAAAGCTTAGCTAGCACACTAGACACATGGCCAACATTACGAGCAAATACGTGGCAATGTCCCATTATGATCACGAATCAAACCACCAGCACTAACAATATTAGGTTGTATAAGGAGGAACCATCTGTATTCAACTTAATCCAACCATCTGTTGGTAAATCTGGTTTTGTATCGCATACAAAACATATAGCAGAAGTAACAAATATGGATCTATTTCATTCTTGATTGATAACATGCACTATGTAAATTTTAGAATTTAAGAAAAAGATAGCGTACCTTGGTGTGGTGAAATTCAAAACAAAAGATTAGAAGTACTGGGAACACTTTTAATCTTCACCCCAATTCCACTTTACGCCTAAGAAGTGTGGTCTCTCAATCAGCTTTCAAGAGAGAATAATTGAGTGGCTTCACTCACACATACACACCATTTCACAATGATGTCTCTCTTTTTCTAATAAAAAAATTCTATATGTTTCTCCCTTTATATCTAACTGATTATCTAATTGGGCTGGCCTATTGGGTCTTTCCAATTTGGTTTTATTGTGTGGCTTGGAGAGGGACCAAAAGCGACCAATAAGACACTAGCTCTAATGGGGCTTGGGTTTTTCAGTCAACTCTTGACAAGTCCAAAATTACCATTAATTATATTTAATACCACTATATAAATATAATTGCACTCTAGGCTTTATTAATAAATTATATCCCAAGACTTTAATATACATGCAACCCATTCATAAAATATTCGTAATAATACAAAATCATGAATGTAGACTTTCACTTTGAAGAATACTACATCTTAATCCTTGAGTACCCGGTTTAATCCTTTAAGTTATTTATCATATATTTATGAAATCCAATTTCATAAATATATACTTTAGTAACTCTTTACTAAAGTGGTTAGGCCTAACACTGAATAACCAAACCCATTAAACTTATCTCAAGGGAATATTTTATATTTCCGTTAAGAGATTATGAATTCCATCTTGAGATTATATGTTCCATTAACACTAAATGTGGCTGCCCAACATACTGAGATTTTGATTATGACTTTAGATCTCACTCCTGATATATCAAAGCAACCTACACTTTATGTTCAGGTTCATTATTCTCTCAGGATTAAGAGTTCATGCAAATAGAAGTCGTGAGATTTATTATTCATTTGACAGTCGTTAAGAGAATAATAAATCTCACAACGGTTTAGTTCAATATGTCTTAACTTTTAAAACATATCAGTATATCAACTAGAAGTCTCCACTTCCATGATCAAGACAAATCATCTTAGTTGATACGTTATAGTCTTTGTAGATGAAATGTCCAATTTCATCACCAACTACGAACTATAAATCTGAGTTTACAAAGAACTTGTGATTTATATCTTCTATGACTTTTCACATAAATCACATATTATGCATCTCATGGACTATATGATAATGTCCAAATTTTCATGTTACCATTATTTTAGATAATAAAACAACTTTATTGATCATAACATTAAGTCATACATAATGTCATATATAATATCATACAACAGGATTTAAGGGCATACATCCTAACACCATCCCCTAGAGCCTGCCAAGAAATAGCCAAAATCTCATTTGTTAATGTTATATCGTTTAATATTTTTCTATTGGTTTATTATATTCAAAATCGGATTATTAGATTACACATTTTGATTGTCCTTAATATGGATGTTGAATTTCATGTTAATTAGATGTTATTTACCATTTGATCAAATATTTTACATATAAAATAGTTATTAATCTTTAATCATATTTATATTTTGCAAGTACGGAGAACATAAAGAGAAAATTTAATAAACTAATAATACAAATTGTTTAACTCATTTGAGTGACACATAATATATAATTCAAATTACTTTCCCAAATATAATTGATGGCATATAATATATATATATATATATATATATATATATATATATATATATACAATATAATATAATATAATATATCGAAATTAATTTTCTAGATATTGTAACATATAAATGTCGCCACCTAATTTTTCACATTAGTTTGGGCCTGTGAATGAAATCCAAAGCGCAATGAATTTGAGCTGGTAAATAGAAAATGCAAGAGCCACACTTGGGCCTAAGCATTTGCCCAACCTTCTTGAGTAGAGAAAAGCAAGAAAATAGGAAAGGTTGTGGTGGCCTTCGGGAGAATGCCCTTTGAGCAAGTACTGAGAGCCTGAGTGGAACATTATGTTAGAATGTAAAGAAACTACCCCGGTCAGAATTAAAATCTTAAAATGTCTACTAATACTTTTTCACTTTGTTTCTCTCTAGTGTTTCAATATCAGTTAAGTCAAATTTTGGTCATTTGCTTATATGTTTGATGACTGTGTTTTCAAATATATATGTCTGCTCATGCAATGTTAATGAAATTGCTGGATGATGAAGCGCTTAGCAACGTGACTAGATTTGTGAAGTTCTATATTATTCAAGCACATAGCCCATTGAATTGGTTCCTTATGATTGGGTTAACATTCGCGAGTATGAAAAGTGCAATGATAATTTTCCCGTGGTTGAACTTTTGAATATTTAAATATGTAAACTTTGTACAGGTTTCATTACTTTTGAGGGTTCCTTCTTGCATTCTTTCTTTTAAACCTAAAGCATGTTCGATCCGGTGGGATTTTATGGTTGTTTCACAAACCAAACTACTTTTGAGGGACATGCGGCCACCATGGCATTCTTGGGGAATGAGACAGAGACATATCTGTTTTATGACTTGGAAACAACACTAAGAAACTAAATAATCAATCTTACACGTCGGTTAGTTGATTGCCCATAAGACAAATTTGTGTTATGACTTGGAAACAACACTTAGCAACTACTAAATAATCATTCTTACATGTTGAACGCGGCTAATTTTTTGAGCTCTTATTGGTTTGACAATGATGGATTTTGGCACACAGATGATGCCGTAACATGAGCATTGACATTCATGCTGTTCTTTTCTCTGTCCCAAAAATAGAAGAAGTTCATGATGTCCAGTTTAGGGTCTAGAGTATAGGCTCTAAAACTTTTGTTTTTTCTGCGTCCCATCACCTTGAAGTTCTTCCAAAGCACATAAAAGACTTTCTTGCCAGGGTGAGTTGTGTTTGTCTAGGTTGATTTTCCTTTTCTTTATTTATTTATTTTATAGATAAATGATTACTGATCAGTTAGGCCCAAAGCAAAGTTGATTTTTAGTCTATAGGTTCATGCGATTGTGCTTCCATTTATGGGCCATTTTTGGTTAACTCTCTCTCCTTTTTTTTTTTTTTTTTTCATTTATGGTACATATAAAGCACAATTCTAATGTGTTCAATTTGGGAAAAGGAAAATGCGAATGAGACAACCCACGACATAAAATTGTGACACAATGTCCACATGGACGTTAGTGCTCTACAAATGTTCAATTGTATATGGTTAATTAATTTGGAATCAAATGCAAAATTAAACTGACTCATTCCTTCTTTCAGGAAATGAGGAATGGAAAATTTAATATCTAATCAATCAATTAATACACACACACACATATATATATATATATATATACACACACCTGGTGTAACTCTAAGTTATGTTATATCACTCAATATTTCTTTATTGGATGCAAATTTTAATAAATCCATTATTGGATTAATTTTTTTTAATACTCTACATGCTTGCAAAATTTCAAGATAATCTGAGATTAGTAACTATGTCATCGATCATGTGTTTAGATCTTAAGTTTTTGCATTTAAAATTGTGTATAAAATATTGGCTTCTAGACCAAACGGTAAATGGCATTTTATTGACATGAAACTTGGTGTGCGTGTTAAGAACATAATAAACACATAATTCAATGTTTGGATTTTTTAAAGATTAATTCAATAAAAAGTTATTAGGTGGTATAACATGACTTAGAGTTACTCCAGATGTAACTTGAACTCTGTCCTATATATATATATATATATATATATATAAGGAAAGACTTCATGTGAGAGTGCATGAGGTTTTACCATGTGACGCTCTAATTTTTTATTTAGTCTTTTTTATTTTACCTATTTTCATTAAGTTTTTTGTTTTATTGCTACCCAAAAGTACACATAAACTTATTTTTATTTTTATCTCATTAATCTCTCATCAATTGCCTGAACTTACACCACACATTTCTCTCTTCTTCATGTCTTTTTGTATACCTATCGTAATATATATATAAAATTAGAGATCTCATATGGGAGTGCATGAGGTCCTGCCATATAACGCTCTAATTTTGTATTTAGTTTTTTTTTTTAACCTCTTTTCATTAAGTTTTTTTTACTGTTATCCAAAAGTATACATTAACTTATTTTTACTATTATGTCATTAATCTCTCATTAATTGCTTGAGCTTATACCACACTTTTCTCTCTTTTTTATTTCTTTTAGTATACCCACCGTTTTAATATTAAAAACAAAAGCAAAAAAAAAACCTTGAAGACTAATAGTAATAATTAACCAGATAAGGCATTGGGGAGAGATAGAGAGACACGAAAATGTTGTGGGTTGTTAAATGAAACGCACTATTTCACTATTACCAAAATAATAGACTTGAGATTGACAAAGTATTTTTAAGAGATTAAAAGAGAAATTTGAGGGGCTGTCATCTTTGTTATACTGGCCTCCCACTACCATCAAGCTGCAAAAACCCCTTAAAATTAGGGGCTTAAATATGATTTAGGTTTGGTTAATTTGGTTGGATAATTTTTGTTTTGGGTATATAAGTAGAAAGAGTATTTGGTGCTCAATGTAGAATCATATATATTCTACCATGGTTTTAAATGTGCAATTAAACCTCAAAACTAATTTTTAATATCTCAAAATGAACATATTTCTTTACTCTACTTTAGTTTACTTTTTCTTTATAATATATGTACAACATTCTTCAAAACTGTTTTACATAAAATATTACAAAATTATCCGTGCATCATAACATGAGAAACTTACTAATAAACTTTAATATAGTACAACCAAAATGTTATCAGAAAAAAAAAAAAAAAATGTAAACCCCCCCCCCCCCCCCTTTTTTTTGGTTTGGGTAAGCACTAAGCATGCTAAACCATGCCAAAACAAAAACAAATAGAAAGCTGCTCCATTCGAATCCCCAAGATTCTGAAGGCCACTTTCCTATGCACTTCCTAAAGAACATTTGAGAAAAAGGGGGGGGGGGGGGGGGGAGAGGGACATAAACAACAATTATTGTTCTAATTTTATAGAAAGAAGTGAGATATTCCGTTTTTGCTTTTTTAAGCACTTAAGTCAGTAACCATCGGGTATCCTTTATGCGAAATCATGTGAAGGAACAACGAACAAGTGCAGTAATTCTCATGGAGTCAATGATTCTCCAAGACTAGAATCAGACTATCAATGAAGTAGCTATGCAATTGTGCCTCAAAGCTTACAAGAGCAAGATGCCTCTTTATGAGTGTTTAGTTTAGGCCACTCATACGGTACTTTTATGACACAATTATAATATATATTTTGCATTGTGTAATCCATGCGCATTAATATAGATTATTATTAATTTCTTAGTTTTTTTTTTGATGGATTAATTTCTTAGTTGTAAAAATGTAATGCAAACGTACATCAAACAAAGTATTCATGCATCATCATCCATGCTCCCACCCTATCCATCTCTCTTTGTCTCTCCAAATAAATGTTTGTAGGCTCAATTGATCATAGACAGTTTACCACCACCACATAAACACGCGTGCACTGATATCATGACATTTTTGTCATGTTCACGTCATTCTAGTCACAATTATTATAGGAATGTATCTTATGAATAGGTATTTACACTAAAGTAAAACCAATTTCATTCTCAAAAAAAAAAAATAAAATAAAGGAAAACCAATTTACATGATGAGAATTCTTAGCTTTCACGTACAAAAAGGATGTCTTTTGAGTTTTGAGTGACAAAGGCGTCTCTCCACTCATAGAGCTATTTACTCAATATGGACAAACTCTTATCGTCACGGAAATCAACTCTCTTCACCCCAGTACAAACCCATCTCTAACCTTCAATAATTGATCCTCTTACCAATCAATTCGTATCTTTAAGCCTCTCAACCCCACCACCATCTCCAACGTACAAAGCTCCCTTTTCCTTGAACTCTTCTGCCCCTAAGTTTAACTTCAATAATTTTAGAGAAAACATTTTTTGTACTTAGTTCACACTTTTATATATGATTTATTGTGATTAGTGTATAATAAAAACGATGTCAGTGATGATTATCCATTATATTCTGTTATTTTATTCACAATAAAACATGTCAACAGTTGAATGTTAGAAAGAATGTTATTCTTAGTCTTACTACTTTAACATTTATGAGAAGCATACAGCTGCTAGTAGATTTTTTTATAAAGGAAAAAGCAGTACTCGTCTACCTGTTTACCTACATTCTACATCTCATAGTAGCCTAGATTGACACAAAATAAAAGTGAATAGTACCAAAGTCAAATTTAGCTGCACTCTCTTTGACCTTTCTTCATGTATTTGTTTATTTCAAATGGATGGATTCTGTGATCCTTTGGGAGTCTTCTTTGTCTCTCCCTTTGATGGTGTTGGAGAAACAAAAATCACAAAGGGAAAAGCACTGTTTACAGTGGTTGGGGTTGGGGCTGGCATCTTTATCTTCCAATCACACTGTTTACTATACAATTAAAATTAGCAACGTGCTTCAATGCCGCCCTACTTAACACATACTATTATTCCACGTTTAGTTGTGTAGTTTTTCAAACAATATGTTTTGTCCAGTCAATCACGCTTCTTACTAAGATCTAGAAGAAAAAAACAATTGAAGTAATCATTCCCCGTAAGAAACACACACCTGTCATTAGTACTACTATTACCTTTCATTTTCAAGACCCAGGTCTTATCTTTCTTCCTCTTCTTAAGACTTTTCTCAGTTTTCTCCCTCATTCCCCAAATATATATATATATATATATATATATATATATATATACACGCGGTCAGTAAATGAATTATAGATAATTGATAAAAATGTTACCCACTATTTCATGGTAGACCCTTTTGTTGGGGAGCAAGAAGTTCATTGTGGACCCACTTCAAAGACAATAGGATGAGTATGGCCTTGTGATTTGATCTATTATTGATTGAGGATTAATGGCTTAGGTAGCCCTTCTATCTTACTTAGGGATGGCCATGGCTATAATCAACTTATCTGTGGGTACCCGACTTGAACAAGATTCGATGCTACATGTTTTACTTGTAGTTTTAAAACCATAAATTATTTCACAATTTAATTGCCACAAGTTTGACGTGGTAGACTGACTGGTTAATCATCGCTTACATATGGACTCACAATTTTTTCTTCAATAATCACACAATACCATGTTAGAGTTGTGAAAAATTTTGTTGTCCTTGATAATGCCAAAAATTGTCAGTAAGTCGCATAGTGCTCACGTGCTCTAGACAAAAACCTGTGCAACACAAAAAGAAGAAGACCCTACAGAAAGTACCGGTGTGGTATTGGCTAAATATCCTCTGAAGGTCAAGTTAGAGAACTTTCACAACTCTAGAGTGTCAGAGTTAGGGTGAATTATGTGTATCTCGGGTTGTGAGGGTTTCGGAGTTTTTATAATAGCGTAGAGCTGACATTTGTTTCTTGGTGGAGAGGGTCTTACCTTGTGAGGAAGATCCTCATTAATACGCGTATATTGCGGGATCCTTTCCATGTAGGGATCCTCTTGATTAGGGTTAACCGTGAGGCGCAATATGTTGCTTTATATACACATTCGTGGAGGCCAAGCAAGGCTATGCTGGACCCATCATAGGCTTCCTTCTCCCCATCAGCTTCCTTCTATCGACCTCTTATCTTGTTTAGACATTCTTGTCGTCTCACATAGATGTTGTCGTGCGTGGAGTCGTCGGCCTATAATGTCGTCGTTTCCATCTCTTATGAATGAACAAGTGAAGCTGACGGGTTCATTAAGACCATCAGCTTCCTCATATGTGGACGAGTTTACCCTTTTGCAAAATTACCCTTATCAGCTGCCTCCTACTCCATGGCTCCGCCGGCTTTAGCTGATGGGTTATGGAGTTTGATTTGTAGCTTTTTTGTTATTTTTATTTGTTCAAAAAATGGGGAGTTTCATTAATGGTCCTTCGAGCAGCTATCATTAAATGCTAGGACATGTGGGACAGGCTAGTTGGCCTTGTTTCTGAATAAAGGCGTCACTTCGTTTCTCGTGCATTTTCGTCCTATAAATATCTCATCTCCTCCTCTCATTTTTCCTTATTTCATCTTTGCAAAGCTTAAGAGAGAGAGCTATCGTTCCATCATCTTCGTTGTCGTTAGCTTGCAGATCGCGTCACCTCTACAGAGTCGTCAACTATTCTTGTAAGCTCTCTTCTTTCATTTCCCTTTTTTTTTTTTTTTTTCTTTTTACTTCTATTTTTCTAGTTAGTCGTCACTTCTATAAGAGACCCGTCAAATAGGTTCTTAGTGTTGGAAAAACATGGTTTGTATTTCATACAAAACATATGCAGCGGAAAATTAACGGATCTACTTCATTCACAATTGATAACATGTACTATGTAAATTTCAAAATTTAAGAACAAGAGAGCGGACCTTGAAGCGGTGATATTCAAAACAAAGATCAGAAGCACTTGGGAACACTTTTAATTTTCACTCCAATTCCACTAACGCCCAAGAAGTGTGGTCTCTCAATCAATTCAAGGGAGAATAAGAGAGTGGCTTTTCCTGACTCATACACACTCTTACAATAGTGTCTTACATACCAAATTCTGTATATTCTTCTTTGTATCTAACTGATTATCTAATTGGGCTAGCTTTTTGGGCCTTCCCAATTGGGCTTAAGTGTGTGGCTTAGAGTGAGAACAAAAGGGACCAATAAGACACTAGCTCCAATGGGCCTTGGGCTTTTCTGTCAACTCTTGACAAGTCTATAGTTACCATTAACTATATTTAATACCACTATATAAATATAGTTGCACTCTAGGCCTTATTTATAAATTATATTCCAAGACTTTATTGTACATACAATCCTTTCATAAAATATTCGTAGTAATACAAAGTCATGAAAGTAGACTGCCACTTTGAAGATTACTACATCTTAATTCCTTGAGTACCCGGTTTAATCCTTGAGTACCTGGTTTAATCCTTGAGTACCCGGTTTAATCCTTTAAGTTATTCATCATATATTTATGAAATCCAATTCCATAAATATATATATTTTAGTAACTCCTTACTAAAGTGGTTAGGCCTAACACTCTAAATAACCAAACTCATTAAACTTATCTCAAGGGAATATTTTATATCTCTATTAAGAGACTATAAATTCCATCTTGAGAATATATGTTCCATCAACACTAAATGTGGCTGCCCAACATACTGAGATTTTGATTGTGACTTTAGATCTCACTCTTGATATATCTGTGATGGTCCTTTTTTGGATGGTACCCAGGCCCATGTAGAAACAAGGATCTCGGGCGTTTTATTTGTTGTTTGATGGACTGGGTTTGGTTCACCGCAGCTAAATGAGGGCTGATTATGAACCAAGTTGTGCGCAAGTCACATAAATCTCCTTAAGGCGAAAATACGATTCCTCCTAACCAATAAAATACCATTATAAGTGTTTTGATGTCATAAAATGACCATTTACTCTTACAAAATAAGTGAAATAAGTATTCATAATATTCACAATGAGAAGGAGATTGAAATAGAGTTTTTGAGGCTTATCTTTTACTGTGTGAACGTTTAAAAAGAGTTCATTCACTTGGTACTTCGGGCGTACGGTCATGGTACCCCGGGAGTGAAGTCGTGGTTCCCAAGGTACTAGGCCTGTGAAAAATCAGAATACTGATTCTCTGAACTATACTATCTTTCTCCATGCTTATTATACAATAGAGTTTTATCATCTCCCTTTACCTCTATAAATCCTGCATAAGAACACACTACACAATTCACATATCTTTAAGTAATTGTTAGTTTTTTAGATTAGGATATACATTTTTAATAAATAAACATATATATATATATATGTATATATATATATATATGTATATATATATATATATATATAAATGAATTTCATGAGAATGATTCAGCCACGAGGACCCTGGCCCCAATTCTCACAGACTTAGTGCTTTTGCACAAGACTTGTGGGATTTGGAACTCAAGTCCAAGTGACTTTGCTTGGGCATTGCCTTCCAAGATAGTTAGGTGAGGAGGATTTTTGTGAGAGAGAGTGATATCTGATGTGTGCATGTTTTTGGCTTATAGTTCTTTAGAGGCTAAGTGGTATTTTGAATAATCTCAAGGATATGGGACAAATTCCTCCACCTTGGCTCTCTTATTTTGTTTATTTCTTTTTCTTCCTTGCTGGGCTTTTAAGACTCTAAGAATATGTGTTTTAAACCTCTGAAATTTTCCCCTGAATACCCATTTTTCTCCAATCCGAATCCCCCTTTTTCTGCTATGCTTTGTGTTCCTTTTATAGCAGACCTGGTCTAGGACCCCGGGGGAGGACGTGTCAGGTCTGTTGGGTAAAACTATGTCCTCTGTGACCTGAAAAGGTGCATTGGGCAGAGGTTTAGCGTATTTAGGCAATTATAACTCAAAAGGGCCATTTGACTTTAGCTATAAATGAAAGATTCCTTCTGGGAAATCAAAGGAATGGGTGGGCTGCTTAGTGTACTGTCACAGCTCTGTTGAAAATGACATAGCAGACCTGGTCTGGTACCCCGGGAGGTCTGCTGGGTAAAACTACGTCCTCTGTGACTTGAAAAGGTGCATTGGGTAGAGGTTTAGCTTATTTAGGCAATTATAACTCAAAAGGGGCATTTGCCTTTAGCTATAAATGATAGATTCCTTCTTGGAAAGTTAAATGGAATGGGTGGGCTGCTCGGTGTACTGTGACAGCTTTGTTGAAAATGACAATTGAGAGGAAATTGTGGGGAGGTGTCATGCACATGGGGGAACTGAGTTTTCCATTGGTTCATGCATTCCAAGCAAATATATGAACCAAGGGAAAGTTTCGGGATCCTCCTTTCACCAGAAATGACTCCCCTACCGACCAAACCATTCCTTCCTTACTATCCACTTGGGATCCCACGGGCTTGAACCATGGGTTACAAAGATAATACCCGGTTTTTTTTGCTAGATTTTTAATGGCTTGTTCTTTGTTGGAAATCTGAACATACATAGGGCCTTGATGTTGATTCTTCTTGCTGCATATCCTCTGGCCTGACCGAGATCCTTGCTGCATGTCCTCTGGTCTTCCCGAGATCCTTGCCCGAGATCCTCTTTTTTTTTTTTCTTTATTATTATTATTATTATTATTATTATTATTATTATTATTATTATTATTATTATTATTATTATTATTATTATTTCTTTCTGTTTTCTTCTTTTTGGGATTTTGGGCCTTCATGGTCCTTCTTAGCTTCATGAATTGGACCTTCTTTGTTAAGACCCATGGTCTTTCCTTACTTTTCATGGAAGGGGCTTTCTTTGTGAAATTTTGGCCCTCAACATAATGAGATTTTGATTGTGACTTTAGAACTCACTCCTGATATATCAAAGCAACCTACACTTCATGATCAAGTCCATTATTCTCTCAGGATTAAGAGTTCATGTAATTATAAGTCGTGAGTTTATTATTCATTTGAAAGTTGTTAAGAGAATAATAAATCTCACAGCGGTCCAGTTCAATATGTATTAACTCTTAAAACATTTCAACATACCAACTACAAATCTCCATTTCCATGATCAAGACAAATCATCTTAGTTGATATGTTATAGTCTTCGCAAATTAAATGTCTAATTTCATCACCGACTACGAACTAAAATCTGAGTTTACAAAGAACTTGTAATCTATATCTTCTGTGACTAAATCACATAGATCACATACTATGCATCTCATAGACTATATGATAATGTTTCAATATTCATGTTACCATTATTTTTAGATAATAATAAAACAACTTTATTAATCACAATATTAATTCATACATAATGCCATACATAGCATCATACAATAGATTTAAGGGCATACACCCTTATACTTAGAACACCTCTGTCACTTGTAGGTGAATAGATGTCAGGTGATAGAGAAGTGACGAGTGAGCAGTTGTCGTCAGTTCGTGAAGGAGCTGGCTACGATGAAGTCTAACCGTCAGGTCATGGGCCCGATGAGGGCTTATCCTAGTCGTTAGAGAGGGAACCGTTTGCCCATTCTCCTAATGACGAAGGGGAAAATTATGACGAAGAGGGAGATGTGGAGGATGAATACAATAAGGGAGAAAGGGACGAAGTGGGAGAGGAGGGCATAAAGGAAGGTGACGAGGACGAGAGTGAGGATGGCAGGGGAACATCCTCTGAGGGAGGTTCAGGAAGTCAAGAGGACGATGGAATTCGTCCATTCATTCTTCCTGCAATGTGGATGGTAAATGACTTTTACTCGAAGATGACGACCAAAATATTCAAGAACTTCAAGATCATTATCAAATCCCTGACAATATCCTTATCCGTCTGCTTGGGAAGTTTGAAAGATGTTACTTGGGGAAGACCGCGAACATCGGCATGTATGACACCATGTTCGCGGCAGGATTGAGATTGCCACTAATGGCACTACACCGTCAGTTGGCCAATTTTCTTGGATTCTCCGTTAGCTAAATTTCTCTTAATGCTTAGAGGATATTCATAAGGGCTGAAATCCTTTGGGGACATCTTAGTGGTGGGAATTGTCAGCTTACTCTTGACAAGTTCTTTTGGTGCTAGCATTCGTCCTTTAAAATCCTTTGAAATACTTTAACATCGTCTACTTTTTCTCTTTTTTAGCTAGCATTCGTCTGCATATAACCCACGAGCAGAAGGCTTTCATTCATCGGCTTCTTGATATCCCTTTTGAAGAACGAAATGCGGGGACCTGATCGCCCTTGACACATTGCATGCCTGCTGTGATGGTCTGGTGCCGACGCCTATAGCTCGCAGAATAAACATATATTTCCATCGTCGTACGTTCTTTTTGCTTTTTTCTTCCCGTCATCTTCTTTCCATTTGCTTTATCTAATGTCGGTCTCTTGCCCTTCGCAGAAATGGAGGCAGTGAGGCAAAGAGTGTTGGTAAGAGCTTTAGTCGCGGCGTGTAAGTAGAAGAAGAAGGAGGAGAAGGAGGGGGCATCATCATCGACTCCTAAGGTCGTTGGCAAGGGAGAGTCCAAACTAAAAAGCAAAGGGAAGGATGACCGTCCACTTAAGAAAGGACCGGTCACTCCTCTAGGTGGTAAATAGCCAAAGAAGCCATCGCCTCCCAAACCAAGTCATGGAGTTGGTAAAGGCTTAATGGTGGTGACGGGCCCCGTCACCCAAGATACCTTTGGTCATCTTCTCATGCATAAGGGATATGCCGTTGAGATGGTTGAGTCAATCATCAAGGAGACGAACTTGGACCCTTGTTCTGAGCAAGAGATAGAGGATTTGGGGGCGTCGGGTCTTTTTGATCTTTCTAGGGTACGTCCTTTTCTTAGACTCATCCACTCTGTTGTTCATTCACTAGCTGACGATTGTTTTGTTTTCAAGTGCTGGTGCGTATGAAGGCAGTCGCTGAGGTGAGGGTGATCCATCGGCTTAGGAAGCAAAATGAGACCTTGACTAATGAACAGGTGCAATATAAGGTGGCCCTCTGTACTCTTATCGAAGAGGTGATGGATTTGAAGGAGAAGCTGAAGAAGGACGCTAGTCTTAGACAAAAGGCACAAGCGGCAAAGGCAAATGTGGAGAAGGAGATGACGAATCTTTGTGATCAAGTAGAGATGGCCAGAGCTAATGCCATAGCGGAGTTTAAGGCTTCCCAGCCCTTCATTGAAGCATGTGCAGTCTACTATGGTGACAGGTTTGATGACTGCTTAAAGTAAATCAGGTTCATCTACCCAAAACTTGACCTATCCAAAGTCACCATGGATGATCCACTGCCGACGATCCCTGTTGATGGTGATACTATCAATGAGGAGGGTTTAAAGGACAACGGTGTGGTGCTTGCTCAACCTGCTTTGGAAAGACCCATCACTCCCGTGATCTCGTCTGCTGAAGATCCTCCTCTTAAAGAGGCCGAGAACCCTTCTGCCCAGGACGCCCAGAATTCTCCTACCAAAGATGACGAGAACCCTCCTACTCAGGACGTCCAGAATCCTTCAACCTAGTTTTCTTTTAACAAGTTAACTTTCTTGTATCTTATTTTTAGATGATGTTAAGCTCCCTTTTGTTTTTGGGCTTTTGTCGTAAATGCTTTCTTTTTATTTATGGCGTCTGTTTAATATTTTACACCCATTGGGTTTTAGTATGCTCTTGTTATGTGTTGATTTTCTATCTTGTGATATGCATCTGTCCATCCAATTAAGACTTAATGATGAGATCGTTCACTTATGGACTTGATAACTTCAAGGCATCCCCATGGGATGAACTCATCCACTTGTGGACCTAATAATGAACTCGTCCACTTGTGGACTTAGTAATTTCAAGGCATCACTATGGGATGAACTCGTCCACTTGTGGACTTAGTAATTTCAAGGCATCCTCATGGGATGAACTTGTCCACTAATGGACTTAGTAATTTCAAGGCATCCCTATGGGATGAACTCGTCCACTTGTGGACTTAGTCACGAACTTGTCCACTTGTGGACTATAATTTCAAGGCATCCTCAATGGATGAACTCGTCCACTTGTGGACTTTGTAATTTCAAGGCATCCCTATTGGAACTTGTCCACTTGTGGACTTAATCATAGATGTAGTTTCATAGAGACATATACATACACAGGTCATATCTGAATAACTTCTCTTATTATGATAAATGCACGCATAAGTAAAAAATTGTTCTTGAAAGGATAAAAAGCTGCCATTTGTGCTTAAAAAGTACTATAGATAGTAAAAATTAACTAAAAGGAAGTAAACTGGACATGAGGAGTGTTGTTCTTCATGCTGTCGTCTACTGGTAGTATCTTTTCAGGTGCTCTATGTTCCATGGGTGGTGCAACGTCTGCCCATCTAGCGTCTCCAGGTGGTAGGTACCTTTTCTCTACCACAAAGTGATTATGTAGGGTCCCTCCCAGTTAGGACTGAGCTTTCCCTGGGAGGGATCTCTAGTGGCGCTCGTCACCTTTCTCAAGACGAGGTCTCCAACTTGGAAGTCTCTGTGTCTAACTCTGGAGTTGTAGTGCTTGGCCATGAGATCCTGGTATCGTGCTAGCCTTTGTTCAGCTGTTGTCCTAACTTCGTCCCTAGGTCAAGCTGTAGATGCATAACCTTGTTGTTTCTACTCTTTTCATGGTTGTCCACTCTATAGCTTGTGAGTCTAACTTCAGCTAGGATAACTGCCTCGCTTTCGTATGCTAGCCAAAATGGTGTCTCTCTTGTAGGCGTTCTGCCTGTTTTCTTGTATGCCCATAGTACGCTTGGAAACTCTTCTGTCCATATACCCTTTGGCCCCTTGAGCCAAGTCTTGATAATTTTGAGCAAGGATCGGTTCGTGACCTCAACTTGCCCGTTAGCCTGAGGGTAGGCGGGGGAGGAGTAGTGGTTCTTGATCCCTAACTATGAGAAAAAGTTCCTGAAGGAGTCGTTGTCAAATTTTTTTCTATTATCGAAGACCAAGACTGTAGGGATCCCATACCTTCAAATGATTTTTTTCAAGACGAAGCTTCATACATTTTTTTTTTTTGTTTTTGTGATGGCGTCCGAAGCTTCAGCTTCTACTCATTTGGTGAAGTAGTCTATGCTGACCACTAGGAACTTTAGCTGTCTCATTGTTATTGGGAATGGGCCAATGATGTCCAAACCCCATTGAGCGAAAGGCCACGGGGCTATCATTGGGGTGAGCTCTTCTATTAGCTGTCTGATGACGTTGCTGAACCTTTGACATTTGTCGCAAGATTTGACAAAAGCTTGGACATCATTCTGCATAGTGAGCTAGTAATATCCAGCCTAAATCAATTTGTGCACCAATGACCATGACCCTGAGTGGTTCCCGCAGATCCTTTCATGGACTTCTCTCATGACATAGTCCGCTTTTTTGGGGTCTAAGCATCTTAGGTACGGGCAGGAGAAGCCTCACTTGTATAAGACGTCCTTTATCAGAACGAATCGTGCTACCTGGACCTTCAGCTTTCTCACAGCCTCCTTACCGTTAGGTAGTACGCCGTCTTTCAAATAAGAAACTATCGATGTAGTCCAGTTGCTTCCCGAGTCTATTTCCTACACACCGACATCATCTATCAAAGGTGAGAGCTGAACAAAAGAGAGTACATTACTAGGGAAAAGCATGTGTTCTGCTGAGGCGGCTTTGGCAAGGCGATCAGCTTTCTCGTTCTCTTCTCTAAGGATTTGGATGAACTTGGCCTGCAGCTCGCCTACTAGTTTCTGCATTTGCTCCAAATACTTCTTCATCTTTTCCCCTCTGCATTCGAAGTCACCGTTCACCTGACTGGTGACGACCTTAGAGTCGCAATATATGTCCACACTTGTTGCCCCCGCGGCTTTCACGAGATCTAGCCCCGTAACTAAGGCTTCGTACTCTGCTTTGTCGTTGGTCATTAGGAAGTTGAGACGAACCATACATTCAATCTCGTCGCCTTCTGGGGAATGAAGCACTACACCGACTCCGCCAGCTTGCCTGTTAGACGATCCGTCCATGCAGACGCTTTACTGAGGATGTTCTTCTGCCCCTTGGCCTTCCATATTGGTGAACTCTGCAATGAAGTTGGCGACTATTTGTCCCTTTATGGCAGTTTGTGGGCGATATTGTACGTCAAATTCACTCAATTCTATCGCCCATAACACCATCAGTCTAGCGACTTCGGGATTATTCATTGCTCGTCGTAGAGGTTTGTCAGTCAGGATGACCACAGTGTGGGCTTGGAAGTATGGCTTGAGCTTACGGGCTGCGGTGACTAAAGCAAAGGCGAGCTTCTCCATTGGTAGGTATCTTTCCTCCGCACCTCGGAGTGCTCGGTTAGTGTAGTACATGGGCTTCTACAACCTGTCTTCTTCCCTGACTAAGGCCGCGTTGATGGCAACCGGGGATACAACCAAGTAGAGGAATAGTTATTCCCCTGGTTTGGAGGGACTTAGTAATGACGGTGAAGAGAGGTAGGCCTTCAGATCCTCAAATGCTTGTTGACACTTAGCCATCCATGCAAAAGACTTCTTCAGTGTATGGAAGAAAGGTAGGCACTTGTCTGTTGCCCTTGATACGAACCTATTCAACGCAGCTACCTTGCCGTTGAGGCTTTGTACTTCTTTCACGTTCCTTGGTGGTGACATCTCCATTATGGCCTGGATCTTGTCTATGTTGACTTTGATACCTCTCTAAGACACCATAAACCCCAGGAACTTTCTAGCCGTTATCCCGAATGTACACTTGCTCGGATTGAGCTTCATGTTGTAAGAGTAGATGGTGTCGAAGGTCTCCCTGAGATCGTTCAAATGGTCGTCCTCCCTTCGGCTTTTTACCAACATGTCATTAACATAAACTTGGACATTTCTTCGAATCCGAGGTGCAAACATCTTGTTCATTAGCCTTTGATATGTTACGCTCATGTTCTTAAGGCCGAACGACATTACTTTGTAGCAGAAGAGGCCTTGGCTGGGGATAAACGAAGTCTTCCCCTGATTAGCTTCATCCAGTTTGATCTGGTTGTAGTAAGAAAAAGCATCCATTAAACCTAATAACTGGTGTCGGGCTGTAGAGTCTACTACGACGTCAACTCGGGGGATGGGGTTGCTATCCTTGGGGCACGCCTTATTCAGGTTCGTAAAATCTACGCACATCCTCCACTTCCCATGGGCTTTCTTGACCATTACCACGTTGGCCAGCTAGTAGGGGTAGTATACTTCTCTAATGAAGTATGCATCTTGCAACTTACGGACTTCTTCTGCTATAGCTTGGTCTCGTTCTTGGGTGAACACTCGCTTCTTTTGTCGAATAGGGGGAAAGACGGTGACACATTCAACCTGTGCACCATGACTGAAGGGTTGATCCCAGGCATGTCTTCATGGTTCTAGGAAAAGACATCATGATTGTCTTTTAGGAACATCGTGAGTGTCTGTCGGATCGGCAGATTGGCAAGGGTGTTAATCCTAGTTATCCATTCAAGCCTGGAGTTGTCGAGAGGTATCTTTTCCAATCCCTTGACGGGTTCTGCAACCGTTCGCTGTTCTTCTATGCTTATGGTCTATAGATGGTCGTTCGACTCTAACATTGCTATGTAACACTCGTGTGCTGCCACTTGATCCCCACGTATTTCTACAACTCCGTACTCGGTTGGGAACTCAATCATCAGGTGATAAGTTGAAGTCACGACCTTCCATTAGTTGAGGGTAGGTCGTCCAAGGATGGCATTGTAGGTAGATAAACAGTCAACCACAAGGAATATTACATCCTTAGTGATCTGCTGTGGGTAATCACCAACTGTTATGGGCAATGTGACTGCACCGAGGGGATATACTCTTGTTCCTTTGAACCCAATGAGCGGGGTGTTGGTGGGAACTAGTCGTTCTCTTTCAATCCTCATCTGCTAGAACGACGGGTAGTAGAGGATGTCAGCAGATCTTTCGTTGTTAACCAGGAGCCGATGTGTGTTGTAGTCCCTTACCCGTATGCTAATAATGAGGTGCATCATCATATGGGTGGTGGAGACGTCAACCATCTTCCTCTGAGAATCCAATGATGGGGTTGTTGCCCTGCGCCATCTTTGGGACGAAGCCCATCAATTGGACGTTCTGAACCATCCTTAGGTAAGTCTTACGGGCCTTTTTAGATGAGCCAGAAGTTGTAGTTCCTCCCACAATCATTCTTATATCTCCTAGGGGCGGCCTAGGACGCTCGTTCTCCCTTTGGGTAGTCTGTTCTTGTGGCGCATCCATCCTTTCCTTGCTGACAAACCTTTGCAACTTTCCTTGTCTGATAAGATCTTCTATGTGCTGCTTCAAGTTGTAGCAGTTGGATGTATCATGACTGTGATCACGGTAAAAACGGCAGTACTTTTCTTTGGACCTCTTATTGGGGTCTCTTTTTAGTTTTCCAAGAAACGTCAAGGCTCATTTGTCCTTGATCTGCATTAAAACTTGATCGATCGGGGCATTGAGTGGGGTGAAGCTTACAAACCTCCTAGTTAGGGGTTTGGAGATCCTCCTATTGGTCTCCAGTCCTAGTTGTCTTCTGTCCCTTGTCTTGCCATGCCTCTTTTTGTCTTTTCCTCTTCTTGGGCTTCTCTTCTCAGGCAAGCAGCACGTCTTATGCGTTCATGTACTTAGTAGTCCTGTAAAGCATGTCCGACATAGTCTTCGAGTCGTTTTTGTATAAGGAAAACAAAAACTTTCCCTTTCGTAACCCATTCATGAATGCAGCCACGAGCATCTTGTCGTCAGCTTCATCAATTGAAAAGGTCTATTTGTTAAAGTGGGTAATGTAAGACCTTAGCATTTCGTCCTCTCGTTGCTTGATGTTCTTCGAGCATGCAGTGAACTTCTTATACCTATGCCTCCCGATAAAGTACGTGGCAAACTGGGTGCTCAACTCCTTAAAGGTACTAACGAAGTTTGGCGTCAACCTGCTAAACTAAACCCTTGTAAGGCCTTTCAGCATAGTGGGAAATTCCTGGCACATGATCTTGTCCACCACTCCTTGTAGGTGCATCAGGGTTTTGAAAGACTTCAGGTGATCTAAGGGATCCTTAGATCTGTCTTAGGCTTTTATCTACGGCATGCAGAACTTTGGTGGAAGTGGAAACAAAGTGATGGATTCAGTGAATGGTGAATTAGTTCGATGGACAAACTCGTCGAGGTCGCTAGACACCCGTCCTCTGAAGGCGTTCATCATGAAGTCCATTCGTTCCTTCATCATCTGCATCTCTGCGACCATGTATGGTGGAGTCGTATTTGCTGCGGATGGATGGCTTGTATCCTGTCGCTCTTGTCTGGTTGGGGAGTTGCTGTCCTCCGGCCTTTCTTGGTCCCTTTTCTCAGCACTGGTGCCTTCTTGGTCCTCCTCCTGAGTGTTAAGCCCTATATTCTTTTGGCGCAACTACTCCTTTAGATCATGGTTTTGCTTGGTGAGGTGTTCTATGGCTGAGCAAGAGTCTGAACCTGTCTTTCGAGGGCAGTGGTACATGGTTCGTCACCTTGATTATTGTTGGTGGTCATCATCGAGCAAATAAGTTCCATGCAACTCTTTGTCCGGGAAGCAGTAGTATGGCTTACAAGTCTCCCCACAGACAATGCCAACTGATGATGCCAAAAATCATCAGTAAGTCGCACAGTGCTCACTTGCTCTAGATAAAAACTTGCGTAACACAAAAAGAAGAAGACCCTACAGAGAGTATCGGTGTGGTACCGGCCACCCTCTGAAGGTCAAGTTATAGAACTTTAACAACTCTAGAGTGCCAGAGTTAGGGTGAATTATGCATACCTCAGTTTGTGAGGGTTTGTGGGGTTTATATAGTAGCGTATAGCTAACATTCATTTCTTGGTAGAGAGGGTCTTTCCTTGTAGGGAAGATCCTCATTAATATGCGTATATTGCGGGATCCTTTCCATGTGGGGATCCTCTTGATTGGGATTAACCGTGGGGCGCAAGATGTTTCCTTATATACACATTTGTGGAGGCCAAGCAAAGCCAAACTGGACCCATCAAAGGCTTCCTTCTCCCCGTCTGCTTCCTTCCGTCGACCTCTTATCTCGTCTAAATGTTCCCGTCGTCTCACATAGATGTCGTCGAGCATGAAGTCGTCGGCCTATGATGTCGTTGTCTTCATCTCTTATGAATGAACAAGTGAAGCTGACGGGTCCATTGAGACCGTTGGCTTCCTCATATGTGGATGAGTTTACCCTTTTGCAAAATTACCCTTATTAGTCCTAAACTTTTTTCTTTTACTTGTGCTGTGGGATTGGGGTAGATGTGGATTTTTCCCTTATAATTTAAATGGGACAGGTCAAGTGTGGGCATTAATCTCCAACCTGAACCCAACTGTTAGATAAGTGTTGACAAATTCATGATAATGTAATGATTATTTATATTGTAATGTCAAGAACTCAAGCGTTAGTCAGGAAACCAAGAGTTAGCTCAAGTCGTTGAACATTATGGAATCTCAACAGATCTTAATCGACTCTCGATCAATCGAGATATATTTTTCAATCGACTCTCAATTGATCAAGAATGGGAGATCTTTATTATCTTAAAAGCCCATTAAGTCTACCACGTAGAAATTCGAGCCCTACGTGGAAAGGTATACAAGGGCCAATTAGATGAGAGAAAGCTTCTATCGTGTAGCCAGTGTCCAAAAACTCAGTTCCCTTGGTATCACCATACACTGAAGATCACAAAGAATATATGCAGATTGATGACCATTTGTTGAAGCCATAGAGCCATCACAATTAGTTGCTGTGAAGAAATTTTTGAGGCAATTCTTAAGATCATAGACAGTTTGTGAAGAGAGATCTGTATTATAGGAGTCCAAGAGTGCTTGGAGCTGTGGGTCATAGTTGTAAGTTCTAATGTAGATAGGAATTAGAAATAAAGGTCTATTTCAATTGTACACTTCAATTCTAGTATTGGGTTTTTCTTTGGGGTTGGTGGTAGGGATGACAATGGGGTGGGGCGGGGCCGAAGGATGGGATCTTCGCCCCTACTCGTATAGATTTTTGGTGGTAGGGATGACAATGGGGTGGGGCGGGGCCGAAGGATGGGATCTTCGCCCCTACTCGTATAGATTTTTCTTGCCCCATCCCCGCCCCTTAAAGCCCCCGAAGACCCACAAAGCCCCGCCCTACACCGTAAAACTTTATTTCTTGTTAATTTTTCCTATAACTATTACCATTTTTTCAAATAAAATGACATGTTTCAATATTAAAAATATACTTGAAATTATAAATAAATTTATCCTATCAAATCAAACTAATTTTTAGCAAAAACTAAATAATATTATCTAAATGTTTAACAAGACAATGTCACAACAAAAATCTCATAGTATGCCACAAAAATGTCATATTATGTTAATGATGAAAAGTAAGTTGAGAAAGACATATGAATCATGAATAAAAATACAAAAAAAAGAGTTAAAATTGGTACCTTATTTCCAACTTTGCTTGAGAGAAAAGAGAGGTAGAACCACGTTAGGTAGAATAAAATAAGCTGATGATATTTTTGTTTAAATAGTAAGATTTTAGAGTACGAAAAAATTACAACTTAATCCTTATTAACGTGGGATGGGGCTGGGCGGGGTGGGGTGGGTCTAAAAAGTGTAAACCCATCCCCGCCCCGCCCCGCCCCGTGGTGCGGGTCTAAAATCTCACCCTATCCCCACCCCATCACCTTTGTGGGGCAGGAAAAACCTGCACGGGGCGAAGCGGGGAGGGGCGGGTCAAGCGGGGCGGGGAATAATTGCCATCCCTAGTTGGTGGTAACCTCCATATATATATATATATATATATAATTTTTTTCCCTTTTGTAACGACCATAGGTTTTTCACATCGTCAACAAATCACTTTGTTCTTTACTTATATTGCATTTTATATTATTTGGTGATTTATTATTATGGCTTAATTGATTAACTGAAATCCATTTGCTATCATAATTTGGCTAAATTGTGTTAAAAACAAACAAGGGGTTCTAAAGATACTTCTCATCAATTTGTATATTAAGATTTTTTATAAAAGAAAATATATATGTTGAGAAAATATAAAGAAAAATGTTGCTACTTTCACCAACTCCGAAATCTAGGGACTAAGGCTTGGTTATTGTTGTTATTGTTGGTTTTGCTAACTCTGCTGATAGTACTGGCTCCACTGTATAAGCAATTGATACAATCGCTTAAGGCTCCAAGTAGAAAAAAAAAATCCAAATTTTAATTTTATTAATCCTAAATATTAGTCAATAAATAAAATAATATTTTTTATTAAATGAAAAAAAAGAAAAAAAAGAAGAAGAAAGAGAAATGCTACGTTGATAATATTTTTCACAACACTATTATAACAAATCCTAAGTAAAAGGTTGTTACAAACTATTATTAATGGCAAAAAATAATTTCAGTGGTAGATTCAAATTTGAACCAGTAACAACTTAACACCTAAGATTTGTTGTAAAAAATATTGTGAATGTAATATTTCTAAAAAAAAAAGGAAAAAGAAATACACAAAAAATTCACAAAATTTTTCACAGTAGTTAAGTTGGCAAACTTTTATTAATTCTCACTTAAGTCCTGCCCTTGTTTGCCGATCTTGGCCTCCTCCACGTTGATGCCTCCTAAGTCGAGGAGATTGCCAACTCCCTCATGGCTTTCTTCCTCGACTTGTTGCATCTAACGCACTTGCTCTCGAGCCACACTCTCTTCGCTATTGGATGGTTTGGTTCTGTCCAAATAATTTGTGGTGTTGTGGCATGATTTTGGGAATCATTGGTAGATCTGCCTTAGGTTGAGGCAATACTCATTGAAGAAACGGGTTGTCCAAGCGGTTGTAGGTGAGATGAGGGCAAGTGGCCCAACCCATACCCACCTAATAGCCATCCCTAGTGTATGTTAGGCAAAATTTTAAAAAACCAGCTTATTTTACTATTCAGCTTATTTTTAGTACTATTCATAGGTCATACTATACTATTTCAGTTAACTTTTACCTTTATTTACAATACTTTCGGCAAAAAGTTTTTAGTTTCAGCGAAATAAGCGGATTCCAAACAGATCCCTAGTGTTGCTTCATTCTTGATTGTTTATAGAAATGGTATGGTGACTCTGGTCTCTATATAAATATGTTGCATGACCTAAGATGACCTAGGTAGGACCCATCTTAGAGTCAGCCAACTCTAGCTTGGCCACCCGCGAGCTAATTAATAGAACCATGGTCCATTATGACCAACCCATCTCAAAATGTTCCGTGAGGGCCTTTTTAGGGAAAGGCAAGAGCATGTGGAGAAAGTGAGAAACTCTAATTGGGGATTACTTTTCTAAATTCCAAGGTGTAGACTTAAGCCTGTTGGATTCTATAATTCTATAAATCTGTGGCTTCTTGTACTTTCACTTTCACTGCTCAAGCCTAAACAAACAATAGAAACTTCGCACACAGAAACACACACAAGGAGAAGCAGCTATGCCTAATGTTACAAAGAAGGTTTGCAATTCTAATGAAGATGTGGACCTCAGAAGAGGTCCATGGACTCTTGAAGAAGACAGTATGCTCATCCATTACATTGCTTGTCATGGGGAAGGTCGTTGGAACCTACTAGCTAAATGTGCAGGTAAAGAACCAGTCCATAACACCCAAGATAGCTTCTTGTTTTCTTCAATTAAAATGATATATATATATATATTTTTTTTGTTCCTCTTCCACTTCTTCAGGACTGAAGAGAACTGGAAAAAGTTGTAGATTGAGATGGCTGAATTATTTAAAACCCGATATTAAGCGCGGGAATCTTACTCCACAGGAACAGTTATTGATCCTTGAACTCCATTCCAAGTGGGGTAACAGGTGAATATCGGCTCTATCATAAGCCCAAGTAGTACTCAGGACTAAAATTATACTTTGCACTGAATAGAGTTTGGTTCATTTGTGCTACTGTTTTTAGTTTACAGATTTTGCTAATTCATTAATTAACTTTGGCATTTTTCTCTATACTCGTTGATTTGATAACTCTAGATGGTCAAAAATTGCACAACATCTACCAGGAAGGACAGATAATGAAATCAAGAATTATTGGAGAACAAGGGTGCAAAAACAGGCTCGCCAGCTTAATATCGAGTCTAATAGCAAGACGTTTCTTGAAGCAGTTAGGTGTTTCTGGATGCCAAGACTGCTTCAGAAGATGGAGCAAACTTCTTCCCCAATTTCTACCCCTAATTGTTCATTGACAACCATGAATGCCCAGGGTTCTTCAACTCCTCTATCACCCAATCCAATAGCCTCTTCCCTTTCACCCTCATACATTCCACCAAGAAATCTGTTACACTCTGAAAGTTATCCCACTGAAAATTCAAGTTCTATCACAAGCCCAAGTATTCATTCCTCAGATTCCTTAAAAATCTCTGAACTGCCACAAGTTCCTGAACACCCAGCTGGTCCTTTCCATGCTTTTGGCAATACAGTCTACAACACTGATTGTCACTTTGTGGATGGCAGTATCTATAACATGGAGGCTCTCAATCTGGACCCTATCTCAGCAATGGGCGCCTATCAGAACTCTCTGTTGGATTGCCATATGGCTGATGGTGATTGGCTTTCTGACAACATGGCAGAATCTTTATGGAACATGAATGAAATGTAAAAGTTTTAAGGAATTCAGATGAGAGGGGCATCTTGGGTGGTCTTGTTATTATGTGAAGGCTCTACCCATAGATTACCAAGATTTTAGTCGTGAAACTGATCCCGATAAGATTTGATACTTAGTGTAACTCAACTAAAATAATTTTAGTTTGAAGGTTGTGTTATGTTACATAAAATCTACAGCAAATTTGAAGTTAACTGATGCATAGTTCTTATGGTGAATTATTCTGTAATGGGGTATAGGAATATAGGAGTACTTGGACAAGACTAATACAGATGAAGCAAATGTATCTTTTTTTTTTTTTTTGGTTGGGGGTTGTTATCAGTGCATTTTCAACAAAGTAAATGAAATTATTTGCAGCTTGACCCTATAATGCAAACCAAAGGATATCGACTGTGTAGTCAACTCAAAGAAAGGATCAAGAGGAACTGACACCAAAAGGGAAGAAAAGTGGAGTCACATCTAGTTGTGGGGGCACACACACAACATTTACATGTTTCATAGGCAAGGGCGATGAATGTGGTGAAAGTGCTATTAAATAGGAACTGGCCAAAAATGAGAACAATTTGGATTTTTTTTTTGTGGATATAACAAAATATTAGTAGATGATTAAAACCATCATTTCTCCATCAAACTTGTCACCCTAAAAGGATAGACCTCATGTGAGAAAGCATGAGATTCTACTAAGTGACTCATTTTATACAAAGAAAGTTGAAATATTCTCAAGATAAAACAAATTAAATATTGACTTCTTGTTTCATTTGGTTCAATGTTATAAGATTTTTCTAATTTAAAATAATTATTCTCTGTATCCTTTGATTCAATGTTTCAAAACTTTCATTCTTCACACATACCACAAAGCCCTTTGCATTTTAATTCACCATTTTCACCTTTTGCACTTCTATCCATTTATATATATCTACCCGTAACCCTTCATACCATCCCATGTCAAATACACACAGACCAAAAACGATGTCATTTACCTCCAATCTTTCGAGCTCTACCATTATTGTTTCATCTAATCCTACCCTGTATGAGTTGGCTACAACCAAGAAGGGGGCCTTGCATTTTATATTGAGCAACAGCGACTATTACAATTTTGATGTTAAGGTTGAACATTGTAGATTTATGGGTTTTATAAATGATGTGATTGATTGTGGGTGTTTAAGATGTGTATTTTGTTTTAGAATTAAAGACAAAGATAAATTTATATCAACTTTTATTCTATAATATTCATCCAAAGTTTTATTTTTTATTTCTCATCACTTCAATTGAATAATTATAATGGATATGTGTGTACAATTTATAATTGTTTCTTTTTATGATGAATTCATTAGAAATAAAGTTCTAAAACAATTATACTATAATACTTATACAACATTCTCTAAAACCATCTTATATAAAATATTACAACATTATCCGTGCATTGCACAGATAACCTACTAGTATATATAATTTTGGAATTTTCAAATATTTGTTAATTTCATGCTTTAGCCGGTTATGCAGTTATGCTAGACATATTATGTCACGACCCAAACCCGATACTCGGATTTATGGCCATAATCGGCATGTTAATATCAAGCTTGAATATGATATTAACAAGAACCAACTAAACTTTTAAACAAAAACTTTCCTCTTTCTTTTCATTATTATTTCTTGATATAAAATTTTCACTTAATATTCAAAGCATATACACTGTACTCAAGGAATAAGATAATCCACTAGTCATTTAATTTCCACACTTTCACATAATACATCTCTAATTACACTAATATATACAACTCCAATCAGAAGATCCTAAAATACACAATACTATAGAGCTAAACATCAAATTGCTAAATAAGAATCTAGACTTTTAAAACTAAAACTAGCTCCTCCCAAAACTCGACTAAGGCTCCCTTTGTTCCTGAATAAAACTTGTTGATTGAAAGAGTGGAAGGGGTGAGCTACACAGTTTAGTAAAGGTAAGTTACACAAGAATTTAATAAGAATGCATGTACATCAAATCATTTCATTTTATAAATATTCAGATAAGAGAACATCTTTTCATGCATAGTATTTTATACTATTCATAAGAATAAATTATACACTTTTCATAGGAAAATAATTGCTCTCTTTTTACTTATTAGAATAATATTACAAAACCTTTTAGATAGAATTTCTTTCATTTCTTACAAAGTCATCAAACTTAATATTAACTGTTTAAAATCATATATGTATTCTTATTATAAAATAATCATTTCCTTCATAGTCTTAAAACTTGATAATTTCATGATTTACTAAAATAAAATAATTTGTAACTTTTACTTAAATCAGAAACATCATCTTTATAAAATAGCAAAGCTTTTCTTCATAAACTTCTTATCATAAATTATTATAACTCTCATATACAAAACTTAACATTTCATAATGAACAGATATATGATAACTTTTAACATAAGCTTTCATCTGAAGCTTTATCTTTAAAGAACAACAAAACTTCAGAAACTTTTATCTTTGAAGAATAGCAGAACTTCAGAAACTTTTATCTTTAAAGAAAATCTATTCTTTTCATGAGAGCTTTTAACTTTTCATAATTTATTTCAACAAATCATTCTCTTATGATCATAAAATAATATAGTTGTTCATAAATAACATATTGGTTAGTTCCTATTTGATAAGTTTGTACAGATTTGAAAGGCTTCCAACACACTGTGCTAGAAACCCAGCATTCCCCACAATGCTAGGGATTCTTGGGATCATATCATAACACAGATCATCAAACATGGGGGTCGGTTGGCATCCTCCACAAGTTGGTCGTTCCCAACAAAGGCGGCTACAACAAAATCCTCACTACTTTTAATGGCCAAACAGATAACATTTTCCATAGAAAGCTAGTAATTTAACCCCTACTAGCCGAGTTTAGATCACCAAAGAACATAACCCAAAAACATTTCATACTTATACCTCATACTGAAATTCATAGTTTGCATAACATTTCATAATAATAGCATTTCCATTATTTTCTTTAAACATCATGTTCGTGGAAATTAGTAATAGCATCAATATGCTTAAATCATATACATAAGGCTTCGAAAGCTCACAAACATATCTTTGTCTAAAACATGATTATTTGCCATATCTCTAATCAAAAACCTTTTAATGTGTAATACACTTTAAAATAACCTCATGACTTACCAAATGCCCATATAACTTATCCCTTACCTAAAAGCAGAGGAACCAAGAGCTTAGAGTCGAAGAAGCTCAGAATTGAGTGCTTACAACACCTAAACCAAATATCAAAACTTATTATTGTTAGGGACATATTTTATCTAATTGGCTAATCCTTTGACAAAATACACTTTACTTGTAATTAGGTAGATCTAGGATGGTTTAAGACTTCAAGTAATATGTTGTTCAAGTCAAGTGTTAAAGCCAAGAAGATCTGACCATAAAATAAGTAAAAAGCTGTTCATTAAATCTCGACAGAAGTCTTGATAGAATCCTTTCTATCAAAATTTAATGTTGAAGCTCGACAGAAGTTGTTTCTGTCGAGACTTACGAAATCAGAATTTTCAAATCTGATTTTCAGCCCATGCTGAAATATTTGTATAGGATTTCTTTTCTCACAACCCTAAACATATATAAGGCTTATTTTAAAGGCCGTCACAAGTGGATGCCAAGAGAATACAAGCAGATAGTGACCTAGTTCATTATTCTTTCTGTAGAAGCTACTACGTCTTTACACTAAGGGTTTTGTGATCAAGGAGCTTCCTGATCTTCATTATTGATGAACTGAATAACTTTGCAGCCAATAATCCTCTTCAAGTTGGTGAGTTAGTCACATACTGGGATCTGTGCATCATTGGTTAGTCACGTTTTGTTAGGATGTGTGCCCTTAAATCCTATTGTATAATGCTATGTATGACATAATGAATGACTTAATGTTGTGATTAATAAAGTCATTTTATTATTATCTAAAATAATGATAACATGAATATTGGGACATTATCATATAGTCCATGAGATGCATAGTATGTGATTTAGTCACAAAAGATATAAATCACAAGTTCTTTGTAAACTCAAAATTGTAGTTCGTAGTCGGTGATGAAATTGAGCATTTTATCTGCGAAGACTTTAACATATCAACTAAGATGATTTGTCTTGATCATGGAAATGGAGATTTCTAGTTGGTATGTTGATATGTTTTAAGAGTTAAAACATATTGAACTGGACCGCTGTGAGGTTTATTATTCTCCTAACAACTGTCAAATGAATAACAAACTCACGACTTCTATTTACATGAACTCTTAATCTTGAGAGGATAATGGACCTGATCATGAGGTGTAGGTTGCTTTGATATATCAGGAGTGAGATCTAATGTAATGGTCAAAACCTCAGTGTGTTGGGCAGCCACATTTAGTGTTGATGGAACATATATTCTCAAGATGGAATTCATAGTCTCTTAACGGAGATATAAAATATTTTCTTGAGATAAGTTTAATGGGTTTGGTTATTCAGAGTGTTAGGCCTAACCACTTTAGTAAGGAGCTACTAAAGTATATATTTATGGAATTGGATTTCATAAATATATGATGAATAACATAAAGGATTAAACTGGGTACTTAAGGAATTAAGATGTAGTAATTTTACAAAGTGACAGTCAACTTTAATGACTTCGTATTACTATGAATATTTTATGAAGGGGTTGCATGTACAATAAAGTCTTGGGATATAATTTATGAATAAGGCCTAGAGTGCAATTATATTTATATAGTGATATTAAATATAATTAAAGATAACTTTGGACTTGTCAAGAGTTGACAGAAAAGCCCAAGACCCATTAGAGCTAGTTTCTTATTGGTCCATTTTGGTCCTACTCCAAGCCACACACCTAAGCCCAATTGAAAAGGCCCAAAAGGCCAACCCAATTAGATAATCAATTAGTTATAAAGGGAGAAACATACATAATTTTTATATGTGTGTAAGAGACAGTATTGTAAAATAGTGTGTATGTAAGAGTGAGACACTCTATTATTATCCCTTAGAAACTGATTGAGAGACCACACTTCATGGGCGTAAAGTGGAATTGGAGTGAAGATTAAAAGTATTCCCAAGTGCCTCCGATCTTTGTTTCGAAATTCACCACACCAAGGTACGCTCTCTTGTTCTTGAATTCTGAAATTTACATTGTGTATGTTATCAATTGTGAATGAAGTAGTTCCGTTTATTTTCGCTGCGTATATTTTGTATGAGATGCAAACCATGATTATTCCAACATGTTCTGGATCCGTGCATCATTGTTTAGTCACGTATTGGGACTCGTGCATTGAACGGAAAGATTTCCGCTACAATATAAGTCCAATTAGGTATTAGGGTAAGGGTTCAACTGTAGGTTGGTATTTCGGGATAGGCCATAGGGTTTGGTAAGATTCCCTATACTTATAATCGCTTATGATTGATAATAGTGGATTCTTGGGAGTGGTGACCTTAAATTCACCCGATGGGGTTTTGCCTCGGTGGTTTTTCCCATTCGTAAACATATCACTTGTGTCAAATTTATTTTCTACTGCATTTAGTATAATTGGTGATTTGTTGTGCTGCTACACTATTGCATGTAATTTGATCTAATTAATTAACTTTGGTAATTAATTAATTTGCAAGGGGTTAATTCATTTTAACCCAACAAGTGGTATCAGAGCGAGCACACTCTAATTAGGTTTTAATCTTTGCTATGTGATCCATTGACCCCTGTTTGTTATGGATAGAGTACAGTCTCTTATTATACCTCCTTTATTTGATGGCACTAACAATGCATACGGGAAAGAACACATGAGAGCTTTCTTGTAGTCTTTAGATGAAAAGGTCTGTAAAGCTGTGGAAATTGTCTGGGCGAAGCCAAAGGAAGCGGCGGTTGATTGGGATGAGGTCAAGATCAAAGTGGCAAACTTCAACAGTAGAGCGTTGAATGTCCTATTTAGTGCGGTGACCAATGAGGAGTTCAGAAAAATATCCTCAACTGAAACTGTGAAGGAAGCATGGACCATCCAAAAAACATATGATGGGATCAAGGTTGTCAAGGATTCAAAGCTCCAAAGGTTTACAACTAGCTTTGAGGAGATAAAGACGGAGGAGGATGAGACGTTCAATGAGTTCTATGCCAAGCTGAAGGACATTGTGAACTCAACATTCAATCTTGGCAATCATATTCTCGAGCCCAAGATTGTGAGAAAGGTGCTCAAATCTCTCCTTGAGAGATTTCATGCCAAGATAACAGTAATTGAAGAATCAAAGGACATTGACACCATTCCTATAACAGAGTTGATTAGCAACTTGTAAACCTATGAATTGGGTTTGACTACACTTGGGAAAGGAAACAAAAGTAAAAATATGGCATTGAAGGCCAAAAGTAGTGAGATTGATGAGTCTTTAGATGATGAAGATTCCAAGATGAAGTCCTACATCACTAGGCAGTTCAAGAAGTTCATTAAGAATTCCAATGTGAAAGGTTTTGACAAGGATCGTAAGCAATTCGGTTCTTCTCAATTCAAAAGTCAAGATAGAAGGAAGAAGGATGCTAAGGATGGCGGTCAATATAGTATTACCTCCGGACCAAAGTGCTTTGAATGTCAAGGTTTTGGGCATATGAAACAAGAATGTCCAACATATCTCAAGTTGGTTGGGAAAAGCAAGGCTTTTACTGCTACCTTGAGTGATATTGAGCCTGAAACTGAGTCAGATGACAATGATGACAAGGGAATCTTGAGTGCTTTCACTACCACAGTGGGTCCTTTTGAGGGGATGGTAGAAGTAGTGGATGAAGAAGAGGACTTAGTGGAATCCAAGTTCGAGAAGATGGATGAACAGGATGACATCCATACAGCCTATGCAAAGTTATACAAGGTATCTGAAACGCATGAACAGTTGTATAGGTTGTCTACTAAGAAGCTCAGTGAAGTGGAGCTAGAACGAGAGGAGCTCTCTACCAAGGTTGATGAAGCCAATCAAGTCATTGGAGCACTGCGATTTGAGAACAACTTCTTAGCTGAAAGAACTAAGAAGCTTGAAGCAAAATTGTTCCAAGTTCGAGCTTAGTTGAAGAGGACTTTCAGTGCAAAGCTGGATGAAATGCTAAACCTCTAGAAATCAGCTTCTGACAAAACCGGCTTAGGGTATGAACTCTCTAACTCTTCTCGTATTTCCTTTTCTAGTAGAACTATTTTTGTCTCACCTCCTAATAATGAAAATCTTGAGAAAAATGAAACTAAAACTAAGATAGCTAGTGAGAACATAGACAAGGGCAAATCTATTCTAGGAGCACCCCCTGGGGTTAAAAAGAAAAAGACTAGGAACCCTAGGACTAAGAATGATGTGGGGCCACTAGAGCATCCAGAATGACGTGGCGTAACCCGTTCGAACACCGGAGCACTCAAAGTGCCCTGTTCAGCCAAAATAACCAAAAATGCCCCTAGTCAACCCTGGTTTGATCGAAGGTTGAATGAGGTCAAAACCCTCACAAAACAACCCTTTTCATAGTTTTACATCAAACCTAAGCTTCTCAAAGACTCTTTGCAAGTTTGACCCGAAGTTGACCCCCGTTGGGCCCAAAAACCCTAATTTCGATCCGGCCGTCAGAACGAGTGGAAACCAACGCCATTGCGAAGATTATCAAATTCTCATTCGAATGACTATTCATGGGTCAAAATCGTAGTTAGAATGACCGAGATATCACGAAAGCCAAGATAGTGCACCGATAAATGCACCGCTAACTTCCAGGAGCCATAACTTTTAATCCAACCATTGGATTTTCAAGTTCCATACCATTTTAGAAACAGAAAGTCAAAATCTATCCAGGGGGTGCTAAGATCAACCCATCCATGGCCATTTCAAGACAGCGGCCCTTGAAAGGCCGCCGCCTTGAAATTCGCGCTAGGGCTATAAATAGCCCCAGGAACCCTTCAGACCAAAGAGGGATCATTTTTTGCTGAGTTTTGCTCTCTACCTGGTTTTCTACCTATTTTTCCCTCTCCCAAACACAAAAAACACATCAAAGCCTCTTGATTCTTGCTTCTTCACCAATAATACAAGCTAGTGTTCTTGTACCCAATCTTCTTCTCCTTGGTTCTACATCTTGGATTTGGGGATTAGGGGTGTGGATGTAGCTTTTTAGCTATCATCCACACCCCTAACCTTCTAATTCTTTTTCCTAGCATGTTTCTTGCTCTTTTTGCCATAATAATATTTTTATTGCTTTCTTTGACATGTTTCTTGCTTTATCTTGTTTCTAGCATGTTTTTTAGCTTAGATCCATGTACTTTCATGCTTGTTCACATGATTGTTTATTCCGATCTACATGCTTTATGATAGGCCAAAAACATATTGACCCCATGTGATGGATTAATTGATTAATTAGCCAAGTTTAATTAATTAATCAAATTAACATGCAAAATATGTGGCAGCACAAAAAAATCACCAAATAACTAAATATGCAGTAGAAATTAAATGACATGGTGATTTGTTTACGAATGGGGAAAAGCTACACGGCAAAAAACCTCCACTGGGTGATTCTAAGGTCACCACTCCTGAGAATTCACTATTATCACAATAAGCGGTTACAAGTAAAGGAATCCTAGTACCCTATACCAACCTATAGTTTAGCCCTTACCCCAATACCAAATTGGACTTATTCTGTAGTGACAATCTCTTTTTGTATTGTACGACTCCCAGTATGTGACTAACCAAAAGATACGCGGATCCCAGTACGTGACTTGATCACCAACTTGAGAAGGATGTTGGCTGCAAAGTTCTTCAGTTCATCACACGATGAAGATCACGAAGTTGCTTGGTCACAAAACCCTACAGTATACAAACACAACAACTTCTTCAAGAGAAAGAAGAACTAGGGCAAACTAGGTTTCCAGTCACACTTTTTTTCACACCTGTAGAATTGTGCTCTTGTGCAACTGTGCAACCTCTAACATCCCTTAAAATAATCCTTATATGTGTTTAGGGTTGTGAGAAAAGAAAGCCCAAACACACATTCACGGATGGGATGAAAATCAACTCTGAAATTGAACTTCATGAATCTCGATAGATACCCTATCTATGGAGCAGCTGTCGAGCCTCGAGCTGGAACAAATCTTTTAAACCTTGATAGATACTAGCTGTCGAGCTTTAATGAACAACACTTCTTCACTTGATTCTTGGACAGATTTGCATGGCTTTAACGCTTGAACTTGAAACCTTGTTTCTTGAAGCATTAAACACATCCTAGAGCTATCCAATTACAAGTAAAGTGCCCTTTTTCAAAGGATTAGCCAATACATAAAATGTTGACATATGCTCCTAACATTAATCACATATGTCCTAACAATCTCCCCCTTTGGTAATCCGTGACAAAACCATAACAAACAAATGAACATATGAGAGAAGTTATAAATCACTCAACTCATACTCACTTGTTAAGTACAGTAAAATCTATCCTAACACAAACTCTTGAAAAACTTTGCAAGAAGAGAGTTTATGGCAAGAAGACTTTGACAACCTATATTTCTGAAACACTTTAAACAAAACTCATCAAGGCATCTTAGTGTGAAACAGAAATAAAAGATTGCATACAATATATAAGAAACGTGTGTATAAAGAGAGAAAAGAAATAAAACACGTAAAGATAGGTGAAAGAACTACAACAACAACCTCAAATGTATATATATCAACAAGTACAAGGTTTGTTATCACAATATGATCACAGGATCTAAGGTACATGAACAATGTATCTAAAATAGAGAGAAGAAAAAGATACATAAAAATATCCAAAACTACTCCCTCTTTTTGTCACAAGTGACAAAGGGTAAGTATATCAAGTAGACATCTTATCAGCACTGGAAGAGCTAGCACCATCATCCTCAGCATCAAAAGCATCAGCATCACCATAATCGTCCTCATCCTCAGAAGCCTCTAGAGTAGGAGGAGGAGAAGCAACAAAACCACCCATGATAGCCTGTCATCGTGCAATACAACCAATATGGGTGTTCACCTGACACAACTCATCACTGAGAGTGTCGAAGCGAGCATCCATGCGCACAAGCTGTGCCATGATGTCCTCGAGAGTTACACTACCCATAGAAGAATAGGGAATGGATGTGGATGGAGCTGTAGAAGCTGGAGGAACCGTCGATCCGGACCACCTCGAATGTAGTTGCGCCTCACTTCGTTTAATGATAGCGGCGTCTATGGCACACATATTATGGAAGTGGTTAGAAACGGCAAAGGGAATAGAAAAATGGCATAAAATCCTCATGATAGCCGAAGGGAAGATGAGCTTATCATGAGTCGTTGTATCCCTATAGACATCTATGAGTGAAAGAATGAAATGAGAGGGGAAGTCTATGGAAAAATCCTCAATGAAGGATAACAAAACCGAGCACAAGGCTCTGTAATGGAGTTATAATGAGATAAAAGATGCAAAACAAAATTCATAACCATGTTAATGAACCTAGGACCTTTAGCAAAGGTCGAACAAGAAGTAAACTGATGATCACCCCAAATGGAGGAACGCTTACAAAAAGAGAATATAAGCTAGTCTTTAGACACGGTCTTAAAATGATCACAACTAGGGTAGTCAGGATGTGCTACCCTAGGGACATGGAGTACATCGGATACAATATCCGGAGTGACCACGATGGACGTACCTCGAACGCGAGTAGAAAAATGAGGTACTAAATAATCAAATCCATGCATGTTAGAGTCGAACCCCTGTATAAGCACAGATGGACAAGTGACCGGGACGTCACACAGTGACTCCCAACCCCTACTGTGAGAAAAAAATCGCTCGGATCCTATTTATAGAGCTTCTTAATTCTTGACAGATCGAGAGGTGTAGAGATTTAAAAGCTTGAAAAGATCCAACTTTCGAGTAGCTGTCCAAAGGTGTCCACAGCAAAAATAAGCTCGATGGATCGAAGAGCTGTCGAGAAGCTATCGAGATTATGATAAAGAAAAGCTGAAGAACTCGATAGATAGCCTAACTGTCGAGAGGTGTTGAGGAGCTGTCGAGATTGCTTTAAAAACAATTTTTCAAGAAGAGAAAAACACAGACATGAATGTAATCAAGCATACAATGCAACCAAGGATCCAAAAAAATTTTTAATCTCTCAAAAAAATCTCTTAGACAAGAGAAATTTAAGCACATAGATCCAAAGACACACACATACACACTAAACACGCCTAACCAATGTTATATTTCAAAAACAAGTTAAGATAGTTTAGTGAGCATACATTAGCACATGTAAGCCTTGTGATGGCCAAATCAGATTGTACCTGCACATGTATCAAAAGTAGCAAAGAATATTGCGTGTTGTGTGTGAAAAACATTGCAAGATTGCATGAGTGTCTACATGTTATGATAATTTGAGACATGAGTAAATCAATTTAACTCACACACGATCGTAACTGCTTGATAGGGACTATCACCTTCGAGGTACATCTTATAACTACCACATCTCCTAGAATACATGCTTGCAATCATGTTTTAAAGCATTTTGTTTCTTTTGCTTTGATTTTTCTTTGCATATTTTTCTTTTATTAAGCATATCATGCATGGGTATACAAAGGAGAGAGAAAAAGAAATACCCAATTATGTTAAGCCTTTTGACATTGCACTTTTGCTATGCCGAAGCATACCGATGTCATTTCATGATTGGTGGGCAACAGTGGTGAGATTGTTATTTATACCTTTCTATTAAGATTTTTTTAGTCCTTCCCGTTAAAAAGAGTGATACAAGTGTTAAGTACAAGAGATAACTTAATCTTACTCATCACAAATACGAGCCACAAAGCTCACTTACTTAGTTGTGCATGGAGATGCTCATCTAAGCTACAAGAGATACAAAGTTTAGAAAACTTTGTTTCATTGGCCATTCAAGGTACATAAGTACCAATGTACATACACATTTTTTTGTATTTTTCTGATTTTTCAAATTTTTTATTTATTTTTATGAATGAAAAACAAAATAAAAACAAAACTAAAAAACAGCTAAACAAAAACATGTCAAATAAAGCAATGCATAAAAACTAGATTGTAAAAGGCCCACTGTTGAAGCTGATGAACCAAGCACTGTAAAAGCAAATCTTGTACTAGAATATAATCAAAAGGAGGGTCCTTCCTGCATCACCAAGCATATCATGAAAGTTTCGGCTACTTGCTAATTTAGTGCATTAATCTTGCATCATTGTAGAAACTCACCACGATAAATACCTGATCAAGGGTGCAAAGCCAATTTTTTTTTGAAAATGGTAGCTACATGTTAAATGACAAGGACATAAACTTACTTGATTTTGGTGTTGTATTTACACATTGTCAAATGCACCCCATTTCTGTCACCTCCCATCTATTCATAGGATTAAAAGATTGCAAAAAAGAAACAAGCTAAGCTATTGCCACATCGTGATCCCATCATCACTAGGTCTTGCGCAAGAGAGATGTCTACTAGTGGTACTTCCCCCCATGAGGAAAATGCTCAGGAGATTACTCTTTTTAAGGAGCATGTGTTAGAATTGATGCGCATGGTGCAACAACTAGTTGTAGGAGGAGGACAGAACTCCTCTAGTCATAGTCAAGGAGGTCCTTGAACCGAGAATGAAAATCAGCCCCTACCAGTATAAGATCAGGGCCACAACGTACCGCCCCAAGGCAATGACTAAGGAACAGATCCTTCTAAGGACAAGAACCCCAAATTCAGGTATGGTCAAGTTAAGAGCTAAGTGGAAACCCTAGCCGAAAAGCTTCACATCATAAAAGGCTCTAACACCCATGGAAATATTGATCTAGACAGTCTAACCAACTTCCCTCGGGTCATAATGCCTCCTAAGTTTTAGGCACCAAAGTTTGTCAAGTATGATGGTATTGGAGACCTTTTCGCACACGTGCGCACGTTCTATAGGAAGATGGCTCTTTATGGGGATAACCATCCTTTGCTTTATCAGATTTTCCCTGATAGTTTGACCGGTCCCGCAGCCACATGGTATGTGAGATTGGAAAAGACCTCTAGCTGGAGGGAAATTGCCAACTCTTTCCTAAAATACTGCCGGTTCAACACCGAGATAGCTCCCAACCGAACGGTACTTATGAGAACAGAGAAGAAGAGTGGGGAGTCTTTCTAAGAATATGCCTAGAGGTGGCGTGAGTTAGCCGCACAAGTGCAACCCCCCATGATGGAAAATGAGATGATCAAATCTTTCATTGACAATCTTAAGCCTCCTTACTATGAGAAGATGATTAGCACCCAAGTCACTCATTTTGCTAGCCTCATCCCCATCGGGGAGTGTTTTGACGAGGGTATTAGGAGCAAGAAGATCATGGGTCTAGAGTCTTTGAGCTCCATGGTTGAACAACATATTAAGAAATTGACCAGTCACAAGACTAAGGAAGCTAATGTTCATATGGTTGACAATGCGCCAAAGAAGGCTAGGCGTACTACTTCTACCTATGCAGTCCTAATTGCTAGACCTTATCAACAACAGGTTCGGCCTACTCAAGCACTTAACCGAGCCTTCAATTAAAAAAGGAGGTCAGAATTGCCTTGTCCCCTTAGGAGGGAAAACCGGAAGTACACTCCATTACCCATGCCCGTGGTACAACTTTATGCTAACCTACTAGAGAGGAAATTGGTGACCCCGATGTTCTACAGGCCCAGAGAAGGCCCTCCACCACCTGGCTTCGATCCATCCAAGAAGTGTGAACACCATTTTGGGGCTGAAGGGCATACCCTGGAAGAATGCTACCAGTTAAGGGAATGTGTTCAGGATGTCATTGACAACAAGTTGATACAGTTTGATAATGCAGCCACTCTGAACATTATCACCAACCCTTTGCCTCCCCATCAGGAAGGAAGTGTGAACGCCATCATCACAGTGGAAGAAAGGGTTCCGAATTTCTCCTCACTGTCATTCCCATGGAAGGCCTTACTTCAGGCCTTGGTCCAAGAAAGCCACCTTGATCTTAAGGGTATGGGAACTCCATAATTTAATTGGGGAATCTGCTTATTCTGTGACAGTGGAGACAAGCATGCCCTGTTTGACTGTAAAGTACTCCAAGTACAAGTTCAGAGTCTAGCCAATTGTGGTATCATCTAGATCGAAAAGGAAATTGTACGAAGAGGCGATTGCATGATAGCCAGCCTATGTCCTCCAACTACCCAGTCAGGAACTAGCTGCAATGCTATATCAGTTGGCTCAAGGAAAGATTAGGACGAATATCTAGAGAAATGCCTTGGTAAAGCTACTTTAGTGCCTCCCTCTTCAGTAGTCATCGAGGAGATCATAAAATCACCTATGGATTTATGGCCATCAAATTTAGAAAAAGGGCAAGCCCCACCAACCATCAAGGGATTCGCCTCTTTGCTTCTTGCATTACCTATAGCCACAGGACCAACTTCGTCATCAGTCCAGGAGGTAACTGCCATTGTTCCCGCTACCTAAGGTTTCGATCCTCTCATTCTGCAAAAGCTTGCCTCAGAAAGCTCTTGAAGTCATTCTGCCAGGTCTAGTGGTCGTTAATCCGAAGATGTTCTCCATAGCGTCCAATTTGAAAACTCATGAGGGTGTTATCATTTGTATGCCAAAGCCTTTCCCTTATGAGGATGACCATCATGTCCCATGAAAATATGAGGTGTCCTTGATCTCCACTTGAATCAGAAAAAAGGAGGTTTGCTCCAATATCTCCACTAAAAGTGGCCGTCGCTATACTCTCGAGGTGCTAGAAAAGAGAAGGAAAGAGGCTAGCAAGGGTATGGTTGAACCCATCAGGAATAGGGTCACATCCAAGGAAGCCGAGGAATTCTTGAAAATTATCAGATGTTCAGTATACAATGTGATTTAGTAGCTAAACAAGTCGCTAGCTTAGATTTCTATCTTGGTGCTACTGCTATCCTCCGATGTCCACCGTATGGCTCTCTTGAAAGTCTTGAAAGAGACGTGTCTTCCTACAAATGCCACAGAATTTGCCTTCAAGGGTATGGCCTCAATGGTGTTGGCCCCTAACCAGATCTCCTTTACTGATGATGAGCTACCTCCTGATGGTAGAGAGCATACTTTTCCCATGCACATTACAGTGAGGTGTGAAGACAGGATTGTCTCCAGAGTACTGATTGACAATAAATTGGCCTTGAATGTTTGCCTAATGTCTACTATAGAGCAACTGAATGTGGATGCCTCTCTTATCCGCCCTACCACCATGATTATCAGAGCCTTTGATGGCACTCTCTGCGAGGTGCAAGGCGAGATTGAATTAACAATCGGGGTCGTCATCATCTTCCAAGTCATCAAGGTAGATTCCCCATATAACATGCTCCTGGGGAGTCCTTGGTTACATGCTGCCAGGGTGGTTGCTTCTACCCTTCACCGGAGGCTCAAGTACCCCTTCGAGGATCAGATGATCACTATTATGGCTGAAAAGCCCTGGTCCATCTTCAAGGAGGCTTATATCCCTTACATTGATGCTAATGCCTTTTTGGAGGCAACTTTTCATAGTTTTGAGGTAGTCTCCATGATCTCCAGAGCTCTAGAACTCGAGTTTGAATGGCCCTCTGCTACTCTAATAGCTGTTAAGGACATGCTCAAATTTAGCTATCAGTTAGGCCAAGGCCTCGGTGCCGTAGGACATGGGAAGGCTTCTTTAATTAAGCTCCCAGACAACAAAGGAGGATTCGGTCTAGGCTACGATCCCTCCGATGAAGAACTTCTACAGGCCTCTAGGGGAAAGAAAAGGAAGTGCATTGGTCGAGGGATGCCTATTCCCCACATCAGAGTCACTTTTTTGGTTCTTTCTGAGGTCATTAGATCAGAAATGGCACAGGAATCATGCGAGGAGGAATCAGATTTGGCTTGTCTCATCTGCTTATGAAGGAAATATTACATGTTTGTATCGTATACAAAACATATGCAACGGAAAAATAATGGATCTACTTCATTCATAGAAGTTAACATGTACTATATCAGTTTTAGAATTTGAGAATAAGAGAGTGTACCTTGGAGCGATGAATTTCAAAAAAAGAAGATCAGAAACACTTGGGAACACTTTCAAGCTTCACTCTAATTCCACTAACACCCAAGATGCGTGGTCTCTCAATCAGTTCCAAAGGGAGAACGTCAAAGTGTCTAACACTTCTTACACCACTTCGCAATAGTGTTCTTTACAATTCTCTACAAAAATTTTTGTATGTTCCTCCCTTTGTGTCTAACCGATTATCTAATTGGGCTGGCCTTTTAGGTCTTTCCAATTGGGCTTAAATGTGTGGCTTGGAGTGGGACCAAAAAGGACAAAAAAGACACTAGCTCCAATGGGCCTTGGGCTTTTCTGTCAACTCTTGACAAATCCAAAGTTACCACTAACTATATTTAATACCACTATATAAATATAGTTGCACTCTAGGCCTTATCTATAAATTATATCCCAAGACTTTATTGTACATGCAACCCTTTCATAAAATATTCGTAGTAACATAAAGTCATGAATGTAGACTGCTACTTTGTAAATTACTTCATCTTATCCTTGAGTACCCAGTTTAATCCTTTAAGTTATTCATCATATATTTATGAAATCCAATTTTATAAATATATACTCTAGTAACAATTTACTAGAGTAGTTAGGCCTAATATTCTGAATAACAAACCCATTAAACTTATCTCAAGGGAATATTTTGTATCTCCATTAAGAGACTATTAATTCCATCTTGAGAATATATGTTCCATCAACACTAAATGTGGTTGCCCAACATATTGAGGATTTGATCGTTTATTTAGACCTCACTCCTGATATATCAAAGTAATCTACACCTCATGATCAGGTCCATTATTCTCTTAGGATTAAGAGTTCACGTAAATATAAGTCGTGAGTTTATTATTCATTTGACAGTCGTTAGAAGAATAATAAATCTCACACCAGTCCAGTTCAATATGTTTTAACTCTTAAAACATATCAACTAGAAATCTCCATTTCCATGATCAAGACAAATCATCTTAGTTGATATGTATAGTCTTCGCAAATGAGATGCCCAATTTCATCACCGACTACGAACTACAATTCTGAGTTTACAAAGAACTTGTGATTTATATTTTCTGTGACTTTTCACATAAATCACATACTATGCATCTCATGGACTACATGATAATGTGGTTGCCCAACATATCAAGAATATATGTTCCATCAACACTAAATGTGGTTGTCCAACATATTGAGGTTTTAATTGTTTCTTTAGACCTCACTCCTGATATATCAAAGCAACCTACACCTCATGATCAGGTCCATTATTCTCTCAGGATTAAGAGTTCATGTAAATATAAGTCGTGAGTTTATTATTCATTTGACTGTCGTTAGAAGAATAATAAATCTCACACCAGTCCAGTTCAATATGTTTTAACTCTTAAAACATATCAACATATAAACTAGAAATCTCCATTTCCATGATCAAGAAAAATCATCTTAGTTGATATGTTACAGTCTCCACAGATGAAATGCCCAATTTCATCACCGACTACGAACTACAATTTTGAGTTTACAAAGAACTTGTGATTTATATCTTCTGTGACTTTTCACATAAATCACATACTATGCATCTTATGGACTATATGATAATGTCCCAATATTCATGTTACCATTATTTTAGATTATAATAAAACAACTTTATTAAACACAACATTAAGTCATACATAATGTCATACATAATAAAATACATAGCATCATTCAATAGGATTTAAGGGCACACATCCTAATAGCTTATGTCCCGAGGAATTCTCAATGAATTCTATCATATCCCCAGAGGATGTTTCAACTTCTACTATTAGGCCCTAATTGCCAGGCGAGACAGTAGGCCATTGGACCATCGAACCCTGCTTTGTGGTTGCACCGGCAGAGTAAGGAGTATTCCATCATCGTGTGTTTGGGTCCTTCAATTTCCCGAAAGAGTTGAAATAGCGTATCTAGTTTGTTTTGAATGTTTATTTCCTGTTTTTTGCATTTATCATTATCAGGCTTGAACTTTGTTACCACCCTATCTATAATCCATTAATGAAATTATCCAGTGTATTATTCAGGAAATTCTTGCATTTATTTCTTTATCTGCTTTCCTATGAATATGTGTGTGCAAATTGTGTTATGTTTCCTTCTATATGTTTCCTTGTATATGTTTCATTCTATAGGATCTATTCTAATTCCCAAGCAGGTACATCGTCCTAGTGCCATAACAGGGGTATTAGTGACTTGAATGAGACAATAGAGTTGGATTATGATGTTGAAGGATTAGAGGAAATCTCGAATTTACCTCGCCATATTTTGGAAACTTTAAACAGAGAAAACGAGGGGTCCAAACCCAACATAGAATACACAAAGGTGATTAACCTTGCCGATGAAGGCAAACATGAAAAGCCCGTCAACATTGGGGTGAACTTTCCTAAAGACATGAAGCTTGAGCTCAGAGCGCTACTCAAAGAGATATTTGCTTGGTCCTACCAAGATATGCCAGGTTAGTTACTAAGATTGTCGTGCACAAAATTCCATTTAAGCCAGATCACCCTCCAGTGCGGCAAGCCCTTCTAAGGATGAAATCTGAGATCATTTTAAAGATCAAGGAGGAAGTAGAAAAGCAGTTGAAAGCCAGTTTCCTTACCACGATAGCCTACTCAGATTGGGTCACCAACATTGTTCCCGTGCCTAAGAAAGACGGGAAAGTACGCATGTGCGTTGATTACAAAGATTTGAACCGGGCCAACCCCAAGGACAACTTCCCATTGCCGCTTATTGATACACTAATCGATAATACCGTTACCAACAAGTTCTTCTCCTTCATGGATGGATTCTCAAGTTATAATCAGATCAAAATGACCAAAGAGGACAAGGCTAAGACTACATTCACTACTCATTGGGGAACCTATGCATATGATGTCATGCCATTCGGCTTAAAGAATGCCAGTGCTACTTATCAGCGAGCAATGGTAGCCTTGTTCCATGATATGATGCACAAAGAGATCAAAGTCTACGTAAACGATATGATTTCAAAATCCCGCATTTCCAGGGATCATTTGGTAGATTTGAGAAAGCTATTCAAGTGCCTCATCAAGTACAGGTTGAGATTAAACCTTAACAAGTGCGTCTTCGAAGGTAGTTTAGGGAAATTGCTCGGCTTTATATTTAGCCAAAGAGGAATTAAAGTGCACCTTGCAAAGGTCAAAGCTATCTAGGACTTGCTGACATTGCAAACTGAGAAACAGATTTGCAGCTTCTTAGGAAAATTCAACTACATAGCCCGCTTCATAGTGCAATTGACTGCCACATGTGATCCGTTGTTCAAGCTCTTGAAAAAGGACACAAGTATAGAATGGACAGACGAGTGTCAAGTGGACATTGATAAGATCAAGCAGTATTTGTTGAATCCTCCTGTTTTGGTCCCTCCGACACGGGATATCCATTTATCCTCTACCTATCGGTACAAGAAACCTCCATAGGTTGCATGTTAGGCCAAGCGGTTGAGCCCGATCAGAAAGAAAAGGAGATTTACTATTTAAGCAAGAAATTCACCAGTTGTGAGATCAACTACATCGCCATTGAGAATAAATGTTGCACCTTAGTGTGGACCTTACACAAATTGCAGTAGTACATGCTCTACTACACCACACGGCTTATTTCCTGCATGCATCCCATTAAGTACATCTCTGAAAAGCTAACTCTTACAGGGAAGATGTCCCGTTGGCAAATGTTGCTCTCTAAATTCGACATTGTGTTTGTGACGAGAAAGGCCATCAAGAGCTAAGCCATAGTTGATTACTTAGCGAACCAGCCGCTGAATGATGCAGAATTTTCAGAATCCCTCTTCCTAGATTAGGATGTCATGGCACTAGAGCCAAAGCCAGATAGTGTGGAACTGTGGCGTTGGAAGCTTTATTTTATGGAGCTGCCAATTTTATCGGAAATGGAATGGGGATAGTCTTTGTTTCCCTCAAGTGATAGCAAATCCCTGTTTCAGTCAAGTAGAATATGAAGCATGCATAGTCGGCCTACAAGTGGCCCTAAAGTTCGGTGCCTATGACTTAAGCGTCCTTGGAGATTCCCTATTAATCATGTCCCAAATCAAAGGAAAATGGCAAGCTCAAGACACCAAGCTAATCTCGTATCAACAATGTGTCAACCGCTTGATTCCAAAGTTCCTAAACATCACATTCGCCTATTTGCCCCGAGCATATAACAAGTTTGCAAACGTCTTGGCCACCCTGGCTAGCATGGTTAAGTTATTAGAAGGAGATGATATGCGGTAATTACACATAGAATTTTGCAGTGTGCTGGCCCATTGCATGAACATCAAAGAATGCATGAATGTTGAAGTCAAAACCGATGGAAAGCCATGGTACCATGATATCAAGGCTTATATCAAGAACAGTGAATACCCGTCCAATACAATGGGCAGTGAAAAGAAGTTTATCCGACAAAAGGCCTGCCAATTTTTCTTGAGTGAAGAATTCTTGTCCAAAAGGAACCACCATTCTTCCTTGCTTCGATGTGTAGATGCCCCCGAGGCTAATTATCTGATGGAAAAGATGCATGAAGGCTTACTCGGAGCACATGCCAATGGACCCCTGTTGGCTTGCAAGATTTTGAGAACCGGTTACTACTGGCTCACCATGGAAAGTGATTGTATTAAACATGTGAGGATATGCCACCGTTGCCAAGCCTATCAACATAGGAAGAATGCTTCTCCTCAACCTTTGCACTCTTTAGCAGCATCATGGCCCTTCTCAGCTTGGGGTATGGATGTCATCGGGCCCGTGATCCTGAAAGCTTCAAATGGTCATAAATACATCTTAGTGGCCATCGATTATTTTACAAAGTGGGTGGAAGCCGCTTCGAACAAAAGCGTCACTCAAGCAGTGGTAGCCCGGTTCCTGAAACATAACATCATTTGCCGCTACAGTGTGCTGGGAGAGCTCATTACAGATAATGGGGCGAACCTAAATGTGAAAATGGTCTAGCAACTTTGCCAATAATTCGAGATCGACACGAAAATTCGGTTCCCTATTCGAGATCGACACAAAAATTTTGTTCAAACTTCCACGAGTGCGACCTCATATTCATTGGTATATGTTAGGACATATGTGTTTCACATGTTTAGAACATATGTAATTCTTTTATGTAATTGACTAATCCTTTGACAAAACATACTTTACTTATAATTGGGTAGAATTAGGATGTGTTTAATGCTTAAAGAAACTGAGTTTCAAGATTAAGTGTTGAAGTCATCAAGTCTGTCCAAGAATCAAGCTGAATAGTGCAAGTTCATTAAAGCTCGACAGCTAGCATGTGTCGAGGTTTAAAGAGCTGTTCTAGCCCCGTGGCTTGATAGCTACTCGACAGCATCTCGATACCTTTATCTGTCGAGGTTTAAGAAAAACAGATTCTGAGTTTTGTTTTGATTCTAATCCGTGGATGTGTCTTTAGGCCTTCTTTTCTCCTAACCCTAGACATATAAAATGATTATTTTAAGGGCTGTCAAAGTATGGCAAGTTGCACAAGCATTGAGAAATCCTTGTTCATGCAAATTGTGACTTGAGACAAAGTTCTTGCCCTAGTTCATATCTCTTATGAAGAAGTTGCTGTGTCTTTGCACCGTTGGGTTTTGTAACCAAGCATCTTCTTGATCTTCATCGTGTGGATGAATTGAAGAATTTTGCAGCCAACAATCTTCTTTAGTTGGTGATTGAAGTCGCGTACTGGGATCCGTGCAATTGGTTAGTCACGTACTTGGGAGCCGTGCATTGAAAGGAGAAATTGTCATTACAGAACAAGTCCAATTGGGTATTGGGGTAAGGGTTCAATTGTAGGTTGGTAAGGTACTTGGGTTTCCTTTACTTGTAACCGCTTGTTGTGATAATAGTGGAATTTTGGGAGTGGTGACCTTAAATTCACCTGGTGCGGTTTTTGCCGTGTAGGTTTCCCCATTCGTAAACAAATCACTGTGTCATTTAATTTCCGCTGCATGCTTTAGTTTATTGGTGATTTGTTTGTGCTACCACGCGTTTGCATGCTAATTTGATTAATTAATAAACTTGGCTAATTAATCAACTTAATCCATCACAAGGGGTCAATACGTTTTTGGCCTATCAGTATATGGCATGGAGACCATCCTCCCCTCAGAGGTAAAGACCCCATCTTTTAGGATTTTATCTTAGAGTCGTGCCATACGCCTCGCCATCAATGTTATCAAGTCACCGAAGAGTTTTCGAGTTCCTGATCTACAGTGGGTTAACTAGAGGCCGTGCCATATGCTCACATCCTATCTTGAGGTTAACCAACAGTCGTGTCGTACACCTCGCCATCACAGTTATCAAGTCACTAAAGAATTTTCAACTTCCTGATCTACAATTGGTTAACTAGCCACAGTGCCATATGCTCACATCCTCTCTTGATGTTAACTAGCGGTCGTGCCATACGACTCGCCATCACAGTTATCATCTCACCAATGAGTTTTCAAGTTTCTAATGTACAGTGGCTTAACCAGCGGCCGTGCCGTATGCTCACGTCCTATCTTGAGGTTAACTAGCGGCCATGCCGTACACCTCACCATCACAGTTATCAACTCACTAAAGAGCTTTCAAGTTCCTGATTTATGGTGGGTTAACTAGCGACCGTGCCTTATGTTCACATCCTCTCTTGATTTTAACTAGCGGTTGTGCCATACAACTCGCGATCACAGTTATCATGTCACCAAAGAGTTTTTAAGTTCCTGATCTACAGTGGCTTAACCAACGACAGTGTCGTATGCTCACATCCTATCATGAGGTTAACTAGCGGTCGTGCCGTATGCCTCGCAATCACAGTTATCAAGTCACTAAAGATTTTTCAATTTCCTAATCTGGAAAGAATTAACTAGCGGTCGTGCCGTATGCTCACATCCTACCTTGATGTTAAATAGCGGTCATGTCGTACGGCTCAGCATCACGGTTATCAAGTCACCAAAGTGTTTTCAACTTCCTGATCCACAGTGGGTAAACTAGCTACCGTGTCATATGCTCACATCCTCTCTAGAGGTTAACTAGTGGTCGAGCTATATGCCTCGCCCTCACTGTTATTAACTTACCAAATAGTTTTCATGTTCTTGATCCACAGTGGCCTAACTAGCAGCCTTGTCGTATGCCCACTTCATATCTTGAGGTTAACTAGCGGCCGTGCCGCACGCCTCGCCATCACAACTATCAAGTCACTAAAGAGTATTTAGGTTCCCAATCTACAGTGGGTTAACTAGCGGCCGTGCTGTATGCTCACATCCAATCTTAAGGTTAACAAGCAGTGTCGTGACATACGACTCGCCATCACAGTTATCACGTCACCAAAGAGTTTTCAAGTTCTTGATCTACAGTGGCTTAACTAGCGGTCGCGCCGTATGCTCACATCCTATCTTGAGGTTAACTAGCGGCCACGCCACACACCTCGCTATAACAGTTATCATGTCACTAAAGAGTTTTCAATTTCCTAATCTAAAATGGGTTAACTAGCGGCCGTGTTGTATGCTCACATCCTATCTTTAGGTTAACTAGCGGTCGTGCCAGACGCCTCACCATCATTGTTATCAAGTCACCGAAGAGTTTTCAAGTTCGTGATCTACAGCGGCTTAACAAGCGGTCGTGCCTTATGTTCACTTCCTATCTTAAGGTTAATTAGCGGCCGTGCCACACGCCTCACAATAACAGTTATCAAGTCACTAAAGAGTTTTCTATTTCCTAATCTACAATAGGTTAACTAGCAGCTGTGCTGTATGGTCACTTCCTATCTTAAGGTTAACTAGCAGCCGTGCCACATGCCTCGCCATCACAGCTATCTAGTCACCAAAAAGTTTTCAAGTTCCTGATCTATAGTTTGTTAACTAGCGGCTATGTCACATCCTCACATCCTATCTTGAGGTTAACAAGTGGTCGTGCCGTACGCCTCGCCATCATTGTTACCAAGTCACTGAAGAGTTTTCAAGTTCCTTATCTATAATGGGTTAACTAGCAGTTGTGTCGTATGCTCACATCCTATCATGAGGTTAACTAGTGGTCATGTCGTACGCCTAGCCATCACAGTTATCAAGTCACTAAAGTGATTTCAATTTCCTGATCTACAGTGGGTTAAAAAGCTACTGTGCCGTATGCTCACATCCTATCTTGAGGTTAACTAGTGGCCATGCCATACAACTCGCAATCATAGTTAACAAGTCACTAAAGAGTTTTCAATTTGCTAATCTATTGTGGGTTAACAAATAGCCGTGCCAAATGCTCACATCATATCTTGTGGTTAACTAGCTGCCGTGTCGTACGCCTCGCCATCACAACTATCAAGTCACCAATGAGATTTAAAGTTCCTGATCGACAGTGGGTTCACTAGTGGCCATGCCGTATCCTCACATCCTATCTTGAGGTTAACTAGCGGCCATCCGGTACGCCTTGCCATCAATGTTATCAAGTCACCGAAGAGTTTTCAAGTTCCTGATCTACAGTGGGTTAACTAGCGGCCGTGCCATATGCTTACATGTAATCTTGAGGTTAACTAGCGGCGGTCCTGTACGCCTTGCCATTACAGTTATCAAGTGACTAAAGAGTTTTCAATTTCCTAATCTATAGTGGGTTAACAAGCAGCCGTGCCGACTTCTCACATCCTATATTGAGGTTAACTAGCGGTTGTGCCATACGCCTTGCCATCACTGTTATCAAGTAACCAAAGAGTTTTCACATTCCAGATCTACAATGGCTTAACTAGCGGTCGTGCCATATGCTCACTTCCTATCTTGAGGTTAACTAGTGAGTGTGTCTTACTGTGGCTTCACTAGCGGCGGTGTCGTATGCTCACATTCTATTATGAAGTTAACTAGCAGTCGTGCCATACGACTCGTCGTCATCGTTATCAAGTAACCAAAGATTTTTCACGTTCCTGATCCACAGTGGCTTAACTAGCGGTCGTGCTGTATGCTCACTTCCTATCTTGAGGTTAACTGGTGGCCATGTCGTATTCCTTGCCACCACAATTATCATGTCGCTAAAGAGATTTCAATTTCCTGATCTACAGTGGGTTAACTAGCGGCCGTGCTAGATGCTAACTTCCTATCTCGAAGTTAACTACGGGCCGTGCCACACACCTCGCCATTGTAGTTATTGAGTCACTAAATAGTTTTCAATTTCCTAATCTACAATGGGTTAACTAGTGGCCACGTCGTATGCTGACATCCTATCATGAGGTTAACTAGCAGGCGTATCGTACGCCTCGCCGTCGCAGCTATCAAGTGGCCAAAGAGTTTTCATGTTCCTGATCTCTAGTGGCTTAACTAGTGGTCGTGCCGTATGCCCACTTCCTATCTTGAGGTTTGCTAGCGGTCGTGTTGTATGCCTTGCCATCACAATTATCAAGTCACTAAAGAGATTTCAATTTCCTAATCTACAATTGGTTAACTAGCAGCCGTGCTAGATGCTGACTTCCTATCTTGAGGTTAACTAGGGGCCGTGCCGCACACCTCGCTATCACAATTATCATGTCACTAAACAGTTTTCAATTTCCTGATCTATAGTGGGTTAGCTAGCGGCCACGCTGTATCCTCACATCCTATCCTGAGGTTAACTAGTGGTTGTGCCATATGCCTTGCCATCATTGTTATCCAGTAACGAAAGTGTTTTCAAGTTCCTGATCTATAGTTGGATAACTAGTGGCCGTGTCGTATGCTCACATCCGATCTTGAGGTTAACTAGTGGGCGTGTCGTATGCCTCGCCATCGCTGTTATTAAGTCACCAAAGAGTTTTCCAGTTCCTGATCTACAGTGGCCTAACAAGCGGCCAGTTCCTGATCTACAGTGGCCTAACTAGCGGCCATGCTGTATGCTCATTTCCTATCTTAAGGTAACTAGCGGCCGTGCCACACGCGTCGCCATCATAGTTATCAAGTCACTAAAGAGTTTTGAATTTCCCTATCCACAGTTGGTTAATTAGCGGTCATGCTGTCTGATCACATCCTATCTTGAGCTTAACTAGTTGGCATGTCGTACGCCTCACCATAATAGCTCTTAAGCCACCAAAGAGTTTTCAAGTTCCTGATCTACATTACGTTCACTAGTGGCCGTGCTGTATCCTCACATCCTACCTTGAGGTTAACTAGCGGACGTGTTGTACGCCTCGCCATCATTGTTATCAAGTCACCGAAGAGTTTTCAAGTTCTTGATTTATCGTGGGTTAACTAGAGGTCGTGCCATATGCTCACATCCTATCTTGAGGTTAACCAACAGTCGTGTCGTACGCCTCGCTATCACAGTTATCAAGTCACTAAAGAATTTTCAACTCCTGGTCTACAGTTGGTTAACTAGCCGTCGTGCCATATGCTCACATCCTCTCTTGATGTTAACTAGCGGTCGTGCCATACAACTCGCCATCACAATTATCATCTCACCAATGAGTTTTCAAGTTTCTGATGTACAGTGGCTTAACCAGTAGCCGTGCCGTATGCTCACATCCTATGTTGAGGTTAACTAGCAGCCGTGCCGTACGCCTCACCATCGCAGTTATCAACTCATTAAAGAGCTTTCAAGTTCCTGATCTACGATGGGTTAACTAGCAGCCGTGCCTTATGTTCACATCATCTCTTGATGTTAACTAGCGGTTGTGTTATACGACTCGCGATCACAGTTATCATGTCACCAGATAATTTTTAAGTTCTTGATCTCCAGTGGCTTAACCAGCAGCCGTGCCGTATGCTCACATCCTATCTTGAGGTTAACTAGCGGTCGTGTCGTACGCCTCGTGACACAGTTATCAAGTCACTAAAGAGTTTTCAATTTCCTAATCTAGAAAGGGTTAACTAGTAGCTGTGTCGTATGCTCCAATCCTACCTTGATGTTAGATAGCGGTCGTGCCGTACGGCTCACCATCATAGATATCAAGTCACCAAAGTGTTTTCAACTTCCTAATCCACAATGGGTAAACTAGCTGTCGTGTCATATGCTCACTTCCTATCTTGAGGTTAACTAGTGGTCGTGCTTTACGCCTCACCCTCACTATTATCAACTCACCAAACAGTTTTCATGTTCCTGATCCACAGTGGCCTAACTAGCGGCCTTGCCGTATGCTCACTTCCTATCTTGAAGTTAACTTGCGGCCGTGCCGCACGCCTCGCCATCACAGCTATCAAGTCACTAAAGATTTTTCAGGTTCTTGATCTACAGTGGGTTAAGTAGCCGTCGTGCAGTATGCTCACATCCAATCTTGAGGTTAACAAGCAGTGTCGTGACATACGACTCGCCATCACAGTTATCATGTCACCAAAGAGTTTTAAAGTTCCTAATCTACAGTGGCTTAACTAGCGAACATGCCATATGCTCACCTCCTATCTTAAGGTTAACTAGCGACCGTGCCATATACCTCGCCATAACAGTTATCATGTCACTAAAGAGTTTTCGATTTCCTAATCTACAATGGGTTAACTAGTGGCCGTGCTGTATGCTCACATCCTATCTTTAGGTTAACTAGCGGTCATGCCAGACGCCTCACCATCATTGTTATTGATGGAAAAATACATGTTTGTATCGAATACAAAACATACGCAGCAGAAAAATAACTGATCTACTTCATTCATAAATGTTAACATGCACTATGTAAGTTTCAGAATATAAGAACAAGAGAGTGTACGTTGGTGCGGTGAATTTCAAAACCGAAGATCAGAAGCAATTGGGAACACTTTCAATCTTCACTCCAATTCCATTAACGCCCAGGATGTGTGGTCTCTTAATCAGTTTTCCAAAGGGAGAATATCAAAGTGTCTAACACCTTTTTTTTTTACACACCTTTTCAAAATTGTGTTATTACTGTTCACCTCAAAAAATTCTGTATGTTTCTCCCTTTGTAGCTAACTAATTATCTAATTGGGCTAGCCTTTTGAGCCTTTCCAATTGGGCTTAAGTGTGTGGCTTGGAGCGGGACCAAAAGGGACCAATAAGACACTAGCTCCAATGGGCCTTGGGCTTTCCTTTCAACTCTTGACAAGTCCAAAGTTACCATTAATTATATTTAATACCACTATATAAATATAATTGCACTGTAGGCCTTATAATAAATTATATCTTCAGACTTTATTATGCATGCAACCCCTTCATAAAATATTCGTAGTAATACAAAGTCATGAAAGTAGACTACCACTTTGTAAATTACTACATCTTAATTCCTTGAGTACCCGGTTTAATCCTTTAAGATATTCATCATATATTTATGAAATCCAATTCCATAAATATATACTTTAGTAATTCCTTACTAAACTGGTTAGGCCTAACTCTCTGAATAACTGAACCCATTAAACTTATCTCAAGGGAATATTGTATATCTCCGTTAAGAGATTATGAATTCCATCTTGAGAATATATGTTCCATCAACACTAAATGTGGTTGCCCAACATATTGAGGTTTTGACCGTAACTTTGGATCTCACTCCTGATATATCAAAGCAACCTACACTTCATGATCAGGTCCATTATCCTCTCAGGATTAATAGTTCATGCAAATATAAGTCATGAGTTTATTATTCATTTGACAGTCGTTAGAAGAATAATAAATCTCACAGTGGTCCAGTTCAATATGTCTTAACTCTTAAGACATATCAACATACCAACTAGAAATCTCAATTTCCATGATTAAGACAAATCATCTTAGTTGATATGTTATAGTCTTCGCCGATGAAATGCCTAATTTCATCACCGACTACTAACTGAAATTCTGAGTTTACAAAGAACTTTTGATTTATATCTTCTGTGACTAAATCACATACTATGCATCTCATGGACTATATGATAATGTCCCAATATTCATGTTACCATTATTTTTAGATAATAATAAAACAATTTTATTAAATACAACATTAAGTCATACATAATGTCAAACATAATATCATACATAGCATCATACAATAGGATTTAAGGGCACTAATCCTAACAGTTATCATGTCACGGAAGAGTTTTCAAGTTCCTGACCTACAGTGCCTTAACTAGAAGCCGTGTCGTATGCTCACTTCCTATCTTAAGGTTAACTAGCGGCCGCGCCAGACGCCTCGCCATAACAGTTATCAAGTCTCTAAAGAGTTTTCTATTTCCTAATCTACAATAGGTTAACTAGTAGCCGTGTCGTATGCTTACTTCCTATCTTAAGGTTAACTAGCAGCCGTGCCACTTGCCTCGCCATCACAGCTATCTAGTCACCAAAAATTTTTCAAGATCCTGATCTACAGTTGGTTAACTAGCTGCCATGTCGTCTGCTCACATCCTATCTTGAGGTTAACTAGCGGTGTGCCATATGCCTCGCCATCACTGTTATCAAGTCACCAAAGAGTTTTCAAGTTCCTGATCAACAATGGCCTAACTAGCAGCCGTGCCGTATGCTCACTTCCTATCTTAAGGTTAACTAGCGGTTGTGTCGCACGCCTCGCTATCACAGTTATCTAGTCACTAAAGAGTTTTCAATTTCCTGGTCCACAATGGATTAACTAGCAGTCATGCCATATCTTCACATCTTATCTTTAGCTTAACTAGAGGGCGTGTTGTACACCTCGCCATCATAGCTATCAAGTTACCAAAGAGTCTTCAAGTTCCTGATCTACAGTGCGTTCACAAGTGATCGTGCCGTATCCTCACGTCCTATCATGAGGTAAACTAGCGATTGTGTCATACGCCTCGCCATCAATATAATCAAGTCACCGAAGAGATTTCAAGTTCCTAACTAGCGACCGTGCCGTATGCTCACATTCTATCTCGAGGTTAACTAGCGGTCGTGTCATACGCCTCGCCATCACAATTATCAAGTGACCAAAGAGTTTTCAAGTCCCTGATCTCCAATGGCTTAACTAGCAGTCGTACCGTATGCTCACTTCCTATCTTGGCGTTAACAAGCGGTCGTGCAACATGCCTCACCATCACAGTTATCTAGTCACTAAAGAGTTTTCATGTTCCTAATTAAAAGTAGGTTAACTAGCAGCCGTGTCGTATGCTCACATCCTATCTTGTGGTTAACTAGCAGTCGTGTCGTTCTACTCGCCATCACAGTTATCGATTCACTAAAGAGACTTCAATTTCCTAATCAACAATGGGCTAACTAGTGGCCGTGCCGGATGCTCACTTCTTATCTCAAGGTTAACTAGCGGTCGTGCCATACACCTCGCTATCACAGTTATCAAGTCACTAAAGAGTTTTCAGTTTCCTAATCTACATTGGGTTAACTAGCTGCGATGCGGTATCCTCACATCCTTTCTTACGCTTAACTAGCAGTCGTACCATACACCTCGCCATCACTATTATCAAGTTAACGAATAGTTTCAAAGTTCATAATCTACAATGGGTTAACTAGAGGCCGTGCCGTATGCTCAATTCCTATCTTAAGTTTAACTAGCGGTTGTATCGCACGCATCGCCATCACAGTTATCATGTCACTAAAAAGTTTTCAAGTTCCTGATCTACAGCGGTTTAACTTGCGGCCATTCCCTATGCTCACATCCTATCGTGAGTTTAACTAGTGGCCGTGCCATACACGTCGCCATCACTGTTATCAAGTCAGCAAAGAGTTTTGAAGTTCTTGATCGATAGGGGGTTAACTAGCGCCTATGTAGTATGCTCGCTTCCTATCTTAAGGTTTACTAGCATCCGTGCAGCACGTCTTGCCATCATAGTTATCATATCACGAAATAGTTTTCAATTTCCTAATCAACATTGGATTAACTAGCGGCCATACCGTGTCCACACATCCTATCCTAAAGTTAATTAGCAGTCACTCCCTACGCCTTGCCATCACTGTTATCAAGTCACCGATGCGTTTTCATTTTCTTGATCTACAGTGGGTTAAAAAGAGGCCATGCCATATGCTTAAATCCTATCATGAGGTTAACTAGTTGGTGTGTCATACCCCTCGCCATCCCAGCTATCAAGTCTCCAAAGAGATTTCAAGTTCATGATCTACAGTGGGTTAACTAGCTGTCGTTTCGTATGCTCACACACTATCTTGAGGTTAACTAGCAGAAGTGCCGTACGACTCGCTATCATAGTTTACAAGTTACCAAAGAGTTTTCAAGTTCCTGATATACAGTGGGTTAACTAGCGGCCATGTCGTATGCTTACATCCTATCTTGAGGTTAAGTAGCAGTCTTGCCATATGCCTCATCATCACTGTTATGAAGTCACCAAAGAGTTTTCACGTTCGTGATCTACAGTGACTTAACTAGCGGCCGTGACGTATGCTCACTTTCTATCTTGAGGTTAACTAGTGGCCGTTCCGTACGCCTCGCCATCACAGGTATCAAGTCACTAAAGAGCTTTCAATTTCCCAATCTACATTGGGTTAACTAGCGGCCATGTTGTGTCCTCACATTCTATCCTAAGGTTAACTAGCAGTCGTGCCATACGCCTCGCCATCATTGTTATCAAGTCTCTGATGAACTTTCAATTTCCTAATCTACAGTGGGTTAACTAGAGGCTGTGTTGTATGCTGACATCCTATTATGAGGTTAACTAATTAGTGTCTTGTACCACTCACCATCACAGTTATCAAGTCACCAAAGTGTTTTCAAGATCCTGATCTCCAGTGGCTTAACTAGCGATCGTACCGTATGCTCACTTCCTATCATGAGGTTAACTAGCGGCCGTGTCGCACACCTCGCAATCACAGTTATCAAGTCACTAAAGAGTTTTCAATTTCCTGATATAGAGTGGGTTAACCGGCCTCTGTGCCGTATGCTCACATCCTATCTCGAGGTTAACTAGCGGCCGTGAAGTACGCCTCACCGTCACAGTTATCAAGTTGCCAACGGGTTTTCATGTTCCTGATCTACTATGGCTTAACTAGCAGCCGTGACGTATGCTCACTTTTTTATGCTTCACGTGCCGCACACCTCGCCATCACATTTATCAAGTCACTAAAGAGATATAAATTTCTTGATGTAGAGTGAGTTAACTAGCCTCTGTGCCGTATGCTCACGTCCTATCTTAAGATTAAGTAGTGGTCGTGCCATACGTCTCGCCATCACTGTTATCAAGCCACCATAGAGTTTTCATGTTCATGATCTATAGTGGCTTAACTAGCGACCGTGACGTATGTCCACTTTCTATCTTGAGGTTAACTGGTGGCAGTGCCACACGCCTCACCATCACAGTTATCAAGTCACTAAAGAGTTTTCAACTTCCTGATCAAGAGTGGGTTTACTAGCCTCGATGTCTTATGCTAACATCACTATATTGCGGTTTTGCGGTATAACTCATATTCATAGTTATCAAGTCACCAAAGTGTTTTCAACTTCCTGATCTAAAGTGGGTTAACTAGCCGCCGTGTCATATGCTCACATCCTATCTTAAGGTCAACTAGCGGTTATGTCGTATTCCTTGCCATCACAGTCATCAAGTCATTGAAGAGATTTCAATTTCCTGATCTACACTAGGTTAACTAGCGGTCGTGCCAGATGCTGACTTCCTATCTTGAGGTTAACTACCGGCTATGCCACACACCCCGCCATCATAGTTATCAAGTCTCTAAAGAGTTTTCAATTTCTTGATCTACATTGGGTCAACTAGTGGCCACGTTGTATCCTTACATCGTATCTTGAGGTTAACTAGCGATCATGCCATACGTCTCGTCATCATTGTTATCAAGTCACTGAATAGTTTTCATGTTCCTAATATCCGGTGGCTTAACTAGCGGCCGCGCCGTACGCTCATTTCTGATTATGAGGTTAACTAGTGGGCGTGTCGTATGCTTCACCATCATAGCTATCAAGTCACCAAAGAGTTTTCAAGTTCCTGATCAACAGTGGCCTAACTAGCAGCTGTGTCGTATGCTCACTTCCTATCTTGAGGTCAACTAGCGGCCGTACCGCATGCCTCGCCATCACAGTTATTTAGTCACTAAAGAGTTTTCAATTTCCTGATCCACAATGGATTAACTAGCGGTCGTGCCATCTCCTCACATCTTATCTTCAGGTTAACTAGGGGGCGTGTTGTACGCCTCGCCATCACAGTTATCATGTCACTAAAGAGTTTTCAATTTCCTGATCTACATTGGGTTAACTAGAGGCCATGCCGTGTCCTCACATCCTATTTTGATGTTAACTAGTAGTCGCGCCATACGCCTCGCCATCACTGCTATCAAGTCACCGATGAGTTTTCATTTTCCTGATCGACAATGGGTTCACTAGAGGCCGTCGCATATGCTCATATCCTATTTCGTGGTTAACTAGCAGTTGTGTTGTATGCCTCGCCATCACAGTTATCAAGTGACTAAAGAGATTTCTATTTCCTGATCTATAGTGGGTTAACAAGCGGCCATGATGTATACTCACATCCTATCTTGTGGTTAACTAGTGGGCATGTCGTACGCCTCGCCATCACTGTTATCAAGTCACTAAAGAGTTTTCAGGTCGCTGATCTCCAATGGCTTAACTAGTGGTCGTGCCGTATGCTCACTTCCTATCTTGGGGTTAACAAGCGGCCATGCGACATGCCTCGCCATCACAGTTATCAAGTCACTAAATAGTTTTCATGTTCCTAATCAAAAGTGGGTTAACTAGCAGCGCTGCCGTATGCTCACATCCTATCTTGTGGTTAACTAGCGGTTGTGTCGTACTGCTCGCCATTGCAATTATCAAGTCGCTAAAGAGACTTCAATTTCCTGATCGACAGTGGGTTAACTAGCGGCCTTGTCGGATGCTTATATCCTATATCGAGGCTAACTAGCGGCCGTGCCATACACCTCGCTATCACAGTTATCAAGTCACTATAGAGTTTTTAATTTCCTGATCCACATTGGGTCAACTAGCAGCCACGCGGTATCCTCACATCCTATCCTAAGCTTAACTAGCGGTCGGACCATACACCTTGCCATCACTATTATCAAGTCACCGAATAGTTTCAAAGTTCCTAATCTACAATGGGTTAGCTAGAAGTCGTGTTGTATGCTCACATCCAATCTTGAGGTTAACTAGCGGGTGTGTCATACTCCTCACCATCACTACTATCAACTCACCAAAGCGATTTGAAGTTCCTGATCTACAGTGGCTTAACTAACGGCTGTGCCACAATTCCTATCTTAAGTTTAACTAGCGGTTGTACCGCACACATCGCCATGACAATTATCAAGTCACTAAAGAGTTTTCAAGTTCCTGATCTATAGCGGGTTAACTATCGGCCATTCCCTATGCTCACATCCTATCTGGAGGTTAACTAGCAACCATGCCATACGCCTCGCCAGCACTGTTTTCAAGTCACCAAATATTTTTCAAGTTCCTGATCGATAAGGGGTTAACTAGCGCCGGTGCAGTATGCTCAATTCCTATCTTAAGGTTTCCTAGCATCCGTTCAGCATGCCTTGCCATCACAGTTATCATGTCACTAAAGAGTTTTCAATTTCCAGATCTACGTTGGGTTAACTAGTGGCCATGCCGTGTCCTCACATCCTATCTTCAGGTTAACTAGTAATTGCGCCATACGCCTCGCCATCACTACTATCAAGTCACCGATGAGTTTTCATTTTCCTGATCGACAGTGGGTTCATTAGAGGCCGTGCCATATGCTTAAATCCTATCATGAGGTTAACTAGTTGGTGTGTCATACCCCTCGCCATCCCAGCTATCAAGTCACCAAAGAGATTTCAAGTTCCTAATCTACAGTGGGTTAACTAGCGGCTGTTCCGTATGCTCATATACTATCTTGAGGTTAACTAGCGGTAGTGTTGTACGACTTGCTATCACAGCTTACAAGTCGCCAAAGAGTTTTCAAGTTCTTGATATACAGTGGGTTAACTAGCGGCCGTGTCGTATGCTTACATCCTCTCTTGAGGTTAAGCTGTGATCATGCCATATGCCTCGCCATCACCGTTACGAAGTCACCAAAGTATTTTCATGCTCGTGATATACAGTGGCTTAACTAGTGGCCGTCACGTATGCTCCCTTTCTATCTTGAGGTTAACTAGTGGTCGTGCCGCATGCCTCGCCGTCACAGTTATCAAGTCACTAAAGAGCTTTCAATTTCCCGATCTACATTTGGTTAACTAGCGCCTATGCTGTGTCCTCACATTTTATCCAGAGGTTAACTAGTTGTCGTGCCATACGCCTCGCCATCGTTGTTATCAAGTAGCTGATGAGTTTTCAAGTTCTTGATCTATAGTGGGTTAACTAGAGGTCGTGCCGTATGCTTACATCCTATCACGAGGTTAACTAGTTGGTGTCTTGTACCACTTGCCATCATAGCTATGAAGTCACCATAGTGTTTTCAAGATCCTAATCTCTAGTGGCTTAACTAGGGGACGTAGCGTATGCTCACTTCCTATCATAAGGTTAACTAGCGGCCGTGCCGCACGCCTCGCTGTCACAGTTATCAAGTCACTAAAGAGTTTTCAATTTCCTAATCTAGAGTGGGTTAACTAGCCTCTGTGTCGTATGCTCACTTTTTATATTGAGGTTAACTAGTGGCCGTGCCACATGCCTCGCCATCACAGCTATCAAGTCACTAAAGAGTTTTCCATTTCCTGATCAAGAGTGGGTTTACTAGCCTCCATGTCCTATGCTCACATCACTAAATAGCGGTCGTGTTGTACCACTCACAATCACAGTTATCAAGTCACCAAAGTGTGTTCAACTTCCTGATCTAGAGTGGGTTAACTGGCCTCCGTGCCGTATGCTCACATCCTATCTTGAGGTTAACTAGCAGTCGTGTCGTACGCCTCTATGCCGTATGCTCACTATTTATATTGAGGTTAACTAGCGACCGATCCACACACCTCACCATCACATTTATCAAGTCACTAAAGAGATTTCAATTTCCTGATCTATAGTAGGTTGACTAGCCTCCGTGCCGTATGCTCACATCCTATCTTGAGGTTAAGTAGTGGTCGTGCCATACGTCTCGCCATCACTGTTATCAACCTACCAAGGAGTTTTCATGGTCGTGATCTAAAGTGGCTTAACTAGCAGGCGTGACGTATGTTCACTTTCTATCTTGAGGTTAACTAGCGGCAGTGCTGCACACCTCGCCATCACATTTATCAAGTCACTATAGAGTTTTCAATTTCCTGATCAAGAGTAGGATTACTAGCCTCCATGTCTTATGCTAACATCACTAAATTGCGGTCGTGCCGTACGACTCACAATCACAGTTATCAAGTAACCAAAGTGTTTTCAACTTCTTGATCTACAGTTGATTAACTAGCTACCGTGTCATATGCTCACATCCTATCTTGAGGTTAACTTGCGATCGTGTCGTATTCCTCACCATCACAGTTATCAAGTCACTAAAGAGATTTCAATTTCCTGATCTACAATGGCTTAACTAGCGGCCGTGCTGTATGCTCACATCTGATCTTAAGGTTAACTAGTGGGCGTGTCGTACGCCTCGCCGTCATAACTATCAAGTCACCAAAGAGTTTTCAATTTCCTAATCTATAATGGGTTAACTAGCGGCCGTGCCGTATGTTGACATCCTATCTTGAGGTTAAATAGCGGTTGCGTCGTACGACTCACCGTCACAGTTATCAAGTAACCAAAGTGTTTTCTAGTTCTCGATCTACAGTTGGATAACTAGCGGCCGTGTCATATGCTCACATCCTATCCTGAGGTTAACTAGCAGTCGTGCCATATGCCTTGCCATCACTGTTATCAAGTCACTAAAGAGTTTTCAAGTTCCTGATCTACAGTGGGTTTACTAGCCTCCATGTCGTATGCTCATATCCTATCTTGGGGTTAACTAGCGGCCGTGCCGTACGCCTTGCCATCATAGTTATCAAGTCACTAAATATTTTTCAATTTCCTAATCTTTGGGGGTTTAACAAGTGGCCGTGCCATATGCTCACATCCTATCTTGAGGTTAACTAGCGGTCGTGCCGTACGCCTCGTCGTCACAGTTATGAAGTCATTAAAGAGTTTTCAATTTCCTAATCTACAAGCGGTCAACAAGCGGCGGTGCAGTATGCTCACATCCTATCTTGAGGTTAACTAGCGGGTGTGTCTTACGGCTGGCCATCATAGCTATCAAGTCACCATAGAGATTTCAAGTTCTTGATCTACTATCGCTTAACTAGAGGTCGTGCCGTATGCTCACATCCTATCATGAGGTTAACTAGCAGTCGTGCCGTATGACTTGCCGTCATTGTTATCATGTAACTAAAGATTTTTCATGTTCCTGATCTACAGTGGCTTAACTAGTGGCCGTGCCGTATGCTCACTTCCTTGCTTGAGGTTAACTAGCGGCCATGTTATATGACTCACCAACACAGTTATCGAGTCACTAAAGAGATTTCAATTTCCTAACAGTGTGTTAACAAGCTGTCGTGCCATATGCTCGCATCCTATCTTGAGGTTAACTAACGGGCGTATCGTAGTCCTCACCATCATGTGTATCATTTCGCCGAAGAGTTTTCATGTTCCTGATCTATAGTGGCTTAACTAGTGGCCGTGTTGTATGCTCACTTCCTCTCTTAAGGTTAACTAGCGGTCATGTCGCACGCCTCGCCATCACAGTTATCATGTCCCTAAAGAGTTTTCATATTCCTAATCTATAGTGGTTTAACAAATGGTCGTGCCGTATGCTCACATCCTATCTTAAGGTTAACTAGCGGGCGTGTCGTAGGCATCACCATATCTGCTATCAAGTCACCAAAGAGTTTTCAATTTCCTCATCTATAATGGGTTAACTAGTGGCCTTGCCGTATCCTCACATCATATCTTGAGGTTAACTAGAGGTCGTGCCGTACGCCTCGCCATCATTGTTATCAAGTCACCGAAGAGTTTTCAAGGTCCTAATCTATAGTGGGAGATTGTTAGGATGTGTGCCCTTAAATCCTATTGTATGATGCTATGCGTGACATTATGTATGACGTAGTGTTGTGATTGATAAAGTTGTTTTATTATTATCTAATATAATGGTAACTTGAATATTTGGACATTATCATATAGTTTATGAGATGCATAGTATGTGATTTATGTGATTTAGTCACAGAAGCTATAAATCACAAGTTCTTTGCAAACTTAGAATTGTAGTTCGTAGTCGGTGATGAAATTGAGCATTTCATCTGCGAAGACTATAACATATCAACTAAGATGATTTGTCTTGATCATGGAAGTGGAGACTTCTAGTTGATATGTTGATATGTTTTAAGAGTTAAGACATATTGAACTGGACCGTTGTGAAATTTATAATTCTCCTAACGATTGTCAAATGAATAATAAATCTCACAACTTCTATTTGCATGAACTCTTAATCCTGAGAGAATAATGGACCTGATCATGAGGTGTAGGTTGCTTTGATATATCAGGATCGAGATCTAAAGTAACGGTCAAAACCACAGTATGTTGGGCAGCCACATTTAGTGTTGATGGAACATATATTCTCAAGATGAAATTCATAGTCTCTTAACGAAGATATAAAATATTCCCTTGAGATAAGTTTAATCGGTTTGGTTATTCAGAGTGTTAGGCCTAACCACTTTAGTAAGGATTTACTAAAGTATATATTTATGGAATTAGATTTCATAAATATATGATGAATAATTTAAAGGATTAAACCTGGTACTCAAGGAATTAAGATGTAGTAATTTACAAAGTGACAGTCTACTTTCATGACTTTGTATTACCACGAATATTTTATGAAGGGGTTGCATGTATAATAAAGTCTTGGGATATAATTTATAAATAAGTCTTAGAGTGCAATTATATTTATATAGTGGTATTAAATATAATTATTGGTAACTTTGGACTTGTCAAAAGTTGACAGAAAAGTCAAAGGTCCATTGGAGCTAGTGTTTTATTGGTCCCTTTTGGTCCCACTTCTAGCCACGCACTAAAGCCCAATTGGAAAGGCCCAATAGGCCAGTCCAATTAGATAATCAGTTAGTTATAAAGGGAGAAACATACAAAATTTTATGTATGTATATGAAATGGTTTGTATGTGAGTGTGAGACAATCTCTAATTCTCCCTTGGAAACTAATTGAGGGACCACACTTCTTGGGCATAAAGTGGAATTTGAGTGAAGATTAAAAGCTTTCCTGAACTTTAGTGGCTTAACTAGTAGTTGTGATGTATACTCACTTCCTATCTTGGGGTTAACTAGCGGCCGTGTCGTACGCCTCACCCTCAAAGTTATCAGATCCCTAAAGAATTTTCAAATTCCTAGTCTATAGTGGTTTAACAGGTGGTCATGCCGTATGCTCACATCCTATCTTAAGGTTAACTAGCGGGCGTGTCGTACGCATCTCCATATCTGCTATCAAGTCACCAAAGAGTTTTCAATTTCCAAATCTATTGTGGGTTAACTAGTGGCCTTGCCATATCCTCACATCATATCTTGAGGTTAACTAGAGGTCGTGTTGTATGTCTGGCCATCATTGTTATCAAGTCACCGAAGAGTTTTCAAGTTCCTGATCTATAGTGGGTTAACTAGCAGCCGTGTCATATGCACACATCCTATCTTGAGGTTACCTATCAATCGTGTTGTATGCCTCGCCATCACAATTGTAAAGTCACTAAAGAGATTTCAATTTCCTGATCCACAGTGGGTTAACTAGCGGCCGTGCCGGATGCTGACTTCCTATCTTGAGGTTAACTAGCAGCTGTGTCGTACACCTCACCATCACAGTTATCAAGTCACTAGAGAGTTTTCAACATCCTGATCTACAGTGGGTTAACTAGCAGCCACGTGGTATCCTCACATCCTATCCTGAGGTTAACTAGCGCTCGTGCCATACGCCTCGCCTTCATTGTTATTAAGTCACCGAATAGTTTTCATGTTACTGATATATAGTGGCATAACTAGTGATCGTGCGGTACGCTCACATACGACCTTGAGATTAACTAGTGGGCGTGTCGTATGCCTTGCCATCTCAGCTCTCAAGTCACCAAAGAGTTTTCAAGTTCCTGATCTACAGTGGCTTAACTAGCAGTCGTGCCATACGCTCACTTCCTATCTTGAGGTTAACTAGCGGCCGTGCCGCATGCCTCGCCTTGACAATTATCTAGTCACTAAAGAGTTGTAATTTCCTGATCGATAGTGGGTTAATTAATGGTCGTGCCGTTTATTCTCATCTTATCTTGAGGTTAACTAGAGGCCGTGTCAAATGCCTCGCCATACCAGCTATCTTGTCACCAAAGAGTTTTCAAGTTCCTGATCTACAGTGCGCTCACAAGTGGCCGTACCGTATCCTCACATCCTATATTGAGGTTAACTAGCCGTCGTGCCACATGACTCACCATAACAGTTATCATGTCACTAAAGAGTTTTCAAGTTTTTGACCTGCAATGGCTTAACCAGCAGCCGTGCCGTATGCTCACATCCTATCTTGAGGTTAACTAACGGCCGTGATGTACGCCTTGCCATCACATTTATCAGGTCACTAAAGAGTTTTCATGTTCCTGATCTACAGAGGGTTCACTCGCGGCCGTGTCATATGGTCACATCCTGTCTTGAAGTTAACTAGCAGTCATGCCATACAACTCACCATCACAGTTATCATGTCACCGAATAGTTTTTATGTTCCTGATCTACAGTGGCTTAACCAGCAGTCATGCCGTATGCTCACATCCTATCTTGAGGTTAACTAGTGGCCATGTCGTACGCCTCACCATCACAGTAATCATGTCACTAAAGAGTTTTCAATTTCCTACTCTGCAATGGGTTAACTTGCGGTCGTGTCGTATGCTCACATCCTATCTTGATGTTAAATAGCAGTCGTGTCGTATGACCCACCATCACAGTTATCAAGACCCTAAAGTGTTTTCAAGTTACTGATCTACTGTTGGTTAACTAGCGGCCGTGTCGAATGCTCACATCCTATCTTGAGGTTAACTAGCGGTCATGCCAAACGCCTCGCCATCACTGTTATCAAGTCACCAAACAGTTTTCATGTTCCTGATCTATAGTTCCCTAACTAGCAGCCATGCCATTTGCTCACTTCTTATCTTTAGGTTAACTAGCGGCCGTGCCGCACGCCTCGCCATCACAGTTATCTAGTCAATGAAGAGTTTTCAATTTCCTAATCCATAGTGGGTTAACTAGCGGTTGTGCCTTATGCTCACATCCTATCTTAAGGTTAACTAGGTGGCGTGTTGTACGCCTCACCATCACAGCTATCAAGTCACTAAATAGTTTTCAAGTTCTTGATCTACAGTGCTTCACAAGTGGCCGTGCCGTATCCTCACATCCTATCTTGAGGTTATCTAGCGGTTGTGCCATACGCCTCACCATCATTGTTATCATGTCACTGAAGATTTTTCAAGTTCTAAATCTACAGTGGGTTAACTAGCGGCCGTGCCGTATGCTCACATCCTATCTTGAGGTTAGCTAGCGGGCCTATTGTACGCCTTGCCATCACAGCAAACAAGTCATCAAAGAGTTTTAAGTTCTTGATCTCTAGTGGCTTAACTAGCAGTTGTGTTGTATGCTCACTTCCTATCATGAGGTTAACTAGCGGCCATGCCACACGCCTCGCCATCATCGTTATCAAGTCACTAAAGAGTTTTCATGTTCCTTATCTATCGTGGGTTAACTAGCAGCCGTGCCGTATGCTCCTATCCTATCTTGAGGTTAACTAGTGGTCGTGCCATACGCCTCACCATCATAGTTATCAAGTCAGTAAAGTGTTTTCAATTTCCTAATCTATAGTGGGTTCACATGTAGCCGTGCCGTATCCTCACATCCTATCTTGATGTTAACTAGCAGTTGTACCATACACCACGCCGTCACAGTTATCAAGTCACTAAAGAGTTTTCGACTTCCTGATCTATAACAGGTTAACTAGCGGCCATGCGTTATCCTCACGTCCTATCCTAAGTTTAACTAGCGGTCATGTCGTACGCCTCGCCATCTTTGTTATCAAGTTACCGATGAGTTTTCAAGTTCCTGATCTATAGTGGCTTAACTAGCGGCCGTGTCGTACGCTCACTTCTTATCTTAAGGTTAAATAGCGGTCGTGCCACATGCCTCGCCATAACAGTTATCAAGTCACTAAAGAGTTTTCAATTCCTAATCTACAAAGGGTTAACTAGCAGCCGTGCCAGACGACTCGCCATCACAGTTATCAAGTCACCAAAGAGTTCTGATGTTCCTGATCTACAATGGGTTAACTATCAGCCGTGCCGTCTGCTCACTTTCGATCTTGAGGTTAACTAGCGACTCTGCCGCATGCTTGGCCGTCACAATTATCAAGTCCCCAAAGAGATTTCAAGTTCCAGATCGATAGTGGCTTAACTTACAACCGTGCCATATGCTCACTTCCTATCTTAAGGTTAACTAGCAGCCGTGCCAAAAGCCTCTTCATAACATGTTATCAAGTCACTAAAGAGTTTTCAATTTCCTAATCTTCAATGGGTTAACTAGTAGCCGTGCCGTATGCTCACATCCTATCCTGAGGTTATCTTGCGATCATGCTATACGCCTAGCCATCACTATTATCAAGTCACCAAAGAGTTTTCAATTTCCTGATCTACAGTGGCCTAACTAGAGGTTGTGCTGTATCCTCACTTCCTATCTTAAGGTTAACTAGCGGCCAGGCAGCACGCCTCGCCATCACAGTTATCTAGTCACTAAAGAATTTTCAAATTCCTAATCCACAGTGGGTTAACTAGCGGTCGTGCCGTATGCTCACATCCTACCTTGAGGTTAACTAGGGGGCCAAAGAGTTTTCTTGTTCTCGATCGACAGTGCTTTCACAAGTGGTCGTGCCGTATCCTCACATCCTCTTTTGAGGTTAACTAGTAGTCGTGTTGTACGCCTCGCCATCATTGTTATCAAGTCACCGAAGACATTCCAAGTTCCAAATCTATAGTGGGTTAACAAGCGGCCATGCCGTATGCAAACATCATATCTTGAGGTTAACAAGTGGTCATGTCATACGCCTCGCCATTATTGTTATCAAGACACCGAAGATTTTTCATGTTCTTGATATACAGTGGCTTGACTAGCGGTTGTGCCGTTTGCTCACTTCCAATCTTAAGGTTAACTAGCAGCCGTGCCACACGCCTCGCCATGACCATTATCAAGTCTCTAAAAACTTTTCAATTTCCTAATCTACATTGGGTTAACTAGCGGCCGTGTCGTATGCTCACATCCTATCTTTAGGTTAAATAACGGTCTTGCAGTAGGTTAACTAGCGGCCATGCTGTATGCTCACATCCTATCTCGATGCTAACTAGCGGTCGTGCCACATGACTCACCATCACAGTTATCATGTCACCAAAGAGTTTTCAAGTTCCTGATCAACCGTGGCCTAACCAGCGACCGTTCTGTATGCTCACATCTTATCTTGAGGTTAACTAGTAGCCGTGTCGTACGCCTCGCCATCACAGTTATCAAGTCACTAAAGAGTTTTCATGTTCCTGATCTATAGTGGGTTAACTGGCGGCCGTGCTGTATGGTCACATCCTATCTTGATGTTAAGTAGCGGTCGTACCATACAACTCGCCATCACAGTTATCTTTTAAACAAAGTGTTTTCAAGTTCCTGATCTGTAGTGGCTTAACCAGCGGCCGTGCTGTATGCTCACATCGTATCTTGAGGTTAATTAGTGGCTGTGCCATACGCCTCGCCATCATAATTATCAGGTCACTAAAGTGTTTTTAATTTCCTAATCTACAATGGGTTAACTAGCAGTTGTGTCGTATGCTCACATCCTATCTTGATGTTAAATAGCGGTCGTGGCCGTACGACTCGCCATCACAGCTATCGAGTCACCAAAGAGTTTGAAGTTCCTTATCTACAGTGGCTTAACTAGCGGCCATGTCGTATGCTCGCATCCTATCTTGAGGTTAAATAGCGGTCGTGCTTTACGACTCACCATCACAGTTATCAAGTCACTAAAGAGTTTTCAATTTCCTAATCCTTATTGGGTTCACATGCGGCCGTGCCGTATGCTCACATCCTATCTTGAGGTTAACTAACAGCCGTGTTGTACACCACTGTTGGGATTTATGCCCTAAAAATCCAATTTATTTATAAATGAACTAATGGGACATTATATTAGTCCATGAGATGCATTGTATGTGATTTAGTCACAAAAGATGTAAATCACAAGTTCCTTGTAAACTCAAAATGTAGTTCATAGTCGGTGATGAAATTGGACATTTCATCTACGAAGACTATAACATATCAACTAAGATGATTTGTCTTGATCATGGAAATGGAGATTTCTAGTTGGTATGTTGATATGTTTTAAGAGTTAAGACATATTGAACTGGAGCGCTGTGAGAATTATTATTCTCCTAATGACTATCAAATGAATAATAAATCTCACGACTTCTATTTATATGAACTCTTAATCCTAAGAGAATAATGGACTTGATCATGAGGTGTAGGTTGCTTTGATATATCAAGAGTGAGATCTATTAGTTACGGTCAAAACCTCAGTATGTTGGGGAGCCACATTTAGTGTTGATGGAACATACATTCTCAAGATGGAATTCATAGTCTCTTAACGGAGATACAAAATATATTCCCTTGAGATAAGTTTAATAGATTTGGTTATTCAGAGAGTTGGGCCCAACCACTTTAGTAAGAAGTTACTAAAGTATATATTTATGGAATTGGATTTTATAAATATATGATGAATAACATAAAGGATTAAATCAGGTACTCAAGGAATTAAGATTTAGTAATCTTCAAAGTGGCAGTCTATATTCATGACTTTGTATTACTACGAATATTTCATGAAGGAGTTACATGTATAATAAAGTCTTGGGAAATAATTTATAGATAAGGCCTAAAGTGCAACTATATTTATATAGTGGTATTAAATATAGTTAATGGTAACTTTGGACTTGTCAAGATTTGACAGAAAAGCCCTAGGCCCATTGGAGCTAGTGTCTTATTGGTCTCTTTTGGTCCCACTCCAAGCCACACATAAGAGCCCAATTGGAATGGCCCAAAAGGCTAGCCCAATTAGATAATCAGTTATATATATAAAGAGAGAAACATACAGAATATACAGAGGTTTTTTCAGAAGTCTCTTTCATAAAAGGTTTTCATTAAGAACATACAAGGAATGAAATGGCTTATATGTAAGTGTTGGACACTCTTCTATTCTCTCCTTGAAAACTGATTGAGAGACCACACATCTTGGGCATTAAGTGGAATTGGAGTGAAGATTAAAAGTGTTCCCAAGTGCTTCTGATCTTCAATTTTGAATCTCACTGCACCAAGGTACACTTTTCTTGTTCTCTAATTCTGAAACTTACATAGTACATTTTATCAATTATGAATGAAGTAGATCCGTTTATTTTTCACTGCATACATCTATTTTTCCATCAACCACGCCATCACAGTTATCAAGTCACAAAGAGTTTTCGACTTACTGATCTACAGTGTGTTAACAAGTGGCCATGCGGTATCCTCACGTCCTATCTTGAGGTTAACCAACGGGCGTGTCATACACCTCCCCATCACAGCTATCAAGTCACCAAAGAGTTTTCAAGTTCCTAAACTCCAGTGGCTTAACTAGTGGCCGTGTCGTATGCTCACTTCCTATCTTGAGGTTAACTAGCGGCTGTGCCACACGACTCGCCATCGCCGGTATCTAGTCACTAAAGTGTTTTCAATTTTCTAATCTTCAATGGGTTAACTAGTGGCCGTTCCGTATGCTCTAATCCTATCTTAAGGTTAAATAGCGGTCGTGTTGTATGACTCGCCATCATAGTTATCAAGTCACCAAAGTGTATTCAAATTCTAGATCTATTGTGCATTAACTGGTGGCCATGTCGTATGCTCACATCCTATCTTCAGGTTAACTAGCGGTCGTGCCATATGCCTCACCACCACTGTTATCAAGTCACCATAGTGTTTTCAAGTTCCTTATCTACAGAGGCCAAACTGGCGGCTTTGCCATCTACTTACTTCCTATCTTGAGGTTAACTAGTGATCGTGTTGCACGCCTCGCCATCGCAGTTATCTAGTCACTAAAGAGTTTTCAATTTCCTGATCCACAGTGCGTAAACTAGCGGTCATGCCGAATTTTCACATCCTATCTTGAGTTTAACTAGCGGGCGTGTCATACGCCTCGCCATCACAGCTATCAAGTCACCAACGAGTTTCAAAGTTCCCGATCTACAACGGGTTAATTAGCGGCCATGCCGTATGCTCACATCCTATCATGAGGTTAACTAGCGATCGTGTCATACGCCTCGCCATCACAGTTATCAAGTCACTAAAGAGATTACAATTTCCTAATCTACAGTGGATTAACGAGTTGCCATGCCGTATGCTCACATCCTATGTTGAGGTTGATTAGCGGGCGTGTCGTACGCCTCACCATCACAGCTTTCAAGTCACCAAAGAGTTTGATGTTCCTTATCTACAGTGGTTTAAGTAGTGGCTATGCCGTATGCTCACTTCCTATCTTAAGGTCAACTAGCGGCCTTGCGACACACCTCTCCTTCATAGTTATCAAGTCAATAAAGAGTTTTCAATTTCCTAATCTACAATGGGTTAACTAGTGGCCGTGCCGTATGCTCGCATCCTATCCTAAGGTTTAATAGCGGTCGACTTACCATCACAGTTATCAAGTGACTAAAGTTTTTTCAATTTCCTAATCCTTAGTGGGTTCACAAGCGAACGTGTCGTATGTCCACATCCTATCCATAGGTTAACTACCAGCCGTGTTGTACACCACGCCATCATAGTTATCAAGTCACTAAAGAGTTCTCAACTTCCTGGTCTACACTAGCTTAACTAGTGGCCGTGCCATATGCTCACTTCCTATCTTGAGGTTAACTAGTGGTTGTGCCGCACGCCTCGCCATCACAGTTATTAAGTCCCCAAAGAGTTTTCTAGTTCCTAATCGACATTGGCCTAACTAGCAGCCATGCCATATGCTCACTTCCTATCTTGAGGTTAACTAGAGGCCGTGCCGAACGCCTGGCCATCACAGTTATCTAGTCACTAAAGAGTTTTCAGTTTCCTGATCCACAGTGGGTTAACTAGCGGCCATGCGGTATGCTTACTTCCTATCTTAAGGCTAACTAGCGACCATGCCACACGCCTCACCATCAAAGTTATCAAGTCACTAAAGATATTTCAATTTCCTGATCTACAATGGTTTAACAAGCGGTCGTGCCGTATGCTCCCATCCTATCTCGAGGTTAATTAGCGGGCGTGTCGTACGCCTCATCATAATAACTATTGCGCTACCAGAGAGTTTTCAAGTTTAAGATCTACAGTGGCTTAACTAGCGTCCGTTCTGTATGCTCACTTCCTTTCTTGAGGTTAACTAGCGGCCGTGCCGCACGCCTCGCCATCACAGTTCTCTAGTCACTAAAGAGTTTTCAATTTCCTGATCCACAGTGGATTAACTAGCGGTCATGCTGAATTCTCACATCCTATCTTGAGGTTAACTAGCGGTCGTGCCATATGCCTCGCCACCACTGTCATTAAGTCACCAAAGAGTTTTCAAGTTCCTTATCTACAGTGGCCAAACTAGCGGCCGTGCAGTATGCTCACTTCCTATCTTGAGGTTAACTAGCGGTCGTGCTGCACGCCTCGCCATCACAGTTATCTTGTCACTAAAGATTTTCAATTTCCTGATCCGCAGTGGGTTAACTTGCGGTCGTGCCTAACGCTCACATCCTACCTTGAGGTTAACTAGCGGTCGTGTCGTATGCCTCGCCAGCACAGTTATCAAGTCACTAAAGAGATTTCAATTTCCTAATCTATAGTGGATTAACAAGCGGTCGGGCCATATGCACACATCCTATCTTAAGGTTAATTACCGGGCGTGTCGTACGCCTCGCCTCCATTGTTTTTGAATCACCAAAGAGTTTTCAAGTTCCTAATCTACAGTGGCCAAACTGGTGGCCGTGCTAAATGCTCGCTTCCTATCTCGAGGTTAACTAGCGACCGTGCCACACGCCTCGCTATCACAGTTATCTAGTCACTAAAGAGTTTTCAATATCTTGATCCATAGTGGGTTAACTAGCAATTGGGCCAAATTCTCACATCCTATCTTGAGGTTAACTAGCGGGCGTGTCGTATGCCTTGCCATCACAACTATCTTGTCACCAAGGAGTTTTCAAGCTCCCGATCTACAGTGGGTTAACTAGCGGCCGTATGCTCACATCCTATCTTGAAGTTAACTAGCGGTCGTGTCGTACGCCTCGCCATCACAGTTATCAAGTTACTAAAGAGATTGCAATTTCCTGAACTCCCGTGGATTAACAAGCGGCCGTGTCATATGCTCACATCCCATCTTGAGGTTAATTAGCGAGTGCGTCGTTCGCCTCACCATCACAGTAATCAAGTGACCAAAGAGTTTGAAGTTCCGTATCTGTAGTGGCTTAACTAGCGGCTGTGTCATACGCTCACTTCCTATCTTAAGGTCAACTTACGGCCATGCCACACACCTTGCCGTCATAGCTATCAAGTCACTAAAGAGTTTTCAATTTCCTAATCTACAACAAGTTAACTAGCGGCCGTGCCGTATGCTCGCATCCTATCTTGAGGTTAAATAGCGGCCGTGTTGTACGACTCACCATCACAATTATCAAGTCACTAAAGTTTTTTCAATTTCCTAATCCTTAGTGGGTTCACATGCAGCCGTGCTGTATGCTCACATCCTATCTTGTTGTTAACTAGGAAGCCTATTGTACACCACGCCATCACAATTATCAAGTTACTAAAGAGTTCCCAACTTCATGATCTACACTAGCTTAACTAGCGGCCGTGCCATATACTCACTTCCTTTCTGGAGGTTAACTAGCGGCATGCTGTACACCTCGCCATCGCAGTTATCAAGTCCCCAAACAATTTTCATGTTCATGATCTACAGTGGCCTAACTAGCGGCCATGCCATATGCTCACTTCCTATCTTGAGGTTAACTAGCTGCCGTGCCACATGCCTCGCCATCACAGTTATCTAGTCACTAAAAAGTTTTCAGTTTCCAGATCCACAGTGGGTTAACTAGAGGCCATGCGGTATCCTTACATCCTATCCTGAGTTTAACTAGAGGTCATGCCACACGCCTTGCCATCACTGTTATCCAGTCACTAAAGTGTTTTCAATTTTCTAATCTTCAATGGGTTAACTAGCAGCCGTTCCATATGCTCACTTCTTATCTTTAGGTTAACAAGCAGCCGTACAGCACGCCTCGCCATCGCAGTGATCAAGTCACTAAAGAGTTTTCAAGTTCCTGATCTACAGTGGGTTAACTATAGGTCGTGCCATACAAATCGCCATCACAGTTATCATGTCACCAAAGAGTTTTCAAGTTCCTGATCTACATTGGGTTAACTAGAGTCCGTGTCATATGCTCACATCCTATCTTGAGGTTAACTAGCAGTCGAACCATATGCCTTGCCATCACAGTTATCACGTCACGAAAGAGATTTCAAGTTCCTGATCTGAACTGGCTTAACTAGTGGCTGTGACATATGCTCACTTCCTATCTTGAGGTTAACTAGCGGCCATGCTGCACGCTTCGCCATCACAGTTATCAAGTCACTAAATAGTTTTCAATTTCTTGATCTACAATGAGTTAAGTAGCAGTCGTGGCGTATGCTCACATCCTATCTTGTGGTTAACTAGCGGTCGTGTTGTGCTCCTTGCCATCACAGTTATCAAGTTACTAAAGGGATTTCAATTGCCTGATCAACGTGGGTTGACAAGCAGTTGTGTTGTATGCTTACATCCTATCTTGAGGTTGACTAGCGAGCGTGTCGTACGCCTCGCCTTCACTAAAGTTCCTTCAGGCATTTTGGTATTATAAGTTTGCCTTATAGTTTCTTGCCTTGCAAAACGGCCTTGCTCACCGAACATGTCCTTCAAGCTTAGCATAATGTCTTAAGCTAGTTCTAAATCTTGCATTTGATGCTATAGAACATTTGAAATCGATGCTAAGATATAGCACTTGGCTAGCTCATTAGATTTTTGCCAATGATCATATCGCTGTTTTTCGTCAAGAGGAGCATCTAATGGAGGAAAGCTGTAAGAACAACGTCCAAATTTCTTTTCCAGTCAACATAGTTGGATCCAGTCAGTTTGTTTTGATTACGAATAGCAACAAGTGGGCTAAATGATACCATGATAAAATCTGAAAATAATAAACATGAATATAATAAGTGAACTGGACAATATCAATTTAGTATATAAGCATATAATATGGAACCTTAATAAAACCATAATATAATATATGCAACAACAACCCAATCCCATGTTTATAATTCCTTTGTAGCAAGTTTATTATAAACACTATGATTGATTGAGAACTATTCTCATTATTAGTGCTATCATGATAACTGTTATCAAACACTAATAATATGTCGTAATAGCTTTAGCCTCTATGTAATAATGACATAGCTCCCTTGGGAGGTTAACAATACACTTAGTCTAGTGTACCCCATTATCTAGAAACATGTGTATCCACATTTCATCTCCCTTAACAGTGTTTAAATTTGTAGTACCATGAAACAAAACACCCTCTTTTGGGATCGCGAGGCATATACACCAAGACAAGGTGCTTGTCCACACTACTTTAAACGGATAAGTTCAATCTTTTAGTACTATGAAATAAACACTCTCCTTTGGGATTGCGAGGCATATACGCCAAGACGAGGTGCTTATCCCACACTACTATGAACTGATAATGGTGGCTGTGAGATCCAACCCTTGTATCTCTCTCCCGCTAGATGTTTTAAAAGAAAAGGTTTTTAATTTTAAAATGTGCGTAAACAAATCACACATAGCCTTGCTCTTTATACATGTAAAAAAACTTAGAGAAAATTCTGAATCTTCTCGATCGATCGATAGAGAAAATCTGCTCAATCAATCGAGCTTCGCAAATTTTGAATTTTCCAGAAATTTTTTATGACAATCTTTTAACATTTTTTATGAACAAACAACCATCATATGAAAATAATTGACATAGATTGATATCAAGACACTAAAGAGATTTCAATTTCTTAATCAACAATGGGTTAACTAGGGCCGTGTCAGATGCTCACATCCCATCTTGAGCTTAACTAGCGGTCATGCCGTACACCTTGCTATCGTAGTTATCAAGTCACTAAAGAGTTTTCAATTTCCTGATCTACCGTGGGTTAAGTTGCAGCCTTGCCATATCCTCACATACTATCCTAAGGTTAACTAGCAGTCGTGCCATACGCCTCGCCATAATTGTTATCAATTCATCAAAGAGTTTTCAAGCTCTTGATCTACAGTGGGTTAACTAATGGCCGAGCCCTACGCTCACTTCCTATCTTAAGGCTAACTAGCGGCCATGTCTCATGCCTCGCCAACACAGCTATCAAGTCACTAAAGAGTTTCAATTACCTAATTTATAAGGTGTTAACCAGCGGCCGTGCCGTATGCTCACATCCAATCTTGAGATTGACTAGCGGCCCTACCATACACCTCGCCTTCACAGTTATCAAATCACTATAGTGTTTTCAATTTGCTGATCTATAGGGGGTTAACTAGCAGCCATGTTATATCATCACATCCTATCCTGAGGTTAACTAGCAGTCGTGCCATACACCACACCATCATTGTTATCAAGTCACCGAAGAGTTTTCAAGTTCGAGATCTACTGTAGGTAAACAAGCGGCCGTGTCGTACACCTCACCATCACAGTTATCAAGTCACTAAAGAATTTTCAATTTCCTGATCTACCGTGGGTTAACTTGCGACCAAGTCATATCCTCACATCTTATCCTGAGCTTAACTAGCGGCCGTGTCATATGCCTCGCCATCATTGTTATCAAGTCACTGAAGAGTTTTCAAGTTCCTAATCTACAGTGGGTTAAGAAGCGGTCGTGGCGTATGCACACATCCTATCTTAAGGTTTGTAGGAAAAACTGGTTTTGTATCTCATACAAAACACATAGCGGAAGCAACAAACAAGGATCTATTTCATTCATGATTGACAACATGCACTATGTAAATTTCAGAATTTAAGAACAAGATAGCGTACCTTGGTGTATAGAAATTCAAAATAAAGATTAGAAGTACTTGGGAACACTTTTAATCTTCACTCCAATTCCACTTTATGCCCAAGATGTGTGGTCTCTCAATCAGTTTTTTAAGGGAGAATGATAGAGTGTCTCACTCTCACAAACACATCATTTCACAATGATGTCTCTCTCTTTTTTCTTTTTCTCTCATAAAAAATTTTGTATGTTTCTCCCTTTATAACTAACTAATTATCTAATTAGGCTGGCCTATTGGGCCTTGGGCTTGGGCTTGGGCTTTTCCGTAAACTCTTGACAAGTCCAAAGTTACCATTAATTATATTTAATACCACTATATAAATACAATTGCACTCTAGGCCTTATTTATAAATTATATCCCAAGACTTTATTATATATGCAACCCCTTCATAAAATATTCGTGGTAACACAAAGTCATGAATGTAGACTACTACATTGTAAATTCCTATATCTTTTCCTTGAGTAGCCAGTTTAATCCTTTAAAGTTATTCATCATATATTTATGAAATCCAATTTCATAAATATATACTTTAGTAACTTCTTACCAAAGTGGTTAGGTCTAACTCTCTGAATAACAAACCCATTAAACTTATCTCAAGGGAATATTTTGTATCTCCGTTAAGAGATTATGAATTTCATCTTGAGAATATATGTTCGATCAACACTAAATGTGGCTACCCAACATACTGAGGCTTTGACCGTTACTTTAGATCTCACTCTTGATATATCAAAGGAACCTACACCTCATGATCAAGTCCATTATTCTCTCAGGATTAAGAGTTCATGCAAATAGAAGTCATGAGATTTATTATTCATTTGACAGTCGTTAGGAGAATAATAAATCTCACAGCAGTCCAATTCAATATTTCATAACTCTTAAAACATATCAACATATCAACTAGAAGTCCCCACTTCCATGATCAAGACAAATCATCTTAGTTGATACGTTATAGTCTTCGCAGATGAAATGCCCAATTTCATCACCGACTACGAACTATAAATTCTGAGTTATATCTTTTGTGACTTTTCACACAAATCACATACTATGCATCTCATGGACTATATGATAATGTCCCATATTCATGTTACCATTATTTCAGATAATAATAAAACATCTTTATTAAACACAACATTAAGTCATACATAATGTCATACATAGCATCATACAATAGGATTTAAGGGCACACATCCTAACAAGGTTAACTAGTGGTCATGCTGTACACCTCGCCATCACAACTATCAAGTCACTAAAGAGTTTTCAATTTCCTGATCTACAGTGTGTTAACTAGCGGCTATGTCGTATTACCACATCCTATCCTGAGGTTAACTAGCGGTCATGCCATACGCCCCCCATCATTGTCATCAAGTTACCGAAGATTTTTCATGTTCCCCTCATCTACAGTGGCTTAACTAACGGCCGTGCCATATGCCTACTTCCGATCTTGAGCTTAACTAGGGGTCGTGCCGCACACCACGCCATCACAGTTATCAAGTCACTAACGAGTTTTCAGTTTCCTGATCTACAGTGGGTTAGCTAGCGGCCATGCCATATCCTCACATCCGATCCTGAGGTTAACTAGCGGTCATGCCATACGCCTTACCATCATTGTTATCAAGTCGCCGAAGAGTTTTCATGTTCTTGATCTATAGTGGATTAACAAGTGGCCATGCTGTATGCTCACATCCTATGTTGAGGTTAACTAGCGGCCGTCCTGTATACCTCACCAGCACAGTTATCAAGTCACTAAAGAGTTTTCAATTTACTAATCTACCGTGGGTTAACTTGCAACCATGCCGTATCCTTACATCCTATCCTGAGCTTAACTAGCGGCTGTGCCATACGCCTCACCATCATTGTTATCAAGTCACCGAAGAGTTTTCAAGTTCCAGAACTACAATAGGTTAAGAACCGGCCGTGGCATATGCACACATCCTATCTTGAGGTTAACAAGCGTTCTTGTCGTACACCTCGCCATCACAGTTATCAAGTCACTAAAGAGTTTTCAATTTCCTAATCTACGATGGGTTAGCTAGCGGCCATGCCATATCCTCACATCCGATCCTGAGGTTAACTATCGGCCGTGCCATGCACCTCGCCATCATTGCTATCAAGTCACAGAAATGTTTTCAAGTTTCTAATCTACAGTGGGTTAACAAGCAACCATGTCGTATGCTCACATCCTATGTTGAGGTTAACTTGCGAACGTCCCGTATACCTCGCCATCATAGTTATCAAGTCAGTAAAGAGTTTTCAATTTCCTAATCTATCGTGGGTTAACTTGCGGCCATGTCGTATCCTTGCATCCTATCCTGAATTTAACTAACAGTCATGCCATACGCCTTGCCATCATTGTTATGAAGTTACCGAAGAGTTTTCAAGTTCTAGATCTACAGTGGCTTAATTAGCGGCCATGTCATATGCTCACTACCTATCCTGAGGTTAATTTGCGGCTATGCCGCACAACTCACCATCACTGTTATGTAGCCATTAAAGAGATTTCAATTTCTCAATCAAGAGTGGGTTAACTAGCGGTCGTGTCGTACGCCTTGCCATCATAGTTATCAAGACACTAAAGAGATTTCAATTTCTTAATCTACAGTTGGTTCACAAGCGGCCGTGATAGATGCTCACATCCTATCTTGAGGTCAACTAGCGGTCGTGCCGTACACCTGGCCGTCACATTTATCAAGCCACTAAACTGTTTTCAATTTCCTGATCTACCATGGGTTAACTTGCGGCCTTATTGTCTCCTCATATCGTAAGGTAAACTGGTGGTTGTGCCATACACCTTGCCATCATTATTATCAATTCATCAAAGACTTTTCAGGTTCCTGATCTATAGTGGGTTAACTAGCAGCCGAGCCGTATGCTCACATTCTATCTTAAGGTTAACTAGCACCCGTGTCGCAAGCCTCGCCATCACAATTATCAAGTCACAAAAGAGTTTTCAATTTCCTAATTTGCAATGTGTTAACTAGCGGACATGCCGTATGCTCACATCCTATCTTGAGGTTAACTAGCAGTCGTGCCGAACGACTCGCCATCACTGTTATCAAGTCACCAAGGAGTTTTCAAGTTCCTAAACTACAGTGGGTTAACTAGCTCCCGTGCTGTACGCTCACATCCTATCTTGAGGTCAACTAGCTGGCGTGTCGAACGCCTCGCCATCACAACTATCAAGTCAAAAAAGAGATTTCAAGTTCCTGATCTACAGTGGCTTAACTAGCGGCAGTGCCATATGGTCACTTCCATCTTAAGGTTAAGTAGTGGCCGTGCCGCATGCCTCGCCATCACAGTTATCAAGTCACTAAAGAGTTTTCAATTTCGTAATTTACAAAGGGTTAACTAGTGGCCGAGCCATATGCTCACATCCTATCTTGAGGTTAGCTAGCTGTCGTGTTGTATGACTTGCCATCATAGTGATCAAGTCTCCAAAGAATTTTCAAGTTCCTGATCTATAGTGGATTAAGTAGTGGCCATGTCGTATGCTCACATCCTATCTTGAGGTTAACTAGTCGTCCTGCTAAACGCCTCGCCGTCACTGTTATCAAGTCACTAAAGAGTTTTCATGCTCCTGATCTATAGTGGCCTATGTTGGGAAATTTAGACCTTGGTTGATAGAATTAACAAGTTTTTAACCCAAGTTGTGAATTAGGTTTATTATGAATAAACTTGTTAAAACAAACAAACATCAATATCATGTCACAAATAACATGCAGCGAAAAAGTAAATAAGAAGAGATATGATGACCCAAGAAAACCAATGAAACCAACCAGTTTCACAGTAAAAAATCTGGGGGGAAACGTTCCCGAAAAGCAATCCACTATAGTAAAGAGAAGTGTCAGATCTAATACAAAACCTTTGTCCCCAGACTCTACAATCCCCGTAGATGAACTCACAGCAGAAACCTTCTACCGCTTTAGAACCACTAAACTCTTCAATATATGAATGCTACCCTTTGATGCACGAATCCCAGTACATGACTAACTCCTTTGCACGAATCCTAGTACGTGACTCACTCACCAACTTGAGAAAGAAGAAAGTTGGCTGCAAAGTTCTTCACTTCATTAACAATGAAGATCAAGAAGCACTTGGTTACAAAACCCTAAGGCGCAAAGACGCAGTAGCTTCTTTCAAAGAGAATAAGGCTTCAGTCACCTTTTGCATATGTTCTCCTTATATTCTCTTATGTGACGGCTTCTAAAATAAGCCTTATATATGTCTAGGGTTGTGAAAAAAGAAACCCTACACAAATACAAAAGCCTAGCCCAAAAATCAGATCTGAAAATTTTGATTTTCGTAACCTCGATAGATAGTATCTGTCGAGCCTCATTAAACCTCGATAGATAGAGGTGTCGAGCAGTTGTCGAGAAGCTGTCCGTAGATGTCCAGCTATCTGTCCAACTTTAGTGAACACTTTTTCTTCACTTGTTTCTTGGTCCAATCTTCATGGCTTTAATACTAGACTTGAACAACATGTTATTTGAAGTATTAAACACATCCTAGAATCTACCCAAATACAAGTAAATTGCGTTTTGTCAAAGGATTAGCCAAGTACATAAAATATGTCCTTAATAGCCTAACTAGCGGTCGTGCTGTATGCTCACTTCCTATCTTGAGGTTAGCTAAGGGCCGTGCCGCACACTTCGCCATCATAGTTATCAAGTCAATAAAGAGTTTTCAATTTCCTGTTCTACAGTGGGTTAGCTAGCGGCCTTGCCGTATCCTCACATCCTATCCTGAGGTTAACTAGCGGTCGTGCCATATGCCTCGCCATCATTGCTATCAAGTCACCTAAGAGTTTTAGAGTTCCTAATCTACAGTGGCTTAACTAGCGGTAGTGCCATATGCTCACTTCCAATCTTAAGGTTAAGTAACGGTCGTGCCACATGCCTCGCCATCACAGTTATCAAGTCACTAAAGAGTTTTCACTTTCATAATTTACAAAGGGTTAACTAGCGGCTGAGCCATATGCTCACATCCTATCTTGAGGTTCGCTAGCTGTTAGGTTGTATGACTCGCCATCATAGTGATCAAGTCTCCAAAGAATTTTCAAGTTCCTAATCTATAGTGGGTTAAGTAGCGCCCGTGTCGTATGCTCACATCCTATCTTGAGGTTAACCAACCGTCCCGCTAAACGCCTAGCCCTCACTGTTATCAAGTCACGAAAGAGTTTTCATGTTCCTGATCTATAGTGGCCTAACTAGCGGCCGTGCCGTATGCTCACTTCCTATCTTGAGGTTAGCTAGGGGTTGTGCCGCACACCTAGCCATCATAGTTATCAAGTCAATAAAGAGTTTTCAATTTCCTGATCTACAGTGGGTTAGCTAGCGGCCTTGCCGTATCCTCACATCCTATCTTGAGGTTAACTAGCAGTCATGCCATATGCCTCGCCATCATTACTATCAAGTCACCGAAGAGTTTTAAACTTCCTGATCTACAGTCGGTTAACAAACGGCCGTCCCGTATGCTCACATCCTATCTTGAGGTTAACTAGCGTCCGTACCGTACACCTCGCCATCACAGTTATCAAGGCACTAAAGAGTTTTCAATTTCTCGATCTGCAGTGTGTTAACTAGCGGCCATGCCGTATCATTACATCCTATCCTAAGGTTAACTAGCGGTAGTGCCATACACCTTGTAATCATTGTTATCAGGTCACCAAAGAGTTTTCATGTTCCTGATTTATAGTGGATTAACTAAAGGCCATACCGTATGCTCACTTCCTATCTTGAGGTTAGCTAGGGGCCGTGCCGAACACCTTGCCATCATAGTTATCAAGTCAATAAAGAGATTTCAATTTCCTGATCAACAGTGGGTTAGCTAGTGGCCTTTCCGTATCCTCACATCGTATCTTGAGATTAACTAGCGGTCATGCCATATGCCTCGCCATCATTGCTATCAAGTCACCGAAGAGTTTTAAACTTCCTGATCTACAATCGGTTAACAAGCTACCGTCCCATATGCTCACATCCTATCTTGAGGTTAACTAGCGTCCGTGCCGTACACCTCACCATTACAGTTATCAAGTCACTAAAGAGTTTTCAATTTCCTGATCTGCAGTGTGTTAACTAGCGGCCATGTCGTATCATCACATCCTATCCTAAGGTTAACTAGCGGTAGTGCCATCCACCTCGTAATCATTGTTGTCAGGTCACCGAAGAGTTTTCATGTTCCTGATTTACAGTGGCTTAACTAAAGGCCGTACCGTATGCTCACTTCCTATCTTGAGGTTAACTAGGGGCCGTACCGTGTACCTCGCCATCACAGTTATCAAGTCACTTAAGGGTTTTCAATTTCTTGATCTGCAGTGAGTTAGCTAGCAGCCATGCCATATCCTCACATCCTATCCTGAGGTTAACTAGTGGCCGTGCCACATGCCTTGCCATCATTGTGTTAGGATTGTGCCTTTAAATCCTATTGTATGATGCTATGTATGATATTATGTATGACATTATGTAAGACATGATGTATGACTTAATATTGTGATTGATAAAGTTATTTTATTATTATCTAAAATAATGGTAACATGAATATGGGACATTATCATATAGTCCATGAGATGCATTGTATGTGATTTATGTGAAAAGTCACAAAAGATGTAAATCACAAGTTCTTTGTAAACTCAGAATTTATAGTTCGTAGTCGGTGATGAAATTGGGCATTTCATCTGCGAAGACTATAACGTGTCAACTAAGATGATTTGTCTTGATCATGGAAGTGGAAACTTCTAGTTGATATGTTTTAAGAGTTAAAACATATTGAACAGGACCGCTGTGAGATTTATTGTTCTCCTAATGACTGTCAAATGAATAATAAATCTCACGACTTCAATTTGCATGAACTCTTAATCCTGAGAGAATAATGGACCTGATCATGAAGTGTAGGTTGTTTTGATATATCAGGAGTGAGATCTGAAGTGACGGTCAAAACCTCAGTATGTTGGGCAATCACATTTAGTGTTGATGGAACATATATTCTCAAGATGGAATTCATAGTCTCTTGATGGAGATATAAAATATTCCCTTGAGATAAGTTTAATGGGTTCAGTTATTCAGAGAGTTAGGCCTAACCACTTTAGTAAGAAATTACTAAAGTATATATTTATGAAATTGGATTTCATAAATATATAATGAATAACTTTAAAGAATTAAACCGGGCACTCAAGGATAAGATGTAGTAATTTACAAAGTGGCAGTCTACATTTATGACTTTGTGTTACTATGAATATTTTATGAAGGGGTTACATGTATAATAAAGTCTTGGGATATAATTTATTAATAAGGCCTAGAGTGCAATTATATTTATATAGTGGTATTAAATATAATTAATGGTAACTTTGGACTTGTCAAGAGTTGACGAAAAAGCCCAAGGCCCATTGGAGCTAGTGTCTTATTGGTCCCTTTTGGTCCCACTCCAAGCCACACACTAAAGCCCAATTGGAAAGGCCCAATAGGCCAACCCAATTAGATAATCAGTTAGTTATAAAGGGAGAAACATATAGAATTTTTATTAGAAGAGATTAGAAAAGAAAAAGAAATGATGTGTGAGAGAGTGTGAGACACACTTTCATTCTCCCTTTGAAAAACTGATTAAGAGACCACACATCTTGGGCGTAAAGTGGAATTGGAGTGAAGATTAAAAGTGTTCCCAAGTGCTTCTAATCTTTTTTTTGAATTTCTCCATACCAAGGTACGCCATCTTGTTCTTAAATTTTGAAATTTACATAGTGCACGCTATCAATCATGAATGAAATAGATCCTTGTTTGTTGCTTCCGCTATGTATTTTGTATGAGATACAAAACCAGATTTTTTCCTTCAATTGGTATCAGAGCCAGGTTTTCATATCATGATTGTATAGCGTGTGATTGAATTTTAGAATTTAGGAAAACCGTTATCTTTGTGTTTTTAAATTTCTGCATAAATATATTGTTCCATAAATCTTGTGTGCGTTGATCAATATATGCGATATATTGTTTTTGCATGATTCCAAGAGTGCATGGATTGGATATTATTGGCAGTTGGGAGTAGTTATTGAATTCATTCAATAACTATCATTGAAAATCTTGGTTTGTATTATATATATGTGCCGTGTCTTTTATGGCCAAAGATATATATATATATATATATATATATATATATATGCTTAATGTAGTTATTAACTGGCATTTCAATAACTGCCATACGCGTGGATCAAGATCACTCTACTGCTTGGATTTCTTTTGCACCGCTTGGAAGTTTTAATTCTATAAATTATATATAATATACAGATTCAAGCTTTTGACTTATGATATGTATCTTTAGAACTTTTCTTCAATCCGTACACATATATATATGAATCTACACCAAGAAGTGTCATATTAAATAAATGCATGGCTTGGACTTTTATGGCATGGCTTGGACTTTTATGAATCCTTGGTTGGCTTTGATTGCATGTGAAAAACATTGGTGCATTTTTTACTTTGTCTTAATTGCATGTTTTGTCTTTTATTGCATGATATATGCCTTGTTTTATACGGATTGCATGCTATAGCCATTTTGCATCTTTTAGTCATCTTGGTTTATAAGGATTATTACAATCCGTACAGTATATATATATATAAGGCAATATAAAATCATATATTAAATATATAATTCCATATATTATATTATATATAATGTAATATGGATTTTTAAATGTAATATGGGTTTTTTATTACGTTATATATATTTATATATTTTAATGCTAGTTTAATGAAATTTATTCCTAATTAGATTAGGATTATTTTTTCAACGTGCCCAGCATTATTATGGTTCTTGACCTTAAAAACCTTTAATTTAAAATATCTAGTGGGAGAGAGATACAAGGGTTGGATCTCACGGCCTCTATTGTTGGTTCATAGTAGTGTGAAATAGATACTTTGTCTTTACCTCGAGCTTAGCATTCCATGCGGAGAGTATTTATTTCATGGTCATACAAGATTGAATTTTCTGGTTTATAGTGGTTTGATAAACACCTTGTCTTAGCTTTGAGTTTTGCATTCCATGCGGAGGGTATTTTATCATGGTACTACAAAATAAGCCTGTTAAAGGGATGAAATGTGGTTACACATAATTCTAGACAATGGTATACACTAGACTAAGTATTATAGTATCCTCTATGCTGAGTTCTTACTATTATTACTTAGAGGCTAAATATAAAACGGCATATTATTAGTATTTGATAAGAGTTATCATGATAGTGCTAATAATGAGAATAGTTCTCAATCAATCATAGTATTTTATATTCACTCTATGCTAAGGGATATTGAATATGAGATTGGGTTGTCGTTGCATATGTTATTTTATGGTTTTATTAAGGTTCCATATTATATGCTTTTATGCTAAATTGATAATGTCCAATTTACTTATTATATTCATGTTTATTATTTTCAGATTTTGTCATGGCATCATTTAGCCCACTTGTTTCCTATTCTTAACCAAAACAAACTGACTGGATTCAACTATGTTGATTGGAAAATAAATTTGGACATTGTTCTTACTGCTGAAGAGCACAAATATGTGCTTACTCAACCATGTCCTAACTTTCCTTCATTAGATGCTCCTCTTGAGGAAAAACAACGATATGATCGTTGGCAGAAATCTAATGAGATGGCCAAGTGCTACATCCTAGCATCTATCTCAAATTTTCTACAGCATCAAATGCAGAATGTAGAACTTGCTTCGGACATAATGCATAGTCTGAAAGAGATGTTTGGTGAGCAAGGCCGTTCTGCAAGGCAAGAAACCATGAGGCAAATTTATAATACCAAAATGGCTGCAGGAAGTTCAGTGAGAGAGCATTGCCTTAGGATGATTGCTAATCTGAACACATTAGAAGTTTTAGGTGCCGACATTGATGGAGAATCCCAAATGGATATGATACTCCAGTCACTACCAGAATCATTCCAGGAATTCAGACTCAATTATAATATGAACAAAAAGATTTATTCTTTGTCTGAATTAATGAATGAGTTAGTAGCGGCGGAAGGCATCCTTGGTACTTCTAGTGTTGAAGCCAATGTTGGTGAAGCTTCTACTTCTCAACCTAAGTCGAAAGGCAAGGGTAAGAAGAAGAATAAGAAGGACTTCACTAAGAAAGATGGTAAACAAATTGTCTTAAGGGTTGCCAACAAAGGAAAGAAAACCAAAGGAAAGTGTTTCCATTGTGGTGAGAAAGGACATTGGAAGAGGAATTGTCCAACATACAAGGCTGCCAAGAATAAAGGTATGAAAAGTTCATTTCTTCTTGAAATATGTTTGGTACAGAATCCAACAGATTCCTAGTGTGTGGATTCAGGTTGTACTAATCATATCTGCAATTCTTTGCAGGGGTTCCAGGAGACCAGAAAGTTGAATGAGGGAGAACTATTTCTTACTTTGGCTGATGGGAGCAAGATTCCGGTTGAAGCTGTTGGTGTGTTTAATTTGTGTTTTAAGTCTAGAGTTTTAATATTGGAAGACTGTTTGTATGTACCTAATGTTCGTAGGAATTTAATTTCTGCAACTTACTTAGGTAAACATGGATATTGTGTTATCCTGAAAGACAATGTTGTAATAAAGAAGGATAAAGTGTTTATCTGTTCTGGCAATATTGTGGATGGTCTTTATATTTTAACTCCTGATAAGCATGAATTATACAATTCTGAATTAGATAGTAACTCTCATGTGAAATCATTAAAGAGAAAGTTTCCTTCTACTAGTGATGTATATCTATGGCACTTGCGTTTAGGTCATATTAATTCAAGTAGGATTCAAAGACTAATCAAAGATGGACTTTTACAGCCCATGGACTTTGATGGTTTTCCAGTTTGTGAATCTTGTTTGGAAGGTAAGATGACCAAATGACCTTTTAATGCAAAAGGTAGAAGAGCGCAAGATTTGCTAGAACTAGTACATTCAGATGTATGTGGTCCTATGTCAATCCAAGCAAGAGGTGGCTATGAGTATTTCATTACTTTCACTAATGATTACTTGAGATTTGGTTATGTGTACCTAATGAAACGGAAGTCTGAAGCCTTTGAAAAGTTCAAAGAGTTTAGGGCTGAAGTTGAGAATCAATTGGGTAAACACATAAAGGCCATTCGATCTGATCGAGGTGGCGAATACCTTCTTGGTGATTTTAAGGATTACTTGACTGAAAATGGGATTATATCCCAATTGACTGCACCTGGAACTCCACAACAAAATGGTGTAGCAGAAAGAAGGAATAGGACTCTTTTAGATATGGTTAGGTCCATGTTGAGTTATTCGACTCTACCAATTTCTTTTTGGGGATATGCCTTAAATACTGCAATGTATCTTCTGAAATTAGTACCTTCGAAGTCTATTCCTAAAACACCTGTAGAGTTGTGGAATGGGCATAAGCCTAGTATGAGACATCTCCACATTTGGGGTTGTCCAGCACATGTGTTGAAAGGAAAGTCTGACAAGTTACAGTCTAAAACAGAAGTGGTATTTTTTGTAGGGTATCCAAAAGGAATAGTTGGAGGTTTATTCTATAGTCATAAGGATAATAAAGTGTTTGTTAGCACAAATGCCAAATTCTTGGAAAATAACTATATGAATAATTTTACTCCTAGAAGTAGAGTTGTCTTGGCTGAAATGAACGAACCTGTAGTTGAACAACCAATGGATGAAACCAGGGATGATGTGACTGTATTAGATACACCACAAGATACTACTCATGAGATGTCTAGTACACAGGTGCCTCATCATAGTGGGAGAGTTGTTCGGCCTCCTATAAGATTCGTAGGTTTAGGAGAAACTTATGAGGCTATCTCAGAAGAGGCAGAATCGGATCCTTACACTTATTATGAAGCAATAAATTATATAGATGCACATCATTGGGTCCAAGCTATGAAATCTGAATTGGATTCTATGGATTCCAATCATGTATGGGATCTTGTAAAGGCGCCTAACGGCATTAAACCTGTTGGATGCAAATGGGTTTACAAGAGGAAGAGAGGGATAGATGGAAAGGTTAAAACCTTTAAAGTAAGACTAGTGGCGAAAGGGTATACACAAAAAGAAGGTATTGATTATGATGAAACTTTTTCGTCAGTAGCCATGCTTAAATCTATCAGAATTCTCTTATCCATTGCTGCTCATTATGATTATGAAATTTGGCAAATGGATGTCAAGACTGCATTTCTTAATGGCAATCTTGAAGAAGAAATATACATGTTGCAACCAGAAGGTTTCATAGCAAGGAACCAAGAGCATATGGTATGCAAGTTGAATAGGTCCATTTATGGACTTAAACAAGCATCTAGGTCATGGAACATCAGATTTGATCAAGCAATCAAGTCATTTGGTTTTGAACAAAATCTTGATGAACCATGTGTGTACAAAAGACATCGAGACAAAGTAGTAATGTTCCTAGTGCTTTATGTTGATGATATTCTACTCATTGGGAATGATATAGGGGTAATGTCATCGGTTAAAGCTTGGTTGTCAAGCCAATTTGATATGAAGGACTTGGGTGAGGCTAACTTTATTCTAGGGATCAAGCTTTGGCGAGATCGCAAGAATAAGATGTTAGGCTTATCACAAGCTGGATATATAGATAAGGTCCTAGAACGGTTTAGCATGCAAAACTCCAAGAAAGGATTGCTTCATTTTAGACATGGAGTTCCTCTGTCTGATGACCAAAGGCCTAAGACTCAAGAGGAAGAAAATATGATGAGACAAGTTTCTTATGCTTCTGCAATGGGAAGTCTCATGTATGTCATACTTTGTACTAGACCAGATATTTGTTATTCAGTTGGCATGGTCAGCCGATATCAATCAAATCCAGGACCAAAACATTGGCAAGCTGTAAAGCATATTCTCAAGTATCTTAGGAGAACGAGAGATTATATGCTTGTTTACCATAGTGAGGATTTGATTCCCATTGGCTATACAGAGTCTGATTTTCAATCAGATCTAGATTTTAGAAAATCCACTTCAGGATATGTTTTCACCTTGGGAGGTGGAGCCATAACTTGGAGGAGTGTTAAGCAATCTTGTATTGCGGACTCCACCATGGAAGCCGAGTACGTTGCTGCTTGTGAAGCAGCAAAGGAGGCTGTTTGGCTCAAGAAATTCCTTTCTGATCTTGGTGTTATGAGAATGGAGCAAGTTCCCATCATATTTTTTTGTGACAATAGTGGAGCGGTTGCACAATCTAAAGATCCAAGGAATCACAAGAAAGGAAAGCACATTGAGATGAAGTACCACATCATTCGAGACATTGTTGCTCGTGGAGATGTTGTGGTAGCAAAGATTGAAAGTGCAAATAATCTAGCAGATCCCTCTACCAAAGCCTTGCCTCAAAGGACTTTCGAGTCACATTTGGAGGGAATGGGAGTTAGATTAGTGCACAATAGTCTTTAGGGCAAGTGGGAGATTGTTAGGATTGTGCCCTTAAATCCTATTGTATGATGCTATGTATGATATTATGTATGATATTATGTAAGACATGATGTATGACTTAATATTGTGATTGATAAAGTTATTTTATTATTATCTAAAATAATGGTAACATGAATATGGGACATTATCATATAGTCCATGAGATGCATTGTATGTGATTTATGTGAAAAGTCACAGAAGATGTAAATCACAAGTTCTTTGTAAACTCAGAATTTATAGTTCGTAGTCGGTGATGAAATTGGGCATTTCATCTGCGAAGACTATAACATGTCAATTAAGATGATTTGTCTTGATCATGGAAGTGAAAACTTCTAGTTGATATGTTGATATGTTTTAAGAGTTAAAACATATTGAACAGGACCGCTGTGAGATTTATTGTTCTCCTAATGACTGTTAAATGAATAATAAATCTCACGACTTCTATTTGCATGAACTCTTAATCCTGAGAGAATAATGGACCTGATCATAAAGTGTAGGTTGCTTTGATATATCAGGAGTGAGATCTGAAGTGACGATCAAAACCTCAGTATGTTGGGCAGTCACATTTAGTGTTGATGGAACATATATTCTCAAGATGAAATTCATAGTCTCTTGATGGAGATATAAAATATTCCCTTGAGATAAGTTTAATGGGTTCAGTTATTCAGAGAGTTAGGCCAAACCACTTTAGTAAGAAATTACTAAAGTATATATTTATGTAATTGGATTTCGTAAATATATAATGAATAACTTTAAAGAATTAAACTGGGCACTCAAGGATAAGATGTAGTAATTTACAAAGTGGCAGTCTAAATTTATGACTTTGTGTTACTATGAATATTTTATGAAGGGGCTACGTGTATAATAAAGTCTTGGGATATAATTTATTAATAAGGCCTAGAGTGCAATTATATTTATATAGTGGTATTAAATATAATTAATGGTAACTTTGGACTTGTCAAGAGTTGACGGGAAAGCCCAAGGCCCATTGGAGCTAGTGTCTTATTGGTCCCTTTTGGTCCCACTCCAAGCCACACACTAAAGCCCAATTGGAAAGGCCCAATAGGCCAACCCAATTAGATAATCAGTTAGTTATAAAGGGAGAAACATACAGAATTTTTATTAGAAGAGATTAGAAAAGAAAAAGAAACGATGTGTGAGAGAGTGCGAGACACACTTTCATTCTCCTTTTGAAAAACTGATTGAGAGACCACACATCTTGGGGGTAAAGTGGAATTGGAGTGAAAATTAAAAGTGTTCCCAAGTGCTTCTAGTCTTTGTTTTGAATTTCTCCACACCAAGGTATGTCATCTTGTTCTTAAATTCTGAAATTTACATAGTGCACGTTATCAATCATGAATGAAATAGATCCTTATTTGTTGCTTCCGCTATGTGTTTTGTATGAGATACAAAACCAGAATTTTTCCTTCACATTATTATCAAGTCACTGAAGAGTTTTCAAGTTCTCGATCTACAGTAACAAGCGGCCGTACCATATGCTCACATCCTATCCTAAGGTTAACTAGCGGTCGTTCCGTACACCTCGCCATCATAGTTATCAAGTCACTAAAGAGTTTTCAATTTCCTATTCTACAGTGTGTTAAATAGCAGCCATGTCGTATCATCACATCCTATCTTGAGGGTAACTAGTGGTCATGCCATATGCCTCGCCATCATTGTTATCAAGTCACTAAAGAGTTTTCAAGTTCCTAATCTATAGTCGGTTAATAAGCGGCCATCCTATATGCTCACATCCTACCTTAAGGTTAACTAGCATTCGTACCGTACACCTCACCATCATAGTTATCAAGTCACTAAAGAGTTTTCAATTTTCGGATCTATAGTGTTAACTAGCGGCCATGCCGTATCATCACATCCTATCTTGAGGTTAACTGGCGGTCATACCATACACCTCGCCATCATTTTTATCAAGTTGCCGAAGAGTTTTCATGTTCTTGATCTATAGTGGCTCAACTAGCGGCCGTTCCATATGCTCACTTCCAATCTTGAGTACAACTAGGGGCCCTGCCGCACACCTCGCCATCACAGTTTTCTAGTCACTAAAGAGTTTTCAATTTCCTGATCTACGGTGGGTTAGCTAGCGGCCATGCCATATCCTCACATCCGATCCTGAGGTTAACTAGCGATGGTGCCATACACCTCGCCATCACTCCTATTAAGTCACCGAAGAGTTTTGAAGTTCCTTATCTACAATGGGTTAAGAAGCGGCCATGTTGTATGCTATCCTATGTTGAGGTTAACTAGCGGCTGTCCCGTATACCTCGCAATCATAGTTATCTAGTCACTAAAGAGTTTTCAATTTCCTGACCTACCGTGGGTTAACTTGTGGCCATGTCATATCCTCACATCCTATCTTGAGCTTAACTAACGGTCGAGCTATATGACTTGCCATCATTGTTATGAAGTTACTGAAGAGTTTTCAAATTCCTAATCTACAGTGGCTTTACTAGCGGCCATGTCGTATGCTCACTACCCATCCTGAAGTTAATTTGCAACTGTGTCGCACGACTCGCCATCACTGTTATGTAGCCACTAAAGAGATTTGAATTTCTTAATCATGAGTGGGTTAACTAGTGGTCGTGTCGTACGCCTTGCCATCATAGTTTTCAAAACACTAAAGAGATTTCAATTTCCTAATCTACAGTGGGTTAACTAGCAGTCATGCTGGATGCTCACATCCTATCTTAAGGTCAACTAGCGGTCATGCCGTACACCTCATCATCACAGTTTTCAAGCCGCTAAACAATTTTCAATTTCCTGATCTACTGTTGGTTAACTTGCGGCCTTATCGTATCCTGACATCCTATCCTAAGGTAAACTGGCGGTTGTGTCGTACGCCTCGCCATCATTGTTATCAAGTCATCAAAGAGTTTTCAAGATCCTGATCTATAGTGGGTTAACTAATGACCGAGCCGTATGCTCACTTTCTATCTTAAGGTTAACTAGCACCTGTGTCGCATGCCTCGCCATCACAGTTATCAAGTCACAAAAGAGTTTTCAATTTCCTAATTTACAATGTGTTAACTAGCAGACATGTCGTATGATCACATCCTATCTTGAGGTTCACTAGCGGGTCATGTCATACGACTCGCCATCACTGTTATCAAGTCATCAAAGAGTTTTCAAGTTCCTGATCTACAGTGGGTTAACTAGCGGTCGTGCCATACACTTACATCCTATCTTGAGGTCAACTAGCTGGCGTGTCATACCCCTCGCCTTTATAGCTATCAAGTCACCAAAGAGATTTCAAGTTCCTGATCTACAATGGCTTAACTAGCGACAGTGCCGTATGCTCACTTCCTATCTTAAGGTTAAGTAGCGACCGTGCCGCAAGCCTCGCCATAATAGTTATCAAGTCACTAAAGAGTTTTCAATTTCGTAATTTACAATGGGTTAACTAGCGGCCGAGCCATATGCTCACATCTTATCTTGAGGTTAACTAGCTGTCGTGTTGTACGACTCGCCATCATAGTTATCAAGTCTCCAAAGAATTTTCAAGTTCCAGATCTATAGTGGGTTAACTAGCGGCTGTGTCATATGCGCACATCCTATCTTGAGGTTAACAAGTGGACGTGCCATTTGCCTCGCCATCACTGTTATCAAGTCATGAAAGAGTTTTCATGTTCCTGATCTACAGTGGCCTAACTAGCAACTGTGCCGTATACCCACATCCTATCTTGAGGTTAACTAGGGGATGTGCCGCACAACTCGCCATCACAGTTATCAAGTCAATAAAGAGTTTTCAATTTCCTGATCTACAGTGGGTTAGCTAACGGCCTTGCCATATCCTCACATCCTATCCTGAGGATAACTAGTGGCCGTGCCATACGCCTTGCCATCCTTGTTATCAAGTCACCGAAGAGTTTTCAAGTTCCTGATCTACAATGGGTTAAGAAGCGACCGTGGCGTATGCACACATCCTATCTTGAGGTTAACTAGTGGTTGTGTCGTACACCTCGCCATCAAAGTTATCAAGTCACTAAAGAGTTTTCAATTTCGTGATCTACAGTGTGTTAACTAGTGGCCATGCCCTATCATCACATCCAATCCTGAGATTACTGGCGGCCATGCCATATGCCTCACCATCATTGTTATCAAGTCGCTGAAGAGTTTTCTTGTTCTTGATCTACAGTGGCTTAACTAGCAACCATGCCATATGCTCACTTCCTATCTTGAGGTTAACTAGAGGCCCTGCTGCACACCTCGCCATCACAGTTATCAAGTCACTAAAGAGTTTTCAATTTCTAAATTTATGGGGGGTTAGCTAGCGGCCATGCCATATCCTTACATCCGATCCTGAGGTTAACTAAAGGTGGTGCCATACACCTCGATGAGTTTTCAAGTCACCGATCCTTACATCATTGCTATCAAGTCACCGATGAGTTTTCAAGGTCCTTATCTACAGTGGGTTTAGAAGTGGCCACGTCGTATGCTCACATCCTATGTTGAGGTTAACTAGTGGCCATCCCGTATACCTCGCCATCACAGTTATCAAGTCACTAAAGAGTTTTCAATTTCCTAATCTACCGTGGGTTAACTTGTGGCCATGCCGTATCCTCACACTGTATCCTGAGCTTAACTAACTTTCGTGCCATACGACTTGCCATCATTGTTATGAAGTTACTGAAGAGTTTTCAAATTCCTGATCTATAGTGGCTTAACTAGCAGCCATGTTGTATGCTCTCTTCCAATCCTGAGGTTAATTTGCAGCAGTGCCGCACAACTCACCATTACTATTATCAAGCCACTAAAAAGATTTCAATTTCTTAATCTACAGTGGGTTAACTAGTGGTCGTGTCGTACGCCTTGCCATCATAATTATCAAAACACTAAAGAGATTTCAATTTCTTGATCTACAGTGGATTAACTAGCCGCCATGCTAGATGCACAAGTCCTATCTTGAGGTCAACTAGCGGCTATGCCGTACACCTCACCATCAAAGTTTTCAAGCCACTAAACAGTTTTCAATTTCCTGATCTACCGTGGGTTAACTTGGAGCCTTGCCGTATCCTCATATCCTATCCTAAGGTAAACTAGCGTTTATGCCATACTCCTCGCCATCATTGCTATCAAGTCACCGAAGATTTTTCATGTTCCTGATTTACAGTGGCTTACCTAGAGGCCGTGTTGTAAGCCCACTTCCTATCTTTAGGTTAACTAGGGGCCGTACTGCGCACGTTGCCATCTCAGTTATTAAGTCACTTGTGGGTTTTCAATTTCCTCATCTACAGTGGGTTAGCTAGTGGCCATGCCATCTCCTCACATCCTATCCTGAGGTTAACTAGGGGTCGTGCCATACACCTCGCCATCATTGCTATCAAGTACCGAAGAGTTTTGAAATTCCTGATCTACAGTGGGTTAACAAGCGGCCGTGCCGTACACCTCACTATCATAGTTATAAAGTCACTAAAGAGTTTTCAATTTCCTAATCTACAGTGTGTTAACTAACGGCCATGCCGTATCATTACATCCTATCCTAAGGTTAACTAACGGTCGTGCCAGACACCTCGCCATCATTGTTATCAAGTCACTGAAGGGTTTTCAAGTTCCTGATCTACTGTGGGTTTAATAGCGACCGTGCCATATGCTCACATCTTATCTTGAGGTTAACTAGCAGGCGTGTCGTACACCTCGCCATCAAAGCTATCATGTCACCAATGAGATTTCAAGTTCTTGATCTATAGCGGCTTAACTAGCGGCCGTGCCGTATACTCACTTCCTATCTTAAGGTTTACTTGCGGCCTTGCCGCACACCTTGCCATCATAGTTATCACGTCACTTAATAGTTTTCAATTTCCTAAGTTACAATGGGTTAACTAGGGAACGTACCATATGCTAACATCCTATCTTAAGGTTAACTAGCCGTCGTGCCATACGACTCACCATCACAGTTATCAAGTCACCAAAGAATCATCAAGTTCTTGATCTACAGAGGGTTAATTAGCGGTCGTGTCGTATGCTCACATCCTCTCCTGAGGTTAACTAGCGGCTATGCCGCACGCCTCGCCATCACATTTATCAAGTCACTAAAGAGTTTTCTTGTTCCTGATCTACATTGGCTTAACTAGCGGCCGTGCCGTATGCTCACTTCCTATCTTAAGCTTAACTAGTGGCTGTGTCGTACGCCTCGCCATCATAGTTATTAAGTCCCTAAAGAGTTTTCAATTTGCTAATCTATAATGGGTTAGCTAGCGGCCATGCCGTATCCTCACATCCTATCCTGAGGTTAATTAGCGGCCGCACCATACGCCTTGCCATCACACAACTTTCAAGTGTTAGGATGTGTGCCCTTAAATCCTATTGTATGATGCTATGTATGTTATTATTTATGACATTATGTATGACTTAATGTTGTGTTTAATAAAGTTGTTCTATTATTATCTAAAATAATGGTAACATGAATATTGGGACATTATCATATAGTCCATGAGATGCATTGTATGTGATTTAGTCATAGAAGATGTAAATCACAAGTTCCTTGTAAACTCGAAATTTAGTTCGTAGTCGGTGATGAAATTGGGCATTTCATCTGCGAAGACTATAACATATCAACTTAGATGATTTGTCTTGATCATGGAAATGGAGATTTCTAGTTGATATGTTGATATGTTTTAAGAGTTAAAACATATTGAACTGGACCGGTGTGAGATTTATTATTCTCCTAACGACTGTCAAATGAATAATAAACTCACGACTTGTATTTACATGAACTCTTAATCCTGAGAGAATAATGGACTTGATCATGAGACGTAGGTTGCTTTGATATACCAGGAGTGAGATCTAAAGTTACGGTCAAAATCTCAATATGTTGGGCAACCACATTTAATGTTGATGGAACATATATTCTCAAGATGGAATTCATAGTCTCTTAACGGAGATACAAAATATTCCCTTGAGATAAGTTTAATGGGTTTGTTATTCAGAATGTTAGGCCTAACTACTCTAGTAAATTGTTGCTAGAGTATATATTTATGAATTTGGATTTCATAAATATATGATGAATAACTTAAAGGATTAAACCGGGTACTCATGGAGAAGATGTAGTAATTTACAAAGTGGCAGTCTACATTCATGACTTTGTGTTACTACGAATATTTTATGAAGGGGTTGCATGTACAATAAAGTCTTGGGATATAATTTATAAATAAGGCCTAGAGTGCAACTATATCTATATAGTGGTATTAAATATAGTTAATGGTAACTTTAGACTTGTCAAGAGCTGACAAAAAAGCCCAAGGCCCATTGGAGCTAGTGTCTTATTAGTCCCTTTTGGTCCCACTCCAAGCCACACACTTAAGCCCAATTGGAAAGGCCCAAAAGGGTAGCCCAATTAGATAATCAGTTATAAGGAGAGAAACATATAAAATTTTAATATATGAAAAAGAGAAACATCATTGTGAAGTGGTGTGTATGTGAAAGTAAGACACTCTATCATTCTCCCTTTGAAATTGATTGAGAGACCACACATCTTGGGCGTTAATGGAATTGGAGTGAAGATTGAAAGTGTTCCCAAGTGCTTCTGATCTTCGGTTTCGAAATTCACCGCTCCAAGGTACACTCTCTTGTTCTATATTCTGAAACTTACATAGTATATGTTAACTGATGGGGGACGAAGACGTTGACCATCCCTAGACGGTCATCACCTCGGCAGCCGTCCAGGAGTTATCCTCAGAACGAGGGTAACGGGCAAGGCCGTCCTGAGGATGACGGCGAAGCTCCATCCCTCGTCCATGGGATGCGCACAGCTTATCCCGAGAGGGCTCGTCCACATAAAGACTTGTGGACAAGGATGCTATTGGGATTATCAGGCACACTCGACGAAGGAATTCCAGGACGAGGATATCATACTTAGGAAAATCTCCGAATATAATATGATAATCCCTTATCCTACGCATAACTGTCATATATCCGTTGTGAAATAGAAATGTAACTCTTAAACGGTTATGGCAGTTACATTCAATCCTTTTTCCTCCTCAAATCTAGGGGAGGTTCCAGTATTCAATAACCATCTATGGGAACGCTATATAAACACTGATTCTGACAAAACAAAGGTACGTGAAACTTACTCCAAAAAAGTTGGAACTTCAAGAATAATAGAGAGAAAAACTAACTTTGCCATCGGAGGGTTTTTGGCCGGCAGCCCCGATCGCCTTTTGATTCGCTTTTCTTTTTCTTTAGGCCGCAGAGGGAGCAAGTGGTTCTTTCAAGTCCGAAGCATCCAGCCCCTTGCGATCATATTGCAACTTTCAAGACGACTATGCACCTACAAGGAGTCCCGGATGAGATTATGTGCAGAGCTTTTCCCACCACACTTAAGGGACCGGCACGAGTGTGGTTCGGTAAGATACCCCCAAACTCGGTGGGATCCTTTGAAGAGTTGAATAAGTTGTTTGTCAACAATTTCATTGGAGGACAGCGTCACAAGCGTTCCTCCTCCAGCTTACTGACCATAGAGCAAGGGGAAAATGAGAGTTTGCGATCCTTCATCACCCGTTTTAATAGGGAGGCCCTAACGGTGGACGAGATGGATGACAAGCTATTTCTGGCCGCTTTCCACAATAGGGTCAATTCTGACTTGTTCATTCATAAGCTCTACGAGCAGGAACCGCAGACCATGGCCGATCTTGTCCATTCGGCCCAGAATTTTATGAACGCTGAGGACGCTATCATAGCCAAGAAGAGAAAAAGGGCAGAACGTTCAGAAGCGGGTCACCATCGTTATTCGAATCAAGGACCTCGTCCAAAGAAAGCTCGGGTAGACGAGAGGAAAGATAAGGATGGTAAGAAGGCAAGTTCCTCCGTGAGGAATCAGCAATACACGCCCCTGACTATGCCACTAGAGCAGGTTCTTATGCAGATCAAGGATGATCCGTCCTTGAAGTAGCCGGACAAAATGAAGGGAGACCCCAACAAGCGTAATAGGAGCAAGTACTGCCGTTTTCACAGGGACCATGGGCATGATATGGACGAATGCTTCGACTTGAAGCAGCAGATAGAAAATCTCATTAGACAGGGAAAATTGAGGAACTTCCTTGGACGAGACCAGAGAGATGAGAAAATGAAGGCCAAGGTGGAAGAATCATCACGCCCCCCACTAGGTGAAATAAGGGTAATTGTAGGAGGAAACTCGACGGCGCAGTCATCCAAGTCAAGGAAGACATACCTGAAGGTGGTGCAGAACATCCAACTATCTGGACGACCTCCTAGGACGAGGGAGGTAGACCAACAGGCTGTTACGTTCACGGACGAGGAGGCAGGACGAATTCACCACCCTCACGATGACGCGATAGTCATCACCCTACTCATCCAACTATCTGAATTAATGAATGAGTTAGTGGTGGCGGAAGGCATCCTTGGTACTTCTAGTGTTGAAGCCAATGTGGGTGAAGCTTCTACTTCTCAGCCTAAGTCGAAAGGCAAGGGTAAGAAGAAGAAGAAGAAGGACTTCACTAAGTAAGAAGGTAAGCAAATTGCCTTATGGGTTGCTAACAAAGGAAAGAAGCTCAAAGGAAAGTGTTTCCATTGTGGTGGGAAAGGACATTGGAAGAGAAACTGTCCAAAGTTTAAGGCTGCCAAGAATAAGGGTATGAAAACTTCCTTTCTTCTTGAAATATGTTTGGTACAGAATCCCACGGATTCCTGGTGTGTGGATTCATCTTGTACTAATCCTATTGTTAGGATGTGTGCCCTTGCCTTAAAATACATAGCATCATACAATAGGATTTAAGAGCACACATCCTAACAATCTCCCACTTGCCCTAATCTAACTCCCATCTCCTCCAAATGTGACTCAAAATTCCTTTGGGGCAAGGCTTTGGTAAAGGGATCCGCTAGATTCTTTGCACCATCAATCTTTACTACTATCACATCTCCACGAGCAACAATGTCTCGAATGATGTGATACTTTCTCTCTATGTGCTTCCCTTTCTTGTGATTCCTTGGATCCTTGGATTGTGCAACTGCTCCACTATTGTCGCAGAACAATGTAATAGGAACTTGCTCAATTCTCATAACACCAAGATCAGAAAGGAATTTCTTGAGCCAAACAGCCTCCTTAGCTGCCTCACAAGCAGCAACATATTCAGCTTTCATGGTGGAGTCAGCAATATAAGATTACTTAACACTCCTCCAACTTATGGCTCCACCTCCCAATGTGAAAACACATCCCGAGGTGGATTTTCTGAAATCTAGATCTAACTGAAAATCTGAATCTGTATAGCCAATGGGAATCAAATCCTCACACCGGTAAACAAGCATATAATCCTTCGATCTCCTTAGATACTTGAGAATATGCTTTATAGCTTGCCAATGTTTTGGTCTTGGATTTGATTGATATCGGCTGACCATGCCAACTGAATAACAAATATCCGGTCTAGTACAAAGCATGACATACATGAGACTTCCCACAGCAAAAGCATAAGGAATCTGTCTCATCATGTTTTCTTCCTCTTGAGTCTTAGACCTTTGGTCATCAGACAGAGGAACTCCATGTCTAAAAGGAAGTAATCATTTCTTGGAGTTTTACATGCGAAACCGTTCTAAAACCTTATCTATATATCCAGCTTGTGACAAACCTAACATCATATTCTTTCGATCTCGCCAAAGCTTGATCCCTAGAATATAGTTAGCTTCGCCCAAGTCCTTCATATCAAATTGACTTGACAACCAAACTTTTACAGATGACATTACTCTTACATAATTTCCAATGAGTAGAATGTCATTAACATAAAGTACTAGGAACATTACTACTTTATCTTGACGTCTTTTGTACACACATGGTTCATCAAGATTTTGTTCAAAACCAAATGACTTGATTGCTTGATCAAATCTGATGTTCCATGACCTAGATGCTTTCTTAAGTCCATAAATGGACTTTTTCAACTTGCATACCATATGCTCTTGGTTCTTTTCTATGAAACCTTCCGGTTGCAACATATAGATTTCTTCTTCAAGATTGCCATTAAGAAATGCAGTCTTGACATCTATTTGCCAAATCTCATAATCATAATGAGCAGCAATAGATAAGAGAATTCTGATGGATTTAAGCATGGCTACTGGCAAAAATGTTTCATCATAGTCAATGCCTTTTTTTTGTGTATACCCTTTCGCCACTAGTCTTGCTTTAAAGGTTTCAACCTTTCCATCTATCCCTCTCTTCCTCTTGTAAACCCATTTGCAACCAACGGGTTTAATGCCATTAGGTGCCTCTACAAGATCCCAAACTTGATTGGAATACATGGTATCTAATTCAAATTTCACAGCTTGGACCCAATGATGTGCATATATATCATTTATTGCTTCATCATAAGTGTAAGGATCTAATTCAGCCTCTTCTGAGATAGCTTCATAAGTTTCTCCCAAACCTATAAATCTCACAGGAGGCCGAACAATTCTCCCACTACGACGAGGCACCAGTGTACTAGACATCTCATGAATAGTATCTTGTGGTGTATCCAATACAACCACATCATCCCTAGATTCATTCATTGGTCGTTTAACTACAGGTTCATTCATTTCAGCTAAGACAACTCTACTTCTAGGAGTAAAATTATTCATATAGTCATTTTCCAAGAATTTGGCATTTGTGCTAAAAAACACTTTATTATCCTTATGACTATAGAATAATCCTCCAACTGTTCCTTTTGGATACCCTACAAAGAAAACCACTTCTGTTTTAGACTGTTACTTATCAGACTTTCCATTAAACACATGTGCTGGACAACCCCAAATGTGGAGATGTCTCATACTAGGCTTACGCCTATTCCACAACTCTACAAGTGTTTTAGGAACAGACTTCGAAGGTACTAAATTCAGGAGATTCATTGCAGTACTTAAGGCATATCCCCAAAAAGAAATTGGTAGAGTTGAATAACTCATCATGGATCTAACCATATCTAAAAGAGTCCTATTCCTTCTTTTTGTTACACCATTTTGTTGTGGAGTTCCAGGTGCAGTCAACTGGGATATGATCCCATTTTCAGTCAAGTAATCCTTAAAATCCCCAAGAAGGTATTCGCCACCTCAATCAGATCAAATGGCCTTTATGCGTTTACCCAATTGATTCTCAACTTCAGCCCTAAACTCTTTGAACTTGTAAAAAGCTTCGGACTTCCATTTCATTAGGTACACATAACCAAATCTAGAGTAATCATCAGTGAAAGTAATGAAATACTCATAACCAGCTCTTGCTTGGATTGACATAGGACCACATACATCTGAATGTACTATTTCTAGCAAATCTTGAGCTCTTCTACCTTTTGCATTAAAAGGTCGTTTGGTCATTTTACCTTCCAAACAAGATTCACAAACTGAAAATTCATCATAGTCCATGGGCCCCAAGAGTCCATCTTTGATAAGTCTTTGAATTCTGTTTGAATTAATATGACCCAAACGCGCAAGTGCCAAAGATATGCTTCACTAGTTGAAGGAAACTTTCTCTTTAATGATTTCACAGGTGAATTATTATCTAATTCAGAATTGTATAATTCATGCTTATCAGGAGTTAAAATATAAAGATCATCCACAATATTGCCAGAACAGATAAAAATTTTATCCTTCTTTATTACAACATTGTCTTTCAGGATAATACAATACCCATGTTTACCTAAATAAGTTGCAGAAATTAAATTCCTACGAATATTAGGTACAAACAGATAGTCTTCCAATATTAAAACCCTAGAATCAAAACATAAATTAACAACACCAACAGCTACAACTAGAACTCTACTCCTATTTGCTAAGGTAAGAAACAATTCTCCTTCATTCAGCTTTCTGGTCTCCTGGAACCCTTGCAAAGAATTGCAAATATGATTAGTACAACCAGAATCCACACACCAGGAATCTGTGGGATTCTGTACCAAACATATTTCAAGAAGAAAATAACTTTTCATACCCTTATTCTTGGCAACTTTAAAACTTGGACAATTCCTCTTCCAATGTCCTTTCTCACCACAATGGAAACACTTTCCTTTGGGCCCCTTTCCCTTATTGGCAACTCCCAAGGCAATCTATTTACCCTCTTGCTTAGTGAAGTCCTTCTTCTTCTTCTCCTTACCCTTGCCTTTTGACTTAGGTTGAGAAGTAGAAACTTCACCATCATTGGCTACAACACTAGAAGTACCAAGGATGCCTTTCGCCGCTACCAATTCATTCATCAGTTCAGACAAAGAATAAATCTTTTTGTTCATATTGTAATTCAGTCTGAATTCTTTGAATGATTCCGGTAGTGACTAGAGTATCATATTCACTTGGGATTCTCCATCAATGTCGGCACCTAAAACTTTCAAAGTATTCAGATTAGAGATCATTATAAGACAATGCTCCCTAACTGAAATACCTTCAACCATTTTGGTATTATAAATTTGCCTCATGGTTTCTTGCCTTGCAGAATGGCCTTGCTCACCTAACATCTCCTTCAGACTATGCATAATGTCTGAAGCTTGTTCTACATCCTGCATTTGATGCTGTAGAACATTTGAGATGGATGCTAGGATATAGCACTTGGCCATTTCATTAGTTTCTGCCAACGATCATATTGTTGTTTTTCCTCAGAAGGAGCATCTAATGAAGGAAAGCTAGGACATGGTTGAGTAAGCACATATTTGTGCTCTTCAGCTGTTAAAACAATGACCAAATTTCATTTCCAGTCAACATAGTTGGATCCAGTCAGTTTGTTTTGATTAGGAATAGAAACAAGTGGGCTAAATGATGCCATGATAAAATCTGAAAACAATAAACATGAATATAATAAATAAACTAGACATTATCAATTTAGCATATAAACATATATTATGGAACCTTAATAAAACCATAACATAATATATGCAACGACAACCCAATCCCATATTCAATATCCCTCAGCATAGAATGAACATTAAATACTATGATTGATTAAGAACTATTCTCACTATTAGTGCTATCATGATAATTCTTATCAAACACTAATAATATGCCGTTTAACATTTAGCCTCTAAGTAATAATAGTAAGAACTCAGCATAAAGGATACTATAATACCTAGTCTAGTGTATAACATTGTCTAGAATCATGTGTAGCCATATTTCATCCCTTTAACAGGCTTATTTTGTAGTACCATGATACAAACACCCTCCGCATGGAATGCAAAGCTCGAAGCTAAGACAAGGTGTTTGATCAAACCACTATAAACCAAGAAATTCAAACTTGTAGGACCATGAAATAAATACTCTTCGCATGGAATGCTAAGCTCGTGGCAAAGACAAAGTATATATTTCACACTACCATGAACCAACAATGAAGGCCGTGAGATCCAACCCTTGTATCTCTCTTCCACTAGATGTTTTAAGATGAAGGTTTTTAAATTTAAAACATGCATAAACTAATTACACATTGCCTTACTTTTTATATATGTAAAAACACTTAGGAAAAATTCTGAATCCATAGTCCTCAATCGATCGAGGATGTACCTTGATTGATAGAGAAAAGTTCTGATTGCTCGATCGATCCTCGACAGATTCTCGATCGATCGAGAAAAAGTTCTACGAAGCTTGATCGATTCTCATCAGATCCTCGATCGATCAAGAAAACTTCTGGCAGCTCGATAAATACTCGACAAATTCTCGGTCGATCGAGCATTGCGAATTTCTAATTTTCCAGAATTTTTCTAAGACAATTTTTTTAACGTTTTCATGAACAAAACAACTATCATACGATCATAATGAACAGAAATTGATATCAAAATTGAATTACATTAATGCCATAGCCTTAACGTTCAGTTTAACACACTTAAACTAAAAATTAAACAACATCATAACATCAATATCAGTTTTTATCAATCAATTATTTCAACAACCATGCAGAAAAGAAATTTCTAACAACATGAAACTATTGTCTATAATTCTAAAACTATAAACATGTTAAACAGATACGAAATGAAGACCGCTCTAATACCATTTGATGGAAATATACATGTTTGTAGCGCATATAAAACATACGTAGCAGAAAAATAACGGATTCATTCATAAAAGTTAACATGTACTATATAAGTTTCAGAATGTTAGAACAAGATAGTGTACCTTGGAGCGGTGAATTTCAAAACCGAAGATTAGAAGCACTTGGGAATACTTTCAGTCTTCACTCCAATTCCACTAACGCCCAAGATGTGTGGTCTCTCAATCAGTTCCAAAGGGAAAATGTCAAAGTGTCTAACACTTCTTTACACCACTTCACAATAGTGTTCTTAGAATTCTCTACAGAAAATTATGTATGTTTCTCCCTTTGTATCTAACTGATTATCTAATTGGACGGGCCTTTTGGTGATGGAAATATGGATGTGCGCAGCGGGAAAACAAACGGATCTACTTCATTCATAAAAGTTAACATGTACTATATAAGTTTCAGAATTTGAGAATAAGAGATGTACCTTGGAGCGGTGAATTTCAAAACCGAAGATCAGAAGCACTTGGGAACACTTTCAATCTTCACTCCAATTCCACTAACACCCAAGATGTGTGGTCTCTCAATCAGTTCCAAAGGGAAAATGTCAAAGTGTCTAACACTTACTAACACCACTTCACAATAGTGTTCCTACAAAAATTTTCTCTACAGAAAATTCTGTATGTTTCTCCCTTTGTGTCTCACCGATTATCTAATTGGGCTGGCTTTATGGGCCTTTTCAATAGGGCTTAAGTGTGTGGCTTGGAGTGGGACCAAAAGGGGCCGATAAGACACTAGCTCCAATGGGCCTTGGGCTTTTCTGTCAACTCACACGGTCCAGTTCAATATGTTTTAACTCTTAAAACATATCAACATATCAACTATAAATCTTCATTTTTATGATCAAGACAAATCATCTTAGTTGATATGTTATAGTCTTCGCAGATGAAATGCCCAATTTCATCACCGACTACGAACTAAAATTTTGAGTTTACAAAGAACTTGTGATTTATATCTTCTGTGACTTTTCACATAAATCACATACTATGCATCTCATGGACTATATGATAATGTCTCAATATTCATGTTCCATTATTTTTAGATAATAATAAAACAACTTTATTAAACACAACATTAAGTCATACATAATGTCATAAATAATAACATACATAGCATCATACAATAGGATTTAAGGGCACTAATCCTAACATTTGGGTCTTTCCAATTGGGCTTAAGTGTGTGGCTTGGAGTGTGACCAAAAGGGACAAATAAGACACTATCTCCAATGGGCCTTAGGTTTTTCTATCAACTCTTGACAAGTCCAAAGTTACCATTAACTATATTTAATACCACTATATAAATATAGTTGCACTCTAGGCCTTATTTATAAATTATATCCCAAGACTTTATTGTACATGCAACCCCTTCATAAAATATTTATAGTAACACAAAACCATGAATGTAGACTGCCACTTTGTAAATTACTACATTTTATCTTTGAGTACCCAGTTTAATCCTTTAAATTATTCATCATATATTTAGGAATTCCAATTTCATAAATATATACTCTAGTAACAATTTACTAGAGTAGTTAGGCCTAACATTCTAAATAACAAACCCATTAAACTTATCTCAATGGAATATTTTGTATCTCCGTTAAGAGACTATGAATTCCATCTTGAGAATATATGTTCCATCAACACTAAATGTGGTTGCCCAACATACTGAGGTTTTGATAATTTCTTTAGACCTCACTCCTGATATGTCAAAGCAACCTACACCTCATGACCAGGTCCATTATTCTCTCAGGATTAAGAGTTCGTAAATATAAGTCGTGAGTTTATTATTCATTTGACAATCGTTAGAAGAATAATAAATCTTACACCGGTCTAGTTCAATATGTTTTAACTCTTAAAACATATCAATATATCAACTAGAAATCTCCATTTCCATGATCAAGACAAATCATCTTAGTTGATATGTTATAGTCTTCGCAGATGAAATGCCCAATTTCATCACCGACTACGAACTACAATTCTGAGTTTACAAAGAACTTGTGATTTATATCTTCTGTGACTTTTCACATAAATCACATACTATGCATCTCATGGACTATATGATAATGTCCCAATATTCATGTTACCATTATTTTGGATAATAATAAAACAACTTTACTAAACACAACATTAAGTCATACATAATGTCATACATAATAAAATACATAGCATCATACAATAGGATTTAAGGGCACACAACCTAACAGGGACCACACACATTCAAAAGCCAAACCTTAAAGATCCCATGTATGTTAAGCCCCGAAAGCTGATGCCAAAATCATATTTTTTACTGCCAATCTCCAAAAATTAAGGTTTTATCAAAACAAATGACTGTCCTTGGATAGGTGTTGTGGGGTGCTTAACACCTTCCCCACATGTAACCAAACTTCCGAAGTCAAGAATCAATTGTTTTTGCCATCCACTTTAGATTAGGAAAAATGACCTTTTTCTAAGCCTAGGATTGGTAATAAAATCAACTAGAAACAGGCGACCAATCACACCTTAGAAAAACCCAGTGATTGGTGGTGACTTCACTTATCTTTCGTAATCCCTTAAAACATGGCCCAGAATCCTGCCACACCACCAAAGGTAGAACACCTACCCTCCTCCACCAAGAGAGAGCAAGCACACAAAGCTCCCCGTGAACCACAAAAAAAAGCCATTTCTGAGAGAAGGGCCTCCAACGGCTGGTGGTCGAATGAAGGCTTGACAGTGGTTTCATCGTCCACCCGCAGATGAGGTGTCGACATCTAGGATAGGTTTAAGACTTCAAGAAACATGTTGTTCAAGTCAAGTGTTAAAGCTATGAAGATTTTACCAAGAAACAGGTGAAGAAGAGTTGTTCATTAAATCTCAACAGAAGTCTCGACAGAATCCTTTCTATCGAGATTTAATGTTGAAGCACGACTAAAGCTCGACACAAGCTATTTCTGTCGAGACTTATGAAATCAGAATTTCTAGATCCAATTTTTGGCCTATGAAAGGCAGCAAAATCTCTCAAAAAAGAGATTTGGGTCCTTTTCCAGGGCACCTTTCTTTTTTGGGTAAATGGTGTGAAGTCGCCACTTATTTTTTTATACAAAAAAATAAGAAAAAAAATTAAATACAACTTTACATGACTGAATTGTTCCATTCTCATAGATTGAATAAAAAATAAAAACATGATAAATTGAGTATTACATGGCTTTGGGTCCTAGTTACAAACTACCGAAAATACATGGCTTTTTGTCCTAGTTACAATCTACCCAAAAATAAAAACCTAGGTCTACCTATCTAAAGACACTAAATTCAGAGGCTAGGTTACGCAATGGAAAGTTGTTAGGCACCCATTCCGCCCAGACAAAGTCTGGTCTTCTAGACTTTCATGATACCCCTTTATGCATGATATGAATGGTATGTTGCGTACATGAAACACTTAACTAAACTAAGTCGCATAAATCTATTTATGAATGTGTCGTCTTCTTTGTTAAAAATTCAGCCATTGTTATGATAAAATATTTGGTTTGATTCATTAAAAAGAAACCTAATCTGTTTTTGTATATGTAAAAAAAAAATAGTTTTGGTGAAGAAAAAACCAGATCTGTTTTATTAAGTAAAACAAGATTTTTTTTGGTTTAAAAAATATCAGATTTGTTTTGGGAACAAAAGGAAAAAATTGGTTTTTAGTTTGTATGTAAAAAAATCAGATCCTTTTTGTAGATAAAAAAGTCTAGATTTGTAGAAAGCTTTAAAAAATCGGATCCTTTTTTTATGTGAACTAAAACAAAAAAAGATTTCTTTTTTAGACGAGAACTACACTCATAAAATAAACCTATGCTACTTGCATGAAACAAAACATCACTACTCATGACCTTTTTTATTTCAAAGATCTGCTATGTTAAAAAAAATTCAGATCTACATCTAAAGAATATATAAATCTGTTTTTGTGTTTAAAAAAAAATCCAAATCTGCATCTAAGGAAGATACAAACCAATTTTTTTGTTTTTAAAAAAATTCAGATTTGCATCTAAGGAAGATACAAATCATTTTTTGTTTTCGAAAAGATGTGATAATAAGCAGATTTTTCAAAAGTTTAACAATACATGGCATCCACATTAGAAAATAAAATTTAAAAAAAAATCCAAAGTCTATTCATGCATCATCAAGCAGAACTAATAGAAAAGGTCACAAAAAAAGGAAAAGAAAAACTACCTCTTGCATGGACGGGCTCTTCTTAGTGAAGGAATATTTTAGGGTTCAGAGAAATTTATTCAATTCTCTTTGAAACCTAAAATATCTTGGTTACAAAAAATAAATTAATAAGGCTAGAGCCTCCAGAACGCCTCTAACGCAAGAGAGAAATTAAAAGAAGAGAAGAGTTAGAAATAGGGGAGTCAGAGAGAGTGAAAAAGTGTCCCCCCCCCCCCCCAAAAAAGTGTCCTAAATCTTAAGATGCAGCCTCTATTTATAGAGGTTGGGGGGTTTGAAAAATTAGCTAGATGATCATAATACAAATTGAAACGCGACCTTATCTCTAAAAAATCGAAAAGGATGTGTTTTAACCTAATCCAAGTGTCCTTGGGCCGGGGCCTAAGATTGTTCCAATCGGCACTCCAAAAGTGCCGAATGGCGCTTTTGAGTGCCAGTCCCTCGTTTGAGTTTTGATCCTTTTTGGACTCCTTTTTGAGATTTTTTGAGACGGGACTTGCACTTAGATGCGTTTTCAATCCATATTTTAAAAATTAAACTATTTTTTTAATAATTCAGGTCTTTTCAGCAACAATTATCTTGTAGATAAATACTCTAAAAGTCTTGATTATCCACAATTTTATTGTTATCCAATTATCCCCTTAATTCCTAAGCAAGCTAGCCTATTTTTTACACTAACTAACAACCAATCACAAAATTATTTGATTAATTGTAATTGTCTAGCCAATCAAAATTAATTTAAATTAATCATGTGTGGTTGATTCTACCTAGACACAATGCATGTTGACCATGCAAACTTGATCATGCAATATCTTTCAATCTGACGGTCCGATTTGGAAATCGGGCATACCGTTACAACCATTAGAATCTCAAGATCATTTTTATGATATGCAATGAAAAAATTAATGTATGTAATGCAATCATGAATTTTGGGTATATGAATGGTCACTCTAGTCATCTTCCTTGATTAAATCATGGGCGCAAAATCGAGTGTCTACACGGCCCATGCTGAAATATTTGAATAGGGTTTCTTTTCTCCTAACCCTAGAGATATACTGTTAGGATTAGTGCCCTTAAATCCTATTGTATGATGCTATATATGATATTATGTATGACGTGATGTATGACTTAATATTATAATTGATAAAGTTATTTTATTATTATCTAAAATAATGGTAACATGAATATGGGACATTATCATATAGTCCATGAGATGCATTGTATGTGATTTATGTGAAAAGTCACAAAAGATGTAAATTACAAGTACTTTGTAAACTCAGAATTTATAGTTCGTAGTCGGTGATGAAATTGGGCATTTCATCTGCGAAGACTATAACATGTCAACTAAGATGATTTGTCTTGATCATGGAAGTGAAGACTTCTAGTTGATATGTTGATATGTTTTAAGAGTTAAGACATATTGAACAGGACCGCTGTGAGATTTATTGTTCTCCTAATGACTGTTAAATGAATAATAAATCTCACGACTTCTATTTGCATGAACTCTTAATCCTGAGAGAATAATGGACCTGATCATGAAGTGTAGGTTGCTTTGATATATCAGGAGTGAGATCTGAAGTGACGGTCAAAACCTCAGTATGTTGGGCAGCCACATTTAGTGTTGATGGAACATATATTCTCAAGATGGAATTCATAGTCTCTTAATGGAGATATAAAATATTCCTTTGAGATAAGTTTAATGGTTTCAGTTATTCAGAAAGTTAGGCCTAACTACTTTAGTAAGAAATTACTAAAGTATATATTTATGAAATTGGATTTCATAAATATATAATGAATAACTTTAAAGAATTAAAACGGGTACTCAAGGATAAGATGTAGTAATTTACAAAGTGGCAGTCTACATTTATGACTTTGTGTTACTACAAATATTTTATGAAGAGGTTACGTGTATAATAAAGTCTTAGGATATAATTTATTAATAAGGCCTAGAGTGCAATTATATTTATATAGTGGTATTAAATATAATTAATGGTAACTTTGGACTTGTCAAGAGTTGACGGAAAAGCCCAAGGCCCATTGGAGCTAGTGTCTTATCGTCCCTTTGGTCCCACTCCAAGCCACACACTAAAGTCCAATTGGAAAGGCCTAATAGATTTCACCTAATTAGATAATCGATTAGTTATAAAGGGAGAAACATACGAAATTTTTATTAGATGAGATTAGAAAAGAAAAAGAAACGGTGTGTGAGAGAGTGTGAGACACATTTTCATTCTCCCTTTGAAAACTGATTGAGAGACCACACATCTCGTGGGCGTAAAGTTTGGAATTGGAGTGAAGATTAAAAGTGTTCCCAAGTGCTTCTAATCTTTGTTTTGAATTTTTCCGCACCAAGGTACGCTATTCTTGTTCTTAAATTCGAAATTTAAATAGTGCAGTTATCAACCATAACGAAATATCCTACTACAGCTTCGCTATTGCTCAATTTTATGTGTTTTGTATGAGATACAAAACCAGAATTTTTCCTTCAATTGGTATCAGAGCCAGGTTTTCATATCATGATTGTATAGCGTGTGATTAAATTTTAGAATTTAAGATACAAAACTGTTATCTTTGTGCTTCAATTTTCTGCATCATATAGATATATTGAAGAGGATATAGTTATTGAAATTTCAATAACTGTCATGTGCGCGAACCATCATGGCAGTGGTTCATATTCATTGCATGTTTTGGCTTATTCTCCTTTTGTTTTTGTTCATACGGATTGCATGGATGATAATGCATTGCATGGCTTGGAATTTATCTCAAGGCTTACACTTTGTTTCATGGCTTGGAATTCATTCCATGGCTTGGACTTATGTTGCACGGCTTGGCTTTTCAAGTACTCTTTTGTCTTGTATAAATAATGGCCATGGAAAAGTTGAATCCATCAATAAAGGATTCCTCCCATCCGAAGGTTGTGTGTGTGTGTATATATATATATATATATATAAAGTGTAATACATATATATTACATATATTAATTTGTATATTATATTATATAAAATATAATATGGATTTTTATACGTAATAAGGGTTTTTATTACGTTATATATATTTATATATGTTAATGCTAGTTTAATGAAATTTATTTCTAATGAGATTAGAATTATATTTTTTTTCACGTGTCTAGCATTATTATCATTCTTGATCTTAAAAACCTTTATTTTAAAATATCTAGTGGGAGAGAGATTCAAGGGTTGGATCTCACGGCCTCCATTGTTGGTTCATGCGGAGAGTATTTATTTCATGGTCCTACAAGATTGAATTTCTTGGTTTATAGTGGTTTGATAAACATCTTGTCTTAGCTTCGAGCTTTGCATTCCATGCGGAGGGTGCTTTATCATGGTACTACAAAATAAGCCTGTTAAAGGAATGAAATGTGGTTACACATGATTCTAGACAATGGTATACACTAGACTAAGTATTATAGTATCCTCTATGCTGAGTTCTTACTATTATTACTTAGAGGCTAAATGAAAAACGGCATATTATTAGTGTTTGATAAGAGTTATCATAATAGCACTAATAATGAGAATAGTTCTCAATCAATCATAGTATTTTATGTTCACTCTATGCTGAGGGATATTGAATATGAGATTGGGTTGTCGTTGCATATATTATTTTATGGTTTTATTAAGGTTCCATATTATATGCTTTTATGCTAAATTGATAATGTCCAATTTACTTATTATATTCATATTTATTATTTTCAGATTTTATCATGGTATCATTTAGCCCACTTGTTTCTATTCTTAACCAAAACAAACTGACTGGATCCAACTATGTTGACTGGAAAAGAAATTTGGACATTGTTCTTACTGCTGAAGAGCACAAGTATGTGCTTACTCAACCATGTTCTACCTTTCCTTCATTTGATGCTCCTCTTGAGGAAAAACAGCGATATGATCGTTGGCAGAAATCTAATGAGATGGTCAAGTGCTACATCCTAGCATCTATCTCAAATGTTCTACAGCATCAAATGCAAGATGTAGAACTTGCTTCGGACATAATGCATAGTCTAAAGGAGATGTTTGGTGAGCAAGGCCGTTCTGCAAGGCAAGAAACCATGAGGCAAATTTATAATACCAAAATGGCTGCAGGAAGTTCAGTGAGAGAGCATTGTCTTAGGATGATTGCTAATCTAAACACATTAGAAGTTTTAGGTGCCGACATTGATGGAGAATCCCAAGTGGATATGATACTCCAGTCACTACCATAATCATTCAAGGAATTCAGACTCAATTATAATATGAACAAAAAGATTTATTCTTTTTCTGAATTAATGAATGAGTTAGTGGCGGCGGAAGGCATCCTTGGTACTTCTAGTGTTGAAGCCAATGTGGGTGAAGCTTCTACTTCTCAACCTAAGTCGAAAGGCAAGGGTAAGAAGAAGAAGAAGGAGGAGTTCACTAAGAAAGATGGTAAACAAATAGCCTTAGGGGTTGCCAACAAAGGAAAGAAAACCAAAGGAAAGTGTTTCCATTGTGGTGAGAAAGGACATTGGAAGAGGAATTGTCCAACATTCAATGCTGCCAAGAATAAAGGTATGAAAAGTTCATTTCTTCTTGAAATATGTTTGGTACAGAATCCAACAGATTCCTGGTGTGTGGATTCAGGTTGTACTAATCATATCTGCAATTCTTTGCAGGGGTTCAAGGAGACCAGAAAGTTGAATGAGGGAGAACTATTTCTTACTTTGGCTGATGAGAGCAAGATTCCGGTTGAAGCTGTTGGAGTGTTTAATTTGTGTTTTAAGTCTAGAGTTTTAATATTGGAAGACTGTTTGTATGTACCTAATGTTCTTAGGAATTTAATTTCTGCAACTTACTTAGGTACACACGGATATTGTATTATCCTGAAAGACAATGTTTTAATAAAGAAGGATAAAGTGTTTATCTGTTCTGGCAATATTGTAGATGGTCTTTATATTTTAACTCCTGATAAGCATGAATTATACAATTCTGAATTAGATAGTAGCTCTCATGTAAAATCATTAAAGAGAAAGTTTCCTTCTACTAGTGATGCATATCTATGGCACTTGTGTTTATGTCATATCAATTCAAGTAGGATTCAAAGACTAATCAAAGATGGACTTTTACAGCCCATGGACTTTGATGGTTTTCCAGTTTGCGAATCTTGTTTTAAAGGTAAGATGACCAAACGACCTTTTAATGCAAAAGGTAGAAGAGCACAAGATTTGCTAGAACTAGTACATTCAGATGTATGTGGTCCTATGTCAATCCAAGTAAGAGGTGGCTATGAGTATTTCATTACTTTCATTGATGATTACTCTAGATTTGGTTATGTGTACCTAATGAAACGGAAGTCCGAAACCTTTGAAAAGTTCAAAGAGTTTAGGGCTGAAGTTGAAAATCAATTGGGTAAACACATAAAGGCCATTCAATCTGATCGAGGTGGCGAATACCTTCTTGGTGATTTCAAGGATTACTTGACTGAAAATGGGATTATATCCCGCTGGATCGCACTCGGAACTCCACAACAAAATGGTGTAGCGTAAAGAAGGAATAGGACTCTTTTAGATATGGTTAGGTCCATGTTGAGTTATTCGACTCTACCAATTTCTTTTTGGGGATATGCCTTAAATACTGCAATGTATCTTCTGAATTTAGTACCTTCGAAGTCTATTCCTAAAACACCTGTAGAGTTGTGGAATGGGCGTAAGCCTAGTATGAGACATCTCCACATTTGGGGTTGTCCAGCACATGTGTTGAAAGGAAAGTCTGACAAGTTACAGTCTAAAACAGAAGTGGTATTTTTTGTAGGGTATCCAAAAGGAACAGTTGAAGGTTTATTTTATAGTCATAAGGATAACAAAGTGTTTGTTAGCACAAATGCCAAATTCTTGGAAAATGACTATATGAATAATTTTACACCTAGAAGTAGAGTTGTCTTGGCTGAAATGAATGAACTGATAGTTGAACAACCAATGGATGAAACTAGGGATGATGTGACTGTATTAAATACACCACAAGATACTACTCATGAGATGTCTAGTACACAGGTGCCTCGTCGTAGTGGGAGAATTTTTCAGCCTCCTATAAGATTCATAGGTTTGGGAGAAACTTATGAGGCTATCTCAGAAGAGGCTGAATCGGATCCTTACACTTATGATGAAGCAATGAATGATAGAGATGCACATCATTGGGTCCAAGCTATGAAATCTGAATTGGATTCTATGGATTCCAATCATGTATGGGATCTTGTAAAGGCGCCTAACGGCATTAAACCTGTTGGTTGCAAATGGGTTTACATGAGAAAAAGAGAGATAGATGGAAAGGTTGAAACCTTTAAAGCAAGACTAGTGGCGAAAGGGTATACACAAAAAAAATGTATTGATTATGATGAAACTTTTTCGCCAGTGGCCATACTTAAATCTATCAGAATTCTCTTATCCATTGCTGCTCATTATGATTATGAGATTTGGCAAATGGATGTCAAAACTGCATTTCTTAATGGCAATCTTGAAGAAGAAATATACATGTTGCAACCAGAAGGTTTCATAGCAAAGAACCAAGAGCATATGGTATGCAAGTTGAATAGGTCCATTTATGGACTTAAATAAGCATCTAGGTCATGGAACATCAGATTTGATCAAGCAATCAAGTCATTTGGTTTTGAACAAAATCTTGATGAACCATGTGTGTACAAAAGGCATCGAGACAAAGTAGTAATGTTCCTAGTGCTTTATGTTGATGATATTCTACTCATTGGGAATGATGTAGGAGTAATGTCATCGGTTAAAATTTGGTTGTCAAGCCAATTTGATATAAAGGACTTGGGTGAGGCTAACTTTATTCTAGGGATTAAGCTTTGGCGAGATCGCAAGAATAAGATGTTAGGCTTATCACAAGCTGGATATATAGATAAGGTCCTAGAACGGTTTAGCATGCAAAACTCCAAGAAATGATTTCTTCCTTTTAGACATGGAGATCCTCTGTCTGATGACCAAAGGCCTAAGACTCAAGAGGAAGAAAATATGATGAGACAAGTTCCTTATGCTTCTGCAGTGGGAAGTCTCATGTATGTCATGCTTTGTACTAGACCAGATATTTGTTATTCAGTTGGCATGGTCAGCTGATATCAATCAAATCCAGGACCAAAACATTGGCAAGCTGTAAAGCATATTCTCAAGTATCTTAGGAGAACGAGAGATTATATGCTTGTTTACCATAGTGAGGATTTGATTCCCATTGGCTATACAGATTCAGACTTTTAGTCAAATCTAGATTTCAGAAAATCCACTTCAGGATGTGTTTTCACCTTGGGAGGTGGAGCCATAAGTTGGAGGAGTGTTAAGCAATCTTGTATTGCGGACTCCACCATGGAAGCCGAGTACGTTGCTGCTTGTGAAGTAGCAAAGGAGGCCATTTGGCTCAAGAAATTCCTTTCTGATCTTGGTGTTGTGAGAATGGAGCAAGTTCCCATCACATTATTTTGTGACAATAGTGGAGTGGTTGCACAATCCAAAGATCCAAGGAATCATAAGAAAGGAAAGCACATTGAGAGGAAGTACCACATCATTCGAGACATTGTTGCTCGTGGAGATGTTGTGGTAGCAAAGATTGAAAGTGCAAATAATCTAGCTAATCCCTTTACCAAAGCCTTGCCTCAAAGGACTTTCGAGTCACATTTCGAAGGAATGAGAGTTAGATTAGTACACAATAGTCTTTAGGGCAAGTGGGAGATTGTTAGGATTAGTGCCCTTAAATTCTATTGTATGATGCTATGTATGATATTATGTATGACATTATGTATGACATGATGTATGACTTAATATTGTAATTGATAAAGGTATTTTATTATTATCTAAAATAATGGTAACATGAATATGGGACATTATCATATAGTCCATGAGATGCATTGTATGTGATTTATGTGAAAAGTCACAAAAGATGTAAATCACAAGTTCTTTGTAAACTCAGAATTTATAGTTCGTAGTCGGTGATGAAATTTGGCATTTCATCTGCGAAGACTATAACGTGTCAACTAAGATGATTTGTCTTGATCATGGAAGTGGAGACTTCTAGTTGATATATTGATATGTTTTAAGAGTTAAGACATATTGAACAGGACCGCTGTGAGATTTATTATTCTCCTAATGACCGTCAAATGAATAATAAATCTCACGACTTCTATTTGCATGAACTCTTAATCTTGAGAGAATAATGAACCTGATCATGAAGTATAGGTTACTTTGATATATCAGGAGTGAGATCTGAAGTGACGGTCAAAACCTCAGTATGTTGGACAGCCACATTTAGTGTTGATGGAACATATATTCTCAAGATGGAATTCATAGTCTCTTAATGGAGATATAAAATATTCCCTTGAGATAAGTTTAATGGTTTCAGTTATTCAGAGAGTTAGGCCTAACTACTTTAGTAAGAAATTACTAAAGTATATATTTATGAAATTGGATTTCATAAATATATAATGAATAACTTTAAAGAATTAAACCGGGTACTCAAGGATAAGATGTAGTAATTTACAAAGTGGCAGTCTACATTTATGACTTTGTGTTACTACAAATATTTTATGAAGGGGTTACGTGCATAATAAAGTCTTGGGATATAATTTATTAATAAGGCCTAGAGTGCAATTATATTTATATAGTGGTATTAAATATAATTAATGGTAACTTTGGACTTGTCAAGAGTTGACGGAAAAGCCCAAGGCCCATTGGAGCTAGTGTCTTATTGGTCCCTTTTGGTCCCACTCCAAGCCACACACTAAAGCCCAATTAGAAAGGCCCAATAGGTCAGCCCAATTATATAATCAGTTAGTTATAAAGGGAGAAACATACAGAATTTTTATTAGATGAGATTAGAAAAGAAGAAGAAACGGTGTGTGAGAGAGTGTGAGACACACTTTCATTCTCCCTTTGAAAAACTGATTGAGAGACCACACATCTTGGGCGTAAAGTGGAATTGGAGTGAAGATTAAAAGTGTTCCCAAGTGCTTCTAATCTTTGTTTTGAATTTCTCCACACCAAGGTATGCTATCTTGTTCTTAAATTCTGAAGTTTAAATAATGCACGTTATCAACCATGAATGAAATAGATCCTAGCTCGTTGCTTCCGCTGTGTGTTTTGTATGAGATGCAAAACCAGAATTTTTCCTTCATATATAAGGTTTATTTTAAAGATTTTCAGAAGTAGATTCCAAGAGAATACAAGCGACAAGTGACCTAGTTCATATTCTCTCTGTAGAAGCTACTGCGTCTTTACGCCAAGGGTTTTGTGACCAAGGAGCTTCCTGATCTTTATTGTTGATGAACTGAAGAACTTTGCAGCCAAAAATCCTCTTCAAGTTGGTGAGTGATCTTTATTGTTGATGAACTGAAGAACTTTGCAGCCAAAAATCCTCTTCAAGTTGGTGAGTTAGTCATGTACTAGGATCTGTGAATCATTGGTTAGTCACGTACTGGGATTCGTACATTGAACAGAAAGAGTGCCGCTACAATACAGGTTTAATTGGGTATTGGGGTAAGGGTTCAACTGTAGGTTGGTATTTCGGGATAGGCCATAAGGTTTGGTATTCCTTATACTTGTAACAGCTTGTGATTGATAATAGTGGATTCTTGGGAGTGGTGACTTTTAATTCACCTGGTGGGGTTTTGCATCAACAGTTTTTCCCATTCGTAAACAAATCACCCATGTCAAATTTATTTTCCGCTGCATTTAGTTTAATTGGTGATTTGTTTGTGCTGCCACGCTATTGCATTTAATTTGATATAATTAATTAACTTGGGTAATTAGCTAATTTTCAAGGGGTCAATTCATTTTAACCCAACAATTACTATTAATTCTAGCTTAAGCATCAACTTATAAATACCTCTTAGAACCTAACTCTCAAAAATCAAGTTAAACCCTGATCTCACCTCAAAGAGGTTCCCCAAACACAATATACATATGTCAAACAACATGATTTACATAACCAAGGAGAAATCATTATATTCACGATTATATTCCAATCATATAATGAAGGAAATACCTTCAATTCAAATGCAAGGGTTTAATAATTCATTAGATTTTACAGCTTGTCTACCAAATCCATTTTTTTTTAAATGACATTTTCTAAAAAACCAAATGGCAAAGTATTAACAAGTCATTCTTTGATTTTCTTAGTTGCATTAACATTCTTAATTAACTTTTAAGGGTTGGGCAGCCATAAGGCAGCATAGAACTTAATCACTACAAATACAATTTCGTATAGTCATTTTGGGTTAAACTTTAAACTTAAGACAAAGACTTTAGCTTCAACCAGCACATGCAAATTAATTTCACACTCTTCAAACCTAAATCTTATAAGTTCCAAAACCATATTATTATGACTACTTAACTATGTACCTTCACATTTATCAAAAAAACAAATCTATGTACCTTCACAAATAAATTCTACTTTTCTGATATCGTGTACATATAACATAAAAGCTATTGACTCCATTTATATTACTCTCTATAATTCTACTTTTCTGATTGAATTTATTCAATCATGTGTTGGCTTCATTCTGTTCCAAATTTTCTTGTAATTTAGCAATTAGATACCCTGTATTTAGGTGGGAATTATGTAAAGGTTGTGTGTGAGAGAGTGTGAAGAAAACTCAAGATGTGTGCACTCAAAGGAGTCTCACAACTGGATCTCGCGACTGGCTCGCGATTGGCAAGTCGCCAAAGTGGCACACGTATGAAGCATGCAGGAAGTTGAAGGGTCATGACAGCTGGAGCACTACAGGACAAAAAGTAAAGTCTGGCCTGGTAGTTAACTCGCAGCTCAGACTCGTGACTAGTTCCATCGTGAGGCCAAGTCGCCAGAATGTCCTGTTTGGATGAAAAATGTCTTTTCACATTCCTCACATACCCTGCTATAAATACCCTTATACCCACAAAATGTAGAAAGCTACTAGAGAGAATTTTGAGAGAGAATGATGTAGGACACAATTTACTGTTTAATTATTGTAATTTATTATTTTTGGTATTTTTATGTAAAAACGTTATTTTAGGTTTAGGTGATTTAATTCCTTGTTTTTAGGTGCATTTAATGCTTTTTAGGTCAAATTTGATTCTAGATATGGTAAGGTATCAATTAGGAGTTATTTTAGAATATATTTTCTTGTCTGTCAAGTTTTATGGAGCCCTAAAATAGGCCCTTAAGTCTGTAAACGTTTTTCATATAATATTATTGAATAAAAATCAGAAAAGGTGAGGCTTTGCTCTTCTTTTGGTTCTTCAAGAACTGTGAACTTATCAGGGATTCTTCCTTGTGGCGTTCAAACTTTATACCTTTGGTTCGTGATTCTTTATAATCATTGGGTCAAGGTCAACTTATACCTTTGGTTCGCGTTTCGATTATAAACGTTGGGTCAGGGTTTCTATCATAAATCTGATTTTTAGCTTTCCTGGGTTAAATATTCCAATATTTTTGTTGGGTCTCAAAGCGTGTCGATTGAGGTTCACATCAGAGAAACCCTAGAGAAAACCAAGATTGACTCCTCCACAATCATACACATTTGATTCTCTAAATTCCTGTACTCTCACCCTCTCCATTGACATACCCTTGAGAGGTTCATTAGCCAAATCCTTATCTCACCATACCCATATCAGTGAAGAGGTATTTTGATACTTGGAAGCAGTTCAGAGACGACCAATTCATTTTGTTGATGCAATGGCCTTATTGCAGGATCTGGTAAACTAGAGAATACAAGGTTTGGCGTAACCTTATTGGAGTAAGAAGCTTGGAGGGCTTAGGTGCATTGGGTAGATTAGGCTTGGAGGGTCTATTGCTATTCATGTATCCCAACTTTATTCTCTAGTGGATTATTTGACCGCTTGGAAGGCGGTGGAGAGGTTTTTCGGTGAGTACTTCATGTTTCCAAAGTATTTCATGTTTCCAGCCCTAGATTTTGTGGATTTTGTGTTTTTGTTAAGATTTGAAAACATGATGTATGAATATGGTTTTGATGATGTTTTGTTGAATTTGGTTTATGGGTTTTGTTGATCTTGTAAGTATAATGCCTATTCTACATGTTTTACACGATTGTTCTTCATGGTTGTGCATTATACCATGTTTGTGATGTGTTGTGCATATCATGTTTATGATAAAATGTCTCTTAGCTGTTTTTGTGTGTCCCTTTGGATTCCATGGAATACAAAGGCTGTAGGGGTAATCATGTTTCTTTGATCTTGAAACACCATATGATTATGTGGTTTTCCACTTTTCCCTAGTTTGCACACTTTTGCATTTGATGCACACACACACACACACACACACACACGTTGACATGTTTGAGTGCTTAATATCATGATTCTACCATGTTTTAATACTTTATGTCTTCACATGTCAATTTTGGTAGAATTTTTTTTATTTCTAATTTTAAAGTTTTTTTTAAATGTTAGTTATGTCGATACTAACTTGTTACTAATAAAGTTTGTTATCGTATTTTGTGATATGTTTTGTGGTACTTGCTGCTTTGTTTTTATAGATGACTCCAAAGAAGAAAACCACTGCACAACGTGCTGACAAGAGGAAGAAAATGGACAATACTCGATTTCGCTCCACCCAACACTTTGAGCTATACAATCGGCAATTTGAGAGGGCTCCAATCATCCATGAGCGGTTTGTGGACCTTGTCGATCTAAAGGACTCCTTCATCCCAAGTTGCTTGGAAGAGAGGGGTTGGGAAAAGCTTCTTGGTGATCTCCCCAGGGTTTGTAAACCATTAATTCGGGAATTCTATACCAATGCCATAGTACGAGAGGATGTCATAGTTGTTGGGTTAGAGGCCATGAATTCACCATTGAAGTGGAGGACGTTGATGAGGTTCTTGGATTTAGAGATGTGGAACATGACTTCACTCACTTCAAGGACATAATGCTCTCCATAAAAATGGTTCAGTCGCATATTGGTGGAGTTAGAGAAAGGAGATGCCTCAACACATCTGCTTTCACAGCAGATTCACGATGTCTCACATACATCATGATGTTCAATCTCACATTCAAAGAAGATGACCACCATCAACAATGCTAGAGCCATCTTCCTCATAGAGATTTGGGAGAATATCTACATTAACACCAGTGCTTATGCATTCAACTGATGGAAATATGCATGTGTTCAGCGGAAAAATAACGAATCTACTTCATTCATAAAAGTTAACATGTACTATATAAGTTTCAGAATTTAAGAACAAGAGAGTGTACCTTGGAGCGGTGAATTTCAAAACCGAAGATCAAAATCGCTTGGGTACACTTTCAATCTTCACTCCAATTCCACTAACACCCAAGTTGTGTGGTCTCTCAATCAGTTTCAAAGGGAGAAATGTCAAAGTGTCTAACACTTCTTAAACCACTTCACAATAGTGCTCTTACAAAATTCTCTACAAAAAATTCTATATGTTTCTCTCTTTGTATCTAACCGATTATCTAATTGGGTTGGCCTTTTGGGCCTTTCCAATTCAGCTTAAGTGTGTGGCTTGGAGTGGGACCAAAAGGGACCAATAAGACACTAGCTCCAATGGGCCTTGGGCTTTTCTATCAACTCTTGACAAGTCCAAAGTTACCATTAACTATATTTAATACCACTATATAAATATAGTTGCACTCTAGGCCTTATCTATAAATTATATTCGAAGACTTTATTATACATGCAACTCCTTCATAAAATATTCGTAGTAACACAAAGTCATAAATGTAGACTGTCACTTTGTAAATTACTACATCTTATCCTTGAGTACCCGGTTTAATCCTTTAAGTTATTCATCATATATTTATGAAATACAATCTCATAAATATATACTCTAGTAACTATTTACTAAAGTAGTTAGGCCTAACATTCTGAATAACAAACCCATTAAACTTATCTCAAGGGAATATTTTGTATCTTCGTTAAGAGACTATGAATTTCATCTTGAGAATATATGTTCCATCAACATTAAATGTAGTTGCCCAACATACTGAGGTTTTGACCGTAACTCTAGATCTCACTCCTGATATATCAAAGCAACCTACACCTGATGATCAAGTCCATTATTCTCTCAGGATTAAAAGTTCATGCAAATATAAGTCGTGAGTTTATTATTCATTTGACAGTCGTTAGGAGAATAATAAATCTCACACCAGTCCAGTTCAATATGGTTTAACTCTTAAAACATATCAATATATCAACTAGAAATCTCTATTTCCATGATCAAAACAAATCATCTCAGTTGATATGTTATAGTCTTCGCAGATGAAATGCCCAATTTCATCACTGACTACGAACTAAAATTCTGAGTTTACAAAGAACTTGTGATTTATATCTTCTGTGACTTTTCACATAAATCACATACTATGCATCTCATGGACTATATGATAATGTCCCAATATTCATGTTACCATTATTTTTAGATAATAACAAAACAACTTTATCAAACACAACATTAAGTCATACATAATGTCATAAATAATAACATACATAGCATCATACAATAGGATTTAAGGGCACTAATCCTAACATCAACATCATTGTCGACGAAACAAGGACATCCTCAAGGGAAAAGCTTATATTCCTTAGTCTAATCATGAGGATCCTTCATGTAAAAGGTGTGAAAACTCCCCAAGATATCAGTCTCATGCCTTCTCCTCCAGCTATCAATGCTCTAACAATAGAAAGGATCAAAGGTCGTCTTCTAGGTGATGAAGAAGAGGTTGATCCCGTACAAGGAGAGCCTATAGACACCGAGATTGAAGCAAAAGGACAACCATCAACCTCTAGAAGTCATGGGAAAATGAGCAGAGCCTCATCTTCAATAGCCCTTCTAGACGCTTTTCAGATCATTCTTGAGAGGATTGACAACTTGAGAGAACTCCAAAATGAGCACTCCAACAAGTTGACCACCATTCAAGACCAAATCAACTTGCTCATAGCCAAGTTTGATAGTTTCACAAACCAGCCTTAGCCCTTTGGCCATTCCGGTCTAAAAGGGGAAGTAGTATGGAGTAGCTCTTGAGGGGGAGCCTTACCTTGAGAGGGAGAACTTTTATAAGTCTTTATAGTTTTTATGGTTTAAGTGTGTTTTCAGTTTCAATTATGGGTTTTCATAGCACTTATTTAAGTACTTTGGTTAGGCTTTTAAGTATTTTATGACTTTAGTACTTGTCTTTTGAAATACTTGACGATGGTGTGTTATGAAGGCTTGAATGTTTTAGCTATTTAAACTATCCTTTATTTTGCGCCTCTGATTTGTAGCTATTTAGTACTTTTAGATTATGTATGCATTTTCTTTAGTACTCCACTCATGTGCCCCTTGTTGGATCTTGTATCCTTGATGCATACCTTAGTGGTATTTCATCGGTTGACTGTTGTACATGCAAATGATACTTTGCATTGAGCTTATTAGCTTGCATGTCCAAACGTTCATTCCTTGTGTGAATGATCATTGTGATCACTATTTATAGTGATTGCTCTTGTTTGGTCAAGTCATGCTTTATTTCTATACTCTTTGTTGCTTGATGATAGCATTGTGCTTGCTCTATATGCATTTCAAGGTTTTTGCCTACAATGATATTATTGTGTTATTGTTTTCAAGTAACTTGTTTGTATGGTTCAAGAGCTTCACAGAATCTAGAGTTAGGTATGAGTGAGTTTTGGCAACTGTTCACAACTCACATTTTTAAGTCTAGAGTCTGTTTTAGGGTTTTGTCATGGAATAGCCAAAGGGGGAGATTGTATGGTTGTATTCATTCAATCATGTATTGGCTTTACTCCGTGCCAAATTTGCTTGTAATTTAACAATTAGATACCCTGTATTTAGGTGGGAATTATGTAAGGGTTGCGTGTAAGAGAGTGTGAAGAAAACTCAAGATGTGTGCACTCAAAGAACTCTTGCGACTGGATCTCACAACTGGCTCGCGAATAGCAAGTCGCCAAAGTGGTACACGTGTGAAGCATGCAAGAGGCTGAAGCGTCACGACAATTGGAGCATCATGGGACAAAGAGTACAATTTGGCTTGGTAGTTAACATGCGACTCAGACTCTCGACTAGTTCCAGTCGTGAGGTTAAGTCACCAGAATGCCCTATTTGGATGAAAAATGTCTTTTCACATTCCTCACATACCCTACTATAAATACCCTTATACCCACGAAATGTAGAGAGCTACTAAAGAGAATTCTAAGAGAAAAACCCTAAAGAAAACCAAGATTGACTCGTTTACAATCTTAGACATTTGATTCTCCAAATTCATTTACTCTCACCCTCTCCATTGACATACCCTTGAGAGGTTCATTAGCCAAATCCTTATCTCACCATACCCATATCAGTGAGGAGGTATTTTGGTACTTGGGAAGCAGTTCAAAGAGGACGAATTCGTTTGGTTGATGCAAAGGGCTTATTACGGGATCTGGTAAGCTAGAAAAGACAAGGTTCGGTGTAACCCTGTTGGAGCAAGAAGCTTGGAGGGCTTAGGTGCATCAGGTAGATTAGGCTTGGAGGGTCTATTGCTATTCATGTATCTCAACTTTATTTTCTAGTGGATTATTTGACCGCTTGGAGGGCGGCGGAGAGATTTTTCGCCGAGTACTTCGGTTTCCTCTTCGATAACACTTCGCCATGTTATCTTTGTGTTTGCATCTCTCTTCCCTTACTCTTTTAATTAATGTTGCATTTGTGATTAATTTTGGTATAGAGTGTTTTGCCAATCTGAGTTTAGCTTATATTCATTATTCCGCACATATATTGTTTGTGTATAAGCTTGTGTTGGTATTTTTGATATTGGGGGTCTAAACGTTCATTGGTGTTTTATATGCTATTTGAACTTTCAAGATGCATATCCAAAAAAGCATAGAAAGAACATCAATGTCACAATATGTCAATTGCATCTAAAATCAATGAAATGTTATTAAAAGATCAATTGATTGAATTGAAAATCATTGAAAGAGGTCTTGAAATAGCTATAAAACTCAAACAACATGGCTGGAAAGGATAGAATGTTAACATAAATCCCTACCAAAGGATCAAATATGAACAATAATCCAATTCAAAATAGGTTTACGGTTTTGATGCATGTAATGTCCAATCTTACATTATGTCTTTAGCAATTGAACTTGCAGCTACTTAAATCATGGAATACTAATAAGGATATTCAAATATTGAATGAAATTGAATCACATTACAAGACAGCCAAGGCTAGCAATTCTACAGAAGTATTACTTACACAAAACTGATAATAGAATCGGTTTGGACTTGGATTGAATATCAAATTGGCACATTTTCTTTAGGCTTATCTCACAAGAGTTCCTTCTATCTCTCTCTTCAAATTTTCTGGTCGAAATGGGTAGCAAAGGAATCATTTTGGTAGCTGAAACAACATAATTGCATGACAAAGTAGATTGAAGCAAGCTAGGTAGAGGTATCGTGTAGTGGGCCTTTATGCATGGGGAAGTAGGAGGAGGTGTGAGGGAAGGCTGGTGGTGTTGTAATAGGAAGCGGATAGTTTAGACTTTATTTGCAAAGTGATCATCAAGTTTCTTCCTAATTGTACTTATTGAAATTTCATGCAACGACACTCATACTTACATTCCACATTATTTAATTAAACTTCTTCTTTTATCTTAATATTCACTTAATATATTATATGATGATCATTAATGAGATAATGTAAGCATACTCAAAGTTGTCAAAATCGAGATCCTACGTAGGATCGTGGGAGGTAGGTGGGATCGTGGATCATAAGATTCTATATTATTTGAGAAAAAAATAAAAAATACACATTGGTATATTAAATAATCACATAAATTATACATTCATTGACATAATTACCATACATCACTACATCTATTTGTAATCATCATATAAAGAGGCCAAAAACCTCAAAACATGACACTCTATTGGGATATTTTTTATTTGGGTCTAACTGACACTCTCTACATTAGAGTGGAAAAACTTAGTCTATTGGGATTTTATTTTTCTTTTGGGTCGAATTGAGTCATGATCAAGTTAAAGAATATTACAAGAAATCAAGGTCATTTGGGATCGTCAGAATCGTATGATTCTACCGATCCTGAAAGATCGTAAAGATCCTTAAAAGATCCAGATCGTTTTGGGCAGGTGGAATCATAAAATAGTAGGATCGTAGGATCCAGATCGGGATTTTAACAACCACAAGCGTACTTAATCATTAGGGTTAGAGGTGCGGGATATTACATATTACATCTAATGTTTTTTGGTTTGAGAACTCTCCTCTCCATGCTATGGAGGCTTGTATTTTGATTTGTCTCATTTACAATTATAAATGGAAATTTGGTTCAATTTCAACAACAACTAAAATTTAAAAAAGAGCAAAAATTATATCTTCTAAGCTACTACATTTGCTTCAGTGAGAGCCACTGTCCAGCAAATGTGTAGGATATTCCTTCAAATTCAACCAATAGGTTGCCTTCTCTTTCTGTTCGATAGGCAGGACCGGCCCAAGGCCTAGGCAAGCTAGGCCTAGGCTTCCCTAGGCCTAAGGCCCCACCCACACAAAAAAAAATCCTTTTAGGGAAAAAGGCCACCCAACTTCCAATTATCCCAAATTTTTATAAAATTATATATACTTTTAAAAGGTTGTGCATTTTTTTATTAGTGATGTTAAAGATACTACAACTTTTACTATTGACTTACAAATTGCCATGTTACTTGAAAGCTTGGATTTGTGCTAAAACACAAGAGCTTGTTTAGACCCCAAATTTTTTTTTATAAAAAAAAAAAAAAAAAAGGCTCAATTGCTTTTACTCTATCTTATCTAAGTGCGGAACAAGAGTAAGTGAAGCACAATCACCGGATCTACTCTAGTGCATATACATGAATAATAATAATAAAAGTAAAGTACAAGAGTAAGGGAAAAGAGATGCAAAGACAAGATAATATCAAGACGTGTTATCGAAGAGTAAACCGAAGAACTCGACGAAAATACTCTTTGCAACCTTCCAAGTCAAAATCAATCCACTAGTGAATAAGATGGAGTACACGAATAACAAAAGACCCTCCAAGCCTAGTCTACCCAATGTACTGAGCCCTCCAAACTCCTGCTACCAATGAACTTCTCTGAGTCTTGTCTTTGCTAGCTTTTCGGATCCTGCAATACCACCTGATGTTGGAAAATCTAGTTTTGCATCTCATACAAAACACACAGTAGAAGCAACAAAAACAGATCTACTTCATTCATGAGAGATAACATGTAACCTTGAATTCTATAACAAATAATTGAAAGCATACCTTGATGCAATGAAATTCAAAACCAAGACTTGAGAATACCTCTAATCTTCATCTCAATTCCACATGGTGCCCAAGAAGTGTGGTCTCTCAATCAATCTTTATGTACGTTGATTCTCAAAGAAAAATCCTTCTTCTTCTCCTTGTAGAGAAAAACTGTTTTCTTCCTTTTCATCATACGTACATACTAACTACCTTAGTAGTTTCTTTATTTAATAACTCTTACTAAATAAAATCTGATTATCTAATTAGGTTAGCCCTTTGGGCCTACCCAATTGGGCTTTAGTTTGTGGCTTGAGATGGGACCAAAGGGAACAAATAAAACTCTAGCTCCAATGGGCCTTAGGCTTTTTTGTCAGCTCTTGACAAGTCCAAAGTTACCATTAATTGTATTTAATACCACTATATAAATATAATTGCACTCTAGGCCTTATTAATAAATTATATCCTAAGGCTCTAATAATATCATTTGACTCCACCATGAAATATCCATAGTGAACAAAGTCATAGTTAACTGTCACTTTGTAAACAACTATTTTATCCTTGAGTACCCGGTTTAATCTTTTAGTTCTTCACATTTATTGAAATCCAATTTCAATAAATATAATCTTTAGTAACACCTTATTAAAGTGGGCGCCCTGAATAACCATTTCTCATTAAACTTATCTCAAGGGGATATTTCTTGTCTCTATAAAAAGAGATTATGGATTCCATCTTGAGAATATGTGTTCCCTCAACACTACGTGTGGTTACCCAACATACTGAGGTTTTGACCATGAATATTAGATCCCACTCCTGATATATCAAAGTAACCTACATTTCATGATCAAGTCCAATGCCCTCTCAGGATTAAGAGTCTATGAAATTAGAAGTCGTGAGATTAATTATTCTGGTGACAGTTGTTGATTGAATAATTAATCTCACAGCGGTCCAGTTCAATATGTCTTAACTCTTAAGACACATTAACACATCAACTAGAAGTCTCAACTTTCATGATCAAGATAAATCATCTTAGTTAATGTGTTATAGTCTTCGCAAATGAAACGCCCAATTTCATCACCGACTACAAACTACATTTTGAGTTTACAAGGAACTTCTGATTTACATCTTCTGTGACTAAATCACATAAATCACATACAATGCATCTCATGGACTATGATAATGTCCCATTAGTTCATTTATAAATAGTCTTATATAATTAAACAATTTAATTATTTATGACATGCCAATAAATTGGATTTTAGGGCACAAATCCTAACACTTAATTGCATCCGCCAAGCTTCACAAGCTTCTTTTGACAAATCCCCAAATCTTACCAAGCTCCAAAACACTCTCTACACTCTGAAAAGTTGTATTTGGGTACAAATCTTCTCTCAAGATATTATAATGGAAGAGGGAAGGAGAAGAGGGTACAATGATTTCTCACTATAGATGAGTAGCCCTCTCTCTAAAAAATGGGTGTTTTGTGTTGTAGGAACCTCTCTAGGGTTTTCTCCCTAAATATGATCTCATTTACTTTTTTGGGTAATGAGGGTATATATAGTATGGGTGAAGGGTAAGAAATTCACACTTAAATCCTTCAAGCGAAGAGTTTAGCAGGTACCTCACGAGATGGCTTGTCTCGCGAAGCATTCACGAAATGCAGTCTGGCACTTGACTCTTCAGCTTCCAGCATGTGCTTCTCACGTGCCCTTTTCGTGGGAACCTTTCTCGCAAACTTCTTGCGAGCTAGTCACGAAACAACACTGGTCTTCATTTCATGCTTGATTCTTCACCAACTTAATACTAACCCCAATACAATAAAATCCCACAAAATACAAGGAAATAAATTAAAGCAATTACAACACTTTTTGTCATGGAATAAAGCCAACATAAAACATATTTGTAAATCACAACTTTACATTACTAATTACAAAAAAGTGATTTAAACATTTGTTAGGTTCTAAAAGTTTAGAACAATAGGCAAACCGTGAGCACAAACTTGTCTGGATATAGATTCCTAGATCTATAGGTTTGATTAGACAATGCCTAAGGTGTTACAAGTCAGAACACAAGAACATACAAGCTGCAGAAAGAAGAATTCAAATTTAGTGAAATTTGACCGATCAAAAATTAGATCCGACCAATTGAAAATCAAAGAATTCAAATTCAGTGAAATCCGATCGATCAAAAATTAGATCCGACCGATCGAAAATAGCAGATATGAAAAACTTCTACAGAATTCTATTTCAACCCAAACTCTACTTAAACATTTTGGGTTTCAAGTGAAACACTTCTAGTATATAAAAGGAAAACCCTAACTATGTTTTCAGAGCTTTTAGAGACTTTTGAAGTGCTCTTGTGAGATCGAAAAGGTATTGTGCCTTCCTCTATCAAAGTCACTACCAGAAATCCTTTTCATATCATTAGATCCGGTAGACTTGAAGTTGCTGGAACAAGATCAACAACTGCTAATGATCTAAACCTTCAAGGGTGGTCTTGGAGTCACAAACTGGAGAGTTTGTGTTACTAAACCTTTGAGTTGGATCTCAAAGTCACAAGTAAGGGTGTTTGTGTTGGTGTAAATCCAAGAAGAGAGGGAGTCTGTGGATTCGGAGCTTGAGCGTGGTCGTGTTAGTAAGTTACTACATGAGGTAGCAATAGATTTAGGATTAAATTTGATTGTAAAAACTTCAATTCTCTTATAGTTGATTTAATTTACCTTGAGGATGGCTAGGTCAAATCCTCCCTAGGTTTTTACCTTGAAACGATTCGTTTCATCGATTTTCCTGGGTCATCATATCGTGATGTTATTTATTTTCTGCTGCTTTGCATGATATGATTTTATTATTGTTTAATCTAGATCTGAATAATAAACCTAATAATCAACTTGGTTAATTAATTAGGTTAAACAATCTGGTTTAAGGAGTCTAAACGAAAAAACATGTGGTATCAGAGCAAGTTAGCTCTTGTTTTAGGTAATCTTACCTAGAGTTGATCATTGATCCCTGCTATCATGGATAAGTTTAAGTTTCTGTCTGCTCATATTTGTGATGATTTGAATAAAAGGACACTACTATTTCTGTTGATCTTGTTGATACCTGTGAAACTCTCCCTAGGGAATTAACTAAATATATGAAAATGGCTAAGAAATTCAAGAAAGAGTTAAAATTGGCTAATCTTGAAAAAGAGGAATTGATTGTGAGAGTAGATGAATCAAATAAAAAGAATGGATTTTTGAGAAATCAAGTTTCCTTTTTAAGATGAAATGGTGAAAAGTTTGGAACAAAAGTTAACTGATTCTGAAGCTAAACTTGAAAATTTGTCTAATTCCAAAATTGATGTTGATGACAGATCTGTTTCTGTTTCTCTTAAGCATAAAGTTGAAAATGTTTATATTCCTCCTTTCAAGAGGAATCATATAGAAAAGGCTTATTGCTAGGTTAGAGAAACGTAAAAGTTCTGATGTAGACACTGAAGTTTCTAAACCAGTGTCTAGACCTACTGGTAGAGTACAAAAGAAATCTGTTTTTGTGCCTACCTATTACCTTTGTGGTGTTGTTGGTCACATTTGTCCTAACTTTTCTTTGCTGAGGAAAAAACCAAAATCTAAGACTAGATTTGCTGTTAGGAATACTAATGTTCCTAAATTTGTTCTTGTTTGTCAGTTTTGTGGTCTGTCTAGTCACATTTGTCCTAACTGTCATAAATTGAAATTTAAGCATTTTGTGTTTTAGTCTAGGATATGTAATGATATTTCTCCTACCATAAGTCCAACTAAATTGTTTCATATGCTTTTGAAAAATTTAAGCTTGCTGGCATGTGAACAGGATTTTAGTCTCTCTGTGTAATCCCTCAAATACACTCTATTCCTCATGGTTTTTCACCTACAAAGCCAAAGACACGTGTTATATGGGTGAGAAAAGACTTGCTAAGGTGAGTGTTGTTTACTTGTCCTTGATATAATTCTTTCAATTATTTTTATACATATTTTCTTTCATTTTTGGGTAGTTTTATTTTCTTAGGTTGTTTTGATTATAAAAAAAAAAAACCAAAAATATTGAAAAAAAAAAATTCAAAAAGACAAATATTTTATTTTGTCTATTTTTTTTTTTTTCTTGAGGATTACATGAATTGTGATATCTCTCTTGATTTAGAGCATGCTTGATATTGTGGAGAAACATAGAAAGTGTGTATTACATAACTAAGTGCATGACTATTTTAAGGTAAATGTAATTTTGTATGTGTATGTACTAGATAGTACATGTACTCATGGGTTAATTAAGAAATTGATATTTCTTGTTGGTGTTCATGCATTGTTTTTTGCATTTTTTTTTTCATTTAGCATAATCTGTGCTTTTTGTTTTTGGTCAAAAATTTTGAAAATACAAAATAAAATAAAATAAAATTATACATCTTCAAGACGTGTAATTGAGGTTGGCCTATGAAATTGCATTTTGTGACTATGTACCTTGTTTAGTTTTGATGAGCTTTATTTTTCTGCGCTTTGCTAGTTTGTGCTATGTAGTGCTTATATTGTGTGAGTTGTTTATGGTTTTAATCACATGCTCTTAATTTTGAAGTCACATTCTTTTGATTGTAAGGACTAAAAAAATCCTAGGAGAAAGGCATAAATAACCATCTCACTACTGTAACTTGCCAATCATGAACACCTGTGTGCAAATCATAAAAATCATACTCGGTAAGGTGTAGCACTTGTACAACAAAGTACTTAAAAAAAGCAAAATGATAATTAGAAAAAGAAAAATGATAAACAAAGGAAAACTATGCTTCAAAAGAAAAAGAAAAAGCAAAATATAATTAAAAAAATTGTGTGGTTGCAAGTGTGCTTTCTAGGAGATGTAGGAGTTATATGATGTAACTCTTTAGGTAATAGTCACTTTCAAATTTATGTGATTGATAATGTAGAAATTGTGCTTGTTTTCTATCTACATATCACCTTGTTAGTACCTCATACACTTACTAGTTGTACACACCACAAGCAAAACTTTGTTAAACTTTGTACATGTGATTGTGTGTTAAGTTTTATGGCCTTCCAAAATTTAACTTCTTGATGTGTTTAATGCATTTTGTGGGAGTGAGGAAAGAAAAGATTGAAGAAATTTGTTAAGGTTTGAATTTTTCATAGAAAAATTTGGTTTCGAAAAACATTTGAAATCATGAACATACATCTCATACCATAAAAACTGTTTTTCAAATGTTTCTGCAGAAAAGTTTTCCAAATTTTTCAAAAAATTCTGTTTCTTAAGGATTTGATTGATCGAGTCTATTTTTTGACTGATCGAAAAGACAAAAGAAAATTTCAGTTTTAAGCTAATACTCTCAAGTTTGCTCAATTCTTGTTTGATTCCTCTCGATCAGTCAAATATGTTTTTAAGTGTTTTTCAATTCCCGGCTCGATATCTTTCGACCGATCGAAACTGGAAAGTTTTTGGTTTTTAGTTTCTTGATCAATCTGTCTTTTCATGTATCATTTTTGTTAGGTTTCGCATGCATTATATTGTTTTCTTTGTCCATCTTACATTTTTGTAGTCATATCTCTCGTTGTTTTTCACAAATAACATGCATACACTTTGCTAAATTGGGTGCTCAACTTAATTTAAAAATTGATTGATTAATTTTTGAGTTTTGTACATTTTAGTATATGCTATTTTTCTTGATGTGTGAACTGCTGAAAATTGGAAATATTTTTTTTGAGATATGGTGGATAATAAATGTGCAAATATTTTCTCTACTATTGAGATTGGTTTATGGGACACATAGTGTCAAGTTTGCATATATTGAAAGAGAGAATATTTTTCTTCATGTGTATCCTCAGCTTTTTTTTTTTTTTTTAAGTCAGGTTTGTGTCATTTTAGTTTTCCTCACCTCCTAAATTTTCCCAAAATTGTTTTTCTCAAAACTTGTGTTGTTTTCCCTATTTTTATTGGGTGAGAAAGCTGTTTTTAAAACCTATGCTATTCTTAGGGGGAGTTGTTGCTCTTAACAGGGGAAGTCGCCTCTATTTTCTATAGAGCTATATTCTTTTATGTTTCCTTGATTCTCTATTATCTCTTCTCCTTTGTTGTGTATGTTTACTGTCTACCTTCTGTTTGGGTTGTCTTTGTCAATATGTGACAAAAAATGGGAGAAATAGATGAAATTTGAAAAGTTAGTTTGATGAAATTGTTTTTGAAAAGAGGAGAAAATAAAAAGTTTTTGATGTATCTAACTTAGGGGGAGAGTTAGTTTTCATATATGTTATTTTTTGTTATTTGTATTTATTTCCACACATGCATTGATGTGCTCTTTTGAGTGTTTCAGAAAAGACTAGTATATTTCGATCAAGAACTTCTACCTCTTCTAGCCACTTCTACGTTAGGAGTCTCAGATTGGGATTTGTGAAGTAATTAGGCATTTTATTGTAATTAAGTTGTTCTTGAATTTGAGCATTTCATTATGTATGTAAATTTTGTCACAGATTGCCAAAGGGGGATATTGTTAGGTACTAAAAATTTAAAACAATTGGCAAACCGTGAGCACAAACTTGTCTAGATATAGATTCCTGGATCTATAGGTTTGATTAGACAATGCTCAAAGTGTTACAAGTCAGAACACAAGAACATACAAACTGTAGAAAGAAGAATTCAAATTCAGTGAAATCTGATCGATCAAAAATAAAAGAATTCAAATTCAGTAAAATTCAACCAATAAAAAATAAGATCTGACCAATCGAAAATCGCAAACATGAAATTTCTGCAGAATTCCATTTTAGCCCAAACACTGCTTAAACGTTTTGGGTTTCAAGTGAAACACTTCTAGTATATAAAAGGAAAACTCTAACTACGTTTTCAAAGCTTTTAGAGACTTTGGAGATGCTCTTATGAAATCAAAAAGGTATTGTGCCTTCCTCTATCAAAGTCACTACTAGAAATCATTCTCATATCATTAGATCCAGTAGACTTGAAGTTGCTGCAACAAGATCAACAACTGCTGATGATCTAAACCTTCAAGGGTAGCCTTGGAGTCACAAACTGGAGAGTTTGTATTGCTAAACCTTTGAGTGGGATCTCAAAGTCACAAGCGAGGGTGCTTGTGTTGGTGTAAATCCAAAAGGAGAAAGAGTCCATGGATTCAGAGCTTGCACGTGGTCGTGTCAGTAAGTTACTACATAAGGTAGCAATAGATTTAAGGTTAAATCTGATTGTGAAAACTTCAATTCTCATATAGTGGATTTAGTTTACCTTGAGGATAGCTAACTCAAATCCTCCCCAGGTTTTTTATCTTGAAACGGTTCGTTTTATCGATTTTCCTAGGTCATCATATCATGGTATTATTTATTTTCCGCTGCTTTGCATGATATGATTTATTATTGTTTAACCTAGATCTGAATAATAAACCTAATAATCAACTTGGTTAATTAATTAGGTTAAACAATCTAGTTTAAGGGGTCTAAATGAACAAACAACATTCATTAGTTAGATTGATGAATTTCATCAATGAGAGTCAATGTCACATCATATTAAGAACATTTTATAGTGCTTTAAGTGCATTTTTCCTTTTCATTTATATTAAGACTCTCAATGTACGAGACCAGTAGAACCCTAACCCAATTGAAACTCTAAAATGTTTCAAAAAATGTTGGGAATGTGTTAAACCATCAATTATAGATTAATTTCCCCTAATAGTTTGAGACTTTAATTTTTGTAAATTGATATCCTACAAAGCCACACACCAAATAATATATATCTCCCTCTCTTAAAAACAAGATATAAAATTAGAAATTAGATTTTAATTTTACTTAACTATGTATCGTTGTATATCCAAAATAAAATATTTTTTAATCATAATATATTTTTATTTCTTTTTATTAATATATATGGTTCAACTATGATATTCAATTCTCTATATGAAATTAACATTATTTTAGTTGATATTATTCATCAAATTATACATTTACTATATCAAATTAACTTAGATTTTTTTTTTTGTTGAGAAAATTCAACCGATGGCGTCCGATTTTGATGATAACTCTTTATCGTCAAACCAAGACACCAATCAGCTTTTGGTGTAGGCAGGGATTAAACCCTAGGATTTTATTTAATTAATATTTATATATTAAAAGTTCCGCATAAATTTTTCGCCTTAGGCCCCAAATAATGTTGGACTGCCCCTGTCAATAGGTCATTTGTCTTGGCTGTAATCAATTCAGCCTTAGTTTGTAACATATTTAAGGTTCTTTTTGTCAAACGGAGGAATTCGAAGGTATGGTTTGTAATAAAAGTTAAATCTCAAAAGTTTTAATATTGTATAAAATAAAATAAATATAATTTATAAATAAATAACTCATTTAGCTTCATTCTATGTTTGCCTATTTTAATTTTCATGAATTCCTTTGCCACCCCACTTCATAGAAATTCAGTGAATATATAGTTGACATGTCCTAAAAATCCCTGCATTTAACTTTTTTCCAATCAGGAGCATTTTCTCTAATGTGGAAGTGGTAGCATCACACATTATTATCATAAAAAAGACAAGCTTCTGTGTGTGTGTGGCTAAAGTCCAATATAAAACATTCAGCAAAAAAAAAAATCAATATAAAACAATTCTTTCAAGACCTTTCTACATCTACCACAGTCCACCAGTTGTTGATCATTTTCATAATCAACCTTGTTATTATCACCGAATTTTTCACTCTCACATGGTATCTCACTTGGATCCTTAGCATTAAAAAAAGACAACAGAAATATGAATTTTTCGATAAAAATTTATATGACTCTAGACTTATTGTTTTACAATATGTTTGACAAAGACTAAAACGTATAGTACTTAATTACACCATATTTAAAAAGGTTCAAGAAACTATTAACACACTAATAAGTTGATGCATTAGGTTAGTGTTAGGTTCTAAATATTTAATCATAAACGTTTTCGTTCTAAATTTGTTGTATGTTGGAAAACCGAGAATAAAAACTTGTCTAGTATAAGATCTTAGTGTCTTTGAAGTGTTTTAAACATTACTCAAGTTAATACAAGTCAAGATTCAAGAACGTATAAGTTACAGAAAGAAGAATAAACTATCAAGCTCGACCGATTGAAGAGAAGCCTCAGTCGATTGAACTGCGATCTGCAGAATTTATTTTGTTGGGAAATTTAGACCCCGGTTGATAGAATTAAAAAGTTTTAAACCCAAGTTGTTAATTAGATTTATTATGCATAAAACTTGTTAAAACAAACAAACATCAATATCATGTCAAAATCATATGCAATGGAAAAGTAAATAAGACAAGGTATGATGACCTAGGAAAACCAATAAAACCAACCAGTTTCACAGTAAAAAACCTGGGGGGAAACCTTCCCGAAAATAAATCCACTATAGTAAAGAGAAGTTTCAGATCTAGTACAAAACCTTTGTCCCTAAACTCTACAATCCCCGTAGATGAACTCATAGTAGAAACCTTCTACCGCTTCAGAACCTCTAAACTCTTCAATATATGAACGCCAGCCTTTGATGCACGGATTCCAGTACGTGACTAACTCCTTTGCACGAATCTCAGTACGTGACTCACTCACCAACTTGAGGAAGAAGAATGTTGGCTGCAAAGTTCTTCACTTCATCAACAATAAAGATCAAGAAGCACTTGGTTACAAAACCCTAAGGCGCAAAAGATGCAGTAGCTTCTTTTAGAGAGAATAAGGCTTCAGTCACCTTTTGCATATGTTTTCCTTGTATTCTCTTATGTGACGGCCTCTAAAATAAGCCTTATATATGTCTAGGGTTGTGAGAAAAGAAACCTTACACAAATACATAAGCATGGGCCGAAAATCAGATCTGAAAATTCTAATTTCTGTAACCTCGCTAGATACCTCGATAGATAGTATCTGTCGAGCCTCATTAAACCTCGATAGATAGCTATCTATCAAGAAGCTGTCGAGCTATCTGTCCGTAGATGTCGAGTTATCTGTCCAGCCTTAGTAAACAGCTTTTCTTCACTTATTTCTTGGTCCAATCTTCATGGTTTTAATACTAGACTTGAACAACATGTTCTTTGAAATATAAAACACATCCTAGATCTACCTAATTACAAGTAAAGTGCGTTTTGTCAAAGGATTAGCCAACTACATAAAATATGTCCTTAATAAAACCACAACAAACAAATGAACATATGAGTGAAGTTATAAATCACTCAACTCATACTCACTTGTTGAATACAATAAAATCTATCCTAGATAAACTCTTGAAAAACTTTGCAAGAAGAAAGTTCATGACAAGTAGACTTTGACAACCTGTATTTCTGAAACACTTTAAACAAAACTCATCAAGGCATCTTTGTGTGAAACAGAAATAATAGATTGCATACAAAGAATAAGAAACATGTGTATAAAGATATAAAAGAAACAACACATGTAGAGATAGGTGAATAAAACATACATCATCACACACACACACACACATATATATATATATATATCAAAGATAAGCACAATGTATGTAAACATGGTCACAAGACCGGTGTACAAGAAGAAGAAGCCAAAAGAAGCTCCTACAACAACAAGGAGATAAACACTCCCCCTAACAAGATGAGCACAATGTATGTAAACATGGTCACAAAACCGGTGTACAAGAATAAGCTAAAAGAAGCTCATACAACAACAAGGAGGTAAACACTCCCCCTAACAAGATGAAACATATCTCCCCCTTACAAGGGCATGTATTTCTACCCCTAACTTGTAGAATCTTAAAAAGAAACCACAATTTCTCCCCCTTTTTGTCATGATTGACAAAGGGTACAAGAAGCTATAAAGCTTCACCCGAGAAACAAAAAGATGATCAAGGATGATTAAGGGGGCACAAAGAATCCATAAAAATGCATGAATGTAATGAAACAATATGCTATGGATGACAAGATAAAAGAAACATGCAAAACATGTGAAAAACTATGCATGCAGAGGATCTCGATGGATCAAGAGGTGTCGAGAAGCTATCGAGCATACCTCGATGGATCGAACAACTATCAAGAAGCTATCGAGGGGACAGGATCTTTCTCGATCGATCCACCTAACTATCGAGAAGTGTCGAGATTACGATAAAAAATCAACTGAATATCTCGACAGATAAGCCAGGTATCGAGAGGTGTCGAGATGGCTTAAAACCAGTTTTTCAAGAAGGGAAAAACACAAATATGAATGCAATCAAACATGCAACTCAGCCAAAAATCCAACCAACATTTTAACCTCTCAAAATCATCTCTCAACAAGAAAAATGCCATGCATTTTGATCCAAAACACACACACACACACTAAACAAGTCTAACCGATTTTATATTTCAAAAACAAGTCAAGACAGTTTAGTAAGCATACATTAACACATGTAAACCTTGTGATGGCCAAATCACATTGTACCTGCACATGTATCAAGAGTAACAAAGAATATTGCGTGTTGTGTGTGAAAAACATTGCAAGATTGTATAAGTGTCTCAATGTTATGACGATTTGAGATATGAGAAAATCACTTTAACTCACACAAAATCATAACTGTTTGATGGGGACTATCACCTTCGAGGTACATCCTATAACTCCCACATCTCCTAGAAAACACGCTTGTAATCATGTTTTAAAGCATTTTGTTCTTTTTGCTTCTTATTTTCTTTGCATACATATTTTTTTTTTTATTAAACAAATCATGCATGGGTATATAAAAGAGAGAAAAGAAATACCCAATTATGTTAAACTTTTTGACATTGTACTTTTGCTATGCCGAAGCATACAGATGTCATGTCATGATTAGAGGGTAACAGTGATGAGATGGTTATTAATGCCTTTCTCTTAGGATTTTCTAGTCCTTCCCATCAAAAAGAGTGATACGAGTGTTAAGTACAAGAGATCACTTAACCTTACTCATCACATACAAAGAGCCATAAAGCTCACTTGCTTAGTTGTGCATAAGGATGCTCATCTAAGCTACAAAAGATACAAATTTTAGAAAACTCTGTTTCAATGGCCATTTTAAGGTTCACAAGAACCAATGTATACATACACACATTGTTTTTGTATTTTTCTGATTTTTCCCTTTTTTATTTTGAAAACAAAACAAAATAAAGACTAAACAACCAAACAAAAACAAACAAACAATCATGAAAGCATGAAAGAAAGATGCATATGCATGAAAGCATGATAGAAAAATGCAGATAAGAAATCAAGCAAAGAGAGTTCTACTTTAGATAGAAAGAATTAAAGCAAATGACAAACAAAAAAGACAATTAAGTCTTAGGCTCCTTTCTCACCCACACAGCACGAGTCTTTGGCCGTGAAGATGAAAAGACACGTGTCCTAGTATGTCTACTAAAGGACATAGAAGAATTAAGATTCTCCTGAAATTGCGTTAAAAAACTCACAGCTTTTAATAACTCTTCAAACAAAGGTGTAGGTCCTTGAGAGGAAACCTGTGACCGTTTGGACACTTGCTTTTGAGGATACAACTTAAAGCAATTAGGATGAATGTGTCCAGAATCACCACAATGATGACAAACATGAGGTCTAACAAAGGATTTAGAATTAGCCAAAATAGTTTTCAATTTCATACCTTTATTACCTTTCTCAGATTGGGGAACAAAGACAGTCCTTGATCCAGAAACCGTGGAAGAGGAGGGACCGGAGGAGACAGCATATCCTAAGCCAGTCTTATCAGAACTAGTCTTTTGAGCACTCAAGACTTCTTCAAGCTTTGCACTAGACATCCTCTCTATTTGAGTTCTAGCTTGACTAAGTTCAACCTCAAGATTCTTGACCTTCTCTTCTAATGAGGTGTTCTCCACAACAAGAGTCTCAACTAACCTTGTAGTTTCATCTAGTTTGACTAATAGATCAGCTTTTTTAGTTTTTACCTCATTAAGCTTTTTTCTATAAAGATGAGAAGTCTTTTAAGATTTTATGAATTCAGTGCATAGCTTATCATAGGCTTCCTAAAAGGTCATCTTCTTGAGTACTTCATCATCAGAAGAATCCTCACTGTCACTAGCACTCTCCACAATCACCTTATCGGTTGAGGCAGCAAAGGCCATAACGTGACTACATTCATCCACATACTCATCAGAAGAGTCATTCTCAGTGTCACTCCAAGTCGCAATCAAACCTTTATCTTCTGACTTCTTGGCCTTTTCCCTCATAAGGTAGTTTGGGCACTCTATCCTCATATGACCAAAACCCTTGCACTCATGGCATTGGATGGGAGGCTTCTCATTCTTACCCTTCCTAGAGGATTTGTATTTCCTAGGAGGTTTACCTTTATCCTTTTTCCTGAATTGAAGAAACTTGATAATCTTATCAGTTATGAAGGTTAGATCCTCATCTTCATCATCATCATCATCTTCACTTTCATCTTCAGAGTCCTCAATCTCTTCATCTATACCCTTAAGAGCCAAATTTTTACTCTTTCCACCTTTTCCCATTAAGCCTAATCCCATCTCATAGGTTTGATAGTTTTCTACAAGCTCAGTCAAAGGAAGTTTATCAATGTCCTTCACTTCTTCAATGGTAGTGATTTTGGCATGGAATCTTTCAGGTAAGGACCTAAGGATTTTTCTAACAATTTTGGATTCTGCTATAGACTCCCCAAGGTTGAAAGCAGAATTCACAATATCCTTGAGTTTAGCATAGAACTCATCAAATGTCTCATCCTCCTTCCTCATTTCTTCAAAACTATTAGTGAGTCTTTGAAGCTTCACAGTCTTTACTGCCTTGGTACCTTCATAGGTGGTCTCCAGAATGGTCCATGCTTCCTTAGCAACTTCCGTGGATGATATTTTCTTGAATTCCTCATTGGTCACCCCACAAAACAAAGCATTCAAGGCCCTACTGTTGAAATTTTCCGCTATGATTGTTGCATCATCCCAATCCACTGGCGATTTCTTTGGCTTAATCCAGCCAACTTCAACAGCTTGCCATACCTGTTCACCGTGAGCTTACAAAAACACTTTCGTACGAACTTTCCAATACGCATAATTAGTGCCATCAAATAAAGGAGGAATCAAAAGAGATTGTCCACAATCCAAGACAACGGGGGTCAAGGATCACACTCAGGAAATTAATCCAATCAGAGTGTACCCACTCTAACACCACTTGTTGGGAAATTTAGACCCCGATTGATAGAATTAACAAGTTTTAAACCCAAGTTATTAATTAGATTTATTATGCATAAAACTTGTTAAAACAAACAAACCTCAATATCATGTCAAAATCATATGCAGTGGAAAAGTAAATAAGATAAGAAATGATGACCCAGGAAAACCAATGAAACCAAATTCACAATAAAAAACCTGGGGGGAAACCTTCCCGAAAAGCAATCCACTATAGTAAAGAGAAGTTTCAGATCTAGTACAAAACCTTTGTCCCTAGACTCTACAATCCCCGTAGATGAACTCATAGCAGAAACCTTCTACCGCTTCAGAACCTCTGAACTCTTCAATATATGAATGCCACCCTTTGATGCACGGATTCCAGTAAGTGACTAACTCCTTTGCACGAATCCCCGTACGTGAAGCACTTGGTTACAAAACCCTAAGGCACAAAAGACGCAGTAGCTTCTTTCAGAGAGAATAAGGCTTTCAGAGAGAATAAGGCTTCGGTCACCTTTTGCATATGTTCTCCTTGTATTCTCTTATGTGACGGTCTCTAAAATAAGCCTTATATATGTCTAGGGTTGTGAGAAAAGAAACCCTACACAAATACAAAAGTATGGGCCGAAAAGATATGAAAATTATGATTTTCGTAACCTCGATAGATACCTCAATAGATAGTATCTGTCGAGCCTTATTAAACCTCGATAGATAGCTATCTGTCAAGCAGCTGTCAAGCTATCTGTCCGCAGGTGTCAAGCTATTTGTCCAGCTTTAGTGAACAGCTTTTCTTCACTTGTTTCTTGGTCCAATCTTCATGGCTTTAATACTAGACTTGAACAACATGTTCTTTGAAGTATAAAATGCATCCTAGATCTACCCAATTACAAGTAAAGTGCGTTTTGTCAAAGGATTAGTCAACTACATAAAATATATCCTTAACATATTTGAAACCCAATAGCCCGCAAAACATTTAGGGTTTGAGTCCAATACTGCTAGGTATAAAAGAAAACCCCTAATACATGCTTTTCAAGTCTTGAGGGTTACTCTTGTAAGATCTGTGAGGTTTTGTACCTTCTAACTCTTTCAAGCATCTACTGAAGATCAAATCCATATTGCTGGTACTGGTGAAGTAAAGTTGCAGTCAAGCCTTCAGCTATCAAGCGTATTGAAAATCAAGACATGAACAGGTGGATCATATGAGAGAAAATCCAAATCAATGAAGTCTGAGGAGTTTAGCGCTCAATTTGGTAACTGTGTTAGATTTATTACAAATTGGTATTCTTGACTATAAATATCAATTTGATATAGTGAATTGTCTTCTTGGGATAGTTGCCCCCAGGTTTTTTACCTTACAACGAGTTGTTTTATTGGTTTTTTTGGGTTATCATATCATTGTGTTATTTAATTTTCTGCTATGTATGATATATTTAATTATTGTCTAACCTAGGCTTGCATAATTAACCTAAGTAACAACTTGGCTAATATATTATGTTAAACAAACTGTGTTTTTTAGGGGTCTAAAACCTAACAAGTGGTATCAGAGTGGGATAGCTCTTGATTAGGTAGTTTTACCTAGAGTTGATCCTTGACCCCTGTTGTCATAGATCGTGGTCACTCAATAGTGATCCCTCCCCACTTTGATGGGAACAACTATGCATATTGGAAGGTAAGGATAAAACCCTTCTTGAAATCTATGAATGAGAAAGTTTGGTTGTTTGTAGAAACTAGTTAGGAAAGACCCGCCACTCCTATGGCTCAATGGACTGATGCTTGAAAGGAAGCAGCTAGCTTTAATAGTAAGACAATGAATGCAATATTCAATACTGTTTTCCTAGAAGAATTCAAAAATATATCTAACGTAGAGTTAGCACATACTGCATGGAATATCTTACAAACTGTGCATGAAGGAACCAAATCTATGAAAATCAATTAATTGCAACAATTACTTCTAGGTTTAAGAGTATCAAAATGGCAGAAGATGAGACTTTAGATGAGTTTTACGCTAAACTTAATGACATAGTAAACTCTGCTTTTAACTTGGGTGAAGTTTATGAGGAACCTAAGATGGTTAGAAAAATCTTAAGATCCGTAACTGAAGACTTTAGGCCCGAAGTCACTGCCATTACTAATGATAGGTCAAGAATGTATTGACCCCTTTAGTAACTTAATCAATTAATTTAGCCAAGTAAAATTAATTAAATTCAATTTCATGCAATAAGCATGGTAGCACAAACAAATCACCAAATAACTAAGTAAAGCGGAAAATAAATTTGACACGGGTGATTTGTTTACGAATAGGAAAAACCACCGTAGCAAAACCCCACCGAATGAATTTAAGGTCACCACTCCCGAGAATCCACTACCATCAAAACAAGCGGTTACAAGTAAAGGAATCCCAGTACCTTATACCAACCTACAATTGAACCCTTACCCAATACAAAATTGGACTTGTAATGTAGTGACAATCTCTCCTTTCAATGCACGGCTCCAAGTACATGACTAACCAATCGATGCACGGATCCAGTACACGGCTTACTCCTTTGCACGAATCCCAGTATGTGACTAACACACCAACTTGAGGAAGATGTTGGCTACAAAGTTCTTCAGTTCATCCCAACGAAGCTCCTTGGTTACAAAACCCTTGGCGCAAAGATGCAGTAGCTTCTTCAATGAAAAGATGAACTAGGGAAAATTGTCTCCAGTCACAATATGCATGAATAATCACTTTGCATCTACTTGCATCCTCTGTGACGGCCTTTAAAATAATCCTTTATATATGTCTAGGGTTGTGAGAAAAGAAACCCTATACAAATAACTTGGATATGCGTGAAAAATAGATCTGAAAATTTGATTTTTGTAAATCTTAATAGCTAGGTTATCTATCGAGTTGTCGTTAAGCATCCAGATAAAACTGCCTTTTAAACCTCGATAGATATAATCTATCGAGATAATTGTTGAGCTTTAAAATACAACACTTTCTCACTTATGTCTTGGACAGATTTGCATGGCTTCAACTCTTGACCTGAACATGTTTCTTGAAGACTTAAATCATCCTAGATCTATCCAATTACAAGTAAAGTGCGTTTTGTCAAAAGATTAGCCAATATACAATAACATATGTTCTAACAAATTCCACATATGTCCTAACAACTGAGAACAAGGATATGGATACAAACCTTGTGAATGAACTAGTTGGATCCCTCCAAACCTATGAGTCTAATTTACCAAAGTCCAACAAGTCCAAATCTATGGTCTTGAAATTAGCAAGTGGTGTTGATGATAATGCTTTAGACTATAAGATTTCTTCTACTGAAATTGCCTATCTTGCTGAACAGTTTAGGAATTTTTTGAAAAATAATAATAAAAGGGCAAGAAACAAAAACTTTGTTGACCATAAGAATGTGAAGAAGAATGAACAACCTAAAGGTGATTCATCTGAAAAACCTAACTTTAACAAAGATAAGGTTGGTCAATCTTCTAGCAACTCTTTAGGCGAACAATATTTTTGGTGTCAAGGTTATGGTCAGTTTAAAGATGAATGTCCTACATACTTGAGGTCTAAGGGTAAAGCAATGGCTGTCACTCTCAGTGACAATGAGGAATCTAACCACGAGTCTGATAGTGATCAAGGAGGTAAGTTCATGGCCTTCACTGCTATTGCTGTAGTAGATGAATCTATTGAGGAAAATATTGAGAGCCCTTTTGACGAGGAACTCTCTAAGAATGCTAACTTGCAAAAAGCTTATAATAAGCTATGCAGTATTGTAGCAAAAGATGCCATAAATGATAACTTATCTTTGAAAAAGATTGACATTCTTGAACATGAAAAGAAAAACCTTTTAGTCAAATTGTTTGATGCTAATGAATTGATCAATGCTGTTAAGATTCAGAACATGACTTCGATTAAAAAGGTTGTGGGACTAGAAACTGAATTGAATGCTGCTAGAGAACAACACGGTAGGACTTCTATTTCTAAGCTTGATAACATATTGAGTGTTCAAAAATCATCATCTGATAAGTCTGGGTTAGTTTATGTTGAGAGTGGCTCTTTTTCTATGTTGACTCAAACTAAATTTGATCCTCTTATGTCTGTGCCTAAACCAGAAGTAAGAGTTCATAAGGAAGAAATTCTAGCCACTAGGATAATCAAGATAGATTTAAGTGACACCAAACCTAAGTAGTATGCTCATCCTATTGCTAAGAAACAACACAAGCCTCAATGATTTTGTAATTTTCATGGTAGAGCTAGGCATACTCACCCTAACTGCTAGCTAGCAAGCAACCAAACAAAAAGTGTTTTTGCCAAAAGCATAAGATACAATGACACTTATTCATGATTTTGGTAAAAGCTCTTAGCCTCTATGCTAATTCTAGAGTTGAACATCAATCTCATTTGTCTAAGAACTCCAATTTCAAGCCTGCATTTAAAACAATGTGGATGCAAAAGACTCATTATAAATGAGCTTGTTTGACATGGTCCTTGTGCTTGATCTCTTGATTCTTTGGACAAAATATTTTGTATAGGATTTAATTTTCTGCATTTCATTCTAGGGTGATTAGGATTTTTTTTTTTAAATAAAAAAAAAAAGTGTATTGCACACCATTTCGTGTGTGATTAAGGATAGCCAATGAAACTTTGTATTCTTGACTATGTACCTTATTTAGCATTGATAAGCTTTGTTTTGCACTTCACTAGTTTGTGCTACTTTATGCTTTATTATTCAAACGATCTTGACTTTTAATGTCACATATTTTGATCACCATTGTAACTCGTCAATCATAAACATCTAAGTGCGAATCATAAAAGGTGTACTTGGTAAGATGTAGCACTTGTACAACAAGAAAAAGGTGTTTAAAAAAGAGTATTTTCTTTTCTCTCTCTTATATACCCATGCATGATATGTATAATTGTGCTTAAAAGCAAAAAGAATCAAAATGCTTTTTAAAATATGATTAAAAGCGGTTTTCTAGGAGATGTGAGAGTTATAGAATGTAACTCTTGAGGTGATAGTCATATTCAAACCAATGTGATCAGTAATGTAGAAAATTTGAGTAAATTCTATTCACATATCACCTATTTTGTGTTTTGTACACTTACTAATTGCACACACTTCACGCAATTCTTGCTAAATCTTGTACATGAGACTGTGTGTGTTGTCTAGTCTGGCCATCTTTAATTGCATATGAATTGATGTGAGAAAATACACTTTTCTTGTTTTGGGTGGAATTTGACAAAAAATAGTTTAGAAGTTTTAAATCGAGTGACTTTTACTTCTTGTTTGTTTTTAAGTTTGAGAACTTGAGTGCAAAATGTGTTTGAAATTTTCTTGATGTGTTCGTGTGCATTTCATGTCATAAAAACTACTTTTGAGCTAGTTTTTTTGCAAAATTTACAGATTTTTCAAAATTAAAAAAAAAAAATTCACTAGTTCAATTGATCGAATTTGATTCTTGATTGATCGAAAATGTCCAAATTTTAGGTCAGAACTCTTTGCCTGGTTCTATTGATGTCTAATCAATGCTCGATTGATTGAAATTTCCCAGAAATCTTTATTGATTGATGCTCGATTCCTCTCGACTGATCGAAATTCAAAATTTTCAAGTTTTAAGGTTTTGACATATCAAACATTAGTTTGTCCTATCATATCATTTTTCTTCAGCTCCTCTCGATTCCTCTTAGAACTTTAAAAAAAAAAATTTTAAATTCTTTTTAGAGTCAAAGCTTCAAGGGTTTTCTCTACACATCTAGTAAGACTCTTTTACCCTTTCTTTTTTTATCAAATTACATCTTTTCATGCATAAATCATTCAAATTGAGGATTTTGAGGATTTTGAGTGTTTTGACTTAAAATGGCAAATGGGTTTTTGTGTATGCAAGATACTACCATGATTCCTGCTTTAATTTCAAAATTTTCATGTTTCTGGAAAATTCTGAAATGAGGGTTTGTGTTCTTGATAAAATTAGGGATTTTGTTTAATTGGGTAAAATTGGTTAAATTTTATCCTTATTATTGATTTATTGATTGTTTATAACATGTTCTATATCTGTTGTGATGATCAATTGCTCAAATTGTGTGTTTTTTTAAAATTAGGATTTATGTTCTTCATTAATTGGGGGTTTTTCATAAAACTCAATTTTGTTGATCAATTTTCAAAATTCTTTGATTTTGAACACCTTAATGCATTAGTTTCATGCATCCTATGAGTATTTGCATCATACATCATGTAGATTTCAAGATTACATTCCTATATCCTGTTTATCTCTCTAATGCAGTCTATCCTTGTTCTTTCTTTGTATTTTTGTTTCTACTCCTCCCTCTTAGAACTTAGAAATGGCTCCTAAAAAAACCACCGCTAAGAGAGTCTCCAAAAGTACCTCCTCTAGAGCATTATTATTGGTGGTGCTAAAAAGCCATATTGCTATTTTTAGCACCACCAATTCTAAAAAGTAAGCTGCAATGGTGGAGCTAAACTTAAAAATTTTAGCTCCTCAACTACATTGCACGGATCTATAGCTATGCACTGTAACAAGAAGCTAAAAAAAATATTATATTTTATTCATTCTCCCCTACCCTAATTTAATTAAATAATATTTTCTCTCTCTCTTTTTCTTTTTTCTATTTCCTCTTCTTCTTCCTATTTCCTCTTCACGGGTCACACCATGTCCATTATTCTCTCCCCCTTTCTTTCTTTCTCTTTTTTTTTCTTTCTTCCTCATTCTTCTTATTGCTCCACGCCGACACCATGGATCACGTTGTTGTGGTGGTGGTGGTTCATACCATGTCCATACCCTTGGTATAGTGGTGAGTTTGGCCTTGGAGCTATATGTGTTGGGCAAATGGGTGGATTGGATAGTATTCACAAGCAAATCAGATGGATGCTATTAGTGATTTTATGGGTCTTGGTGTGAGTTTTTTTACTCAGCAATTTTCAATGTGAGTTTGGGTGGGTGTTGTACTATGCAAATCGGTGGGCTAGGTGGTGTTTGATATGGGTTTGTATGTTTCGTATGGTTTTCCGATCTGTGGTGGTGGTGATTAGGTGGGTTTGTTGCGGTGATGATTTTTTTTTTCCTTTCCTACTGTGGGCTGTGGTTGCCGTGGTGGTGGTGTTGGTTGTGGTTGGTTCCTGAAGTTTGTGAAGATGTTTTTATTATTATTCTAAAGAGTTATATATATTATTTTAATCAAATAGCTAAAAATATAGATTCATTGATGTTGGGTGTATTGTAAAGTGAAGAGATAAATGTTAGGATTGGTGCCCTTAAATCCTATTGTATGATGCTATATATGATATTAAGTATGACATTATGTATGACTTAATATTGTGATTGACAAAGTTGTTTTATTATTATCTAAAATAATGGTAACATGAATATTCAGACATTATCATATAGTCCATAAGATGCACAGTATGTGATTTATGTGAAAAGTCACAAAAGATATAAATCACAAGTTCTTTGTAAACTCAGAATTTTAGTTCGTAGTTGGTGATGAAATTGGGCATTTCATCTGCGAAGACTATAACATATCAACTAAGATGATATGTCTTGATCATGGAAGTGGAGACTTCAAGTTGATATGTTGATATGTTTTAAGAGTTAAAACATATTGAACTGGACCACTGTGAGATTTATTATTCTCCTAACGATTGTTAATTGAATAATAAATCTCACGACTTATATTTATATGAACTCTTAATCCTGAGAGAATAATGGACCTGATCATGAAGCGTAGGTTGCTTTGATATATCAGGAATGAAATCTAAAGTAACAGTCAAAACCTCAGTATGTTGGGCACCCATATTTAGTGTTGATGGAACATATATTCTCAAGATGGAATTTATAGTCTCTAAACGGAGATACAAAATATTCCCTTGAGATAAGTTTAATGGGATTGTTATTCAGAATGTTAGGCCTAACTACTTTAGTATATAGTTACTAAAGTATATATTTATGAAAATAGATTTCATAAATATATGATGAATAACTTAAAGGATTAAATCGGGTACTCAAGGATTAAGATGTAGCAATCTACAAAGTGGTAGTCTACATTTATGACTTTGTGTTACTACGAATATTTTATGAAGAGGTTGCATGTACAATAAAGTCTTGGGATATAATTTTTTAATAAGGCCTAGAGTGCAATTATATTTATATAGTGGTATTAAATATAATTAATGTTAACTTTGGACTTGTCAAGAGTTGACAGAAAAATCCAAGGCCTATTGGAGCTAGAGTCTTATTTGTTCCCTTTTAGTCTCACTCCAAGCCACATGCTAAAACCCAATTAGAAAACCCTAAAAGGCTAGCCCAATTAGATAATCAGTTATAAGTAGAGAAACTAAAGAATTTCATAGGGTTTTTCATTTAAGAGTTTTTCATAAGAACGTGAAATGGTTTGTATGTGAGTATTGAACACTTTCTAATTCTCTCTTGAACATACACATATAATTGATTGAGAGACCACACTTCTTGAGCATTAGTGGAATTGGGGTGAAGATTAAAAGTGTTCCGAAGTACTTCTGATCTTTGTTCTGAAATTCACCACACCAAGGTGCACTCACTTATTCTTATATTCTAAAATTTACATAGTACATGTTATCAATTGCGAATGAAGTAAATTTGTTAATTTTCTTATGCGTATGTTTTGTATGCGATACAAACATGTATTTTTCCATCAGTAAAATAGATAAAGTGACTTTTGTAGATGTTAAATAGCCAAATTTTTGCCTCCACCAATGTGTATGCTCTTAGTAAAGTCTTTGATTCCACTAGGTTCCATTCCTTCAAGAATTTTGAGAAATATGATACCTTGATCAAATTTAGGTCTATTTGGAGTGAGAGAAAGGTTAACTTAGATGAGTTGGTCCCTTTTGTTCAGCAAAATCTAGAGTCTAGGGGTTGGTTGTCCATTTGTATAGACCTAGTGTCTCCTCCTGCAACCATAATTAGAGAGTTCCACTCTAACATGTCTGTCCCTGTTGCAACTGGTGGTCACTTCTTGACTACTTGGATTAGGGGTGGTGATGAGTTTCAAATCACTAAGAAAGTAGTGGCTAATGCTCTCACTGTTCTTCCTATCTGTCACCCTACTTATCCATACACTGACCCTCCCTCTTTTAGTGATGTCATGTCACTTCTATGTGGTAAACCAATGACATGGGAAGATGAGCCTAGACTTAAGTCTAGTGAACTCACTGAGGAAAGTATCTTTTGTTTAGAATTGCTTGTAATAGTATCTATCCTATCTCTCATATACATATGATTACTATTGATTGTTGTATATTCTTGTATGCCCTTGTAACCAGTGCCTCTATGTGTCTCCCTTCTCTTTTCATTCAGACCATAATAGATGTCAACAAAAATACTTCCAAGAAACATGATCTCTTCTTCCCAGTTTCTATCATTAGGATCTTAGAACATCTAGGGTTTAAGTTTACCTCTTCTTCTGAGCTTGTCCATCAGATAGCACCCATTAAAGCAACCTTTCAGAAGCAAAGTTAAGCACAAAAAAAGACTCCAGCAACAAGAAAAGGAAAGAGAAAGAGACAAAAAGTGGATCCTCCTCAAGGAGATATACAAATGGATCCATTTGTGGATCCTACAGTTGTTGCTGATGTTAGGGATGAGGGTAGCATCCCTTCGCTCCATGCTAGAGAGGGTGCTAGAGACTTAGTAATCACATCACACCATGATGGAGACCTTCATGACGACTCAGGCAGCCAATGGACAGCTTTTGGACTCACTAATTACAGATGTTGCTACTTTGAGAGTTGAGTTCAATAAGTATAGGAGTTCTTTCCTCCACCTTCACCCTTGGATGATTGAGTTGACTGCCTTTTGCAATTCGTAACAAAAAGGGAGAGTAAAGTAGGATAGGGGAAGAGTTCTTGAACTTAGGGGGAGTATTTGTATTTAGGGGAAGTTAGCTTTGTTTAAGCCTTTTCTTTATTTTTTATGTTGTGTTTTTACTTGATTCACAAACTTGATGTTTTATGATACAACTTGAAACAATTCGAGATTCAAGAAAGTACAAGCTGTAGAAAGAAGAATTGAAAAACTATCAAGCTTAACCGATCAAAGAAAAGCCTCAACCGATCGAACTGCTATCTATAGAATTTTATTTGAAGCCTAACAGCCTGCAAAACTTTTAGGGTTTGAGTCAAACAATGCTAGGTATAAAAGAAATACACTAATACAAGTTTTTCAGATCTTCAAGTTACTCTTGTGAGATCCGTGAGGTTCTGTACCTTCTAACTCTTTCAAGCATCTACTGGAGATCAAATCTATATTGCTAGTTACCTTCTAACTCTTTCAAGCATCTACCGAAGATCAAATCCATATTGCTAGTACTGGTGGACTAAAGTTGCACTCAAGCCTTCAGCTATCAAGCATACAGAAAATCAAGACATGAATAGGCAGATCATGTGAAAGCAAATCCAGATCAAAGAAGTCTGAGGATTTCAGATCAAAGAAGTCTGAGGATTTCAGAGCTTAGTTTGGTAACTATGTTAGATTTACTACAAATTGGTATTCTTGACTATAAATCTCAATTTGATATAGTGGATTGTTCTCTTGGGATAAGTCCTCCTAGGTTTTTTACCTTGAAACGAGTTGTTTCATTGATTTTCCTAGGTCATCATATCATTGTGTTATTTTTTTTTCTGTTGTGTATGATACGTTTGATTATTGTTTAACCTCTATTTTATAAACCTAAGCCTAGATTATTGTTTAACCTAGGCTTGCATAATTAAGTTAACAACTTGGTTAATTTATTAGGTTAAACAAACTGTGTTTTCTATAACCTAACATTTAGTTATTTCAAACACAAGTTCGCAAACCAAGATTTTAGAGAAGTATTAAGTCTAACAGCTGACAAAACCAAAAATTAAAAATTAAAATAAATTTTTTACAAAAAAAAAAAAAGAGAAAAAAAAAAAAGGTAAAGTTCAGGTCAGTTTCAGCAAAAGTTTTCCTACCACTTTGTGTTGCTTTCTCAAAAATTAAAATCCATCGGTACACCTCAAATGCACTATTACGAGACAATGCCTTCAATAAGGCCTACCCTAATAGATAGTTCCTATGCATGTGGAAAACTACTTGTGCTTATGGACGCACTTGGTTTTTTCTGATAATTTCATTAGAGGTATTGCTTGGTCTTCGATCATGGCTAACTTTGAAAAGTCCAGTAGTTAGACTAAAACCTTAAGCTAGTCTGTTCAATCCTGGCTTAATTGACGGAGACAATATTAATAATCTACTGAATAAAACTCTATGAAGAAAAGTATTTTCATCTTGTAATCACGGAAAAAACCGACGTCGTTGAATTTTAAAAATTCCTGTGAACTTTGTTTTCTAGCTGGAAAAATGAGTTTAAAACATTGCTATTGACATTAGCATGACTAGAAAGACAACTAATATAATATGATGTCAAACAGTCAAGCTACAAAAATTAGAATTCTCCGGCACAATGTCTCTGCTTTTATGGGTCTCCGGCACAATGTCTCTGCTTTTATGGGAGTTTATATATATATATATATATATAGTACTTTAGGTGTTGTTTGTTAAGTTCCCTTCTTAAGATTCCGTCATATGGCTACTTAACTTAAAAAATACACTTCCATTAATGAGAAAAAAACCACATGGCAAAATCTTAAAAGAGAAACCTAAAGAATAGCACTTAAGTATTGTACCTAAGTCTTGCTCATATATATATATATATATATATATATATATATATATATATATATATATATATATAATGTGATAAAGATTATAATTGAATGTGTAAAAATAGGAAGTTTCATAGAGAATGCTTATAAAATTTAAAGTTCAATTTAAAAATTTATATTAGAACATGATTTAGAAAGCCAAGAGTCTTATAGTTCAATTAGTTAATACTTTATAGTGTAAGGGAGACATCCAAATTTAAATCTCCTCTCTTCTTCTTTTTTTTTTTTTTTTTTTTTTGATACGGTCCTCTCTTCTAATTATCAAATAATAATAATAATAATAATGACAACCTAGAAAAACAGTCCTTAAAACATTGGAACCCATACCTTTAGATATTAGTGGTCCTATAAAATGGTCAAACGTTATATCTGACTAATCACCAATTTGACTAGCCCACAGCTAAATAAACATCTTACTTTTCACATTTTCACATTCTTTTTTTCCAATGGGAAATAATGGTAAAATTATACAATATTATAGTAGTACAATAATGTATACTACCTCTTCTTACATGAATAATAAATCCTACTATCAATTTAACAGTAAAATCATATAACTATAATGTGATAAACATTCTAATAGAATGTGTAAATATAGAAAGTTTTATAGAAAATGCTTATAATATTTAAACTCAATTTAAAAACTTATATTAGAATTATGAATTATTACTTACCGGGTTGTACTGGGAATGTTTTGGATGTTTTGGTCAATATTGGCATTTCAAGCCAGTACAATAAAAAATTTATAAAACGTTAAAAATTTTGATTTCCAAAAAAAAAAAAACATGTTATTTAAAATAATATATTGTTTAACGTATTTATGGTAATATTTAGACTTATAAAATATGTGATTTTAATTTTTTGTTGATAAATATAAAAATTCATAAATTCATACTTATATAAATATATACAAACATACATACATACATATACATATATATATATATATATATATATATATATAAAATAGTACACCGGTATCATTTTTCCCCCTAATTAAACTGAAACAGCATTTAGTACTAAATTAACTCTCATGGTCTTATAGCTCAATTAATTAATACTTCTTAATGTTTCCAATAATGGAGATATTCATATTCAAATCTCTCATCTCCCAATTATCAAATATAATAATAATAATAATAATAATAATAATAATAATAATAATAATGACAACTTAGAAATATATAGGCTTTTAGAAACTTGCCTGAAAACATTGGAATGATTTAGCAAATAATCAAAATTAATCCTATACCTTTTATATTCTAGTGGTCCTATAAAATGGTCAAATGTTATAGCTGTATAATCACCTATTTGACTAGCCCATTGCTAAAGGACAAAATTTAGTTATAAAATTGGTTGTAACCTAAGGTTACAATTTCTTTTAAAAAACTTGACAATACTACTGTAAGTGCATAATTTGTACCCGAACCCAAAAACAAGTGATGGGCTCAGACCCAAAGAGCCTTATACAATGAAATTTGTAGAGTATGGATTTGAAACCTAGGTTTGGGATGTTGGAAGGTTGAACAACAGGCTAGAATGCCGCTATCTATGCAAGTAATAGGTGGACGTAACAAAAAAACCTCCTCGGACGTGAGCCGAGGACAATTTGTATAGTATTTCTTTTTCTAAGCAAAAGATTACAATTTTTAGTTCTTTTTTCCAAGAAGAAGAGAGATCCCCCTCTTCTTTCCCCTCTCCTCTTCTTATATCCTTCTTCTTCACTGTTTCATCCACGTGTAACACAAATCTTCCTCCCAGACATTTGTCCCATCCACCATCTTCTTAAAGTCTTCAAGTAATAGCTGGAAGGCTGAATTTTACTGTTCGGAGGTCATTTCTCCATTAATGCGGCCAGGGAGGTAGATGCAGGGCCTTTAATGCGGTGGTAGCAGCTTTTTCCTCAGATATTTCTCACACGTTCCTGCTTCTAAAGGGTGCTTGGATCACATCTTTACCCAATAGATCTTCAAGAATTCTGCCTTTAAACCGTTTAGCAAGTCCCAAGACCTTTGATGGGCCCGTCCAAGGAGATACTCCTCCTCGGACAACTCCTCGGATCACTATAGTGCGGACTGACCTGTAGGCCTAGAAACCCTGATTGAACAGATTTGTACCAACTAATCAGGTCCAAAGCCCATACTCATATTCAAGCACTTTTACCCCCCCACAATAGCCCCTCAAAACTTTATTTTTCCCTCCCATCCGAGGAGAGAAATAGAGTTTTGAACCAAACAACGCACCCTCCACACACTTTGCAAACCGCCACACGTGTAGGGGTCCTTTCATTCCCTTAAAACGTCTTTGACGCTTCGAAACCCAGAACGCGCGCATTTATGACTGCAAGTTACATCCTGTTCCCCACGTTCAATGGTGAGATACGCATCCAACGGCCTAGGTTTGTTCTAAAAAATTGGGCAGGATAATTTTGATTCGAAGCCGCCTCCCACATGTCAAAATGCCTGGGAACCCGTATCTCCATCCATTCTTTCATAAAATCAATCACATCTAAGTGCTAATCACTATCTTTGCTCTCAAGAAGCTCGTGAAGAATCGCCTAATCAACTCTCGTAAGTTCTCCACTTTCTTTACTCATTCCTTCTCGGCTTCTATCCTCGGCCACCATCTAGATCCCTTTCCTTCTTCAAACTTTCATTTTCATTCCCACCAAATGGGTAGATTTAAGTGTCTAGTAGATACCGACGCCGGTATGGAGGGTTTTAAGGCCAAATATCATATTCCTCATGACGTAGGCTTGAAATATTGCCCAGTAGAAGCCATAGGTGGTGCTAGAAGAGAGGGAGAAGTTATCATTCCCATGATCGCCTTCATAGAAGGTGGGATGACCCTCCCCATGAAAAATGTAACCAGCGAATACCTACGTAACCATAGGTTATGCCCAGATCAGTGCACACCAAACGTATTTAGGGTCTTAGGTTGTGTCGATACTTAAAACGAGCAAATGGGTCTGAACCTCACATGGCACGATGTTGCCTATATGTATGAGTTCCATAAACTCAAAAGTGTAGGATATTACATTAAATCCAAGTCTAGCATCGTTAGGCTGATATCCTGTCTTCCCAAATCCAACAAAGGCATGAAAGACGACTATCTCATCGCCTCAGGAAACTGGTTTGACGGTCTTCACTGCCTAGTCGAATGGGGAGAGCTAGGTGTGACTCCATAAGAATTAGATTTCCTAACCCATGACTCAATCCCGTTACTTTGGCCGTTTTTAATTATATTGCACATTATTGCTTTTTCCCTTGATATTTATCACTAATCCAAACATGCTCGTCTTCTTGGATGTTTCTTTTCACAGATAAATAACACGTACGTCCGCATCTAAGCCTTTGCAACGTCACAGACTTGAATCGCGTCCTTCACTCCGAAGTCTTTGTCAGTGAAAACCTACAAGTGAGAGCTGCCCACCTGATACTAGGATACGATCCTTTATCAGTGGATTTTCAAGAAATTGACAACGCGATCACCGCGGGAGATAAACGACGTAGAAGGATAAACGTGTCACGACCAGGCTTCCTTTCTAACCGCGAACTCCCAGACGACCCCTCCATCATACTATACTCTTGCCCTATCGCAGCGATTCCTCTTTCGGCACATTCCCAAACAACCGTCGTCCGAGAAGAGCCAGCATCCTCGCAACAATCGTTAGACGAGGAGATCGACCAGTTTCGACTCGAGGAAGCTGAGAGACCTCGAGAAGATCCACTCGTCATCCTCTCGGACGAAGAGCACGCGCCCGCCGAAACTTTGGGCATACAAGGTCTGGTAATTGCACAGCCTGATTCCAGCTCCGAAGAAGAAGATATGGCCACTCTACGGAAGCTGATGAATAAGAGGGGCTCGAAAGTCTCTAACAAGGAAACGGGTGGGTCCCAGGTCCCTCCATCCTTGCCACCACCCCCTCCTCCCTCCAATCCTAAGCCTCCCATTCCGGAGCCTAAGAAGAAGAGGAAGAACGAGGCCGAGGAGGCAGATGCGGAGAGGTAGAAGAAGCTGAAACAACAACAACAACAGAAAACTGGCAAAGGCAAAGGACGTGCCTCTTCAGTGGAAAGTGGGGAAAACCGGGACCTTGCCGAGGTACGTCATACACCGGCCAACTGGTCTCCCGAGCTGAAACTGGACGAGGCACCAATCTCTTGCCAATCCAGCATTAGGGCATTCCAACAAGGTCACGCTCACCACTTGGCCGATGCTTTGGAACGTCCTCTTCTTCTGCCCAAGGACATGGACGCCCTGGACAAGATGAACCAACCGCATCTGTTCCTCTCACTAAAAAGGGACTTGGCTTTGGTGAGTATCTAAGTCTTATCCTCACTAAATTGCTTTCATTAAACCTTAACGAAAAAACCATTCTTATGTACTTTAAATTTGCACTACTAATAATGCATTTATTTTAATATTTCACCATAGGCCATTCAGGAAGTCTTCGCTGCCGAGAAGTGGGTGGAAGACTCTCGGAAGAAAGTTGCAGCTAAACTGGAGATTAGGCAGGAGACCGAAAAGCCCCTAGGCCAAGCTCTTGCGCAGAACGAGAAATTAACCACACAGCTGGCAAAGCAAAAAAGGGAGAGGGACGGTGCCGAGGCCAGCCTGAAGACAATGAGGACCCAGGTGGAGGGGCAACGCAAGCTTCTTCGTCAGAAGGACGAAGACTTATTCAAAGCTCAGCAAGAAAACTCCGACCTGAAGAAGGAGCTTGCTAGGATGAAGGCTGAAGAAGGAGCTTGCTAGGATGAGGGATGAGGCTCGTACCTTCAAGGACTCCATGGAGGCCGCGAAGAAGACCGCTTACAAGGAAGGGGTGGAGGCAACAGAAAACCAACTGACTGAGGAGTTCACCGAGCTGTGCCGGGAATATTGTCAACAAGTGTGGGAGGAAGCTTTAAATGTGGCAGGGATTCCCACAACCTCCGAGTTGAGGAAGCCTGAAAACATCTGGCTCCCCCAAGACATCCAGGTGCTCGAAGAATTTCCTCATGTCGTACCTGCCCCCGAGACGGCGTCTTCCACGCTCTCCTCCATGATTCTAGAGCCCATTCCAACTCCTAAAGAACCTGAGGGTTCCAACAAAGAGAAGGAACAGGGCGATGGCGCCGAGAAGCCTACGAGCCAAAATGTCGAGCCCAATGTCCCTCCACCGGTGGCAAGAGATAAAGGGAAACAAGGCCAGACCTCATTTGAACTAGAGCTGAAACGAACAGAGGTTGCCAGCACTTCCGAGCAGGACCCCCTTCTAAGGCTTAAGGCTTAAGGCTTAGGCTAGTTAGGACTTCTTCCCTTTTTGTTATGTAACAAATTTTAAGGTTTTTGCTTTTAATGTACATTAACAGAAATTAATGAGAAACTTTGACTGGTTTGATTTTCATTTGACTTCCAATCTTTAGTATAAAACTACTCATCAGGGCAAAAATGAATGAATGGAACAACTAACTCCACTTCCAATATTTCAATTTGTCGTAACTTTAAATAAAAGTACACATACTTAGCGTATACTTGTAAATCATGCCTCAAGAGCATAATATATGTGACACAGCAATACACAATCAAAATTTTAACTTAGAATTCAGTTTGGGGCATAAAGCAATCCAAGTGGCTCATCAACACCTCAACACTAATGTGGTATGGTTTCTGCTAATATTCCCAAAGTAGAGGGTCCGTGGACCCGACATAACTAAACTTCTTTTTAACAAAAAGTAGGATGTCAATTTCCACAAGGCATGTGGTCCAAGGACCATGCACGACCAAGTTTCTGTTTGATACTTAGAAGTAGTAACTTGAAATGTTAATTTCCCCAAAGTAGAAGGTCTAAGGACCCGACATAACTAAGGTTCTGTTTAACAAACAATAGGATATCAATTTCCACAAGGCATGTGGTCCGAGGACCATGCATGTCCAAGTTTCTGTTTGATACTTAGAAGTAGTAACTTGAAATGTTAATTTCCCCAAAGTAGAAGGTCTGAGGACCCGACATAACTAAGGTTCTGTTTAACAAACAATAGGATATCAATTTCCACAAGGCATGTGGTCCGAGGACCATGCATGTCCAAGTTTCTGTTTGATACTTATGAGCAGCGATAAATAAACCAAACTGCATAATGATAATTTGAACAACAAATGACAAAAATACTTTTTATTAATAATAATACCTTCGTAGGTTGTTTACATTCCAGGGGCGTCGTACAATTTTTTCATCTAAATCAGCTAGGCGATATAACCCTATACCTGCTACGGAGATGATTTGATATGGTCCTTCCCAATTTGGTGCTAGTTTTCCCCATGCTGGATTTTTGGTAGTACCCATGACTTTCCTCAACACCAAATCGCTAGGTGCTAGTGGTCTCAGCTTCACATGAGCATCATATCCTTGTTTAAGCTTCTGCTGATAATAAGCCATTTGGACCATAGCGGTCTCTTGCTATTACTCGACCAGATCTAAGCTTTTTCCCAAGAGGCCATCGTAATTCCCCAAGCGGAAGGAACTCGTCCTTAATGTGGGAAACCCAGATTCTAAAGGTATCATCACCTCGGCCCCGTAAGTCATGGAGAAGGGTGTTTCTCCAGTAGATCTTCGCGGCGTAGTCTGATATGTCCACAGAACATGTGGCAATTCCTCTACCCATCTACCCTTCGCATTATCCAGCCTCTTCTTAAGTCCATTGACTATAACTTTGTTAACGGCCTCGACCTGCCCATTTCCCTGAGGATAAGTTGGGGGTGGAGTATCTATTTGTGATGCCCAAGTCATTACAATATTGCTTGAAAGCTCTACTATCAAATTGTACGCCATTATCTGAAATAAGTGTGTGTGGTACCCCAAATCTAGTGATAATATTCTTCCAGATAAATTTCTTGGAGTCGGCATGCCTAATATTTAATAAAGGCTCAGCTTCGACCCACTTAGTGAAGTAATCAGCTCCCACGAGCAGCCACCTTTTGTTTCCCACAGCCCTCAGAAAGGGCCCAACTATATCCAGTCCCCATTGAGCGAATGGCCAAGGACTAGACAAAGGATTAAGGACTCCCCCAGGCTGATGAATATTGGGAGCAAACCTTTGGCATTGGTCACACTTTCTTGCGTAGACTTGAGCTTCCCTCTGCATATTGGGCCACCAATATCCCTGAGTCAGAGCCCTATGGGCTAAGGATCTCCCCCCAGTATGGCTTCCACAAATTCCCTCATGCAATTCTTCCAAAAGTGCCTCCGTTGCTTCAGGATGTACACACAGCAGGTATGGTCCGGAAAAAGAGCGTTTATACAAATTCTGATCCTCGGATAACCAGAACCGAGGCGCCTTTCGACAAATCTTATCTGCTTCAAACTTCTCCTCGGGCAAAATATCGCTTTTTAGAAAGGAAACCACAGGGTTAATCCAGCTAGGTCTGGGCCTTATCAGATGGCTATGGACGGCACTTGCAGTGGTTAGAGTTGGTTTTAGCAAGTCTTCGACGAGGATAATCCTAGGCAAACATTGAGCCGAGGATGTCGTCAAAGTGGCCAACGAGTCTGCATGTGTGTTTCCACTTCTAGAAACGTGCGAAAGGATGAAAGAATCGAACTCGGATTGTAAACATTTAACCTGGGTCAGGTACTCTTGCATTCTTAGATCCCTAGCCTCCATGGTCTCCGTCACTTGGCCCACAACTAATTGAGAATCTGAGGACATATGAATTGCCTTTCCCCCTATTCTCCGTACCATATTCATACCGACCAAGACAGCTTTGTATTCAGCTTCGTTATTAGTAGCCGAGAACACTAATCTCAATGATTTCTCAAAGATAATTCCCTCAGGGGATACCAAAACAAGTCCAACCCCAGACCCCCTCTGGTTTGCTGCGCCATCAACATACGCTTTCCAGATCGGAGGTCTTTTGCCAGTGATCGGGCTAACTAATTTTTCATTCATATACGATTCCTTCGCAGTTTCTTCTAACGATGGTCCGGTGAATTTTGCCACCAAATCCGCAAGAACTTGGCCCTTCATCGAGGTGCGTGGCATATATTTGATATCGAAAACTCCTAGAATAGTTCCCCATTTGTCCACCTTTCCCGAGTAGTCAGCACTTCGTAACACTGACTTGAGAGGTAGTTGAGTTAAAACCATGACGATGTGGGACTGGACATAGTAAAGAAGCTTTCGTGTGGCATGAACTACAGCCAAAATTGCTTCCTCCAAAGGCAAGTATCGTACCTTAGCTTTATTCAAAGGTTTACTGACATAATAAATTGATCTTTGTACCCCATTGTTGTCCCTTATCAGAACCAGGTTGACTGCATGGATAGCTACAGCTAGATATGCAGACAAGATCTCATTGACCTCCGGCCGAGACATGATGGGTGGTCGGGAAAGATATTCCTTAAGTTGCTAGAAAGCTAAAGCACACTCCTCGGACCATTGGAATCCTTTCCATTTATTTAACAGTTGGAAAAAAGGTCTATACCTATCAGCGGACCGAGAGATAAATCTGCTGAGAGCTGCAGTCATCCCGGTCAATTTCTGAACTTCCTTTGGATTCCGAGGTGGTTGCAGGCCCTGAATGGCTCTGACTTGTGCCGGGTTCACCTCTATTCCTCTATGAGTCACCATGTAGCCTAGGAACTTTCCAGAACCCACCCCAAAAGAACACTTTGAGGCGTTAAGACGCAGCTTGTACTTCCTAAGTATTTGAAAGGTGTCGTCCAGATCTTTCACATGTATAGGTACTGTCTTACTCTTCACTACCATATCATCCACATATACCTCAATGGTTTTTCCAAGTTGCGATTCAAACATCCTGGTCATCATCCTTTGGTAAGTAACCCCTGCATTTTTCAACCCGAACGGCATTACTTTATAATGATAGTTCCCTGTAGGAGTAATGAAAGCAGTCTTCTCCTAAACACCCAACGCCAATGGTATTTGGTGATAACCCTAGAAAGCATCTAAAAAACTCATCCGAGGATGCCCAACTATAGCATCCACAAGCTGATCGATGCGAGGCATCGGGAACGAGTCCTTTGGGCAGGCTTTGTTCAGGTCTGTGAAGTCCACACCCACTCTCCACTTTCCGCTCTTCTTTTTCACTACGACTGTGTGCGCCAACCATTCCGAGTAGAAAACTTCTTTAATAGCCCCAGCCCTTTTGAGCTTGAGCACCTCTTCCTTGACAGCCTCGGAATGCTCTTTCAAAGAACGCCGAGGTGGTTGCCTCCTAGGAACAACGGCAGGGTTGACATTCAAATGATTACAAATGAAGCTTGGGTCAACCCCCGGAGCCTCATAGGGATCCCAGGTAAAGACATCGATATTGTTTTTCAAAAACATCACCAATTCCATTTTCTCTTGGTGGGGTAACCGTATCCCAACTTGAAAAAACTTTTTGTTGTCATCAGTTATGAGAAATCTTTCCAAATCTTCACACATGGCCTCTTCTGCTATCACCGCACCGAGCGCATCTAGAGTTGTGAATTGCTATAAGTCCACCACAGCCAAGGCCGAGGACTCTGTCTTGGCCTGACGCAATACTGCTGCCGATATGCATTGCCTTGCTACTGTTTAGCTACCAAGAATTTCTTCAATGGTTCCACCCGAAGGGAATTTGACTTTAACATGCAAAGTTAAGGAAACAGCACCCAAAGCATGCAGCTAAGGCCTGGCGAGGATGGCCGTGTATGGAGAATATGCGTCAACCATGATAAAATTCACATCGACCGTTTCCGAGCCGGACTGTACAGGCAATCAAATCTGTCCCCTTGGTATAACAGTCTTCCCTTCAAAACTTATTAACGGCGAGTCACAGGGAGTGAGATCCTCCAGCCCTAACTTAAGCCCCTTGAATAAGTCAGGGTACATAATATCCGCACCGCTGCCTTGATCGACCATCACCCCCTTAACGTCATAATTCCCTATCCTCAATGTGACCACCAGGGCGTCGTCATGGGGTTGAATGGTCCCAACCTTATCTTCATCAGAGAATCCTAAAATAAGCGCACTCCCTTTGATCCTCTTTGGCCTCGAGCCTGACTCCTTGACCTAGGAATGTGACACTGCCATCACCTTGGTAGGACAGGAACTGGTCCTGCCAGGTGCAGCGAAGATGACGTTAATCGTCCCCAAGGGTGGCCGAGATGAGTTGTTCTTCTGATTATTTGAACCCGAATGATTTCCTTGTCCGTTGGGTTGATACAGGTGCTGCTTCAATTTTCCCTCGCTAACGAGCTGCTCTAAGTGGTTCCAAAGGGTCCGACAATTCTCGGTGGTATGGCCCACATCCTGATGGTACTGGCAACAAAGGTTCTGATTCTGTTTCGTAGGGTCCCCCGCCATCTTACTGGGCCACTTGAAGTAGGGTTCCTTACGGACTATCTCTAGCAATTGGTGAACTGGTTCTCAGAATACAGTATTAACTACTTGAGGAGTGGCTGAGCCAGATTGCCTAGAGTAATCTCTCCTCGGCTTATTGTTATGGTACCTGTCCGACCTGAAATCCCTTTTCCCTGCGGGATAACCTTCGTCTTACCCTTACCTTGTTGTTGATCTTCCTCAACCCTTTTGTACTCGTCGATGCGGTCCATGAGGTGACGTACACTCCGTACGAGCTTTTTGGTTAGGGATTTCCTTAAATCATGATCAATGGGGAGGCCCACTTTGAAAGTATTAATCGCCACTTCATCAAAATCTCCATCTATCTCATTAAACATCTCCCAGTATCTGTCGGAGTATGCTTTCAATGTCTCACCCTCCCTTATGGCCATAGATAATAGTGAGTCTAATAGTCGAGGGACTCTGTTACATGTAATGAATCGAGACGCGAATTCCCTGGTAAGTTCCATGAAAGAATCGACAGACCCCGACTTTAGTCCGTTAAACCATCTCATAGCAACAGGTCCCAGGCTAGAAGGAAAGACTTTGCACATCAAGGTTTCATTCTGAGAATGCACCGCCATCCTCTGATTAAAATGGCTCACATGTTCAACCGGGTCTGTCCTGCCATTATAAATGGTGAAGGTGGGCTGGGTGAACCGTCTAGGGAGCCTTCCCTTCTTGATCCTGCATGAGAAGGGCGATTTGGAGAGTTGATGTAACGCTCGGCTCATAGCATCGTTCCCCAAGCCCCTGGAGGGAAGCTTCCTATGCTTACGACTTAGTAGGTCATCCCCTTCGTAAGAGAAGGTTTCGCTAGGGGGACCTTGGACTGTAACTACTTCCCTGAGACCCCCTTGAGGAAGGATTGGATGAGGGTGAAGCCCGCCTTCGTCTGACACGGCGTAGCTTTTTGCTTGAGGTGGTCAATCTCCCTCTGCATGGCCTTGGCATCATCCTCATGGGTGGCACTGCTTCCACCACACGAATGGCTCGCGTCAGGATATACGGTATGCACGCTTCCCTCTCGATCCCTCCAACACTCAAGACGCTCAAAAAGATCTTCGCGCTGGGATCCCTGAGATTCCGCATGATGTGAACCTGAGCCTGCCATGATGTTCCAATTCCTTCAACGCTAGATTCCCACAGACAGCGCCAATTGTAAGTGCACAATTTGTACCCAGACCCAAAAACAAGTGATGGGTTCAGGCCCAAAGAGCCTTACACAATGAAATTTGTAGAGTATGGGTTTGAAACCTAGGTTTGGGATGTTGGAAGGTTGAACAACAGGCTAGAATGCCGCTATCTATGCAAGTAATAGATGGACGTAACAAAAAAACCTACTAGGACGTGAGCCGAGGACAATTTGTATAGTATTTCTTTTTATAAGCAAAAGATTACAATTTTTAGTTCTTTTTTCCAAGAAGAAGAGAGATCCCCCTCTTCTTTCCCCTCTCTTCTTCTTATATCCTTCTTCTTCCCTGTTTCATCCATGTGTAACACAAATCTTCCTCCCAGATACTTGTCTCATCCACCACTTTCTTAAAGTCTTCAAGTAATAGCTGGAAGGCTGAATTTTACTGTTCGGAGGTCATTTCTCCATTAATGCGGCCAGGGAGGTAGATGCAGGGCCTTTAATGCAGTGCCTTTAATGCAGTGGTAACAGCTTTTTCCTCAGATATTTCTCACATGTTCCTGCTTCTAAAGGGTGCTTGGATCACACCTTTACCCAATAGATCTTCTAAAATTCTACCTTTAAACCGTTTAGCAAGTCCCAGGGCCTTTGCTGGGCCCGTCCAAGGAGATACTCCTCCTCGGACAACTCCTCAGATCACTATAGTGCGGACTGACCTGTGGGCCTAGAGACCCTGATTGAACAGATTTGTACCAACTAATCAGGCCCAAGGCCCAAACGCATATTCAAGCACTTTTACCCCCCACAACTACTTATTTCAAAAATCTATCCGTTGGATTGCATATTTTTTATACTTTTAATACACGTGTCAAATTTTTTGCCAATCTTATGTTATTTACTATATGATCTATAAGCTTATATTTTATGCATAATTTTAAACTACAAAAACTTGAAATTTAAACAATTTATTAATAACATAACTATTGATCTTTAATTTTCTAGAAAGTTTGTAAGCATGGGGGAGATAAGAAGAAAATGTAATCTAATGGGTCAAAATTCATCTCCAATAAAAAGATATTGAGTAAGGTTGTAGCCTAAGGCTATAACTTCCTTTTAAAAAATGGTAAAATTAGTTGTCGTCTACGGCTACAAAATTGGTTCACCCTTTTTTTCAATGGGAAATAATGGTAAAATTATACAATATTTTTTTAATTAGTGAATTCACATGAATAATGAATCTCATCATAAATTTAATTAGTAGAATTTACTGTTATATAAAATGATAATTACTCAAAATAACAGCACCCAACACATCACAACATCAAAATCCTACAATTCTATTTAACACAATCTTAATTTGACTCTTTTCAAATATATATATATATATATATATATATATATATATATATATATATAATTTGTTAATTTTAATGGGGAATAGGGATTTGCACCCTTATGTTTCCGTTAAAAGTACTAGGAGGTTCTAGATGAGCTACGAGGCTCTCAACAAAAAGATAAATAAATATATATATATATATATATATATATATATATATATATATATATATATATATATATTACACATTCACCAATTCTTCTAAGACTATATTATTTGCCACAACTTGTTTAAGTAGTCGACTATGAATAATTGATGATCACTTTCATATAAATTCACCATTTTTCTTAATCACTTATAGACGATCGCATCAAATTTGTGACAAAAATTGTGAGAAAAAAGTTGCCTCTACACTTTTCCTACAACAATAGCATGGCCAATTTTATTCATGCCGCAACCCGCAAGGTAAATTAAAATTGGCACTGTCACCTTCTTATTTCCCCTATCTTTTATAAAACAAATATAAAGAAAATTTCTTGGTTTATTGTTTTTTTTTTTTTTTTTTTGAGGATGCTTAGTTTACTGACTTAGTTATATGGAAACGTATTATTTTTATTTTAAATGAATTTTATTTTATGAATAAGATTAATTTTAAATTTAAAAATATATTTAGTGTCACGTCGTTAATGCAATAATCGTAGCATTGAATTGAAGTAAATGACTTTTTATGCAGAACAGAATGGTATCCTGTTCTTAGATGTTTATCATGATCTTTTTAATTAAGAGCTCCCCCCGTAGTCAGATCAGATAGTTTTTTCCTTCAGAAAAGGTGGGACCTAATAAAATAGTGATCAATTGGTGCTAAGTTTCCATGTGAGTTGGAACCTTGAAAGCAAGATAGATTAGACACTCAAGACTAGATATTCATCCATTCACAATTCAATCAAATCGACCTTTCATTGTCAAACATAAGCGTGAAGAGACTAAACTCCCTAAAGAAACCCTATACTTTTCTTGCTTGGGAAGAGTTCTCGGCCTCTCTTATTGGTCCTCTAACCCATGAAATTCTAGGACCACCTCGTCCACAACCAAACGTTTTTTCTATAAAGAATGGAATTATGAATTTATTATGACAGATGTGAAAGTTTTCCATTGAGGTAGGTCCGTTGAAGTGAAAGGCACTAAAGTTTATGATAAAATTTCTAGTGAAAAACCCCAGCACTAGGATGGCTCCTCATTTGGTAGCAATTTAAGGATGTTTGCTTATACAGCACACTAGTACACTACTTTTAAAGTTGGTGAGCTTCAATCAGACTAATTTTTAAATTCGATTCATGTCATAGTGAAGATTTGAATTGAAGTTCCACCTAGGGTCATAGCAATGATTTGAATTAAAGTTCCATCTAAGGTCTAGTAAAGTTTAGGATAAATTTTCTTCTCAAAGAAAAAAAAAAGGGTTTGTGATCAAGTTTTACCATAGTAAGTAATGATAAAAGGATTTAATGCGTAGTTTGTTTTGACTGAAAATATTTTCTTCGGAAAAAGGAAAATTTTTATTATATTTCATATTTGATTTCATTAAATTCTTAAAAGAATTTTCATACTTAGGTTCATACGAAAAATCATTAATATTTGGAGTGATAAAGGTAACTTTATTGGTGGTAGTGACGACAATAATAATAGTGATGCAAGAGGCAGTGTGGTAGAGATGGTGATAATAGTCATGACCGTGAAGTGTCATACTTTCGCTAACAAATTGATGTACTAATAACTACTCAAGCAAGACAAATTACTTTAATGGTGGAGCAAGTGTCCCTTTGTCTCTTGTTTTTTCCTTATAACATTTTTAACTTCTTTTCTTGAATACAAATTTTTAAAACCTAACTTTTTAATGTATAACCATATTTTAACTACATTTTAGCAAACAAATTTTAACAAAAAGTTGTATCTAAACGGATATTGAATTAAGACAAAATAACAATTTAAATCTCATACTGATGTGGGGTTTCATATTAAACTCTACACTATTATAAGAACAATACGTCTAAAGATAAAATATTTTAATAACTAATGAGTTAGCAGGTTGTGATTGGTATACAATAAAAAACAATGTTAATAATAGCCTTAGTGAAAGTGATGGTGCATTGTTACAATCTTTCACTTCAACAAATTGTGAAATTTGTTATATATCAAGCATTTCTTGCTATAAAAAAATTGTTTCAATTCAAACCACACCGCCATTTATGGTAATGTCCTAACTAACTATACTTAAATAAATGAGAGTCTTGTAACTTAATTGGCACATCCTCATACACAAAGTTTTAGGGGGTTTAGAGGGGAAAATGGTTCAAGCTACAAGGCTAGCAACATATTGTAACTATTTATAAATAAATTAAAGAAGTCATATGGTTATTGTAATACAAGTACATATTATATATTAGACTCATTACACGTGCTTTGCACGTGCAATAATGCTCTTTTTTATTTTTATTTTTATTTTTGGTTTAGTATTATAATGTTTAAAAGTGATATATAAATAACCGTGTTTTTTTTTAATGATCTTGTATTTTTTAAAAAGAAAAAGGTAAGGTAACATAAAATAATGTTTTAAAATAAGATAGAGACAATGCCCTAAGCTTTAGGATAAATGGAGAAGATAAAGAAAAAAAATCTAAAACTTAGAAACAATTAATTACTTTTTTAACCAATTTATGTTTTTTAATTTAAAATTATTTAACTAAAAGATAGAAGTATTTCAGAATCTTTAAGAATTTGTATGAGGACATTTTAGTACGTAATATATTGAAACCCAAATAAGGAACCCTCTTATTAATAGTATAGATAGAGAAACATTTATTTCAAGTCACACAATTTCATTTTGTTTGAACATTTTTGCATTCATATCAAGTGTAATGTGTTTATGTTTTGAATTAAAACGTTTTTTTTTTTTTTCAAGTATAGTGTCTGATTTGGAATTAGAAAGTATTACTTTAATTCTAAATTCCCCTTCAATTATACAATTTAAAATGTAATTACCAAAAAGATCATCTTGATATAATAGGAGTAAAAAATAACGGGTTAATCCGCATCAATTGTCTAAAGTTGTTAAAGTGCGCATTAAAGAACTCTAGTTGATTAGATCAATGGGTGTATTATTGAAGCGGTGTCCAAACCCGTTTGAATTAAAGGCTGTATTATTGAAGTTGTAAAATTCAAACTACATACATCAAATATCACAAAGAATACCATTACCATTTAAACGAAATATCACAAATGATACCATTACCACTAGACTATAAAATAAATCCCTTGAAATTAGTGTTTTGATTCATTGCTATTTGACTCTGAATACCAAGAATTGTTCATAATTGGTTTAATTGTCTATCAAGCCAAGAGACTGTCAATTTAAATCGTCTTTAGACGCTTCATCTAAACGTTTTTTGTTTACTTTAGTTTTTTTTTTTTTTTTTTTTTTTGAGAAAGCTAAACGTTTTTTGTTGATTACTGAGATTGGTATTTGATTGCAATTTGATAGACAATTAAACCAATTTTGATAAAGGACCAGCACAAATAGCAATTTAAATCGTCTTTAGACGCTTCCTCTAAACGTTTTAGAGGAAGCAGTCTGCTATTAAAGGACCAGCAGATTCACGACTCATAAATGAGAGTGAGATGAATCAAATAGCAGACTGCTCAAATTGTCTCAGGCAATGACGTTCTTTTTTTTCCCCTTCTTTTGAACAATCTGTTTTCTGGAATGTTGAGATTTCAATGAGTTGAAAACGCTTACATAGTTCGCGGCCAATGAAAAATACACTTACTCAATACTTTGGAAATTTCCTCGAAATGTTTTTTCTTGAACATTGAAGTTCCATCTAGAATAGAAAAGACACTTTCTTTGTAGATCCTAATTTTAAATAAAAAAAATACCTGATGGAGAAAAGAAGTTCGATTTTTAAAACATTTTCTTACAGAAAAAAGATAGGCAAGAAGTGGCATTCTAATAATTAAAAAGAGCCTAGGGGCACATTATTAAAGAGCTTAGAAATTACGCTATTACAGGAAATAGACCCCTGCCATTTCCAGAACAGTAATATCTACTAAGTACTAATTCAATTTTTTTCGCATTTGCTGAAGACTAACCCACCACTTTTTCGCCAAAATAATGCGTGTCACAATTCCTTTTGGAACCAAAATTCACTTTCTTGCTTGCTCCCAGAATATAACCCATTCCCATTTCTGGAATATAACCCACTATTTCCAGAATATAACCCACTTCAGCTTTCTTCCTTTTAAGAAATATGAAATGGGAGCAAGCAAGAAAGTGAATTTTGGTTCCAAAAGGAATTGTGACATGCATTATTTTGGCGTATATAAAGGAATTAGGATTCCTAAAAGCAGAAACCGGTTTTATCAACAAAGAACTCTTATACATGGTGAGTGGTTACAACATAATGAAAAGATGAAAGGGCTAAAGACGACATTCCGGTGGACTAAGAACAGATTTCAATGTATTTTCCCACATATGCACTGCATGGACCTCACTAACCATATGATATATTTGATGTAGTGCAAAAAATTTGAATACACTCATCCAGGAAAAAAAATATATAAAATAATTTAGTTAATACTTTATACACAAAATAGTCCAAGTATTGTAGTTCCTGCTTTTGCCACTTTACATCTTACTTGTGCTTTCCATGGTCACAAACCTACTTACCACCCTTGCTATAGCTGTCTCTTAGAGTTACTGTCCGATTGAAGACAAGCTTTCCAGGAGTAGAATCTCTATCGACCACAAAATAACCTGAAATTGCAGATATAAAACACATACAATCAAATAGGAAAGCAATATATGATACAGCAGTTGGTTTGAGTAGAATATGTGATACATTGGTTTGGCTTTTTAAAAGCTTTAATGAAGGACAAAAATGCTAACTTTGTGAAATGATAACCGCAGTTGGGTAAATTTTGGAAGAAAAATATTAGCTTAAAGAATATATCTCACAGGTACTGGAAAGTGGAGGATTCATATTTTACTAAGGTGCTTAAGTTATAGCTTGATGCACAATAAAATCTATGCCATGCAAGTGCACCTTTGTTTATATTTTACAAATAAGTCATCAAAATATTCAATATATAAATAGAGGTGAAAGGGTTCTGGAGTCTACCAAGCCTTTCAAACTGAAATTTGTCCCCAACTGCAGCATTCTGCAGCAAGGATGTGGCATATGCACCAGGAATCACCACTTTGGACTGTGGGTTCAGATCAGCAAGCCAATCATCAAGTTCAGCAGGGTTCTGATTCAACAATAGAAACACAGGTAGGAATTTATTTCAAAAAAAAAAAAGAGGGAAATATGAAAGCGTTAGATAGTTGATGTTTGCCAACCTCTGAAAGGAACAATTTGTCAAACAATCTGACCTCCACCATGAGTGGATCAACCCCAGGAGAAGGTGCAGCCACCCAATGAAGAACTCCCTGCATAATATTTAATTTGACAAGAAAAAATGAAATAAAATTGACCAAAGCATTCACCCAACAACAAATTAATTTTGTAGTGCTCAAATGAAGGTTCACATATCAAACAGGAAATCAAGCACAACAATGAACCTTAGGCTTTGTCTTCTTTGAAGGATCATACTCAGCTTGGATCTCTAGAATAGTTTCCTTATCATCAGCTAGGATAACTTCAGTGCACTTTATGGGGAACGCATATCTGCACCAACAAAAAGAATTCTCAGTATGTAGTGCAGATCTGCAAAATGACTGGCAGAGATGACTTTACAATAGTTGCATACCTGAGAAGGACAGATTTACCCGGAGCAAGCCCATAGTAATCCTTTGAATCTTTCATCCGGAAGTCAGAATTTTCAATGTATATAATATTCGAAAAGGGGACCTAAGGTAGAAGCAGTAAAAAGCAGAACCACTAACAGATTATAAACTGAACACATGGAGCAAAATATGGTTCTTAATTAACATGAACTTCGCAATTAAAGTAGAAAATGTGATATGTACATAAAAAGAGTAAAGTTATTCTCATAATTAACATTAGTCGATTTTGTTGAAGACCAAGTATAAATTATGGCAGTAATATCATAAGTACAGTTGCCACAATGAGCCAAATATTCTAGAGCCAATATGAGTTAAGGATGCAAACAGAATATTAAGTTTCCTAGCTGATTGGTCAAATTCTACATAGCAGCACTGAAGCAGTATTATTATATTAAAAAGAACAGAACTATAATTTTAGCCTTGAAAGAAAGAGATGAAGAAATCCACAGTTACCTTGTAAAAAGCAGATGCATCATCTGTTTGAGCATCAGGCCATCTCTTTGCATCGAGATTTATTATTGAGTCAGCATCGAGGTTTGTAATAACAACCTTGAAACAAATAAAGGACAAGTTGCAACATGAGTGGGAAAATATTCTAGTGATAGCTCAAAACAAGATACAAACCTTGAGCGGATGTAGCACGACCATTGTACGGGGTGCTGCTTTGTTTAGTTCTTCTCTTATGTGATACTCAAGGCGATCCAAATTTATTATACTATTGTCACTGTAGTACAAGAAAAGGCATATTAATGATAACAACGGGACATAGATCATGCACTTTATTTTAATCAAGGCCCAATACACACCCTGAACAAAAGCATACCTTCTTGTGATCCCAACTCCCCTAACAAATGCATTAATTGCAGTTGGAGTTACACCCCTACGACGTAAACCAGCTAGAGTCATGAGGCGAGGGTCATCCCACCCATCAACCCACTTGTCTGTTACCAATCGGTTTAACTGCAAAAGTATACAATATTCAATTACTCTAGGGATAACTCATTAGCATGATAAGATAGATATTTTTTCAGGCTTCCTACAGAAACATGTTATCACGCACCTTACGCTTTGACATCACAGTGTTGGTAACATTCAGTCGCGAATATTCCCATACATGTGGTTGGTAAAGGCCCAGTGCATGTAATAACCAGTAGTACGAAGCACGGCGTGTCTCAAATTCAAGCGTACACAGCTGCATAAGACATTCAAAAATTGACTAAAAGAGTTAATACATCACAAAACCAATAATGGTTCATTGACAATCAGATACATTCCAAGTCATAAACAAAATACATGCAGAATTCATAACATGAAAAAACATTAATGAAACACAACTGATTGCCAGGAATGAAACTCAGAGAGTGAAGACTCGTATTACATGCAACAGAGTTCAATGGATACTAAAACAAATGCCATAATGAAGACCAGTCACATAACCATTATTATGGCTACGGAAAGCAACATATATCAGAATTTTATTAGAGGGCAGGTAAAGCCCCCCGTCCAGCTATTACCAAGACAAAATATAGCAATAAATAAGTTCAAATTATGCTAATCTAGACTGCTTCATCAAACCAACAACTAATCTGGCCATATCCTTTTTTCCTTTGTTCAAAATCAGGCTACATCAAAAGAACATTACCATATAACCACCAGATGGAAAGACTTATCTAAATATTTATCAGTTCTTTGACATGCATCAAGCCATGGCCAATCTAGTTATTATTATGGAAGCATCAAAGCTGGTGGTTATCACAATAAATAAATGACAAACAATACCAAGGAATCAATCTGTTCTTAAACTTTGTATGTATGAACTTATTTTCACCTCAAAAGAGAATGTATAACTTTTTAAAGAATCACATTTTCCAAGGTATAGGTGTACTCATCCAGGAGCACAGACTACTGGTACAAAATCGAGCTTAGATACAGTGTGGGTAAATGCGTCAAGGCACATTAAGTGCATAGGTTGTGGATGCTCACTAGTGCTTTACATATCAACAACAAAAACCAAGCCTTGTCTCAAAATTTTCAGGTCAGCTATGGATGTTCAACAGTTTAGCCAAGATCAGCCACATATATTATTTTCTACCATTCTATTATATCCGAAATCATACTCACATACACTTTATATATCAAAGTAAAATATAAATAAATAAACAAATCACAAGAATAGTAAATTATACTTGCTTGTTTTGATATGTAAACCAAAACAAAAAATGCTTGTATAGCATAACACCTTAAGAATCATGTTTGTATCATAATCAATGGACCCTTCAAGATTGAGGGGTTAATATTGATGATTTACATTATTTAACATAAAAATAAAAGAGCACACCTAGGTATGCTTTGTGTTTTTTTTTAAAGCACTAAAAAAGTTCGCTTGAGGTGTGGTTCATTAAAGAAGCATAGCTTTAGCCAAGCAAAGTGCTTAGACCTTGGAACTTTAAGCTATGAACTTCAGGCAGGCCTAAGTGTGCTTTTAACAACAGTTAGATATCTTTAAAAAAAAATTAAGTTTCTTAAATAAATTTTCCAGCAATTTAAAAATCTTCAATTTTTTCTAGAACGAAGTCAGGAAATGACACCTATCAGAGGTAGAAAACATACCGAATGTGTGATATTCTCAATGGAGTCCACAATGCAGTGAGCATAATCATAACTAGGATAGATACACCACTTGTCTCCAGCATGCGGATGAGGAGTGAACTGAAGAAATGAAATTTTAACCAATAAATAAAACCATCTCCACTTATTTGGAGTAATAAAAGATGTTTAGTAGTGCACACTTGCCTTGATACGATAAGCAATAAGGTCGTACATATTATAATTATCGCTTTGCATGTCTTGCTTCATCCGCAGTGTTGCTTTCCCTTCTTCAATAAGACCTTTTCTCATATCCTCAAAAAGTTTCAATGATTCTGAAACTGGTCTGTCCCTCCAAGGACTGTTCATCTTTTTTTCCCTGAACTCCTTTATTTCATCAGATGTCTAAAACAAACATTTACAAAGTCAGCAACTTTATCAAGAATGGTAACGAGAACAATCCCATTAAAGTAAATACAAAGCACTAGAATTCAACAGCAGCCTCAGCTACAAATCCTTCATACACCAAAGAAGAATTGGACCAAAAATATTATAGTCAAGAGCCCATTTTACTACCTATAACTTCATAGCTTGAAACATTAAGTAAGCAACAAACTTTGTAATAAATCGATAGTGGAGTGGATGTCAAATCATAACAAAAGGCAGGCAACATGAGCAAATAAAACCATAAAATAATGTTTAAATTTTCCAGATGATCGAAATTTTGTACAATTATCAAATAGCAACCTGATGATCAACATATGCATGACCCCTTCGTATGAGCTCCACTGCTAAATCGTACAAATCTTGGAAGTAATCACTAGTGTAAGTGATCTGCAAAAATTCAGCAAACCTCAAAATGTGGCCAAAACTAAGGGTAGCACAATAAAGGATATGCTATTCATGTAGAGCAACTGCTATACCTTTAAGGGCTCCCAACCCATCCACTGGACAATTTCTTCGATATGATCAATATACTCTTTCTTTTCAGCTTGGGGATTTGTGTCATCATACCTAATAGTGCCAAAAATCAGGGATCAAACTCAAAAGAAGGGCAGCTGTAAAGTTCTCTTTTCAATTCATATAGAGCATATGCAAAACATAAGAAGAATAATATTTTGCAACATTAAACCATGAAAGTCAATGAGCTCTAGCTCAAATGGCACCTCCTCCCCACATAAGAGCAAGGTGCAGTACAAGGACCTGGGTTCAAGACCCACCAAGTGCACGTATAACTTACCAAAAACAACAAAACAAAGCCAGAAAAAGCATTATCTTCTAGCATATTGATAAGGTATGAAGAACATTCTTCAGTTTGTCAAGGAAGCAGATGGAAGTTATTTTAATTCCAGATAACAAGTATAGGTTTTCAGCCATCCATAATAATAATGATATGTACAAACATGCACAGATCCTTCCTCTCTCTCACTCTCTCTCTCTCTCTCACACACACAGACACAAACGAGCATGTGATCAGTATCTACACATCATGGAATTTATTGATAGTAGTGGATTTCAATCTGTGGTAACCATTACAAATATTATGAATCTATCTTATAGTGCTCTCAAAAAATTAAGCATAAATCTGGATTAAACACTGAAAAACAGATAATTGAATTTAAAAATACATGCACCTTCTACCTGAAAAAACGAAGGAAATTTATTGATAGCACAAAAAAAAAGTCAGTTGAAAATTTCACCTTAGATAGCAGCCTCCACCTCTATCTTTTGCTAGGCCAAAGTCTATAAACATCGCCTGAGTAACCATTTAAGTCATTGAATGAGGAACAAACATATGGTCTAAACAAATAGTTAATCTAATATAAAATATACAATTGCTATAAAATATAAAATTGCCAGTGAGCTTTGTAGCTCATTGGCATTTCACATTCTTTGTGAGGAAAACAGGGTTTGAATCCCCCCTCCACCACTTGTTGTAACTACTGAATTATAAAAAATAAATAAATAAATAAAACCTTAAAATATACAACTTTATTATCTACCTTGGCATGACCAATATGTAGATAACCATTCGGTTCAGGAGGAAAGCGAGTCAAAACTTTTCCTCCTGTTGCTTTTAAGTGTTTTTCAAGCAGTTCCTTCGTATTGCAACATCTCAAGACAGAACCATCACTGAAAAATACTTCTGTGTGTACCTGAAAGACAAGAATTGTGATAAATTTTACAAAAAGCTTATGCAGAGCTGCAGATGTGATGATATGGAAAGATGAATTCAAAACTCAACAAGGAACAATAGAGCAAGGAAAGAAAATCATGAATTTATTAACCATTTAAGTTACAAATCAGTCACAACAAGATAAGAATACACTTGATACCATTTTTGAAAAGTGGTTTGAAGAATCACAAATCAAAGGTAGGTCAATGAAAAGCTTCAAATCCTGAATTATTCAACAATGATAGAACTACAATTTCAATTTATGCAAATATCAATGCTCAAGTAGTAACATCACTACAACAATTAGTAAGGGTGAATTCAAAAGGTCAACAAGGAACCATAGTAGCAAGGAAGAAAATCATGAATTTGAAAGCCGTTTAGCTTGTAAGTCAGAGTTACAACAAGATCAAAACAAGCTTGATCCTGTTTCTGAAAAGTCGCCGTCAATGAAAAACTTCAAATCATGAATTATTCAACTATGATAAGACAACAATTTCAATTTATGCAAATATCAATGCTTCAATAGTAATATCACTACAAGGACAAATTTTGGCACAACTCCACTTAATATCTTTTTATTGTATGTGAATTTTCACCATTGGATTACATTTTTTTCTCATATACTCCATGCTTGCAAAATTTCCAAAAATCAAAAATCAAAAATCAATAGCTTTGTCATCAATCAAATATTCAAATTTCAAATTTTTGTAGCCTAAAATTATGCATAAAAATAAATTTATATCAAGTAATAAATAACATTCGATTAGCACCAAATTTGACATGAGTTAAGAACATAAAAAACATGCAATCTAACAATTAAATTTTCAAAATATGTAGCCATGTTAATTTTTTTAGTGGGAGTTGCAGCCAAACTTTATCCCTATAATAATTAGGAAATGATGTTGTCACATAGATAAATAATGAAGAAGCTCCTAGAAAGATTATGAGATCAACCTTTCACTTATTTATAGCTGTTCTTTTTAATACAAAAATCATAATCATCACTTATGATGTTAGCGTGCATGGAAATACTATGGTGTTTTATTATACATTTTTAATCATAAATGAAGATTAAGAGAAAATTTATACAGTCAATAACGAAGATACATATCTACAAGAAAAATAATAAGAAAAGTTGGAAAAGGATCATAATGCAGATAAACATATGAAAGAGGCAATTATGTACCTTGAAATTCTCCTCTGGTTGAGGAAATATCAAAAACGGATTTAGGTCTTCTTCAGGTGGCTGTTCTGGAGTAACAACAGCAACGGTTTTCTCCTACATAAGCATAAAGGAGGAAGGGGGTACAATTCTCAGTCAAATCTCAAAAGGAAGCAAGAAAACCTAAAAAAGCACTGCAAGATGTGCCCACCTCTACTTTAGCAGGCTTATCTTTTTTCTTTTTGGAAGGCTTTTCATTATCCGCTGCAGTCCTTTCACCAAGTAAATCAAGCAATTTTGCATCAACGAATTGCTGCAATGGGTAAAAAATTGATAAGGAAAATTCTATTGAGAAAAGACTACTTCATGCAAAAAGGACACAAGGCAGCCAAGAAATACAAAGAAAAGGATAACAAATAAAATAAAATAAAACTGTGTACAAGGAAGAAGCGAATCTATAAACATCGGAAGGGAATTATTAGATGCGAGTCCCAAAGCCCGAGACCAATCAAACAAAGAGCCCATAAATGAGGCAATAAGTTGTGTCCCCAAACTCTCCTCGTACTCAAATGTGAGAATATTACACTCCCTCCATATAATCTACATCAAACACAACAAGGCAAATTCCAAATGTCAGATTAGTACTTCCCCAACCAATTCCTCCATTCAAACAATGGCTCTATCACTGTTCTTTGTAAAGCCCAAGAGACTCAAAATGATCTAAAGAAAAAACACCAGATAAGCCTTCTCACAATGAATCATTAGATGATTCACTGCTTCCTCAATACAGTGGCACATACAACACCAATACACAAAAGAAAAACCTCTTTTCATCAAATTATCACCAGTATCTTACCCCAAGCCGCAGTCCAAACAAATAAAAACCTACCTAGGTGCCTTAACTCCCCAAATGCCTTTCCAAGAGAAGACAATAGAAGAGGAACCTCTAAGCATAATATAGTAAGAACAGATATCAAAGTCTCCATTCTTTTTCAATATCCATCTCACACAGTCCCCACTCACAGATGAAGGAGAATTAGACTCCGTAAGTTGAAGAAACTCCACTGATTCTACCTCCCAACCTTAAAATCAAGACGGAATCTCACATCCCAAATCCTCTCCCCCACCCCTTGCCACACCAAAGAAGACTACAGAAACCTCCCTATCAGTAGCAGTCTCGTACAAAACTGAGAAAACCAATTTAAGTGGTTGACCAACAGTCATGCCAGAACCGCACCCAATTCTCCAACCCAATCTCAAACGGAGTATAATGACAAAAAGTATCCTGACCCATTCTAATGCTCCTCCAAAGACCACAACTATGTGAGCCCCTACCCAACTTTGAAGTCCATCCCCCCCCCCCTCCTACCACTCTTCCCCAAATTTCATAGCTATCTCCCACCTTCAAAGCCTTGTTTTCTCAACCCCAAACCGCCACAACAATTTTCCCAGTAATGCTTTATCCATAAAACCATAATTTTCCATAGGAACACAAACCTTATCCTATCCCACCAAATGGACCTTAGACTCATCCCTCATACCATCCAAAATCCCTTTGCATCTCAAAATTGCAATAGTACTAGTGAAATTTAATTTAACTTGATTACCTATCAAAACTTATCCAATTTCTTTTTTATAAGTGAAAATTGATCCAGTTATAACCGAATTTAACATAGAAATTAAAAAAACATTACCTTCACAATTTTTGGATCACCCCATGGGTGCCGCCTCCGAACGTGCCCTAACAATTCACCCACTACACACAAAGAAATAGAACACAAGTCAAATGCTGAACAGAATGGGATCATGCAGCATAATAGTAGAGGTTAAATGCCTACAACTAGGAATAGGCAGGAACAAACGATCACAGGACCACATAGTAACAAAATTTCAGAATAAAAAGAAAAAGATGGCATAGCATGAACTGAATTGGCAATACAAAAATAAATTAAGATTGATCAGTGATGCATCTACACACACAAGCGTGGTGACACAAATACCCCACAATATGACCCCTTAACAAACCAATTGTCCAAGAGATTGTTCCATGTCAAAGTGTAACAAACAATATTTACAACATGTCTACATCATAATATGATAAGCCATTTTAACAAATTAAGGAAATCAAAGTACACGTATTAAATTATCAGAAATTCCGTAAAATAAGTAACTAACCATTTGTTCGATAGCGTTGCTCCAAAATCACATTCTTATTCTCTTCAAAAACCTCATTTACAGCTTGTTCAATTTCTTCGACTGAAACCTCAACACCTGATTGCAAAAACAAATGAAAATCAATATCCAGAAAGAAGCAGTTTGAAAATATACAATAAAATTACACAGACACACAAAACCGATACTCCCAGCATAGAACTAGATTAAATTAGGGTAAGAAATGAGAGCATCAGCAGGTCAGAGAAAAGCACTCCACCAATTCAAATTTTGACATAAGAAATGATCATCCTAAACATGTCAAATTTGACATACCAACACCACAGGCTTCTTCAAATTCATTCAACTTAAAATCCTCCGAAGCAGTAGCTCCAAAAAATGAAAGAGCTGCATCTAATTGGGCCGTCGTTTTAATCTGGAAAACCAGGAACCACGTAAAACAAAATCCAATCCTTTCACAGTCAAAGTGCCAAAAATCAATCATGAAAGTCAAAATCATAGTCATAATCAAAGCACAAACCTTTGAGGAAACAACGTATTGCAGCAAGGTAGGGCGATGCACAAGGGCATTTGCAGGGTACTTAGTAGCAACCTGTCACACAGATTGCACACAAAATGAGACTTACTACAAGTACAAATTTCACAAACACGTTGAAAATTAACATTAACATTGCAGGATCTTTACCGTGTAGATGAGATTTCCAACAGTCCGACCACAACCATCAGTAACACCAGCCTGAAAATTATCATCAAATTGCTTATAGCATGCTGCACAAGTGAAAACTTAGCAATAGCATCCAACAGTTGATTTTCTCAGATTGGGAATGATACTAATACCTCATGAATGACGGCACTGAGATTTGCAGTGACCTTGTTGTTGGCGATGGTGTTTTTGGCGGTTCGTTCATCCAATCCGATCTTCAGGAACAACTCAAGGTATTGCTCCTTGTCGGAGGAGCTCTCCTCCTTCCCTGGCATTCTCTCTCTCTCTCTCTCTCTCTCTCTCTCTCTCGGCTAGGCTTAGGGCTGTGAGACAGTGAGGCGTGTAAACCCTAATAAAAGAATCTGTGGGCGTTGAGTTGTTCGCGTATTTTTATTTTAGCTTTAGGATGAGAGAATCTTTCAGACAAACAAATTAGAAAAATCAATACCATAGATTTTTTTTTTTAGATTCATTCTACGGCGAAATTATTATTTAGTTTTATTTTATTTTTTTTTTTTAAAGAAAGAAATATCTTTAGCTTGGTGGACTAAAGATCGAGGCACAAGGCCAAAACTTGGGCCCCAAGCACTACATTTCTATATTGCAAGTTGCAACCCAATCCCGTTAGAGGAGGATTGGACCAACCGTGTTTTTTTTTTCTTGCTAATAACGGCAGATTCATAAAAGAAAATAAAGTTTATTAGATTCAAATTTAGTTCTTTTTAATTTAATTTTTGTTTATAAAAATAATTATATGATAAGTGATAGGGAACTGATTTAGCCCATCTTCGAGTCGTCCATACAGGTCGTCCATGACCCACCTACCACTGTAAACACCCTCAGAAACTTGCCTACAATTACCTCGTCCAGGGAAGAAGAGTTCTGGACGAGGTAAGCACCACCAGTGATGCACTCGTCCAGAGTGCCGACAGTCTCGTCTTGAAGGAATTTGCCCGTTAGACGAAACAGCTTCGCGCGCGTGTGCCAAAGCACACTCAACCGAGGAACTCCGTGATTTAGGTATCACACTTAAGAAAATCTCCGAACAAGATGTGATGATCCCTTATCCCACGCATAACCGCCAGGTATCCGTTGTGAAACGAGAGCATAACTTCCAAACGGTTATGCAAGTTACGTTTGATTTCTACCTCTCCTTGAATCCAGGAGAAGTTCCAATTTTGATAACCGCCTATAAGAACACTATATAAAGGTCGTTTCGTACAAGGCCAAGGTATGTTGATTTTTACTCCAAAAAAGTTGGAACTCGATAACATAGAGAGAAAACTAACTTTGCCATCGGAGGGTTTTTGGCCTAAGAAATTTCTGGCCGCCTTTGATTCGCTTTTCTTTCTTTTTCAGCCGCGAAGAGAACCGCAGTCCTTCGGGGTCCGAAGCATCCAGCCATCGATCTTCTTTGCATCATCGCTTGGCGCCGTTCGTGGGAAAAACACTACTCAAATTTTTTTGGTTCAATCGTGTTTTGTTGTAAAAAGTTGTTCTATCCCGTACAAAAGGCCGAATGGTTCGAACGAGATCAAGGGCAACTAGCCTGTGCCACTGTGAGAGTAGGATGCATCCAAGAATCCCCTTCACGATCGTAGATCGCACACCGTAATGCAACCGCCTTCATTCAAGACATACAATCCATGGCCGCCGCTATGGCAGAACCGACACGCCGAATCCGGAGTTGAATAGGAGATCAACCTCGGGAGGCAGCGTCAAGAAGGGCACAGCGAGGGAAGTGGCCCCAAGTCGAAGGAGGGAGGGAAATGTGTGAGTCCGAAGATCAAACAAGGGGTACCGCTTCAAGAAGGGTGCCGCACTTGGAGAAAGAGATGGACCATATGAGAAAGGCTATGGATGAAATGAGAGAAAACATGAGGCGAACGAACCCAGTGGATGATATGGTTCACCGAACGGACTCCCCCTTCACAGCCTCCATCAACAGTCACCCTTTACCCCCGAAATTCAAAATGCCTTCTTTAGACTCATATGATGGAAATCGCGACCTTTGCGATCACATTGCAACTTTCAAGACGACCATGCACCTGCAGGGGGTTCTAGACGAGATCATGTGTAGAGCTTTTCCCACCACACTCAAGGGACCAGCGCGAGTGTGGTTCAGTAAAATTCCCCCAAACTCAGTGGGATCATTTGAAGAACTAAGTAAGCTGTTTGTCAACAACTTCATTGGAGGACAGCGTCACAAACGTTCCTCCTCTAGCCTGCTGACTATAGAGCAAGGGGACAATGAGAGTTTGCGATCTTTTATCACCCGGTTTAACAAAGAAGCCTTAACGGTGGACGAGATGGATGACAAACTATTGCTGGCCGCTTTCCACAATGGGGTCAATTCTGACTTGTTCATTCATAAGCTCTACGAGCAGAACCACAGACTATGGCCGAGCTTGTCCATTCGGCCCGCACTTCATGAATGCCGAAGACGCTATCATAGCCAAGAAAAGAAAAGGGCGTAACGCTCGGAAGTGGGCCACCATCGCTATCCGGACTCGGGGACCTCGTCCAAAGAAAGTTCTAGTAGACGAGAGAAAAGATAAGGATGGTAAGAAGGCCTTCTCCGCGAGGAATCGGCAATACACGCCCTCGACTATGCCATTGAGCAGTTCTTATGCATCAAGGATGATCCGTCCTTGAAGTGGCCGGACAAAACGGCGGAGACCCCAACAAGCATAATAGGAGCAAGTACTACCGTTTTCACAGGACCATGGGCATGATACTGGACGAGTGCTTTGACTTGAAGCAACAGAGCAGAAAATCTCATTAGATGGGGAAAATTGAGGAACTTCCTTGGACGAGACCAGAGAGATGAGAAAATGAAGGCCAAGGTGGAAGAATCATCACGCCCCCACTAGGAGAAATAAGGGTAATTATAGGAGGAGCTCGACGACGCAATTGCTCCAAGTCAAGGAAGACATACCCGAAGGTGGTGCGTAACATCCAACACCTCGGGACGACCTATTAGGACGAGGGAGGTGGACCAACAGTGCTGTTACTTTCACTGACGAGGAGGAAGGACGACCACCACCCACACGACGACGCGATAGTCATCACCCTACTCATCTCCTCGACTACACGACCTGCGAGGGTATTGATAGACAATGGCAAACAGCAGATATTCTCTACTACCCCGCATTCCAATAGATGAGGCTAGACGAGATCGCCTTCGACCAAAGGAACTCGCCGTTGGTAGGATTCGGAGGAATGAAGGTGCAACCTCGTAGGCACCATCACGTTGCCGCGGGTCGTCGAACGTATCCGCAGATAGCCAAGAGGTAAATTTCCTTGTTGTTGATTATGCATCGTCATATAATGCAATTATTGGAAGGCCAACTTTGAATAGTTGGAAAGCGGTAACCTCACCTACCACCGTCCATCAAATTCCGTACCGAGCACCTGAGTAGGCTGTACAAGTGAGACCACCGAGCCGCCGCAGAATGCTACTTAGCTATGCTGGCCATGGACGAGCACATGCAGGCGATGAGTATAGACGAAAGAAGGGCCGTGGCTGAACCCACTGAAGCATTAGAGGACGTCCCTTTGGACGATAACCAGCCCGAGAAGTCTACCAGAGTTGGGGTAAGCATGGAAGAGGGGGCAAAGCACGCTTTGATTCGGTTTCTGAAGAAAAACCTCGATGTCTTTGCATGGAGTCATGAGGACATGCCTGGCATTGATCCGAGCGTCATTACCCATAGCCTGAACGTGTGTCCCTATTCGAAACCAGTGCGTTAGAAGAGAAGAGTTTTTGCTCCCGAGCGAGACAATGCCATTAAGGAAGAGGTGTAGAAGTTGGTCGCCGCGAAGTTTATCCGAGAGGTTCATTACCCACACTGGTTGGTGAACGTAGTCATGGTCAAGAAAGCCAATGGCAAGTGGCGGATGTGCGTGGACTTCACTGATCTAAACAAAGCTTGCCCCAAGGATAGCTACCCATTGCCGCGCATTGACCAGTTAGTGGACTCGACGGCAAGTCACAGGATACTTAGCTTCATGGACGCTTTCTCAGGGTATAACCAGATTCAGATGAATGAAGCGGATCAGGAGAAGACCTCATTCGTCACGAGCCAAGGGTTGTATTGCTACAAGGTTATGCCCTTCGGTCTGAAGAACGCGGGGGCGACCTACCAAAGGTTGGTTAACCATATGTTCCGTCCTCAAATCGGGCAAAATGTGGAGGTTTATGTGGACGACATGCTGGTGAAGAGCTAGGACGAGGATAAACATCTTGACGACCTTCAAGAGACTTTTGATACGTTGCGACGGTACCACATGAAATTAAATCCGAGCAAGTGTGCTTTCAGGGTTTCATCGGGTAAATTCTTGGGGTTTATGGTGTCGCACAGGGGAATTGAGGTGAATCCGGATAAAATCCAGGCGATATTGAACATGGAGCCACCGAAAAATATCAAGGAAGTCCAGTCTCTTCATCGGATGAGTCGCCGCCCTCAACAGTTTGTATCGAAAGCTACCGACAAATGTTTACCATTCTTTAAAGTCCTTAGGAAGGCTTTTGAATGGACGGACGAGTGTCAAAAGGCCTTCCAAGACTTCGAAGACGTATCTAATGACGCGCACCACCGGCCGAGTCCGTCCGTGCCCTCGGGGAAGAGTTGTACTTGTACTTGGTGTGTCCCCACACGCAAGTAGCTCGGCGTTAGTCGAGAAGAGGGGAGAGTCCGAAGCTAGTCTATTACACAAGTCACGCGATGAGAGGGGCAAGGACGATACCCGATGATGGAGAAACTAGCCTTCGCATTAATCACGGCCTGTGAGCCGAGACATTATTTTCGTGCACACGTCATCAACGTCCCGATACCATCCCATAAAAAAGGCGATGAGCAAGTTGGAAGCCGCTAGACGGCTAGTACGAGGGCCGTTGAGCTCAGCCGAGTTTGATGTCGTGTACTTCCCAAGCGAGCACAATAAAAGCGCAAGCATTGGTAGATTTCATTGCGATTCACCCCGCTAAGACGACCTGAACAAGGACGAAGGAAATGAAATGTGGGTGGTTAATGTAGACGGATCGTCCACACTGTATGCAGGAGGGATTGGAATTGTACTGAAGTCCCCTGAGGGAGACAAGTTGGAGTATGCGGCCCGTCTGCAGTATTCGACTACCAATAACGAGGCTGAGTACGAGGCTCTACTCAAGGGGTTGGAATTGACCAAGTCCTTAGGGGCGGAGTCGTTAACGATCAGAGGAGACTCTCAACTGGTCATTAACCAAGTAAATGGGATGTGTGATGTCAAGGAGGATCGAATGAAGAAGTACCTCAACAAAGTGAAACGCCTTGCCCGAAAATTTTCAGCCATAAGTTTTATTCAACTTCCCAGGGAGGAAAATGCGGAAGCGGACGCCTTGGCGAAAGCCGCCTCGGCAGGGGTCATAGACGAGTTCGGCGACATCCAGTACATGCCGAGCATAGACATCCCTAACATACACCAGATAGGAGGAGGAGAGAATTGGATGAGTCCGATAATAATTTACCTCAAAGATGGGAGGCTTCCAGAGGACAAGGATGAAGCGAGAAAGTTAAGGGTCAGGTCGGCCAAGTATGTCCTCATTAATGAGGTGTTGTACAAGCGAGGCTTTTCCCAACCCTACTTAAGATGCTTGGCTCCTGACGAGTCAAACTATGTTCTAAGGGAAGTTCATGAAGGATCGTGTGGAAATCATTCGTGGGCAAGGTCCCTTGTCCATAAGGTCGTCCGTGCCACTACTATTGGCCAACAATGCAGCGTACGCTAAAGCCTATGTCAAGGTATGCGACCAATGCCGCCGTTATAGCAATGTGCCTAGATGCTCGTCGAATATCAGACCCCAATGACAGCCCCATGGCCCTTCGCACAGTGGGGGCTGGATATCCTGGGTCCTTTTCCCGTAGGAATCCGGCAAATGAAGTTTTTGGTGGTAGGAATAGATTACTTTACCAAGTGGGTAGAAGCCGAGCCTCTTACAGCAATCACTCAGCAGAACGTGAAGAACTTTGTATGGAAGAATATCCTATGCAGGTTCGGAGTACCCAAGGTATTAGTATCTGACAACGGACGTCAATTTGACAACGCACCCTTCAGGGACTTCTGCAATCATTTTGGGATCAAGAATCACTATTCTTCACCCTCCCATCCACAGGCAAATGGGCAAGCAGAAGTAGCAAATCGATCCCTGCTGAAAATCATCAAAACTCGGCTTGAAGGGGCAAAAGGGATATGGCCAGACGAGCTACCAGGTGTTCTTTGGGCCTATAGGACGACTGCACGAACACCGACAGGAGAGACCCCTTTTAAACTAGCCTATGGGAGTGAAGTTGTCATACTAGCGGAGGTCCATATGGCAAGTCACCGAGTGATGCAGTACCAGGAGAAAGACAACGGGGAACAACTTCGCCTTGACCTTGATCTTATTGATGAGGTAAGAACGGATGCGGAGCAAAGGACGGCAAGGTATAAAAATCTCATGGCCAGACAGCATGATGCCATGGTAAAACCCAGACGGTTCGGTGTGGGGGAACTTGTCCTCAAAAGGGTCTCCTTGGCGACCAGGAACCCATCATGGAAAACCGGGACCCAATCGGGAAGGACCCTACGTGGTAATCAATTGCAAAAGGCAGGGGTCCCACTACCCTGAAGCCCCGGACGGGCGGAAGTTAGAGCATCCTTGGAACGTGGAACATCCGCGAAGGTACTATCGCTGATTTGAGCAAGGACGAGGGAAGTCAGTAGCAAAATTACAATCGTGTTTGCTTATATTTACTTTTGCTTTTACTACTGTTATGGTGTGTTATGAATAAAAGTGCACTAGTTCTTAAACTTTTGCACTACTTACAGACTAGCTTATGAAAGACGATGCTATGTACTTGAGTATCTTAATAAGGCATTAGCTTATAAGCATGTGCCAAGTTTGTGAACAATGTTCATGTAATAGTATGGTTTGGATTTCTTATGTATTTGAATTCCAGTTTCCCTGATAATACCCACGGACGAGGCAAAAGCCTTAGACAAGTAAAATCTCTAGACGAAGACAAACTCGTCTAAGCTTTCCTTAAAAAAGAATGAGGATAAAGCAAAGGAAAAAGGCTAAGGCATGCTCGTCCAAGCTTTCCTTAAAAAAGAATGAGGATAAAGCAAAGGAAAAAGGCTAAGGCATGCTCGTCCAAGCTTTCTTTAAAAAAGAATAAGGATAAAGCAAAGAAAAAAAAAGGGCTAAGGCATGCTCGTCCAAGCTTTCCTTAAAAAAGAATGAGGATAAAGCAAAGAAAAATGCTAAGGCATGCTCGTCCAAGCTTTCCTTAGCCAGGGCCTACTCGTCTAAAAAGGAAAGTAGGCATTAACACATGCATTCCAACGACGAGCATATGGTCGAGAAGATTATGAATTCGCGAAAATACTAATAATCGCCTAAAGATCAGGCAAAATGATCATCATCGTCCTAAGATAGTCGTCCATAAGGGCATCATGTAAACAATCACCCAACACTTGGGAACATTGCTTAAAAAGCAATTGAATAAGAAAATAATACACACACTCGTCCATGGAACAACAATAATGATAAGCGAAGATAAACATTCATTAAACAATAAAGGGTGAACGACCACCGTCCAAAAACCCTTAAGAAATAAGCCTTGAAAGGCACTGTTTATAAACCCGTCAAAAGTACTCCATACTATAAAAATTTAATTTTATAAATTTAAAAAAAAAAAAAAAAAAGAGACAGGAAGAAAACACTTGAACAAATAATGAAAATCTTCAAATAACAGACGGGCTTGTGGTCGTCTTCGCCGGGCTTGGTCTAGGCATCGTTCTTCAACATTGACGTCTTCGCAGCTAGTCCGAAGAAAAGAACTCGGAAGCACCTCCTAGTTGAAGGACGATGGGGCCGAAATCAACTTCGGAAACTTTTCTTTCGCCTCCATGCGAAAATCCTCAAATCCAAACCGCATAGTTGGCGTCCAAGGTCGTTGAATGGCTTCGAAGCCTTGAATTCGTCCACGCCTTCGTCCTTAGCCCTCGCGCGGGAGTTGCTTAGCCTGCCGATTTTCCTTTGAAAGTGGTCAAGATGAGAGTCTTTCTCCACTATGTCGGCCTTCAGCCTCCTCGACGAGGCCGAGCAAACCCTTGGCCTCGTCCTTAGCCTTGGCACTGCCGTCTCGGCCCAACCCTGCAATCATCCTTGACCTCCCCGGATCCTCCTCTCCAACAAGAGCCTCGTCCCGTCCAAATTTCGCCGCAGCCTCGCCCGGACGCAACCTATAAACTTGGACATGGCCTCGCACAAGCAAATAAAAGTTTTCGTATTAAGCAAAGTCAACAAGCATAAAAGCAAAACTAGTGACGAGAATAAATTCATATCACTTACCTTGAAAAGATCGTGGACACTCCGAGTGTTCAAAATCTTTCAAGGACATGTTATAGCATGCGTGCCCACGTCCTCGTCGACACCGCTTGTTGAAACCTCTCCCAAGCCAAACCCTCACTCTCAAAAAGGTTAGGCACGACGTCAACGGGAGGCCGGGACGAGGTAGGAACATTGGTTTTGGACGGAGGAGGATGAACAGGCTCAGACGACTCCACATCGACGATCTGGACAGACGGCGATTGAGGAGGAAGAACAGGGACAACGGGAGAGACGACCCCAGGCTTGGACGACTTCCTGTGCTTGGCTCTCCGGCTGGGAAGGTTTTCAAGGTTGATAGCCTTTGACAGGCTCCTCTTGTCACCAGCGGCAGGACGAGCCCTTGCCTCGGAGTCTTGCTTAGCACGCTCGTCCGCGACTCCCTTGCCCTTGTTTTCCTTCATAGTAGCTATCCCTAAAACAAATAACAATAACAGGTATGGGTGAATAAGTTAACAAATCTGTCTAAAACGACAAAAATAAGAATAATAAAAAAGAGGAAATTCAAGACGAGAACTCACGTCGACGAACTGTGATTTCATGGGCTAGTGCTTCCGGAGAGGGCTCTGGGCCAAGTCCCCAAGTCGCAAGACGCTGCAGGGTGACCAAAGAGTGGAAGTCCCTCTCTGGGTAAAGACGAGCCTTCTGAACGCGTCCTAGATAGAACTTGTTCAACGAGGGCCTTCTAACACCTGCAATAAAGATGAGGAGTTTAACATAGAAAGATGTATAATAAAGGTAATGTTACGGTAGTGGTAAGCATGCCTTCAGGACGAAGGTTCCCTATGTCTCCTGTATAGGGGGGAAACGAATCCCTGCTCAACTTAATAGGGCGTCCTGCCCAAAAACCAGAGATGAAGAAGAACTCCGTCTTCCAGCTCCTATCTGAAGTAACCAAAGATTTAATGATCCTACAATCTTTTCTCCTAGCTGTGAACTGATAGAAGCCACGAGATTGACTAATTTCAGAGGGTTTATAGCAAAAAAGGAATTCGTCCACAGTAAGAGGACAATCCCCTTCAAAAACCTCTCTCCACAAAACTTGCATAGAAACAACTAGTCTCCATGCATTAGGATTTAGCTGACACAAACCTAAACCTAACCTACTAAGTAACTCCCTGGCAAAAGCATTAAGAGGTAGCCTAAGACCCCCTAGAAGATAGGCTTCATAAACCCCAATGCCAAAGTGAGGTTGGCAACACCACTCACCACGGACGGCTAATCTAGGATTTAGCTCGTCCGGGATTCGTACCAAAGATAAGGGACGCTAACTTCCTCTCGTCCGTCTTGGCCGAACCCCTACGGCCGCAACAGATAGCCTCAACCTCGTCCATTCTAGTGGGCGAGGCGCGCTAGAGGGACCAAATTTCTAGACCCAGACCTCTACCCTCGTCCTAAGTTCTTCTTGGAAAACTTCTAAGGGAACCCCAGAACCCTGCAACATACTCGTCCGTGGTATTACCACCGCTCCTACCGTCACTACTAGAACCACTATAGCTAGTCAGGTTACGATATTCATCTATCTCCCTATCAACACTATTGCTGGATGAAGAAAAACTTTCGGACATTTTGGAAATATAAGGGAAACCTAAAGACAAGCGTAGAGAAAATACCTGGCTCTAGACGAAAGAAACTAGGGACGCTGGAATACTCCTAGACGAGGCGATGGACGAGAGATGTCAAACGAGAGAATTTGAAAAATGGAGAGGGTAGGGGAGGAAATCCACTATTTATAGGTGTTGAAAAGTAAAACCCAGAACGAAATGACCAATCAGGAAGAACCATGTGGCAACCTCCTCGAAAACCCAAATCGACGCAACGGTTAACCCAGGTAAATAATGACACGTGACATAATCTGGGGCCTTTGGAACCTCGTCCTCTACCTTGAAACACGTGGAATAATACGTTGAAACGAGTCTAGAAACTAAAGAGCTTTGGACGACCTTAGAACAGGGGGCAACTGATAGGGAACTGATTTAGCCCATCTTCGAGTCGTCCATACAGGTCGTCCATGACCCACCTACCACTGTAAACACCCTCAGAAACTTGCCTACAATTACCTCGTCCAGGGAAGAAGAGTTCTGGACGAGGTAAGCACCACCAGTGATGCACTCGTCCAGAGTGCCGACAGTCTCGTCTTGAAGGAATTTGCCCGTTAGACGAAACAGCCCCTGCGCGTGTGCCAAAGCACACTCAACTGAGGAACTCCAGGACGAGGGTATCACACTTAAGAAAATCTCCGAACAAGATGTGATGATCCCTTATCCCACGCATAACCGCCAGGTATCCGTTGTGAAACGAGAGCATAACTTCCAAACGGTTATGCAAGTTACGTTTGATTTCTACCTCTCCTTGAATCCAGGAGAAGTTCCAATTTTGATAACCGCCTATAAGAACACTATATAAAGGCTGTTTCAGACAAGGCCAAGGTATGTTGATTTTTACTCCAAAAAAGTTGGAACTCAGATAATATAGAGAGAAAAACTAACTTTGCCATCGGAGGGTTTTTGGCCGGCAGCCCCGGTCGCCTTTGATTCGCTTTTCTTTCTTTTTCAGGCCGCGAAGAGAACCAGTAGTCCTTTGAAGTCCGAAGCATCCAGCCTACTGATCTTCTTTGCATCATCAATAAGTATTAATAGAAATTTATTATGGTTGTTATTATATACATACATACCTTTTTATTAATACTATTTGATGAGGGTCTAAACTAAGCTTAGTTCGTCCATGGTAGTCATCCATGATCAGATCACGTCCAAAACATTTTACAAGGAAGGAAGCCCAATAGAAGCTCCACAAACATGAATAGGATCCATCCATGAATATCATGATCGTCCAAATTAGGATAGTCATCCATGGCATACAAGGACATGGACAACCAAACAACACTTAACTAATTTCAAATGATATTTCTACAAGCTTTATGCAATCAAACCACAATCTGTCATTTCGGAACATGGGGAGGATTTCCTGAAATCCGCTCCATTTTCTCCATTAACTTCATACATCTCCCATGATGATAATGGATCCAAACAAGTAGATCCACTCCTAACTCTCTATAAAAGAACCAAGTCTCATTCAACCAAGGTAAGTTCTACTATTCATTAATTCACCATTCTTGTGTTCTAGAAAGAAAACTGGCTTAACCATCGGAGGATCTTTAGTTGGTTCACACCGGTCACCCTTAAAAATCTTTTTTCCTCTTTAGGTCATCAAGCCATCACTGCAGTCCATAGCATTTAGCCTACTGATTCTCGTGCATCATTAGTTGGCGCCGTCTATGAGAAAGTAAGTAAACAACGTTTCCAAGCGTTAACCACCTTGTTTTCCAAGAAAAAAAGGTTGCATGGTTTGGACTAGGTCGATGGCCACAAGTCCAAAACATGAAGAGAGTGGAAATGCCTCTAGTCATCCAAATCATGTACCAACACCACCATTGGCATCGGTCCAACAATAGTTGCAATCCATGGCAGCCGCAATGGTGAACTTGACGCAACAAAACCAAGAGTTAACTAGAGAAGTTAATAGACAACGCCAACAACAATGCCCGGAAGAACATGGGCAAAATTTGAAAAATGGAGGGGTGGAGAATAGTGTTGAATGAGGAGATTAGTCCAAGGGTATTGTCACTCGGAGGGTGCCACACTTGGAGAGAGAAAATGAGTCTTCGGACCTTCATCAATTGTTTCATTAGGGAAGCCCTGTTGGTGGACAAGATGGATGACAAAATCCTCTTGGCAGCTTTCTACAATGGAGTTATTTCAGATTTGTTCGTTCACAAGTTGTATGACCAAAAGCCATAGACAATGGTTGAGGTGATACACTCAGCCCAAAGTTTCATAAATGCTGAAGATGAAATTATTGCCAAGAAAAAGAGGAAGGTTGGTTATGTACACCATCCAGAGCAAGACCTTCATCCAAAGAAGGCCAAGATGGGAGAAAAAAGAGATGGAGACAGTAGGAAGGCAAGATCGTCCTTAGAACTATATTCCAACTACACCTCCTTGAATACCCCACTTAACCAAGTGTTAATGCAAATCAAAGACGACTCGTCCTTTGAAATGGCTAGAGAAGATGAAAGGAGATCCTAGCAAACGGAACAACAAGTATTGTCGTTTCCACCGAGATCATGGGCATGACACGGACAAGTGTTATAACTTGAAACAGCAAATTGAAGTTCTCATTAAGTGGGGAAAGTTAAAGAATTTTCTTGGACGAGGCCACAAGGTTGAAAGACAACCATTAAAAGGAAAAGCAGAAGAATCAGTACGTCAGCCACTTGGAGAAATAAGGGTCATTGTAGGAGGAACGTCAACCGAAGTTCGTCTAAAGCCAAGAAGACTTACTTTCGAGTAGTTCAAAATATTCAACTCACTGGCTGCCCACCGAAGACGTCCAAAATGGACGAGCCTACTATTACTTTTACAAATGAAGATGCGAGGCAACTGCATCATCCTCATGACGATGTAATTGTTATCACTTTGACAATTACAAATTACACAACAAGAAGGGTGCTAGTAGATAATGGGAGTTCAACGAATATCCTCTACTATCCGACTTTCCAGTGAATGAGAATTACCAAAGAATTACTTTGTCTAGAGAATGTGCCTTTGATTGGGTTTGGAGGAATGAAGGTTCTACCAGTAGGCACTATCTCTTTACCAGTCATTATTGGTTCTTGCCCACGACAAATCAATAAGGAAGTAAACTTCCTTATCATGGATTGTTCATCCTCATATAGTGCCATCATAGGACGACTAACTTTGAACAGTTGGAAGGTGGTAATGACTACTTATCACTTATCCGTTAAATTTCCAACAAAATATGGCATTGGAGAAGTACAAGGAGACCAGTTAGTGGCTAGAGAGTGTTACTTGGCTATGTTAGCAATGGACGAGCAGATGTAGACAATGAAAATTGAATAAAGAAGAATAGTTGCTTAGCCAATTGAAGTATTAGAAGATGTCTCTTTGGACGAGTCCAACCCGGAGAAGTTTACTAGAATTAGAACAATCATGGAAGAGAAGACAAAGAAAAATCTCGTCCAATATCTCAAGAAGAAAAATCTCGTCCAATATCTCAAGAAAAGCACCGATGTTTTTGCTTGGAGTCATGAAGACATACTTGGGATTGACCCAAGTGTGATTACTCATCCTCTAAATGTGTCCTTGTCCTATAAGCCCGTTTGTCAGAAAAGGAGAGTGTTCGCCCAGAACAGGACAATGTCATCAAAGAAGAAGTCCAGAAGTTAGTAACGGCGAAGTTCATCCGCATAGTCTACTATCCTGATTGGCTAGCTAACATGGTGATGGTCAAAAAAGCTAATAGCAATTGGAGGATGTGCATAAACTTTACAGATTTGAACAAGGCATGTCCCAAGGATAGTTATCCCCTCCCACGCATTGACCAGCTGGTAAACTTAATGACTGGGAACCAATTGCTAAGTTTCATGGATACATTCTCAAGGTACAATCAGATCAAAATGGATGAGGCAGACCAGGAGAAAACATCCTTCATCATAAGCCAAGCTTTGTTTTGCTACAAAGTAATGCCTTTTAGTTTGAAAAATGTAGGGGTCACTTATCAGAGGCTAGTTAACCATATGTTTCATCCACAAATTGGGCAAAATGTTGAAATGTACGTGGATGATAGGCTGGTCAAAAGCGCAAAGGAGACACAGCACTTAAACAACTTCCGTAAGACTTTTGACACACTTAGATGATACAACATAAAGCTGAACATGAGCAAATGTGCCTTCGGAGTTTCATCAAGAAAGTTCCTTGGTTTCATGGTTTCCCAGAGGGGAATTGAAGCAAATCCTAACAAAATGCAAGCAATACTGAGCATGAAGCCCCTAAAGAATGTCAAAGAAGTACAAAACCTCACCGGACGAGTAGCAGTGCTTAACAAGTTCGTCTTAAAAGCTACTAACAAGTGTTTACCATTTTTCAAAGTGTTAAGGAAAGCATTTGAATGGACAAATGAGTGTCAATGGGCATTTGAAGACCATAAGGCTTATCTCACTTCAACTCCTTTGTTAAGCCCATCCAAACCAAGTGAAGAGTTGTATCTGTACCTAGTGGTATCCCCTCGTGCAGTGAGCTCAGCCTTAGTCAGGGAAGAAAGAAAGACACAGAAGCCCGTCTATTACACCAGTAAAGCTTTGAAAGGAGCTGAAGGCTGATACCTCCCAATAGAAAAGTTGGCCTTTTCGTTGGTGATAACAGCAAGGAAGCTCAGGCCTTACTTCCAAGCTCACATCATCAACGTCCTAACAGACCATCCACATAAGAAGGCCATAAACAAGCTGGAGGCGGCTGGATGATTGATCCAATGGGTAGTTGAACTTAGTGAGTTTAATGTAAAGTATCGACTAAAGGAAGCAATAAAAGCTCAAGTCCTTGTAGACTTCATTGCAGTATTCACTTCTGCCCATGATCAATAGAATAAAGATGAAGGGGTAAAGGAATGGATCATCCATGTGGATGGTTCGTCCACACGGCATGCAGGAGGAATTGAAGTAGTGTTGCAATCATCAGAAAGGGATCGTCTAGAGTATGTCGTCTATCTACAGTTCTAGACAACCAACAACGAAACTAAGTATAAAGCTCTCTTTTAGGACTTGGAGTTAGCTAAGTCACCAGGAGTAGAGTTAACTCTCATCCAAGGAGACTCATAGCTGATTATAGGCTAGGTGAATGGGATACGTGAAACCAAGAAAGAATGAATGAAAAGGTATTTGAATAAAGTTAAGCAACGCATTAAGGGCTTCACAACGGCAAAGTTTCACTAGATCCCAAGGGAAGAAAACATGGAAGTTGACAACCTAGCCAAGGCAGCGTCTACAAATGAGTTAGTTGATGACCAGATTAAAGTTCAATACATTCTAAGCATAGACTTTCCTGATGTGCATCAGATAGACAGAGAAGCCAATTGGACCACTCCAATTGTATCCTATCTCAAGGATGGACTCCTCCCCCAGGATAAAGAAGAAGCAAGGAAGTTAAGGGTTAAAGTGAAAAAAGTTGTTCTCATGGACGAAGTATTGTATAGAAGAGGTTTCTCTCAACGCTACTTAAGGTGTTTGACTTTGGACAAGTTCCATTATGTCATAAGGGATGTCCATTCAAGAGCATGTGGAAATCATTCAGGAGCAAGGTCCCTCATCCACAATACTACTGGCCATCCATGCAAACAGACACTGAAGCATATGTCAAAGCATATGATAAGTGTCAGCACTTCAGTAATGTGCCTAGGTGACCTTTAGAGTACCTTACCTCGATGGTGGCCCCTTGGCCGTTCACCTAGTGGGGACTTGACATCCTTAGTCTTGTTCCCATAGGGACAAGGCAAATGAAGTTCTTGGTGGTAGGGATCCATTATTTCACTAAATGGGTGGAAGCAGAGCCATTAGCAAAGATTACCGAGTAGAACATTAGAAACTTTATCTGGAAGAATATCATCCATCGTTTTAGAATCCCTAGGGCACTCATCGTAGACAATGGATGTTAGTTTGATAACATACCCTTCAGAGAGTTCAGTAAATAGCTGGGAATCAAGAATCACTACTCCTCACCCTCCCACCCACAGGCCAATGAAAATGCAGAAGTTGCAAATTGATCCTTATTGAAAATCATTAAGATTTGGCTTGAAGGGGTAAAGGGGATATAGCTAGATGAATTACCCAGCATCCTTTGAGCATATAGGACTATAGTGAGGATTCCTACTGGAGTGACTTCTTTTAAGCTAGCATATGGAAGTGATGCAATGATACATGCGGAGGTTGGCTTGACTAGCTATAGAGTGGTCCACTATAAGGATGAGAAAAATGAGAGAGCTTTGTTTAAGCCTCGATCTCGTTGACAAGGTAAGGATGGACTCGAAACAAAGGGTGGCACGCTACAAGAACCTTATGACTAAGCATCATAATGCGCTGGTCAAACTAAGGCAATTCAACCTTGGAGACCTCGTCCTAAACATGGGGTCCTTAGCTACTAAGGTACCCGCTCATGGAAAGTTGGGGCCTAATTGGGAAGGTCCATACAAAGTTATCAACTAAAAAAGACGAAGATCGTACTATTTAGAAGCTTTGGATGGACGAAGGTTGGAGCATCCATGAAATATGGAGCACTTGAGGAAGTACTATCAGTGAAGACTTGTTAACAAGGTCAGCATAGATAACCTAAAACCTATAGGCTATTGGTTCCTACTAATAGTCTATCTATCTTATCTTTCAGCACTTATGTTTTCTAGTAATATTTTATGTTTCCTAGCATTTGAATTCCCTAAAAAGCACTAGCTACTGGTATATGCAATGTCTATGGATGATGTCATGAACGAAATCCATATGGATATAAAGTATTTTCAATTCCCTAAAAAGAACTAGTTACTGACATAAGCAATGTCTATGGACGATGTTATGTACAAAGTTCTCTATTGTATATAAAGAAGTTTGAATTTTCCAATTTAAGTGTTGATGGTTCTCTATAAAACTAACGTCCATGAAAAGCTCAGAAGCTATAGACATGTAAAATCTCTGGATGTAGAGACGTAATGTCCCAGGCCGTCCTTAGACAAGGAAAAGGCAAATTATCACATGGTGAAATAAAACCTTATGTTAACAAAAAGTAAAGGAGGAAAGAATAAACCTCCCACACGTACTCGTCAATAAGAAACAAAAGAATAAAATAAAAGCATGCAATAAGTGAAGTCCAAACCATGGACAAACAAACACTTGACCATTTTAATAAAGTAAAAGCATGCTATAAGTGAAGTCCAAAAAATAGGCGAGCAAATACTTAACCATCACAAAGTCCCTAAGTAAATAAAGTCCAAACCATGGACGGATGGATACCTAAACAGCAAAGTTAGCAATAAAAAAAAAGGATAAAAACAAACATCCAAAGAGAGACGAGAAATGTATTTAAAAGTAAATTTAAAAATGGTAGACAACCACCGTCCAAAAACCTTGAGTAGTATGCCTTAAAAAGGCAAATGTATGAAACATCTGTCCTTAAACATGGATAGAGTGAATGTAAAATAAATCTAAAAAGGTCTAAAACAAAGGACCCCCAACAACACAAGTGAAAATAAAAAAAAAATTTTGCTTACAATTAAAAATTACTGGATATTCCACTAGGGGCAACACCCCTAGACTTTGAGTCGTCCTTTGTTGGAAGAGGAGTAGAGGCATCATCTTCAATATTCATGTCCTCTAAGCTGGTTTGGAGCAAGGAACTCTCAACTACAATGGAGAGCTTGATGGAATCAAAATCCACCACAGGAAAAGCTTTAATGGCATCCATACGGAAGCCCTCAAAGCCTACAGCATTGTTCTTGTCCAGGAGATCAATAAATTCACTAGACATCTTGAACTCTTTAATGACCTTGTCTCTAGATTTGCTCATAAAGGACCTGATCTCGTCACTCTGCTTTTAAAGATGGTCCAAAAGAGTACTCTTTTCGATGATGTCCGCCTTTAACTCCTCAACGAGTTCTTCAAGTCCTTCACCTCGTCCTCCAACTTCCTTCTCTCCCTAGCCTTATGGCTTGACTCTTTCTCCATGACCCTTATCTTTGTCTCCATCCGGATCCTTTCCTTATCCAAATTTGCGGCTTGCCTGGACGCCGCCATGAATTTGGTCATAACCTACAGTATACACAATATATATATATATATATATATATATATATATATATATATATATATATATATATATATCTTCTAAAGGTTACTTAAAGATGGAGTACATGACTTAATATGGACGAAGAGAAGTTACCTTGAAAAGATCATGGATCGTGGAAGGCTCGAATTCCTTGACAGACATGTCATACCATATGGAGACAGTCTTATTCCTCACCACTTGCTTGAACCTATTCCAGGCTAGATTCTCACTCCTTTGAAGAGTCATGGGACCGTTGTCAGAAGGAGGGGCTTTAGGAGAAGGGTTAGACTGTTTTTGTTGAGTTTTGAGTCTTTGACAAATTGACATTTTTTCCTGTGTTTTTACTCTTTACTATTACTATCATAGTGTTTGCATTTTTTTGATATAAAGTTTTGAGTTATGAGTTTGTTTTTTGTAATTTGACCATTTGACCGAATTTGTGACTTGTGAGTGGGAGTGGTTGTTGGCTATGTGGATGGGTCAGTACATTAACACTAAATGACAATAAAATTATAAAACATTTAAAGAATTGTAAACTTATAAATTAAAGAATTGTAAACATATATCAAGAATGAACTACACAATCGAATGGAGGATCAGTGGATGAATGATTGTTTGACCATATACATTGAAAAAGAGATAGCTCATAGGATTGATAATGTTTCTTATTGACCCCTCTAGACAAAAATCCTAGAGTCACCCCTGGATATTGGGCCAATAGCCACAAACTTAATGAAAAATAGAGAAAGTCTAATTGATAAAAAAGGCTCACACTGGCCTAGCCCATCAAGTCATGAATCATCTTAAGGAGCTTCTTTCGGCTCAACTGCACTCGCCAAGGAGAATTTCACCCGAGTTGGCTTGCCAAGTAAAACTTGCACGAAGTATGTGGCTGAGGAACTACACTACCTGGTAATGCACCCCAACCAAGCACATTCCTCAAGGTATGACACTAATTTATGAGGAATAATTGCAGTGGCAGTGTCAAAAATGGAGAATAGGGCCCACATATTAATTGCTGAAGTGTCCAATCGGGAATGTAATCCAAACGCATACTCCCACTATGATTCTAAAAAAGGGAATATGATGTCTGAAAGGGTTGGACCTCTATCATTACAACCCATTACTTACATTAATATAAATAAGGGAAAACCCCAAAAGGGAAGGCGTTAGAATAATTAGGGAGAGAGAAAATAAAAAAGATTCTTAGAAAGAACCTAAATTTCGCATCATTGCATGTATAAGTCAAAGGAACAAAGCTACCTCTGATAATCCAATTTATGAGCTTGTGTGTGTGTTTCAAGAGTTATTCTTATGCAACCATCCAATTTCGATATCCTTTCTCTTTCGATTTCCCACTGTGAACTATCCTTTCACGTTCCCACATATACAAATAGATTGTAACATGCTTTAGGCCATAACCCCATTTGGCCTGACCCCTACTGTATGGTTCATCTTCAATTCTTCATTAACATCCAATCATCCTAAAAGAAGCTTTGTGCAATTGATATAACTTGTGATCCCACTGTAGGCCAAAAATGCTATAAAAATAACATACAAAGACCATATGGACTAGGCGCTTTCAGTAGATTCATGTCAAAGATCACCTTTTTGATCTCATGGTGGGAGGGAACATTGATTAATATTTCATTTTCCCTTTCCATTATGCTAGGAGGAAGTAAGTCATTTAGCTTTGACTGGACTTAAGGCCATGAGGAACAAACTACTTTGTTAAATTAATCAGCAAAGTACTTCTCTATTTCCTTTCTATTTTGAATCCATTGACCACAATGTAACTTGATATCCTCATTATAGTTTCCGTGCCTTCTAACTATGGAAGACAAATGAAAAAATTTGAATTCCAATCCCCCCTTCTTTGAGGGCATCTAATCTCATTCCCTTTCTAACCAATCACTCAACCCCAAGGAAAAAGCAACTTTTGACTTTAAGGGTGTGTTTGTTTGGAAGGATTTTAGGAAGGATGGAAAATTTAGAAGAGAAAAGTGAAGAGAAAGAAGTTTTAGTGGGTTTTTTTTGGGAGGGAAAGTGAAAAATTTTGTGGTGGGGCCATGTGTTTGAAGGAAAAATTCTGGTTTTGCATCTCATGCAAAACCCACAGCGGAAGCAACGAACAAGGATCTATTTCATTCATGATTGATAACATGCACTATGTAAATTTCAGAATTTAAGAACAAGATAGCGTACCTTGGTGTGGAGAATTTCAAAACAAATATTAGAAGCACTTGGGAACACTTTTAATCTTCACTCCAATTCTACTTTATGCCCAAGATGTGTGGTCTCTCAATCAGTTTTCAAAGGGAGAATGAAAGTGTGTCTCACACTCTCTCACACACCGTTTCTTATTTCTTTTCTAATCTCTTCTTATAAAAATTCTGTATGTTTCTCCCTTTATAACAAACTGATTATCTAATTGGGCTGGCCTATTAGGCCTTTCCAATTGGGCTTTAGTGTGTGGCTTGAAGTGGGACCAAAAGGGACCAATAAGACACTAGCTCTAATGGGCCTTGGGCTTTTCCGTCAACTCTTGACAAGCCCAAAGTTACCATTAATTATATTTAATACCACTATATAAATATAATTGCACTCTAGGCCTTATTAATAAATTATATCCCAAGACTTTATTATGCATGCAACCCCTTCATCAAAATATTCGTAGTAATCCAAAGTCATGAATATAGACTGCCACTTTGAAGATTACTACATCTTAATCCTTGAGTACCCGGTTTAATCATTTATGTTATTCGTCATATATTTATGAAATCCAATTTCATAAATATATACTTTAGTAACTCTTTACTAAAGTGGTTACTAAAGTGGTTGGGCCCAACACTCTGAATAACTAAATCCATTAAACTTATCTCAAGGGAATATTTTGTATCTCCATTAAGAGACTATGAATTCCATCTTGAGAATATATGTTCCATCAACACTAAATGCGGATGCCCAACATACTGAGGTTTTGACCGTAACTAATAGATCTCACTCCTGATATATCAAAGCAACCTACATCTCATGATCAGGTCCATTATTCTTTCAGGATTTAGAGTTGATGTAAATAGAAGTCGTGAGATTTATTATTCATTTGACAGTCGTTAGGAGAATAATAAATCTCACAGCGGTCCAGTTCAATATGTCTTAACTCTTAAAACATATCAACATACCAACTAGAAGTCTCCACTTCCATGATCAAGACAAATCATCTTAGTTGATATGTTATAGTCTTCGCAGATGAAACGCCCAATTTCATCACTGACTACAAACTAAACTTCTGAGTTTACAAAGAACTTGTGATTTATATCTTCTGTGACTTTTTACATAAATCACATACAATGCATCTCATGGACTATGATAATGTCTTAGTTCATTTATAGATAGTCTCATATAATTAAACAATTTAATTATTAAATACATGCCAATAAATTGGGTTTTAGGGCATAAACCCCAACAGTGTTTTCTACTCGGATCCACCAAAGGGAGGGGGAAGCTCATGAAAATGAGCTGACAAAAATACCCCTCACATTGGACTTTGTCTGCTGCTTTTTTTTTTTCCTTTGATTTTTTCTTTCTCTATTACTAAGCATCATGTGTTGGCTTCTTCTTTTTTTCTTTGATTTTTTATGGACGTGTTAGCTTTCTTCTTCCTCTTCTTTTTTTTCCTCATTAATTTTGGTTGGTTTTTGTTTTTTGTTTTTTTAGAAAATAGTTTTAGGTTAATTTCTCGTGCTATTTTTATTTTATTTTAATGAAGCGTCCATCCATACACAATTTTTTAAAACTTGTAGGTGCCTTTTGTGCTTTTGGACTAAGACCCGTTCTGCTATAGATCGAAGAGTTGGGTCTGGCCCACTATTCTAGCAGGACCTTGCTAAAGGCTAGTTTGTGCACAAAACCTGCATCCAAAAATAAAGACAATAAGCATTAACAAATACATGTATATTAATCCAAAAATGTCATTACACGTTTATAGATTTAAGAACGAATATCTTATAGCAGAAAGGTTAGTTATAGCAATAATGTTAGTTAGAAGATCAATTAATACAGCAGAATATAAAATGGTAGGTTTTTCCGCAGGAAGTGAACTAAAGAGAGCCCAAACCCCAATTTGGACAACCTTGCTATTGGGCTAAGCCATCGAAGTTGTGCATCTTGGAGAACGGGTTTGGGTAGCTACTTGTTGTTCCGTTGTGATTACAAAAAAATGGGTTTGCTATAGAAAGGGAGGGAAAAGATGGCCTATTGATGCATGCATTTCTTGCCGTGCTCACTTTTTTCTCTTTTTTAATTTGCTCTTTCTTTTTTCTCTGTTATTTCTCTTTCAGTTCCTTCTATTTTTTGCCTTCGTCCTTATTCTCTCTTCTGTTTATTACTATTGTTTCTATTTATACTAGGTTAAGCCCAAGGGATTTCTCTATTTAACCCCTATTGCTCACCAACCATTTTTGTTTGCTATAAACCCATTTTTAGAGCTACCCACTGACCTACTGGTCGCTCATCCTCCACTATGCCTGGGCATGCCCGGTGCTTTCTCTTTCTTCCACTACTCATTCCACAACAAACCCTTATCCGTTTGGTTCGGTCATGAGTCTCTCTCTCTCATTCTGATGGGTAAAGCCTTGGGTCTTTCTCTACCTATCTTTATGACATGCATCAGGTAGTCCCAGTCATTTACTACCTATTTTGGGCAAAGATGCCTTCCCAGCAGAGAACCTCCCAAAAGAGGCCTTAGCTGGATACCGAAAATAGGCCCTTTCTCCCCCTCCACCAAACCACACCCTTTGCAAATCTCTTGACCATAGGCCTACCTCCCTTGCATTGGATTAATACAAGTTAGTGGTGCTCCAGCCAAGATGTGGTTGTCTTATTACTTTCTACTTTTCTCGTCTTTCTTTCCCACATTGTTCCTGTTGTTGATATCTGGCTTTGTCTCATTCTGTTCTTGCACCCTGTTTGCCTGTGCTCATCTTTTATAGAGAATGGAATGGGCTTATTAGGCTTGCCCCACTTTTGTCCTTTCTTGGGCCTGTTGTTGCTATTTCCTACCAGACTGGCCCTTTGGGCCTTGTTTCTTTTTCTTCTTTCTTTCAGCTTTTTCAGCACTTTGTTTTCTGTCGTTACTAATCTCTTCTTGCATTCCTTTTTTGCCTGTTATTGGGCTTTTCTACTATTGGGCTCTTTTTTTTATTTATCAAAAACAGGTATCAACAAAAGTATAATGTGTTACATTTTTCTTATTTATTTAATAGAGACATGATGTTAAATTTATATAAACTTTATTTTCGATTTTCTCATTTTTCTTCTCAACCAAATATAAATTTTTTATCCCTCCACTTTTCCACCCTTCCAACCAAACACAAATGAGAGAAACTTAAATATTTTCTATCATCTCACTTTTCCATCCTTTCCTCATTTTCTATCTTTCCACTTTTCCTTCCTCCCAACTAAATGGACCCTAAATTGGCTTAAGTAGATTCTAGACCTTGTAGCCAATCCTTATTTCCACCTCTTTAATTCTATGCTTAACATTGCTAAAGTTTGTCTTGTTCCATTTGATGAATTCCCTTTTAACGCTTAAAAACTATTTTGCTAACCTAAAATTTTGGGAGCCCTCCACTTGAATATGCCAATTGCCAAGTTGTTTCCACTACTTCTTTTTTGGAGTACGGTATATTTAATTTATTAGTTTTGATTCTTTTGAAAGTTAATGGTTAATGGTTTATAATTTATTCATTTATTACCACCCTTAAACTATGGAATTTAAATTTTGCAAAATAAAAAGAAAAAAATAGGTGGAGTAAAAGAAATACACTGGTGCCTTTTAATTTGATGGTACCACCTTAAGATAAATGAAACCATGTAAGGTCTGACCAACTTTCATTTGTTTCCTACCCTTGCTTTTGATACGGTACCTGAAGAATTGTCAAGGAGAAGTTCACCCTAGTACTTAGAACGCGGACACCCTCTTCCTTAGTCCGTACAACAGAATTAATTTAAATAATGACTTGACACCCACTGAGTTACTACTGACCATTGATAGCAACTTAGCAAAGATGCACGTTGGAAAATCCAGCGCTTCTTAGAGCAACCACAACGTATAGCGGTATAGGCCAAATGGCAAATGCAAACCCAATTTCCCATTTAAGCCCAAAAACATCACTCCATTGATTATTGTAAAAGTCAACAATTGTAAATTTTTTTACAATCCAGCTACAGTGTCATTCTAAATGTAGAATGCACTGTAGCTTAATGGTAAATAAAAATAATATTATCTAATTCTCTCTCTCTCCTCCTTTTTATTAAAAAATTCCAACACTTTCTCTCTCCTCTCTCTCTCTCTCTCTCTCGTTATTTCTCTGCTCTCTTCCTTCTCTCTACAGACCCAAAACCCATAGCCACCACACCACGACAGATCGGCCTGGATGACAGCGGCGACGTGGCTTGGTTTCTCTCTCTCTGGTTGACGGCTGTGACATGGATCGGTGTTGATTTGTGTTGGATTTTTGGAATGGGTTTTGGAGTGGCAATTGGGTGTGCTCACCGTGGGTTTGAGTTTGCCGGCGTAAATTTGGGATTTGCTCACCGTGAGTCTTTTTTTTTTTTTTGGTGGTGGGTTTTGTTCACAGTCATGCTCATCAGTGGTGGTGGTGGTGCAATGGGTTGTGGTTAAGGTTTGTGTTCACGGTGGTTGCTGGGTATGTGGTGTGGGTTGGTTTCAAGTTCGATGGTTCATTGTGTTTTGGGTTTCTTGGTTTGATCGGCGAGTGGAATGGGTTTCTTGTTTTGATTTTGGGTTACTTGTTTTGATCGACGAGTGATTTAGGTTTTTCTTGTTTTGATTTTAGATTTTGATTTTGATTTTGATTTTTGATTTTGATTTGAGATCGGCGAGTGATTGGATGGATTTTGCTCAGCAGAAGTGGGTGGTGTGACTGAGAATGTGGACGGTGGTCGTGGTGTCATTGAGAAGGTGGACGTTGGTGGTGGTGTGACTAAGAAGGTGAACGGTCGTGGTGGTGTGACTGAGAAGGTTGACAGAGGAAGAGAAATAGAGATTAGAGAGAGAATTGAGAAATATTTTTATACTGTTATTTTTATATTATTTTAATGTGTAGTGTGGTAAAATAGAAGTTTGGATGTTGGTGAATTGGAAAATAGTATTGTATAATTGATAAAGTAGTTTTTAAGATGGTAAAATAGGATAGAATTATGCTCTAGAGCCCAGAGGACCACTAGTAAAGCTTCATGTGTTAGCTAGGTTGATGCAACAAGATACTCTAGAACGCACTAGTAGGAGTGTTCACTAAACCGCAAAAATTATACCAAAATCACTTGCAAAATGACATAATCATACTGCATCGCAACGTAAGTATCAATGCACCGCACCGTACTGCATGGTAAAGTGTAGTTTGTAGTTTTATAATAAAAAAACTACACAAATCGCATCACATTGCATCGCTCCGCAACCTCTCTATATATTAATATATTTTATTTTTTAATATTAAATATATTATTAATAATTTAATAACCTTATTTTTCAAACCAAAAAAAAAAAAGAAGTTTAATATCCCTAGCAAGTGTTGATTAGGAAAGCCATCTTAAAATAAAGAAAACTAGCTCAATAGTTTAAAACTTGACCAAAAACAAAGGGAAAAATTAGTTTTGGGCTAGGTAGAAAACCCAAAATTTGAAAAATATACTAGCTTCAAATCGCACTGCTCTGCACTACACATGTGATTGCAAAAATAAGGTATGGTGCTAAAAATGACCCAAAATTACATTGCAACGCACCGTGAACACTCCTACGCACTGGTTTGGGATCCACGTGCCATGAGAGGACTAGTTGTATATATATACACATATATAATTGATGATGGATAGCTGATCTAATAGCACACAATCTGCTTCATTCACAATGGCAGAAAATTTTCCACTATACACAGGGTTAAATAAGAAGTTCTAAGTAAGCCTAGAATGGAATCCACACAAATATTTTGGCCTATCAATTGCAATTTGCAAGGACCCAAGACTTGAAGATTGCAAAGGAAGTAAAAAAAAAATATCCTAGGACTAGGAGATGTCAAATGTTGTACAAGGGGGGGTATCTGAGTGTCGAATTAACACGTGCCCACCGACCGAGTAATGATTAATGCTTGCAGAGTGACCGTTTGACAATTTTCCCTCCCTCTATTCCTGAAGGAAATACATCGTGTTTCCGGTGTATGCATCTTTTCTCTCACATGAGGGTAGACCCCACTTGTTGATCTTTATTAATTTTGATCTTTATGATGCTATTTGAAGTAGCGAATATCAAAATGACATGGGAGCGGCCATAGCATCCTAAACCATGATGATAATCACATCAAGAAATTTTTATAAGATCTCATTAGGAATAAAGGCATCTAAGTGGCAATTATTTCATGAAGATAATAACTTGGCCCCATAGGGAGGCTATTATTTTTATGATTTAATTGGAATAAAATAGTGAATGTAGCACTAATTTGAGATTTTTCCTAGGCCCAAAGGTATGGAAAATTTGATTCTTAGTGTTTATATTTACTAGTTTTATGAATAAAGTTTTATAATAAATCCATGCATGATGCACCTTTGCCCATAGGAAGATTGAATTAACTACTAAATTGACATTGGTTAATTTAGAATTAAAGTTTAAGTTTCATAGCATTAAAGTTTATTTTCTTTTGGTTTGTAGATCTATGTTTTGGTACTCATGTGGATGAATCACCAATCTCATTGAATAAAATATATCAAATGAGAAACTAAGTACAGTTGTGAAAGTGATCTAATTGCTTAAGAGTAAGAACTTAGGAATTTATTCCTATAAAACTAAAGGTTTTGTAAAAGCTATTAACTCTCTGTTTGTTTTGCTGGAAAACTTTCTGTAAAGATAGTTTTCCACATTTTCCAGTGTTTGGTAGCACAAAAAAAATTGGTCATCGGAATACAATTTTAGTCAATGGAAAATCCTAATAAAAATAAGGCTTGTTTTTTATAGCTTGTTTTCCAAATTTTTTTTTTGAAAAACAATCTCTCTCTCACAGTACGCTCTCTCACTCTCACTCTTTCTCTTTTCCCATTTCTTTTTCTTTCCTCACACTCTCATTGTCACTCACTATGGTCTCTCCTCTTCCATAGATCTCTCTCCCTCACTCTCTATCCATATTTCTCTTCCCCTTTATAACACACTTCTTTGAGTAAATTTTTTTCCCTCATTGCTCAGTAATTATTTTATTCCTCTCTACCAACTTGTAAAATAGAACATATTTGCAGCAGTAATTATTCATTCCTCTCTACCAAAATCTCAACTCTTTACTTTGAATTTCAAACTTGATTTTATTTTTTTCTCTAAGAAACTTTTGGTTTGATGGATTCCATGTATAAGTTTTTTTTGCACATAAAAGTGCTAAAAAAATAAAAAATAACAAAGAAGAAAAAATGAATGAATGAAGTAAAAGATGAAAATTTTAAACATAGTGCCTATATGGCTCTAAATTGCTTTTACATAGGATAATTTTTTGTGTTGATAGATACATTATGCAGATACTATGTAGTGATGATATATTATGTAGATACATTATATAACTACATAATTTTGAGTAATATTAAAGATTTCTGGTTGACCATAGTATACAATTAGTGTACTAGCAAAAAGAGTAAACAATGAAAAGTTATTGTTATTTTGTACTTATTAAAGATGTATTCTCCTGTCAATTTTATGTATATAGACAAATGGTTGATATAAATGTGTGTGTGTGTGTGTGTGTGTGTGTGTGTGTGGACGTTCCTGTCCATATATATGAGCAAGATGAGTGGTAGAGATCATGAAAATTTATCAACTAATTTTTATTGTATCTATTGTCAAAATTTTAGTATGAAAACCAAATTCATTCTTGGTTTTTTTTTTTTTAATATTGATTACATTAGTTAGTTTACATAATACGTATGTTTTAAATTACACAAGAAATAAAAAAAAAAAAAAAAAAATTTGCATACCAAACACCAGAAAACATTCTCAAGCTCATTTTCAAGGTCGCTACTAAACACTGGAAAATGATATAGTTTTCTAAAAAATGCTCTTTGGAAAATGAACCATTTTTTAGAAAACATTGATGCTGAAACAAATAAAGCGTAATATTAATTTACAAGATCCATTAAGGTTTGACCTCCAATAAAAGTTATACTTTGCAAAAGTTAGGCATATAGGTATCTCACTAATGGTATATAAAGGTTCACCAACTTTGTTGTGCTATTTGGTTTTACTGGGCACATTATTCGTTGGTGTATATACCTTAAGATCAGTGGAAGTAAATGTATTATTTTTAAACCTAAATATGAATGACATACTAATTGGAAGTAGTGATTTGATTTTGTCATTTAAGATATCCTATATGCTATAAAGCTATAAGACAGGCATTATGGATAGGTCTTAAAGTTGTTGATTTTATGATGAGACCTTTAAAGATTTTTTAAAGATAACTCTACTATAACTTTCTTCTCTAAAGACAATGATTGTGAAAGCCGAAATAAACATATTGACATAAAGTAACTCAGCCTAAAAGAGAATTTTAAGAAACTAAAAGTGTCCATTGAATTAAAATTATTAAGCTAATATATGTTAATTTCATAACTAACGATTTACTAGCAAAGCAGTATAAAAGTCTTTTGGAAATATGGAACTTGTTAGCTCATTTGGTGTTTAATTTCTCTCTAATTATTTTATGTTTTGGTCATATATTTGGTTAGTTTTGGAGAAGAGAATATATAATTTTTAGTTTGTGCACATAAAGTATATGTATTAAGTTAGATATATCTGTGGAGATATATAATGATGACATATCTATGGGGATGTATAAAAGAGGACCTGAATGGCTAATAGGTAGTACATTCATAAAGAATTAATGGCTCATAAAGTACTCAAGTAAGGATTACTATACGAGTTTCTTTGAAACAGGAGACGTTGCTCATCAACATCTTTTGTTTAGTAGAATTGGTTAGTCCCTTCTAGAAGAAGGTGTTGTATTGTCCCGTGGAGTAACAGTGTTACTTTTCAGCTAGTGGTATTTTTTTTTTCAAGGGATTTGGGAAACAGTAGAAAGGGATAATAGCAAACATTCAATCACCCATGGATGACCTCACTTAGAATTGGAGTTGGCTCACATTGTCTAACAGAGAGGGCCCGGGTTGCACTCTCACAAAAGATGATAGTTCCAATGATTTTTTAATAGCAGCAAAGTTCTTTACCAAGAGGGCTCTCAACATGGATGTTATTGCAAGAACTTTCAACCCATTATGGAGGTCTCATAATGGCTTCAAGATTAAAAGCCTTGATGATCATATAATTCTTTTTACGTTCGACTATATGGGAGATGTGGACAAAATTCTTTTGAGTGAACCTTGGAGCTTTGACAAGCATCTGGTTGCTATATAGAGGTATGAAAAAGAAACTCCTACCAGTGACATCAAATTTGAAAGGGCTAGTTTTTGGAAAGGGCTAGTTTTTGGGTTTAGCTACATGGCAACCCTTTACAATACATGACATTGGAAGGGGGTTTGAAGATAAGTAGTGTGATTGGAGAAGTGTCTCGCCCAAAGGAGTTTAAGGAAGCTGATGGGGGGTAATTTTCTACGTCTCAAGGTTACCATAGACTTATCTATGCCTTTGTGTCGTGGTTGCCTTATTTTGCTTGAGGATGGAAAACAAATTTGGGTAAGCTTTAAGTATGAAAGACTGCTGAATTTATGTTATTGGTGTGGTTGTCTTACTCATGACGACAAGGACTGTGATATTTGGATAAAAACCGAGGGGACACTAAAGCCAGAGGAAAGAAAATTTGGAGTAGGATTAAGAGCTTCGGCATATGTTTCAACCAAAAAAAGCGAAATTATGGTCCCAGGATTCTACAAGGCAAAGAAGAAAACTTTTACCACTACGCCCACTCCTTCCATGGAGAACGACAATTCGGTACTCCCCACCATGAAACCCAGTGAGCCGGAGGTAGAGGGTGGGCGAAGCAGAGAGGCAAAAACCATTACAAAAAATTTGGAAAGTATTAAACAAGGGCGTAACATTGGAATAGCTGTTACTTGCAGTAAAGATACGTTGTCTACGATAACGGGAGACAATAAAGGCGTGATAAAGTCGGGTCCTAATACTCAAGCTATTTCTGATATGCACCATAAAGAGATTGATCTGCAGTGAAATGAGATTGACTCTGAGATAGCAAAGTTTGACGGTATCGAAATCTCAAATGCAACTCAATCTGAAACTAATCCACGTGTCAAAAATATTCCCCAAAGTTCAACTCAGCTAAGTGACACACGTGAGATACATGAGACGGCTAGGGTATCCAACGTATCTCCCTAGTATCGTGTTCTGTCGACCTGGTCTCGCAAAGTACGCATTGCAAACTCTAATGAAAGCACAAGTCTTGAACCTCTCTCGAGGAATAAAGGTGATTTTCACTAGAAGTGAGTGCTCATCTGATCTTCCTTCTAAGCGCCAACAAACACTACAGCGTGTCAATCGTGATGATTTTGAAGTGGCGGAAGCTGAAAAACAGCCCCACCACCAATGAATTGCCTCAGTTGGAACTGCCATGGTTTGGGTCAATCACACGTAGTTCTGGAACTCACTAAGATGGTGAAGAAATACAACCCGTCCATAATTTTCCTCGTGTAGACAAGATCAAAGGAGTGTTATTTAAAGAAACTCTATTCGAAGCTCTATCTTGAAAACGTCTTCATTGTCCCACGCGTCAACACGGGAGGAGGTTTGGCACTTTATTGGAAAGATGGAATTGATCTCAAAGTTCTTGACTCCTCACCAACATATATTGATGTCGTAGTTAAGCCAGGAATGGATGACGCCTGGCGGTTAATGAGTTTCTTCAGAAATCCAGTAACGGCCAATCGAGAACATTCCTAAGCACTACTGAAACACTTATGTCTCAAGATGGATTTACCATGGCTATGCATGGGGGATTTTAACGAAATCACCAAATCCGAGGAAAAATTGGGAGGAGCCATACGAAGGAATGGCAAATGAGGGAGTTCAGAGATGCACTAGATTTTTGTGGATTTCGAGACTTGGGTTTTGTTGGAGCACCTTTCACTTGGTGCAATAATCAATTTGATGGTGAGGTGACTTGGATACATTTGCACAGAGGGGTTGCTACCCTTCATGGTCCTTTTTATTCCCCACGGTTAGGGTGCATCACATAGCAAGCTCTTTATTAGACCATTGTCCATTGTGGTTATGATTGGATGATGAAAACAGAAGATTTTATAAGAAAACAAGGCCTTTTCCAATTCAGGGCTGTTTGGTTGAAGGATGAAAGGTGTGAAGGGGTTATTAAAAAAGCTTGGGAAGGCCAAAGAGATGGAGATTCTGTGGGCAGGTTAATAGGAAAAGTGGATGATTGTAGAGCAAGCCTTCAGAACTGGAGCAGGTTATTGTTTGGTAACATCCATCGATTTTTAGTACAAAAAAAGGAGTTAGCACTAGCAAAGGCAGCTTTAATGGCTGGTACTAACCATGGCATGGTGCGAACTCTTAAAGGGGAAGTCTATGATCTTATGGTGAAAGAGGAGTGCTTGTGGCATCAGTGATCATAGATTGATTGGCTAAATAGTGGTGATCTCAACATTGCCTATTTCCACAGCCGTGCAACTTAAAGAAACAAAAGAAATTTTGTCTCAAAACTGATTTTGGATGATGGTTCAGTTGTGGAAGAAGATAACAAAATCGGAGAGGCCATGGTGAACTATTTCAAGCTGCTCTTCACATCCACAGCCAATTCAAGTTTTGATCAGATTCTTCAAGAAATTGAAGCCAAGGTCACACCATCAATGAATGTAGATTTAACATGTGAGTTCACTGCCGAGGAGGTAGAAAGAGCCTTGAAACAAATGAAGCCTCTAACAGCTCCCGGACTCGATGGTATGCCACCAATCTTTTTCAAATCATGCTCGAATTTTATTAGTAAGGATGTAATTGTTGCCTCTCTTGATATCCTTATTTCGGGTTCAATGATAGATAACCTAAACCATACCTTCATCTCCCTAATACCAAAAATAAAATCACCTGAAATAGCCAAGGATTTTTGGCCCATAAGCCTTTGCAACGTCTTTTACAAAATTATTTCCAAAACCATAGCAAACCACCTAAAAAAACTACTCCCTAAGCTAGTGTCAAAAACTCAAAGTGCCTTCATGTCTGATAGATTAATTTTAGATGACATTCTTGTTGCATTTGAAACACTTCATCACCTAAAAAATAAAAGGAAGGGGAAATTGGGGTTCATGGCCCTTAAGCTTGATATGAGCAAGGCATATGATAGAGTAGAATGGGTTTTCTTGGAAAAACTAATGGCGAAATTGGGTTTTGCAGATAGGTGGATTTCTCTTATTAGTTCATGCATTTGATCTGTTTCATACTCTGTATTGGTAAATGGAGAACCCCACGGTCACTTTGCACCCAACAGAGGACTCAGTCAAGGGGACCCTCTATCACTATATTTATTTCTTTTGTGTGCAGAGGGCTTACACTCACTAATACTGCAAGCTAAACAAGTTGGTTCAATTAAGGGAGTCTCAATTTGTAGGGCTGGTCCAAAGGTTTCACACTTGTTCTTCGCAGATGATAGTGTGCTCTTTTGCTGTGCAACCACCCAAGATTGCAACTCCATTTTGGATATTTTACATCAATAGGAGGCAGCTTCTGGCCAGCAAATAAACCGAGATAAAACACAATTATTCTTCAGTCCTAATACTGATCAGCCAAAGCAAGAAAGCATTAAGACTCTTCTTGGTGTACTAGCCACTTCCCACTATGAAAGATATCTTGGTTTACCTTCCTTTGTTGGCAGAGGAAAAAAGCAAAGTTATAGCTACATTAGAGAACGAATTTGGCACAAAATGCAAGGTTGGAAAGAAAAGATGTTGTCGCAAGGAGGAAGAGAAGTGTTGATTAAAGCAGTCCTTTAAGCAATGCCTACTTACACCATGGGGTGCTTCAACCTTCCTAGAACCTTATGCAAGGATATTGACATGCTAATCCGGAAGTTTTGGTGATGTTATGAGGGTGATCCTGGGAAAGCACATTTATTTGGATGGAAAAAACTATGTTTACCAAAATGCCAAGGGGGTTTAGGATTTAAGGATATTGAAAACTTTAATCTAGCCATGTTGGGCAAACAAGTGTGGAGGTTGCTGCACAACCAACACTCTCTTTTCTACAAGGTATTTAAAGGTAAATACTTTCCAAATGGTTCAATCCTTGATGATAGTGTCAAAGTGAATGGGTCGTATGCTTGGCAAAGCATCTTGAAAGCACATCGGGTTGTGCGAATGGGTGGGAGATGGAGAATAGGGGATAGGAAATCTATCATTATTCGAGGTGATAAATGGCTACCAGACCAGCACGCTAGCCGTGTGCTATCGCCTATAAAAAATTTTCCAAGTAACACTCGGGTGTGTGCGCTAATTGATGAGGACTGGGAGTTGGATTGAAGACAGAGTTGTCGAGGAGTTTTTGCCTTATGAAGCAAGATCCATACTTAGTTTATCTCTGAGTTCAACTCATGACGAGGACTCCTTTATATGGACAGGGACAAAAAATGGATGCTATTCCACCAAGTCTGCATATCGCCTCCTCTCTGATGAAGCTGCTACTACAACACCTGGTCCATCCAACCCGAGTGCACACAGAAAATTCTGGTTGGACATTTGGTCTTTAAATGGTCCAAACAAAATCCGCCACTTCATTTGGAGGGCTAGCAATGATTCATTACCAACAAAGCTGAATTTACAGAAAAGACACATCACACAAGATTCTACCTGTGAGCGTTGCTGCTGTGAAATAGAAGATATTATCCATGCAATCTGGGGCTGTCCGATGGTGAAAAGTATATGGTGGGAAGTGGAAAAATGCCACCCCTTTTTGGCCAACAGATTCGCTAGCTTCCGAGACATGTTCCATGGCATTCTTCTGCAAAAGCAGCCAAGATTGTCTGGGTTATTTGCTTACATTGCGTGGAGTATTTGGTATAATCGAAATGCACAGAGAATGGGCTCTCTAGCAATGCCGTTAACGCAGATTTACAGTGATGCAGTGCAACGGCTTCAAAAGTATCAACTAGCTTAAGACATTCCTTTGTTTTAACAACCAGTGGCTCATCCAGTTCATTGGTTACCACCCCCGTTCTCTCAGTACAAAGCCAATTGTGACGGAGCAATTTTTCAGGACACAAATTCAACTGGTTTGGGTGTTGTGGTCTGAGACTCAAGTGGTCGGGTCATTACAGCACTTTCAGAACGTATAAATATACTATCGTCTGTGGAAGAACTAGAAGCGTTGGCTTGTCAAAGGGCCATTTCATTTGCAATTGAGATAGGTCTCCACGATGTGGTCTTTGAAGGAGACTCTACAATCATATACAGTCACCTTACCTCAGATGCACCTTGCTTGGCCTCATTTGGACACATAATTGACGACTCAAGGATCCTTGCATCAACCTTGAGAAATGCCTCCTTCTCACATGTCAAGCATGATGGTAATACAGTAACAGACAAATTCGCTATACTAGCGAAACATTTGTATGAACCCCAAATTTGGTTTGAAGACATCCATGGCGATGTAACCAATCTTGTAATCCTTGACAGAAATTTTCTGCCTTATTAATAAAAGTTCAATGACTATTTTCTCAAAAAAAAAAAAAAAAAAAAAGAGAGTAAGGATTACCATACATTATAATACATGAAAGGAAGTACTCATTATAATTAAGGGTATTAACACCATGATTCATGTATTGAATTCTTTATTTGAGTGGGAGCATTTCACAACTAGTTGACATGAGTAATATCATGGCCATGTTGAAGTTAATATCATTTATCAAGTAATTTAAATGTCAAGTGGATCAAATGGGAGAATGTAAGATTTTAAGAAAACTGTATGTGGCCCACATTTAAATATATATACATCTAAAAGCTGAAGTGTAACATTTATTGTTGCTACGCTTCAGTTGAATCAAGTCAGCATCTGCATCATTATTCTTTTTCTTTTCAATTTTCCTATAATTTGTTTTAACATTTACATTTTTTTTTTTAATAATTACACTTCTCCAACCTTTCTCATTCCCGTACCTTTTCATCTCCCCACTATCCCTAACCTTAATATCACTATTCATCTTTATTTTTATCTTCCTTTATTTTGTCTTTTCATTTTGCTCTCACTTACCTTTTCATCTCCCCACTATTCCTAGCCTTGATATCACTATTCATCTTTCCATTCATCTTCCTTTATTTTGTCTCTTCATATTCACAACATCTTACTATAAATTTATCATTCTTTCTTTCATTCTTTGCATAGTTTTTCCTCACAAAAAGGTTATTTCTCTCCCTCTCTCAATATTTTTTGGAGTATTTTTTTTTTAATTTTTCCTGCATCTTTGCTTTAAGTTGATAAAATGGTTTTTTGTTCTTTTTTATTGTTAAATGTTATCCTATTGCATTATAAAAATTAAAGATAATATATAAGAATATATATATATATATATATATATATATATATATATTATTCTATTACATAACATGATTTGGGTAATTTGGTGTTTATTGTTATATTTTTTATTTTTACTTTTTTTTCTTCTCATCTTATTTAATTCAATATTTAAAATCAGTCACATCTTCCATAGTCCATATAATTAAATTATTTATATTTTCTCTTTTTTAAAAAAAAAAAAATTAAACATATAATGTTTTATTTAAATTCAAATAAATAAAATTGTACTGATTTTTTTTATTTTTTTATTTTACATTTACACTTTCTTCAACCTTTCACATTCCCTTTACCTTTTCATCTCCTCACTACCCTCTATCTTAATATCACTCTTCGTCTTTCCCTTTATCTTCTTTTATTTTGTTTCTTATTATTATTCTTTTAGTATAAATTTGACATTCTCTCTTTCATTATATGCATAATTTTTCCTCACAAAAAAATTTATTTCGCTCTCTTTCTCTCTCAATTTTTGGTGGATTTTTATTTTTTGCATCTTTGCTTTAGGTTGATAAATTTTTGTGTATTTTTGAAATCTACTTTAGGTTGATGTGATTTAATTGTGTTTTAAGGTTTTTTTTTGGTTCACTTTGATTGTTAAATTTTATCATATTGCATTATAAATAATTAAAGATAGTATATAAGAATGTAATATTATTATATTACATACCATGATTTGGATAATTTATTGTTTATTGTTACATCTTTTACTTTTTTTTCTCATATTATTTTATTCAACATTTAAATTCAACCACAGCCTCCATATGTTCAATTATTATTATTATTTGATTCTATATATATTTTAAAAGTCAATATGTGTTATTTGAAATAATGTTTTAAATTAGAAATTTTTTTTTTGTTTTTTTTTTTGTAGTGTAACATAATATATTTTGTAGTTGGATATTGTATGATGAAGCAAAAGTTCGTCAGTTGCTATGAGTTCGTCCAGGTAAGGCCGGGCACACTCCTGCGTCATGACGGAAGTAAGAGCTCACTAAAATGGTCACCGGTGTGGTGCTTGCTACAACGCCTCTGATGCCAAAGTCAGTACAAAGGAATGTTTATATCAATCAATTAGAATAACTCAATATATCTTGTGACTATGTGTATGTACCTCGTGGTGGCGACGTGAGGGCTTTATATATGTTGCTCTGGATTCTAGCCGTTGAGGTGTTAATGCCTTTCTTGGTAACGCTTACTACCAAATAATGAGATTTAATATGTTCTCAACGGTCTGTCTGGCTGGCACCGTAATCGTCCGGGATATTAGTGGCGGCATTGAATGATTTTGACATCCTCGTTAGTGACGTGGACATTTAATTAGGCTTGCCCCTGGGAACTCTCTCGTCTGTCTTGTTGAGATTGTCTGTGATTGATTTCGTCAGTCCCATCAGTGGCCCCCGGGTTCTGTGGTTGTCATGACGTGTCATGACGACCATAGAAGACGAAAGGTTTTTTTTTAGGCAACTCTTGGGATTTCGCGCCACATTGACTGCATAGTGGCGGCGTTATGCTGGTCATGGCCACGTGGCATGTTCTGGTTGGAGGGGACTTATTCTCTCATTGTATGACTCTTGGGTTTCCCACTGGTTTTCATTTTTTTTTTTTTTAAACTTCTCTTCTCCCTACTTTACTTTTCATTTTCTTCAAGCTTTTAGTTATTTCTCTAAGCACTTTCTCCTTCAGTTTTTCTCTGTCACTTTCTTTTGAGCTGGTGCATGTTTGGTGTTAGGCTTCTCGCTTTTTCTTTTCTGAGGTATGCTCTTCTTCCTCTCTTTCTTCCTATTTTCTTTTTTTGGCATTTGCAAACATCTGATTTCCTTCTCTTTTCTTTTGGCTTCTGTTTCTTGGTTTTTGGGAATTTTAGCATTTTCCTATTTTCCTGTATCTTTCTTGGGTGTCCATGGTCAATAACTCTGAGGATAGGATAGCTTGCCCTTCAGTTTCCTTTCTTTTTACGTGTTTAAAGGGGTCTTTAGGTGTTTTCCTAAACCTTGAGAATTTCATTTTTAAGGGTAATAGCTTAGGTGTTGTCTTGGGTGAATTGTTTCCGTTACTTCGTCAATCAATTGACTGGTTTGAGGGTTTGGTGAGGGAGCAAAGGTCAATGTCTGAGGTCAGGTCTAGTGATCTCAAGACTGGGTTATCGTTTAGCGGTGACCCAATGGAGGGAGATACGGTCGTCTCAACCCTTAGAGAGGTTAGGGCTTTTCATGCCCTCGTGGAAGCATGTGGGTTAGACGCTGATATCGTGGGTAGGTTTAGGGATAGGTTTCAATTTTCGGAACGGGTTCGTGTTCGTCGGCCTAATGACGAGGAGAGGGCTTGCCAATTTTTTCCTGGTGAAGTGTGCTTCTACGAGGCCGCTTTCACTTGTGGACTTAGGCTCCCTGTCCATCCGTTTGTGATGGAGCTTTTAGTTTATTTTGGTATTGCTTTTGGGCAACTTATGCCCAATTCATGGAGAATAATGGTCAATTGTATGGAAATATGGTTGGCTACTAACGGGATATGATCAAGGTGAGTGAACTCGTCTATTTGTATCATTAGAAAGAGTCTAAAGAATATGGATATTATGAGTTAGTACCTTGGGAGAGGAGAATCAGGATTGTCAGGGGTTTACCATCATCCTTCATGTACTGGAAGTTCAGATTTTTCTTTGTGTCTGGGGACGATTTTGAAACTCCTTCTAGCCGGGATTTGGGTGATATCCCAAGATTGCTTCGTCGGTGGGGGACCCCGACTTTAAGTGCGTCAGTCTTCTTTCCTGTCATCTTTACCTTTGTTGAATCCGCTGTTATCGTCACTAACTCCTTTGCTTCTTGTGCAGTTAGGAGGAGGCCTAAGCTCAAAAGCAGGCACAAGGACCGTGTTGAAAAGGCAATTAAGTCGCCCAGACGATCGAAAATTCGGACGATCTAGTAGACCCACGAACGCTTGCCTTTTACCATCTTGGCCCTGACCCGTCCCCCCTACGTCCTGCAGAGTATTGACATTGAAGGAAAGAAGAGTAAGCCTTGAGTTCGTCAGTCTTGGTCCCCATATCTGCATTTGGTTATTTTGTTCTTTTACAAGTGTTTCCTTCTTGCAGAAATGGCGACGAAGTTTAACAAGGATATGTACGAGAAGATGCGGTCCAAGAAGGACGAACCACTGTCCAACATTGGAAAAAAGGTGGTCCGTGTCAAGGGGAAGGTTTCCTCCGTCACTCCGACTGCTTCTGCCACTCCGATTGGTTCTGGCCCTAAGACGACGAGGAGGGCTTCTTCTGCCACCTCGATCGAAGAGATCCCGACCCTCGCCTCTAAAAGGCTGCGCACGTCTGATAGGGGGAAAGACGATGCTTGCCCGTCTACTATCTGGGACGACGAGAGGCTGGCGACGGACAGGGCTCATGGGGTCGTGACTGCGGAGGATCTGAAGGTGTTCTTGGGTTTGCCTCCAAATGAGCTGGTGGGTCGTCACCTCTATAAGCTCGTCCAGGTAACACGTTTGTGTGAAGTTATCTTCTTCATCATATATATTGGTGTTCTGAGGTTAAATTTCTTTGCGCGTTTCCTTCTTCTTTTTTTTTTTTAGGTGTTGGGGGAGAGCATTCATCTTTCCTCAGAGTATCTCGCTCAAGGGGCTAAGGTTAAGTCTGCACTCTCTCGGATAAAGGTCCTAGAGACGGAGAACTCGAAGTTGAAGAAGGATTTGATAGCTTCGATGGAGGATGTCCACCATGCCAAGGAGGAGGTCAAGAAATTAAGCGGCGAGCTTAAGGTCGAGCAGCAGCTGGTTTTGGAGAAGGACGAGTAGCTTGCAGCCGCTAAGGAGAAAATCAAAGTCGTTGCTACCAGGGCCATTGAGGGTTTCCAGCAGACTGAGGAGTACAACTCCGTGCTCTTCAGCTGGTATTTCAAGGGGTTTGAACTTTTGAGGAGATACTGTATCAAGCACCCTTCCGGAGTAGATTTGGACAAGGAGATTGCTGCTGACAAGGCTGCTCAATCAATGACCGTTGGGACTGACGCTCCCGGAGATGCTCTTGCCATTGATGCCCTAGTCGTTGAAGCCCATGCCGTTGGTGCCCCCGCTGGTGATGATGCTGCTACGGACGTTTGAACCTGATACTTGTGAAAAATTGCTTCTTTTTTTTTGGGTGCCTGCTGTGTTTTGGGCTCACATTCCAGAACAATTTTAATTCGTTTTTGAGAAGAATATTTTTAGCCCGGTGTTTATGGGCTTTTAGATGTAAAAACAAAGGTAATTGCCCGTGGTTTTTGGGCCTTTATAACAACGTACTTACTTGCATATGTTGTACTCATCCGTACTTTTGGTAGGGGCTTTACTTTTTCCTCGTGATCGTTCCCTTGCAAGTTTCGAGACTCGTCAACTTCTTTGACCCGTTAGTAACTTGTATCTGTCAAGGTTGAATCTTATCTTTTGGCTCAGCCAGTAATGTACATCCGTCTAGGCGGAATCTTATTACTTTAGCCATTTTTTTTTTTAATCTTTTTGCCTTCGTCTGTAATGTACATCCGTCTAAGCGGAATCTTATTACTTAGGCTTTTTCTTTTTCGCCTTCGTCAGTAATGTACACCCGTCTACGCAGAATCTTATTACTTAGACATTTTCTTTTCGCCTTCGTCAGTAATGCACATCCGTCTATGCGGAATCTTATTACTTAGGCATTTTCTTAGGGATTTTGGGGACAATATTTTGGCTTCATCAACAATGAACATCCGTCTAGGTGGAATCTTATTGCTTAGCCATTTTCTTAGGGATTTTCGGGACAATCTTTTGGCTTCGTCAGCAATGTACATCGGTCTAGGCGGAATCTGGGGTTTACAGCTGACAAGACCTGTATGAAGACATTAGTTGAATCGTTATTTCATTAATTTTAGGAATGAGTATATTTTTGTGCTACATCTGTTGATGGTATTTCTTCAAGTGCTCAATGTTCTAGGGTTGTGGGAGCCTCTGCCTCGTATAGGGTTTCCAAGTGATAGCTGCCTTGTTGGGAGTAGTGGATGACTCTGTAAGGTCCTTCCCACGTAGGACCAAGCTTTCCCTGGGAGGAGTTTTTGGTCGCCGTGGTGACCTTGCGCAGGACGAAGTCGCCTATGTCAAGTCGTTTGAGCTTTACCCTCTTGTTGTAGTATTCGGCCATCTTCTGCTGGTACTTTACCATCTTGCTGGAGGCCTTGTCTCTTATTTCGTCCAGGCAGTCCAGATTGATTCATAGTTGGTCGTCGTTGTCTTTTTTGTGGAATACTTCTCGCCTGATGCTAGCCACTTCTACCTCGACTAGGATTACCGCCTCAGTGTCATAAGTGAGCCTGAAAGGCGTTTCTCTCGTTGGGGTTCTTGCCGTGGTTCTGTAGGCCCACAAGACATTGGGCAATTCTTCTGGCCAGGCACCCTTCACTTCATCCAGTCTGGCTTTGATGATCTTGAGCAGTGTTCGGTTTGTCACCTTTGTCTGCTCGTTTGCCTGTGGGTGCCCTGGGGATGAGAATTGGTTCCTGATGCCTAGTCCCGAGCAAAAGTCTTTGAAGCCCTGGCTGTCAAACTGCTGCTCGTTATCTGATATAATCATCCTTGGAATCCCGAACCTACAAATTATATTCTTCCACACGAAGCTACGGATCCGTGCCTCTGTGATAGTTCCTATTGCTTCTGTTTCGACCCACTTTGTGAAGTAATCAATAGCAATGAGTAGGAACCTTACCTGTCCTTTTCCCAGGGGCAACGGGCCGACGATATCGATTCCCCATTGCGTGAATGGCCACAGGGAAGCTATCGTCGTCAGTTTCTCTGCTGGTAGTCGCTGGACATTCCCAAACCTCTGACACTTATCACACCTTTTGACGAGCTCCACTGCGTCCACCTGCATGGTTGGCTAGAAATAACTTGTTCAAATGACTTTGCTTACCAAAGATCTAGGGCCAGCATCGTCTCCACAAATTCCTTCGTGGACTTCTTGAAGGATGTACTTGGCTTCTTCTTCGTCGACACACTTCAAGTACGGCATGGAGAAGCCCTTCTTGTATAAAGTGTTATTCAGAATCGTAAATCTAGCTGCCCTCTTTTTGATCCTCTTGGCCTCTATGGCGTCGTGAGGGAGGTGCCCATCTTGGAGAAAAAACACGATCGGTGTCATCTAGCTGTTTACGCTCTAGATGGCAAATGTTGGAACTTCTTCAATGCTGGGCCGTTTCTGAATCTCCATGTCTAATTCCACGCTTGTCGGTCTTTCTTCTGACGAGGCCATCTTCGTGATCTCATCTACCGCCATATTCTGGTTTCTTGGGATTCGAACAAACTCTAACTTATCGAACTCTCGGGCTAGATGTTTCATCAGCTTGAGGTACTTCTGCATTCTCTCCTCCTTTGCCTTATACTCTTCTCTAATCTGCCCTATTACCAATTTCGAGTTGCTCTGGATGAGCAGGTTCTTAGCCCTAAGTGCTTTCCCGAGTCTCAATCCCGTCAATATTCCTTCGTACTTGGCCTCGTTGTTGTTTGCCGGGAACTTCAGTTGAACTCCATATCTGAGCTTTTCTCCATCAGGGGTGTTTATGATGACCCTTACTCCCCCCTCTTTTTAGCTGACGAACCATCGGTCTGGATCGTCCACAGTTCGGTCTCATTGTCGGGGCTGTCATCTTCTAGGAGGGTGAATTCAGCAATGAAGTCCACCAGAGCTTGCGCCTTGATGGCTGTTCTGGGGTGGTACTCGATGTCAAACTAGCTGAGCTTGACTGCCCACTGCACCATTCTCCCAGCTGCCTCAGGTTTGTTCATGGACTTCCTGATGGGTTGGTCCGTCATTACCACAATGGGGTTTGCCTCAAAATACAGACGCAGTTTGCGTGAAGCTACTATTAAGGCATACGCGATCTTTTCAATCCTGGGGTACCGAGCTTCTGCTCCTTGGAGGGCTTGGCTGATGTAATAGATCGGTAATTGTTTCTTGTCCTCTTCTCGAATCAGGGCTGCACTTACGACTGAGGCTGACGCTGCCAGGTATAAATATAGATTCTCTCCCTCCTTGGAAGGACTTAAGAGGGGCGGATTGCTCAGGTAGCGTTTAAGTTCTTGAAATGCTGCCTCACATTCTTCAGTCCATGCAAAAGCTTGCCTTAATGTCTTGAAGAAGTGCAGGCATTTGTCCGTAGCTCTAGAGATGAATCTGTTGAGAACTGCGATTCTTCCCGTCCGTTTTTGGACTTCCTTGACGGTCTTGGGTGATGTCATGTCTAGGATGGCTCGAACTTTCTTCGGGTTGGCCTCTATGCCTCTTTGGGACACCACGAATCCCAAGAACTGCCCTGAGGCTACGCCGAAGACACACTTGCTAGGATTCAGCTTCATCCGGTATTCTCTGAGGGTAGCAAATGTTTCCTTCAAGTCCTCCAAGTGCGTCAGTTCCTCCTTACTCTTGACGAGCATATCGTCCACTTACACCTCCATGTTTCTGCCGATCTGCTTACTGAACATCTTGTTTACTAGCCTTTGGTATGTTGCTCATGCATTCTTCAGCTCGAATGGCATCACCCGATAGCAATAGAGCCCTTGACTTGTGATGAAAACAGTCTTTTCTTGGTCTTCCTCAGCCATCTTTATCTGGTTGTATCCTGAAAATGCATCCATAAACGTCAGTAACTTATGCCCGACCGTGGAATCTACCAGCTGGTCTATCCTCGGTAGAGGGAAACTGTCCTTCGAGCAAGCCTTGTTCAGGTTCGTGAAATCCACACACATTCTCCATTTCCCATTTGATTTCCTCACCAGTACGACGTTGGTTAGCCACTCGGGGTAGTAAACCTCCCGAATGAAACCAGCTTGCAATAGCTTGTTGACTTCGTCAGTGATCACTTGGTTTCGTTCAGGGGCAAAGACTTGTCGTCTTTGTTGGACGGGCCTTTTTCTGGGTCCACGTTCAACTTGCGCTGGACAACTTCAGGGGATATACCGGGCATATCCTTGTGACTCCATGCGAAGACATCCATGTTTTCCCTGAGGAACTGAATGAGTTTTATCCTCATCTTGGGGCTTAAGGTTGTTCCTATCCTTGTCATCTTAGTTGTTTCTCCTTCAACCAGTTCTACTGCTTCCAGAGCTTCTACTTTGTCTTCTTTGTCCTTCTTAATTGTCCACGTATGGTTTTCCTTTGCAGCCTGGTAGCATTCCCTAGCTAAGACCTGATCTCCTTTCATTTCACCGACACCATCCTCAGTTAGGAATTTCACCTTTAGGCAGTAGGTGGACGTAGCCGCCTTCCACCGGTTAAGCGTAGGCCTTCCAATAATTACATTATAGAACGAAGGGCAATCTACTACTAGGAAGTCCAATTGACGGGTCAACTGCTTCGGGTAGGTCCCTACTGTGACTTTCAACGTCGCTATGCCTTTAGGGTATACCTTGTCCCCACTGAAGCTGACAAGGGGGGAGTCAAACGAGTGTAGTCTCCCAAGATCTAGCTTCAGTTGCTGGAAGGCCGGTAAGTACATGATGTCTACGGAGCTACCATTGTCTACAACGATCCTCTTGGTATTGAACCCTTCAATTGTGAGCGTTATGACCAAGGGGTCATTATGTGGCTGCTTCACTCCCCTAGCATCCTCCTCGTTGAAAGACATGTCCTGGTTCATTCGTCTCTTCTTGAATGGGGGTATCATATGGACACTGTTCACCTGCCTCTAGCAGGCTTTCTTAAGGGATTTGAATGATCCTCCCACGAACGGCCCCCTACGATCGTGCTTATCTCCCCGATCACATCCTGGGGTGGTTGGGATGGACGATTCTCATTTTTGGACGAGGATTCGCGCTGGCTCCTATTGCCGTCCCTGAACCTACTGGATTCTCCCTTCTTCACATACTTCTACAATTTCCCTTTCTGTATCAGCTCTTCTATTTGTCCTTTCAGGTCTCGGCAATCCTCCATGTAGTGGCCATGATCCTTGTGGAATCGGCAATATTTGTTCTTGTTACGCACATTAGGAGACGAATGCAAAGGTCTCAGCCACTAGAGGTAGTGCTCGTCCTTAATCTGCGTCAAAATTTTGTCAATAGGCATAATTAGAGGGGTGAATTTTAACGTTCGTGGAGCTTTTTCTTCTTTTCGTTTATCTCCGGCACTTCCCCGACGGCTTGGGCGCTCCCTCTTTTACCCCCTGCGTTCGTCCTCCTTCCTTCCCTCTTTTCTCGGCCTTCCTTCGTCCATTATGGCTGACAGTGCGTCCTCTGCATTCATGTACTTTTGGGCCTTCAAGAGCATCTCTGCCATCGTCCGAGGCGAATTCTTTGCCAGCGAGCCTACAAACTCTTTAGACTTAAGCCCCGCTTTAAATGTCGTTAGTTGTACCTTGTCGTCTGCGTCGTCCACTTCTAGGGTTTCTCGAGTGAAGCATTTCACGTATGACCGCAAGGTCTCTCTCTCCCCTTGCTTAATAGTGAGTAGGTGATCCCTTGGTCTCTTAGGACGTTGCCCTCCGATGAAATGATGCAGAAAGGCGTTACTTAACTGTTCGAAGCTGTCAATGGATGAGGTGGGCAATCTCGTGAACCACTCACTTGCAGCTCCCTTAAGCGTGGTAGGGAAGAAACGACACATTATTTCATCAGGGGGCTGTTGAAGGCCCAGTGTCGTCTTGAAGGTATTAAGGTGATCTTGAGGATCCTTAAGCCCATCAAAAGGCTCAAGTTGAGACAACCGAAACTTCCCTGGCATTGGTCGTTCCAAGACTGCCATGGTAAAAGGAGAATCCATTGCCCTGACCATTCTATCTAGACTCCGATCTGTCTTCTCCTTGATGACATTTCTCAATTCGTCCATCTCCTTTCTCATTTCCTAGAGGAGATCAGAATGTTGTTCCTTTGGAGTAATGGTCCTTTGTTGATCACTTCTCCCATGGCTGTCTCCTTCATCCTCCTAGACAGCTCTGGATCGGTTCTCCTCCTGCTGAAGCCTTTGTCTCATCTCTTGATTCTGTATGGTGAGTTCTTCAACGGTGGCCGCAAGAGCTTGGACTTGCTGAGCTAATGCCGCTGAATCCTGGTTGGATTCCATCTAGATATCGAAGTTGGTAGAAACTATGTTTTCGAACCGTAGTACGAGAATGTCGTTCCCACAGACGGCGCCAAATTGATGAAGTAAAAGTTCGTCAGTTGCTATGAGTTTGTCCAGGTAGGGCCGGGCACACTCCTGCGTCATGACGGAAGAGCTCACTAAAATGGTCACCGGTGTGGTGCCGCCACAACGCCTCCGATGCCAAAGTCAGTACAAAGGAATGTTTATATCAATCAATTAGAATAACTCAGTATATCTTGTGACTATGTGTATGTACCTCGTGGTGGCGACGTGATGGCTTTATATATGTTGCTCTAGATTCTAGCCGTTGAGGTGTTAATGCCTTTCTTGGTAACGCTTACTGCCAAATAATGAGATTTAATATGTTCTCAACGGTCTGTCTGGCGAGCACAGTAACCGTCTGGGATATTAATGGCGGCATTGAATGATTCTGACATCCTTGTCAGTGACGTGGACATTTAATTAGGCTCGCCCCTGGAAGCGCTCTCGTCTGTCTTGTTGAGATCGTCTGTGATTGATTTCGTCAGTCCCATCATTGTATATATTAAGATCAGTATGAAAACACAATGCAATAAAAAGTTATCTTTTATTTTATAGTGTGAGAACTATTATACTAACTTATAACCATGTATACTATAAATATGTATGCAAATAAACTCTTATAAGTGTATTTTTCTCCAAAACATAGATTGACATCTCTTTCTTTCTCACAATCAATAAATTGTATATCATAAAGTGGAAATATAAAATGAAATAAAATGAATAAATCCCGCAATATATAGCTCTTCAAATTCATAAAACACATGATTACTTAGATTATATAGTAAAATAAGACCAACTTATCCATCATGACATTGCAATATCGTCTAGATATAATTATATAAAAATAACATTTTGTTCTTAATTTAAATAGCAGATTATATATATATATATATATATATATATATATATATAGACATAAATTGTGGGTGGACAAAAACTAGCCTCTGTGGTCCTCCACGAATTTCAACTAACAAGTCTCACACAATCTATTTATAATTGAATGATTGAGAATAAACACTCTACACTGGGAAGCTCAAATAATTGATTTCATTAACAAAACACACATTGCCACGGTTTTACTAGTATTATACCCTGATTTCTCACCTGTCCTCGTGGTGTTATACATTTTCTCTCTCTTTCCTAGACTATTTTCTTCCTATAATTTCTTCAAACCCCCTCCAGATCAACCCCCTCCTTTCTGCTTCTTCCTCTTTATTTAAAGGCACACTCCTTATTCTTATCCCTACAACTATCCTGTTTTCAGCTGCACAGTTAGTAATATTTTTTCTTACTTTATCGGTTGCCTCCCTTCCCTTATCCTTGAGGTCTGTCTTCTAGAGGATATTTTCTAAGTTCTAGTTGTCTTAGACGCATTTAATGCGGCCGAGGTTAGGTAAGGGCTCCCAAATTGATACAAAGGTAAAAATCTTCAACCTTCTTGCGTGTTGTGGAAGTTTCTCGCGGTCCTGGGCTACGTCTGGGAGCTACATGTGGATCATCAGTGCACCTTGCTTCAAATTAGGTTTGCCCCTTACCTTATCAACGGGAACCGTTTCCATGCGGTGTTTTCCTTTCTTGGGTGTGAGGGATGGTTAGCTTTTTCTTTCTCACAGCTCATTGCCTTCTAGAACTTCCCTTAAGCATACAGGCTTGGCCCAGTTCGCTCTCGTGGCCCAGTCCATTATTGGGCCTAAGGCCTGGACGGGGATTCCTCTACTCCCCACATAAATCATCTAATACAAACGTCTATCAGAAGATAGAACTTTAATACGAAAATTTGGAAAAATGATTGAATAGAATACTACCTTCAACTTAGTGAGATTAAAATATTGTTTTATCTTCGACATATTATTATTCATTTATTTTGAAAAATCAAACATATAATCTTTTAATTAAATTCAGTTAATAAGTTTGTGCTCATAAAGTTGAGGAATATTAGGGACACATTCATTCTCACACCCAATGCATCAAAGGGAAAATGGAATACAAGGCAAATATCAATTTAGAAACACTAAATTAAAAAAGAAGAAGAAGAATTAATTAGGATATCAAACCAAATATAGAAAAAAGAAACTAATAATGCATATTTGGTAATGTAATAGAATCATCATCAAATTTTGGTTAAAAAATTAAATCGATAACAACAATTAAATACAATACTACATTTAAACTTAAAACTAATCAAACTCTAACCATGGAAACCATATTTCTAATCATAACTAAAAAAGAGACGTTCTCTAGTAATAATAGAAATTACATAAGAAATAAAGTTAGAAAATTTTAGGATATGTTTGGTAACTATTTTTTCCCCTTATTTTCAATTTTCAATTTTTTTTTCTATTTTTGAGACTAAAAAACTTGTTTGGCAACCCAAAATGTACAGAAAACAAAAAATATTCTCAAAATTCAATTTGTGAAGGAAACTGAAAACATGCAAAAGGCTGTTTTCAGTTTCTAGTTTTCAAAAATCAATGAAAACACTCATTTGATTTAATATGTCTCATTTAATGAATTAGTATTACAGTTCAAATCCTAGTAACAACATATTTTAGTATTTTTTATTTTTTTCTTCAAAAAACTATTTATTTTTAAAATTTCAACTAATCAAATATGTTTTTGATTTCAAAAATACAAGAAAATTGTTTTTTTTTTATATTCCCAAAAATAAGCTTTTGAAAATAGAAAACAGAAACTATCACCAAACATAACCTTAAAATCCCTTTTTCTACATTTCCTTTAACCTAATTATATATATATATATATATATATATATATATATATACTTTTTTTTTTTCATTCTCCCTTACTTTTGAAAATCTAATGAACGATGGTACCTCTCATTTAATGTCTCTGTTATGCAAATCATCAGTCAGTAATTAAATATATGATAATGGTAAGAAATGTTAAAAATGAGATGATGAAAAAAAAAATTATAAAACTAATTAGCCACTATCATTATGGAGTAGTAGTTTATGGTTAAAGAAGTGCAATATGTAGACTTTATATATGTAAAGATTCATATTAAATAAATAAAAAATATATAAAAGTTTGAGAAAAAGTATATGTATGGTTTTTATTAACTCAAAAGATAATGAAAAACTAATTGTTAATAAATAATAATTAAAATAACAATATTATCACGCTCAACGCGCAGGTCTGAGACTAGTGATAAATAAAAACTCATGTCTTAAGGATTTTATTTGTGAAAGATATTATGATGAATAACAATTTCTAAGTAACTCTGAATAGGTATAACCCTTTTGGCTAATAAAAACCTTGAAATTACAAGTTTTAAACTCCTTGATGGAAGGAGGGTTATGGAACAAATCTTAATTTAAGAGGGTCCTTAGTCTAGCCTAAATATATATGAGAAGGTTCATTTTATGGTCTGGTTTGAGGTTCTAGTTGAAGTGGTGCTGAATATGTTATGCCAGGGAAGATTCCACTTGGTTTAAAAGGATTATGATCAGAATGTATCATGGCTAATGGTTGGAGGTTTTGGTAGGGAGAAGTTGGTGAGAATGGCGAGGTTAAAGGCATGGACAAGTCTTTATATAGTGATTGACGAGGTTGGTAGGGCATGTGAACCTGCATCGGGAAAGTTTGAGTGGCCTTCTGCTGTGATTCTTCCATAAACTGGAGTTGTGTTAACAACTGTTTTCTTTCTTTTTCTTTTTGCCCAATGAGAGGGAAAGAAACAGACAAGTCTTTAACTGTGGGAGCAATGGTTGTCAATTCTTGTTCAACTGCCTGGATTTTCTTCTTCAAGTTTTCAATAAGAGAATTTGAGGACGAGAAAGTATGAGTAACTACTTCAGCTATCTTTTGTTGATTATAAAGAATCTTTGAAAGGGCTCGGTTTTGTGCCACAACATTTTCTGCCTGCCAATTTATAGCTGCTTCAGCTTAGAAACCTGTCTTGTGGTTCCATCTAGATTGGTTCCAACAAGATTTTTGATTTTTCAAACATGTTTAGTTTTGGTTTGAGGATGATCAAAACCTTCTAATGGAGGAAAATTCTGTGAGTAGGAAGTTGAGGTCTGATCAAACATGTAGCAAGGTAAGGGCTTCTGTATATGTGTGTTAGGACATATGTGATTGGATGTTAGGAACATACGTCAACATTTTATGTATTGACTAATCCTTTGACAAAATGCACTTTACTTGTAATTGGGTAGATCTAGGATGTGTTTAATGCTTCAAGAAATAAGGTTTCAAGTTCAAGTGTTAAAGCCATGCAAGTCTGTCCAAGAAACAGGTGAAGAAGTGTTGTTCATTAAAGCTCGACAGTTAGTATCTATCGAGAATTAAAAGAGCTGTTTCAGCTTGAGGCTCGATAGCTGCTCGACAGATAGGGTATCTGTCGAGATTTATGAAAAACATATTTTCTGTTCTGATTTTCATCCAATCTGTGATTATGTGCTTGGGCTTTCTTTTCTCACAACCCTAAACATATATAAGAATTATTTTAAGGGCCGTATCAGGTTGCACAGTAAAGAGCACAATTGCACAAGAGCATAATTGCATAAGAGCATAATTTCTCTGATGGAAATATGCATGTATGCAGCGGAAAGTAAATGGATCTACTTCAATCGTAATTGATAACATGCATTACGTAAATTTCAGAATATAGAATCAAGAGAGTGTACCTTGGTGTGGTGAATTTCAAAACCAAAGATCATAAGTTCTTAAGAACACTTTTAATCTTCACTCCAATTCCACTAACGCCCGAGATGTATAGTCTCTCAATCAGTTTTTATTCAAAACAGAATGAGAGAGTGTCCAACACTCATATACACACCATTTCACAATGATGTCTCTCTTTTTCATACCTTAAAATTTTGTATGTTTCTCTCCTTATAACTGATTATCTAATTGGCCTAGCCTTTTGGGTCTTTCCAATTAGGCTTTAGTATGTGGCTTAGAGTGGGACCAAAAGAGACCAATATGATACTAGCTCCAATGGGCCTTGGGCTTTTTTGTCAACTCTTGACAAGTCCAAAGTTACCATTAACTATATTTAATACCACTATATAAATATAGTTGCATTCTAAGCCTTATTTATAAATTATATCCCAAGACTTTATTATACATGCAACCCCTTCATAAAATATTCGTAGTAATACAAAGTCATAAAAGTAGACTGCCACTTTGTAGATTACTACATCTTATCCTTGAGTACCCGGTTTAATCCTTTAAAGTTATTCAACATATATTTATGAAATTCAATTTCATAAATATATACTTTAGTAACTTCTTACCAAAGTGGTTAGGCCTAACTCTCTGAATAACTGAACCCATTAAACTTATCTCAAGGGAATATTTTATATCTCCGTTAAGAGACTATGAATTCCATCTTGAGAATATATGTTCCATCAACACTAAATGTGGTTGTCCAACATACTAAGGTTTTGACCGTTACTTTAGATCTCACTCCTGATATATCAAAGCAACCTACTTTTATGATCAGGTCCATTATCCTCTCAGGATTAAGAGTTCATGTAAATATAAGTCGTTAGTTTATTATTCATTTGACAGTCGTTAGGAGAATAATAAATCTCACAGCGGTCCAGTTCAATATGTCTTAACTCTTAAAAGATATCAACATACCAACTAGAAATCTCCATTTTCATAATTAAGACAAATCATCTTAGTTGATATGTTATAGTTTTCATAGATGAAATGCCCAATTTCATCACCGACTATGAACTAACATTTTGAGTTTACAAAGAACTTGTGATTTATATCTTCTGTGACTAAATCACATAGATCACATACTATGCATCTTATGGATTAAATGTTAATGTCTCATATTCATATTACCATTAGTTTAGATTATAATAAAACAACTTTATCAATCACAATATTAAATCATACTTAATGTCATACATAATATCATACATAGCATCATACAATAAGATTTAAGGGTACTATTCCTAACATTCTCAAGTGTGACTAGAAACCTAGTTTGCCCTAATTCTTGAAGAAGTTGTTGTGTTTGTAAACTGTAGGGTTTTGTAACCAAGCAACTTCGTGATCTTCATCGGTTAATGAACAGAAGAACTTTGCAGCCAACATCCTTCTCAAGTTGGTGATAAGTCGCGTACTAGGATCCGTACATCTTTTAGTTAGTCACGTACTAGGAGCCGTGCAATACAATGAGAGATTGTCACTACAAAACAAGTCCAATTGGGTATTGGGATAAGGGTTCAACTATAGGTTGGTATAAGGTACTTGGATTCCTTTACTTGACACCGCTTGTTTTGATAATAGTGGATTCTCGGGAGTGGTGACCTTAAAATCACTCAGTGGGGTTTTTGTTGTGTAGGTTTTTCCCATTCGTAAACAAATCACTGTCATTTAATTTTCGCTGCATATTTATTTATTTGGTGATTTGTTTATGCTACCACGTTCATTGCATGCAATTGAACATAATTAATTCATTTGGCTAATTAATTGGTTAATTCATCATAAGAAGTCAATACATTTTTGGCCTATCAAGTGGTATCAGAGTAGGCACACTCTAATTAAGGTTTAATCTTTGCTGTGAGATCCATTGACCCTTGTTTGTCATGGATAAAGGTCAGTCACTTATTGTATCTCCTTTATTTGATGGAACTAACTATGCATACTAGAAAGTACGCATAAAAGCTTTCTTGCAGTCCTTAGATGAGAAGGTGTGGCAAGCTATGGAGATAGGCTGGACTAAGCCGAAGGAAGTGCCGGTCGACTGGGATGATGCAAAGATCAAGGCGGCAAACTTCAACAGCAAGACATTGAATGCTTTATTCAGTGCGGTCACAAATAAGGAGGTCAAGAAGATCTCCTCCACTGAAACTGCAAAGGAGGTGTGCACCATTCTCTAGACAACCTATGAAGGAACTAAGGTTGTCAAGGATTTGAAGTTTCAGAAGCTCACCACTAGCTTCAAAGAAATCAAGATGGAGAAGGATGAGTCATTTGATGAGTTCTATGCCAGGCTCAAGGACATAGTGAACTCAGCCTTCAATCTTGGGGAAACCATTCCCGAACCCAAGATTGTGAGAAAGGTGCTCAAATTTCTGCCCGAGAGATTTCATGCCAAGATCACCGCCATTGAAGAATCAAAGGATATTGACAAGATTCCTTTGACAAAGCTCGTTAGAAATCTGCAAACCTATGAGTTGGGTTTGTCTAGGCTCGAGAAGCCAAGCAAGAGCAAAAGTATGGCACTGAAGGCCAAGAGCAGTGACATTGACGAGTCTTCCGATGATGAAGATTCTAAAATGAAGTCTTACATCACCCGGCAGTTTAAGAAGTTCATGAAGAATGCCAATGCAAAGGGCTTCGACAAGGACCGTAGGCAATCAAATTCTTCACACTAAGAGCCAAGACAAAGAGAAGAAGGAAGCTAGGGATGACTATCAGTACATTGTTCCTTCAGGGCCCAAGTGTTTTGGGTGTCAAGGATTCGGTCACATGAAACAAGAGTGCCATACTTATCTTAAGTCTATTGGGAAAAGCAAGGCACTTACTGCTACCTTAAGTGACATCGAACTTGAGGATGATTTCAAAACTGAGGATGACGAAATCCTGAATGCCTTCACCACCACTGTCAATCCTACTGAAGGGATTGTAGAAGATGTGGATGAAGAAAAAAACTTAGTGGAGTCAAAATTTGAGAAGATGGATGAGTAAGATGAAATCCACACAGTCTATGAAAAGTTATACAAGGTCTCGAAGAAATATGAGAAGCTGTATAGGTTGGCCACCAAGAAGCTCAATGATGTGGAGCTTGAATGAGATTAGCTCTCCACAAATTTTGATGAAGCAAATCAGACTATTGGAGCACTTAGATTTGAGAACAATTTCTTGGTTGAGAAGACCAAGAAGCTTGAGGCGGAACTGTTCTAAGTGAGAGCTTAATTGGAGAGGACCTCAAGTGCAAAACTTGATAAAATGCTCAGTATGCAAAAATCTGCCTCCGATCAAACCAGTTTAGGGTATGATTTTTCTTCTCCTAATATTGCTTCTTCTAGTACTACTATTTTTGTTTTTCCTGCTAACAATATTGATTCTGAGAATAATGATGCTAAAACCGTGATAGCTAGTGAGAACATTGACAAGGGTAAATTGATCTTAGGAGCACCTCCTAAGCTTGCTAAGAAAGAAACCAAAAACCCTAGAGCTAAGAAGAGTAATGCTCAAAAGTCTAAAGAGAAGAAGCAGTATCTCTGTCATCACTGTGGCGCAGCTAGACATACTCAACCCAATTGCTATAAGTGGTTAGCCACTCAACAGAGCAACATCATGATTTCGTCGGGAAACCAAAATAAGCTTTTATCCTCTTTTACTCCTTTTGGAGATCTCCTCAAAGCACTCATGTTCCTTTCAAACTTGAACGGTTTCAGTTCTTCCCCCTCACCGCCGGTTCAAGGTTTTGCTCAAAGGAAAGGTTCCTCCAAAATGTGGAAGGAAAAGGGCTTCAAGTGATTTAGTCACTTTTTCTCTTCTCCCCCCCTCTTCTTATGCATTTGCATCTAGTTTTTATGCATTGCTTTATTTGACATGTTTTTGTTTGGTTGTTTTTCAATTTTGTCTTTATTTGGTTTTTTTATAAAAAAATAAAAAAATTGAAAAATCAGAAAAATATAAAAACAGTGTGTGTTTGTGTACATTGGTACTTGTGTACCTTGGATGGCTATTGAAACAAAGTTTTCTAAACTTTGTATCTTTTGTAGCTTAGATGAGTATTTCAATGCACAACTAAGCAAGTGAGCTTTGTGGCTCGTGTTTGTGATGAGTAAAATTAAGTTATCTCTTGTACTTAACACTCGTATCACTCTTTTTGGCGGGAAGGATTAGAAAATCCTAAGAGAAAGGCATAAATAACCATCTCACTACTATTGCCCGCCAATCATGAAATGACATTTGTATGCTTCGGCAAAGCAAAAGTGCAATGTCAAAAAACTTAACATAATTGGGTATTTCTTTTCTCTCTCTTATATGCCCATGCGTGATATGCTTAATAAAAGAAAATATGCAAAGAAAAATAAAAGCAAAAAGATTAAAATGCTTTATATATGATTGCAAGCGTGTATTCTAGGAGATGTGGGAGTTATAGGATGTACCTTGAAGGTGATAGTCCCCATCAAATAGTTATGATCATGTGTGAGTTAAATTGATTTACTCATAGCTCAAATCGTTATAACATAGAGACACTTATGCAATTTTGTGATGTTTTCACACAAAACACGCAACATTCTTTGCTACTTTTGATACAAGTGCAGGTACAATGTGATTTGGTCACCACAAGGTTTACATGTGCTAATGTATGCTCACTAAACTATCTTAATTTGTTTTTGAAATATAAAATTGGTTAGACTTGTTTAGTGTGTGTGTGTTTTGGGATATATGTGCTTACATTTTTCTTGTTGAGAGATATTTTTGAGAGGTTAAAATGTTGTTTGGGTCCTTGGTTGAGTAGCATGCTTGATTGCATTCATATCTGTGTTTTTTTCTTCTTTGAAAAAATATTTTTAAGCAATCTCGATAGCTCCTCGATACCTCTCGACATCTAACTTATCTATCGAGCTCTTCAACTTCTCTTTATTGCAATCTTCACAGCTTCTCAATAGCTCCTCACTCAATCGAGAAAGTTTCTGTCTCCTCAATAGCTGCTAGATAGCTTTTCTACCTATCAAGCTTGTTTTTGTTGTGGACACCTCTGGACAGTTGCTCGATCGTTGTATCTCTTCATGCCTTTAAAGCTTGACACCTCTCGACACCTCTTAATCTGTCAAGAATTATAAGACTTCTATATATACGCGCTTCGTGATTGTTGATCTCATTTCTCCGATCTCTCTCGACAGTTTCTCTCTTTTCTCACTCCAAAACTCTTCAAACTCAGACCCCTTACATTCGTCACTTGATCTACAGCCTAAATCAAGTGTTCATCATCTGGTATGATTCTTTCTCACTCATTAATCATGCATTTCACTCTTTTCTGACCTAAGTTTTGAGTTTTGAAAAACTTTTGGGGGTTTTTCAAAATTGATGAGTTTATGAAAAATTTTGGGATGGGTTTTATATATTTGATATTAAAACATCATGTATTGCATCACATGTGCATTATAACACTGCCTCATGCATTTTAGATGCGTGTTTACATTGTGGAATTAATTGTGTGCTGGTAGGTTTGGATTGGGCTGAGCCCATGATGTTTTTAATATTGCATTTCACATGCTCATGCATTTTCATGCATATGTACCTTAAATTCTTTATATTCTTATATATTGATTGTATTTGGTGCTTTTCTGCGTGTTTCTCTTTCTCCCTCTCTCTCTCTTGTTTACGTTAGTTGCGTTATGGCACCTAAACGTAAGTCTACTCCGTATTGAAAGCCTCTTTGTTCTGGGGCATCCACTTCTTCTGACCCCACTCTGTTTCACATCTGGTTCCGTGATGAGAAGGCTAAATCAGACTTCTTTGAGAACTTTTCTAGACGAGGCGTTCATTCGGAATGCCAAGTCATTTTGTTGAACTTCTCTGACACAGACCTACCCACTATCATTTACAGTAGGGGTTGGGAGTCACTGTGTGACGTCCTGGTCACTTGTCCATCCGTGCTTATCTAGGAGTTCTACTCCAACATGCATAGATTTGATTATTTAGTACCTCTCTTTGTTACTCGCGTTTGAGGTACGCGCATTGTGGTCACACTGAATATTGTATCCGAGGTGCTCCAAGTCTCTAGGGTAGCGCATCCTGACTACCTTAGTTGTGAGTGTCCTTCTTATTGGGGTGATTGTCAGTTCACTCCTTGTTCGACCTTTGCTAAAGGTTCTCGTTTTCTTAACATAGTTATGACTTTTGTTTTGCATCCTCTTTCTCACTATAACTCTATGACTAATCATCGTGCTTGATTTTTGCTTTCTCTTTTAGAGCAGATTACCATAGATTTTTCCTCTCATTTTATTCTCTCTCTTATTGACGTGTATCAGGATTTGGCGACTCGTGATAAGCTCATCTTCCCTTCGGCTATCACGAGGATTTTACACCATTTTTATGTTCCCTTTCCTGTTGCCGACCACTTCCATGTCATGTGTGCCATAGACGCCGCTACCGTTAAATGGAGTAAGGCACAGCTACGTTCGAGGCTATCCGGGTCAGCAGCTCCTCCCACTCCTTCAGTTCCATCCACCTCCGCTCCCTCTTCTTCTGCGGGTGGAGTGACTCTTGATGCGATCATGGTGCAGCTTTAGCTCATGGATGCTCGTCTTGACACTCTCAGTGATGAGTTGTGTCAGGTGAAAATACTGATTGAAATATGCATATACGCAATGAAAAAAATAATGAATCTACTTCATTCATAAAAGTTAACATGTACTATATAAGTTTCAAAATTTGAGAACAAGAGAGTGTACCTTGGAGCGGTGAATTTCAAAATCGAAGATTAGAAGCACTTGGGAGCACTTTCAATCTTCACTCCAATTCCACTAACGCCCAAGATGTGTGGTCTCTCAATCAGTTTACAAAGGGAGAATGTCAAAAGTGTCTAATACTCACATACAACACTTCACAATAGTGTTCTCTTACAATACTCTTACAGAAAATTCTATATGTTTTTTCTATTTGTGTCTAACTGATTATCTAATTGGGCTAGCCTTTTAGGCCTTTCCAATTGGGCTTAAGTGTGTGGCTTGGAGTGGGACCAAAAAGGGACCAATAAGACACTAGCTCCAATGGGCCTTGGGCTTTTCTGTCAACTCTTAACAAGTCCAAAGTTATCATTAACAATTTTTAATACCACTATATAAATATAGTTGCACTCTAGGCCTTATTTCTAAATTATATCCCAAGACTTTATTGTACATGCAACTCCTTCATAAAATATTCGTAGTAACACAAAGTCATGAATGTAAACTGCCACTTTGTAAATTACTACATCTTATCCTTGAATACTCGGTTTAATCCTTTAAGTTATTCATCATATATTTACGAATCCAATTCCATAAATATATACTTTAGTAACTCTTTACTAAAGTGGTTAGGCCTAACTCTTTGAATAACAAACCCATTAAACTTATCTCAAGGGAATATTTTGTATCTCCGTTAAGAGATTATGAATTCCATCTTGAGAGTATATGTTCCATCAACACTAAATGTGGTTGCCCAACATACTGAGGTTTTGACAGTTACTTTAGATCTCACTCCTGATATATCAATGCAATCTACACCTCATAATCAAGTCCATTATTCTTTCAGGATTAAGAGTTCATGCAAATATAAGTCGTGAGTTTATTATTCATTTGACAGTCGTTAATAGAATAATAAATCTCACAGAGATCCAGTTCAATATGTCTTAACCCTTAAAACATATTAACATACCAACTAGAAATCTTTATTTCCATGATTAAGACAAATCATCTTAGTTGATATGTTATAGTCTTCGCAGATGAAATGTTCAATTTCATCACCAACAACGAACTAAAATTCTGAGTTTACAAAGAACTTGTGATTTATATCTTCTATGACTTTTCACATAAATCACATACTATGCATCTCATGGACTATATGATAATATCACAATATTCATGTTACTATTATTCTTAGATAATAACAAAACAACTTTATTAAACACAGCATTAAGTCATACATAATTTCATATATAATAACATACATAGCATCATACAAAAGGATTTAAGGGCATACATCCTAACAAACATCCGTGTCGGCCGTATTGCCAGACGGCAGGCTCGCCTTGGTGGCTTCGTAGAGTCTCCCTTTCCTCCTCCCGAGGCATCCGAGGACGATGATGACTCCAATGACGACGACGATGATGGGGATGGAGATGGAGATGCTAGCTCTTCTGGTGATGACGAGATGTCTACTTGATACTCTTACCCTTTGTCAATCGTGACAAAAAGGGGAAGTAGTTTTGGGATGAGAGTAGTCATACTTATAGGGGGAGGGTTAGTATAGGAGATTTTTGTTAGGGGGAGTGTTCATGTTTTTGAGGGATGTAGTGAGGATTCTATGTATCTTTTTCTTTTCTTTCCATTTCAGATACATTATATCTTGTATATTGGTCTTGTGACCATTTTGACATACATTGTATTTATATTTGCTTTATATATTTTTTGATGTAAGTTTTTTCACCTATCTCTACATGTGTTGTTTCTTTTCTCTCTTTATACACATATTTCTTATTAATTGTATGAAATCTTTTATTTCTGTTTCACACAAAAATACCTTGATGAGTTTTGTTTAAGTGTTTCCGAAATACAGGTTGTCAAAGTCTTCCTTGCCATGAACTCTCTTCTTGCAAAGTTTTTCAAGAGTTTGTATTAGAATAGATTTTCTTGTACTTAACAAGTGAGTATGAATTGAGTGATTTATGACTTCTCTCATATGTTCATTTGTTTGTTGTGGTTTTGTCACGGATTGCTAAAGGGAGAGATTGTTAGGACATATGTGATTGGCTGTTAAGAACATATGTCAACATTTTATGTATTGACTAATCCTTTGACAAAACACACTTTACTTGTAATTGGGTAGATTTAAGATGTGTTTAATGCTTTAAGAAACAAGATTTCAAGTGTTAGGATTAGTGCCCCTAAATCTTATTGTATGATACTATGTATGTTATCATGTATGACATTATGTATAAATTAATGTTGTGTTTAATAAAGTTGTTTTATTTTATCTAAAATAATGGTAACATGAATATTGGGAAATTATCATATAGTCCATGAGATGCATTGTATATGATTTAGTCACTGAAGATGTAAATCACAAGTTCCTTGTAAACTCAAAATGTAGTTCGTAGTCGGTGATGAAATTGGGCATTTCATCTGCGAAGACTATAACATATCAACTAAGATGATTTGTCTTGATCATGGAAATTGAGATTTCTAGTTGGTATGTTGATATGTTTTAAGAGTTAAGACATATTGAACTGGACCGCTGTGAGATTTATTATTCTATCAACGACTATCAAATGAATAATAAACTCACGACTTATATTTGCATGAACTCTTAATACTGAAAGAATAATGGACTTGATCATGAGGTGTAGGTTGCTTTGATATATCAGGAGTGAGATCTAAAGTAACGGTCAAAACCTCAGTATGTTGGGCAACCACATTTAGTGTTAATGGAATATATATTCTCAAGATGGAATTCATAGTCTCTTAACGGAGATACAAAATATTCCCTTGAGATAAGTTTAATGGGTTTGTTATTCAGAGAGTTAGGCGTAACCACTTTAGTAAGGAGTTACTAAAGTATATATTTATGGAATTGGATTTCGTAAATATATGATGAATAACTTAAAGGATTAGACCGAGTACTCAAAGGATAATATGTAGTAATCTACAAAGTGGCAGTCTACATTCATGACTTTGTATTACTACGAATATTTTATGAAGGGATTGCATGTACAATAAAATCTTGGGATATAATTTATAAATAAGGCCTAGAGTGCAACTATATTTATATAATGATATTAAATATAGTTAATGGTAACTTTGGACTTGTCAAGAGTTGACAGAAAAGCGAAAGGCCCTTTGGAGCTAGTATCTTATTGGTCCTTTTTTGGTCCCACTCCAAGCCACACACTTAAGCCCAATTGGAAAGGCCTAGAAGGCCAGTCCAATTAGATAATCAGTTAAACACAAAGGAAAAAACATACAGAATTTTCTGTAAGAGTATTGTTAGAGAACACTGTGGTGAAGTGGTGTATGTGAGTGTTAGACACTTTTGACATTCTCCCTTTGTAAATTGAATGAGAGACCACACATCTTAGGCGTTAGTGAAATTGGAGTGAAGATTGAAATTGGTCCAAAGTGTTTCTGATCTTCGATTTTGAAATTCACCACTCCAAGGTACACTCTCTTGTTCTCAAATTTTGAAACTTATATAATGCATGTTAACATTTATGAATGAAGTAGATCCGTTATTTTTTCGTTGTGTATGTTTTGTATGCGATACAAGCACGTATATTTTCATCATCAAGTTTAAGTGTTAAAGCCATGCAATTCTATCCAAGAAACATGTGAAGAAGTGTTGTTCATTAAAACTCGACAGCTAGTATCTATCGAGGTTTAAAAGAGCTGTTTCAGCCCAAAGCTCAACAGCTACTCGACAGATAGGGTATTTGTCGAGATTTATGAAAAACATATTTTCAGTTTTGATTTTCATCCAATTCGTGATTATGTATTTGGGCTTTCTTTTCTCAAAACCCTAAACATATATAAGGATTATTTTAATGGCCGTATCACGTTGCACAGTAAAGAACACAATTACACAAGAGCATAATTTCTCAAGTGTAACCGAAAACCTAGTTTGCCCTAGTTCTTGAAGAAGCTATTGTGTTTGTACACCGTAGGGTTTTGTGACCCAGAAATTTCGTGATCTTCATCGGTTAATGAACAAAAGAACTTTGTAGCCAACATCCTTCTCAAGCTGTTGATAAAGTCGCGTACTGGGATCCGCAGATCTTTTGGTTAGTCATGTACTGGGAGCCATGCAATACAAGGAGAGATTATCATTACAAAACAAGTCCAATTGGGTATTGGGGTAAGGGTTCCACTGTAGGTTGGTATAAAGTACTGGGATTCCTTTACTTGTAACCGCTTGTTTTGATAATAGTAGATTCTTGGGAGTGGTGACCTTAAAATCACCTGGTTGGGTTTCTGCTGTGTAGGTTTTCCCCATTCGTAAAAAAATTATTGTGTCATTTAATTTTCGCTGCATATTTAGTTATTTGGTGATTTGTTTGTGCTGCCATGTTCATTGCATGTAATTGAACCTAATTAATTCACTTAGCTAATTAATTGGTTAATTCATCACAAGGGGTCAATACATTTTTGGCCTATCAATGTGTTTGATGTTAGGATTAGTGCCCTTAAATCCTATTATATGATTCTATGTAAGATATTATGTATGACAGGATGTATGACATGATGTATGACTTAAAATTGTGATTGATAAATTTGTTTTGTTATAATCTAAAATAACGGTAACATGAATATGAGATATTATCATATAGTCCATGAGATGCATAGTATGTGATTTATGTGAAAAGTCACAGAAGATATAAATCACAAGTTCTTTGTAAACTCAAAATTTGGTTCGTAGTCGGTGATGAAATTGGGCATTTCATCTGCGAAGACTATAATATATCAACTAAGATGATTTGTCTTGATCATGGAAGTGGAGACTTCTAGTTGATGTGTTGATATGTTTTAAGAGTTAAGACATATTGAACTGGATTGCTGTGAGATTTATTATTCTCCTAACGACTATCAAATGAATAATAAATCTCACGACTTCTATTTACATGAACTCTTAATCCTGAGAGGATAATGGACCTGATCATGAAGTGTAAGTTGCTTTGATATATCAAGAGTGAGATCTATCCTAACGGTCAAAACTTCAGTATGTTGGGCAGCCACATTTAGTGTTGATGGAACATATATTCTCAAGATGGAATTCATATTCTCTTAACGGAGATATAAAATATTCCATTGAGATAAGTTTAATGGGTTCAGTTATTCAGAGAGTTAGGCCTAATACTTTGGTAAGAAGCTACTAAAGTATATATTTATGAAATTGAATTTCATAAATATATGTTGAATAATTTTTAAAGGATTAAACCGGGTACTTAAGGATAAGATGTAGTAATTTACAAAGTGATAGTCTACATTCATGACTTTGTATTACTACAAATATTTTTTGAAGGGGTTGCATGTATAATAAAGTCTTAGGATATAATTTATAAATAAGGCCTAGAGTGCAATTATATTTATACAGTGGTATTAAATATAGTTAATGGTAACTTTGGACTTGTCAAGAGTTGACAGAAAAGTCCAAGGCCCATTGGAGCTAATGTCTTATTTGTCCCTTTTGGTCCCACTCCAAGCCACATACTAAAGCCCAATTGGAAAGGCCCAAAAGGCTAGTCCAATTAGATAATTAGTTACAAGGAGAGAAACATACAGAATTTTAAATAGATGAAAAAGAGAGACATCATTGTAAAATGGTGTGTATGTAAGTGTTGGACACTCTCTTATTGTCCCTTGAACAAAAACTGATTAAGAGACCACACATCTTGGGGGTAAAGTGGAATTAGAGTGAAGATTAAAAGTAGTCCCAGTGCTTCCGATCTTTGTTTTGAAATTCACCACACCAAGGTACGCTCCTTTGTTCTTGAATTCTGAAACTTACATAATGCATGTTATCTATTGAGAATGAAGTAGATCCGTTAAATTTCCGTTGTGTATGTTTTGTATGAGACACAAACCACGATTATTCCTACAATTGGTATCAGAGCGGTTTTTAATTTCCAATTTGTATTACATGTTTTTGTGAGTTTTGGAATCAAGAATGATAGTTTCATGATGTTAGAAAGTTATTTATTGATTTTCTGCATGGTGATTGAAATTATGTTTTGATGAAAACTGAAATTGATGTTATGATGTTGTTTAAGTTTGATATTAAGTATGTTAATTTGAACTTTAAGGCTTTAACATCAATGGAAATCAGTTTAGATATCAATCTTTGTCTATTATGTTCATATGATGGTTGTTTGTTCATGAAAAACCATTGAAAATGCTTCAGGAAAAATTCTGGAAATTCGAAGTTCACGAGTTTCGATCGATCAAGTGAATTGGTGGCCATTTTGCTTGATTCGATTGATACCCGATTGCTAGTCGATCGATCGAATGAATTTAATTTTTCAGTCAATCAAGAAGCAATTGAGTGCCGATCGAGCCAGGCAGATAGTTAGGTTCGAATTTTTAAATTTTTTCAACCAATCCGGGGGGGGGGGGGGGCACATTCGATCGATCAAAAGAAGGAAATTTTGAAATTTTCTAAGTGTTTCAAGTTTTAAAACTGCAAGGCTTCTGTGTGTGATTAGATTACACATGATTTCCAAATAAAAACCTTTATTTTAAAACATCTAGTGGGAAAACGATACAAGGGTTGGATCTCATGGTCTACACTGTTGGTTTATAGTAGTGCGATTAAGCACCTCGCCTTGGTGTATATGCCTTGCTCCCTTCGGAGTGTGTTTAATTCATGGTACTACAGATTAAACTTCTTTAATGATGGAAAATATGTGTTTTTACATTAAGAATGATCACGCTATTGTGGAGTTACTTAATGACTCACATAGAATTCAGTCAATGGTGTACACTAGACTAAGTTTAATGTTAACCTCCCTTTGGATCTATGTCATTATTACTTAGAGGCTAAAGGAAAAACGACATATTATTAGTGTTTGATAAGAGTTATCATGATAGCACTAATAATGAGAATAGTTCTCAATCAATCATAGTGTTTATAATTTACTTGCTTCCAAGGAATTTCAAACATGGGATTGGGTTGTCGTTGCATATATTATTTTTATGGTTTTATTAAGGTTCCATATTATATGCTTATATGCTAAATTGATAATGTCTAGTTTACTTATTATATTCATGTTTATTAATTTCAGATTTGAACATGGCATCATTTAGCCCACTTGTTACTATTCTTAATAAAAACAAGCTGACTGGATCCAACTATGTTGACTAGAAAACAAATTTGGACATTGTTCTTATAACTAAAGAGCAAAAATATGTACTTACTCAACCTTGTCCTAACTTTCCTTCATTAGATGCTCCTTCTGAAGAAAAACAACGATATGATCGTTGGCAGAAATCTAATGAGATGACCAAGTGCTACATCCTAGCATCTATCTCAAATGTTCTACAGCATCAAATGCAGGATGTAGAACTTGCTTCGGGCATTATGATAAGTCTGAAGGAGATATTTGGTGAGTAAGGCCATTTTGCAAGGCAAGAAACCATGAGGCAAATTTATAATACCAAAATGGCTGAAGGTAGTTCAGTGAGAGAGCATTGTCTTACAATGCTCTCTAATTTGAATACATTGGAAGTTTTAGGTGCTGAGATTGATGGAGAATCCCAAGTGGATATGATACTCCAGTCACTACCAGAATCATTCAAGGAATTTAGACTTAATTATAACATGAACAAAAAGATTTATTCTCTGTCTGAATTAATGAATGAGTTAGTGGCAGCAGAATGCATCTTTGGTACTTCTAATGTTGAAGCCAATGTGGGTGAAACTTTTACTTCTCAACCTAAGTCGAAAGGCAAGGGTAAAAAGAAGAAGAAGAAGGACTTCACTAAGTAAGAGGGTAAACAAATTGCCTTAGGGATTGCTAAAAAAGGAAAGAAAACCAAAGGAAAATGTTTCCATTGTGGTGAGAAAGGACATTGGAAGAGGAATTGTCCAAAGTTCAAAGTTGCCGAGAATAAGGGTATGAAAAGTTCATTTCTTCTTGAAATATGTTTGGTACAGAATCCCACGAATTCCTAGTGTGTGGATTCAGGTTGTACTAATCACATTTACAATTCTTTGCAGGGGTTTTAGGAGACCAGAAAGCTGAATGAAGGGGAATTGTTTCTTACTTTGGCTGATGGGAGCAGGATTCCGGTTGCAGCTGTTGGTGTTGTTAATTTATGCTTTGAGTCTATGGTTTTAATATTGGAAGACTGTCTATTTGTACCTAATGTTCGTAGGAATTTAATTTTTGCAACTTATTTAGGTAAACATGTATATTATGTTATCCTAAAGGACAATGTTGTAATAAAGAAGGATACAATGTTTATCTGTTCTAGCAATGTTGTGGATGGTTTTTATATTTTAACTCCTGATAAGCATAAATTACATAATTCTGAATCAGATAATGACTCTCATGTAATATCATTAAAGAGAAAGTTTCCTTCTACAAGTGATGCATATCTTTGGCACTTGCATTTGGGTCATATTAATTCAAATAGGATTCAAAGACTAATCAAAGATGGACTTTTACAGCCCATGGACTTTGATGAATTTCCTGTTTACGAATCTTGTTTAGAAGGTAAAATGACCAAACAACATTTTAATGCAAAAGGTAGAAGAGCCCAAGAGTTGCTTGAATTAGCTCATACAGATGTATGTGGTCCTATGTTAACCCAAGCAAAAGGAGGTTATGAGTACTTCATCACTTTTACTGATGATTATCCAAGATATGGTTATGTGTACCTAATGAGACGGAAGTCCAAAGCCTTTGAAAAGTTCAAAGAGTTTAGGGTTGAAGTTGAGAATCAATTGGGTAAACGCATAAAGGCCATTCGATCTGATTGAGCTAGAGAATACCTTATTGGGAATTTCAAGGATTATCTAATTCAAAATGAGATTGTATCCCAATTGACTGCACTTGGAACTCCTCAACAAAATGGTGTAGCAGAGAGAAGGAATAAGACTCTTTTGGAAATGGTTAGGTCCATGATGAGTTACTCAACTTTACCAATTTCTTTTTGGGGGTATGCCTTAGATACAACAATACATCTTTTGAATTTAGTTCCATCAAAATCTGTTCCCAAAACACCCATGGAATTATGGAGTGGGCGTAAGCCCAGCATGAGATATCTCCACATTTGGGGTTGTCCAGCACATGTGTTAAAATGGAAGCCTGATAAATTGGAACCAAAATCGGAAGTGTGTTTACTTGTGGGTTATCCAAAAGAAATTAGGGGTTATTTATTCTATAGTCATAAGGATAACAAAGTTTTTGTTAGTATAAATGCTAAATTCTTGGAAAATGACTATATGAATAATTTTACTCCTAGAAGTAGAGTTGTATTGGCCGAAATAATGAATCTGTAAATCAACAACCAATGGATAAAACTAGGGATGATGTGGTTGTATTGGATACACCATAAGATACTACTCATGGGATGTCTAGTACACAGATGCCTCGTAGTAATGGGAGAATTGTTTGGCCTCCTATAAGATTTATAGTTTTGGGAGAAACTTATGAAGCTATCTTAGAAGAGGCTGAATCGGATCCTTACACTTATGATGAAGCAATGAATAATATAGATGCACATCATTGGGTCCAAGTTATGAAATCTGAATTGGATTCTATGTATTCCAATCATGTTTGGGATCTTATAGAGGCACCTAACGACATTAAACCTGTTGGTTGCAAATGGGTTTACAAGAGAAAGAGAGGGATAGATGGAAAGGTTGAAAGCTTTAAAGTAAGGCTAGTGGCGAAAGGGTATACACAAAAAGTAGGCATTGATTATGAAGAAACTTTTTTACCAGTAGCAATGCTTAAATCTATTAGAATTCTCTTATCCATTGCTGCTTATTATGATTATGAGATTTGGCAAATGGATGTCAAGACTGAATTTCTTAATAGCAATCTTGAAGAAGAAATCTATATGATGCAACTAGAAGGTTTCATAGCAAAAAATCAAGAGCATATGGTATGCAAGTTGAAAAGGTTCATTTATGGACTTAAGCAAGCATCTAGGTCATGGAACATCGGATTTGATCAAGCAATCAATTCATTTGGTTTTGAACAAAATCTCGATGAACTATGTGTGTACAAAAGCATCGAGATAAAGTAGTAATGTTCCTAGTGCTTTATGTTGATGATATTCTACTCATTAGGAATAATGTAGGGGTAATGTCATCAGTAAAGGTTTGGTTGTCTAGCCAATTTGATATGAAGGACTTGGGTGAAGCTAACTATATTTTAGGGATCAAGCTTTGGCGAGATCGTAAGAATAAGATGTTAGGTTTATCACTAGTTGGATATATAGATAAGGTTCTAGAACGGTTTAGCATGCAAAACTCCAAGAAAGGATTACTTCCTTTCAGACATGGAGTTCCTCTGTCTGATGACCAAAGGCCTAAGACTCAAGAGGAAGAAAACATGATAAGACAAATTCCTTATGCTTCTGCAGTAGGAAGTCTAATGTATGTCATGCTATGTACTAGATCGGATATTTATTATTCAATTGACATGGTTAGCCGATATCAATCAAATCTAGGACCTAAACATTGGCAAGCTGTAAAGCATATTCTCAAGTATCTTAGGAGAACGAGAGATTATATGCTTGTTTACCGGTGTGAAGATTTGATTCCCATTGGCTATACAGATTCAAAGTTTCAATCAGATCTAGATTTCAGAAAATCCACTTCAGGATGTGTTTTCACCTTGGAAGGTGGAGCCATAAGTTGGAGGAGTGTTAAACAATCTTGTATTGCGGACTCTACCATGGAAGCCGAATATGTTGCTGCTTTTGAAGCAACAAAGGAGGCTGTTTGGCTCAAGAAATTCCATTCTGATCTTGGTGTTGTGAGAATTGAGCAAGTTCCTATTACATTGTTCTGTGACAATAGTGGAGCAGTTGCACAATCCAAAGATCTAAGGAATCACAAGAAAGGAAAGCACATTGAGAGAAAGATTGAAAGTGCAAAGAATCTAGCGGATTCCTTTACTAAAGCCTTGCCCCAAAGGACTTTCGAGTCACATTTGGGGGAGATGGGAGTTAAATTAGTGCACAATAGTCTTTAAGGCAAGTGGGAGATTGTTAGGATCAGTGCCCTTAAATCCTATTGTATGATGCTATGTAAGATATTATGTATGATATTATGTATGACATGATGTATGACTTAATATTGTGATTGATAAATTTGTTTTATTATAATCTAAAATAATAGTAACATGAATATGGGACATTATCATATAGTCCATGAGATGCATAGTATGTGATTTATGTGAAAAGTCACAGAAGATATAAATCACAAGTTCTTTGTAAACTCAAAATTTGGTTTGTAGTCGGTGATGAAATTGGGCATTTCATCTGCGAAGACTATAACATATCAACTAAGATGATTTGTCTTGATCATGGAAGTGGAGACTTCTAGTTGATGTGTTGATATGTTTTAAGAGTTAAGACGTATTGAACTGGACCGCTGTGAGATTTATTATTCTCCTAACGACTGTCAAATGAATAATAAATTTCACGACTTCTATTTACATAAACTCTTAATCCTGAGACGATAATGGATCTGATCATGAAGTGTAAGTTGCTTTGATATATCAGGAGTGAGATCTATCCTAACGGTCAAAATTTCAGTATGTTAGGCAACTACATTTAGTGTTGATGGAACATATATTCTCAAGATGGAATTCATAGTCTCTTAACGAAGATATAAAATATTTCCTTGAGATAAGTTTAATGGGTTCAGTTATGTAGAGAGTTAGGTCTAATACTTTGGTAAGAAGTTACTAAAGTATATATTTATGAAATTGGATTTCATAAATATATGTTGAATAACTTTAAAAGATTAAACCGGGTACTTAAGGATAAGATGTAGTAATTTACAAAGTGGCAGTCTACATTCATGACTTTGTATTACTACGAATATTTTATGCAGGGGTTGCATGTATAATTAAGTCTTGGAATATAATTTATAAATAAGGCCTAAAGTGCAATTATATTTATATAGTAGTATTAAATATAGTTAATGGTAACTTTGGACTTGTCAAGAGTTGACAGGAAAGCCCAAGGCCCATTGGAGCTAGTGTTTTATTGGTCCCTTTTGGTCCCACTCCAAGCCACATACTAAAACCCAATTGGAAAGGCCCAAAAGGCTAGTCCAATTAGATAATCAATTATAAGGAGTGAAACATACAGAATTTTAAATAGATGAAAAAGAGAGACATCTTTGTAAAATGGTGTGTATGTAAGTGTTGGACACTCTTTTATTCTCCATTGAACGAAAACTAATTGAGAGACCACACATCTTGGGGGTAAAGTAGAATTGGAGTGAAGATTAAAAGTATTCCCAAGTGCTTCCAATCTTTATTTTGAAATTCACCACCCCAAGGTACGCTCTCTTGTTCTTGAATTCTGAAACTTACATAGTGCATGTTATTGATTGAGAATGAAGTAGATCTGTTAAATTTCCGCTGCGTATGTTTTGTATGAGATACAAACCATGATTATTCCTACATTTGAATGGTAGGAAGGGGTTGACATTTCGGTATTTGGGGAAGGAGTTTCTGGTAGTATGGGATTAATGGAGGTTTCTGGTTTTGATCATGATTTTCTTTGCATGGAAAGGAAGAGGGAAGTTTTTGCTTTCTGGTTCTAGGATAGAGAATATAATAATCAAATTTTCTAGAGGGTTCTCCAAGGAGGTCAACTTCTGGATCTCCTGCTTTATACCTTTCTTGGAGTATTTGTTGGGAAGATTTTTTCTTTCTTCTTGGATGATCTTCTTCAAAAGCTTCTTCTTTTTGACAGTCAGGACAATCAAAAGTATCCCACGATATATGACCAGAAGGTGATTTTCCTTCATAACAAGGCTTTCCGTCTTCTCGAAATTCCTTGATTTTAAGACCCTTTTCACCGACATATGGCATAGGTTGGAGCATAGCAATTGAAGTGGGAAAGACTGTTACTTCTTTCTTCTTTGGTGTAGCTGGCAAGAACCTAGTCTCAACTTCACCATTTGCTTTTTTGATAAAGAAAGGATTATTAGACTGGATTGGCTTAGCTGCCTAATGAAGCATCTCATATTTTGTAATCCATGGTTCTGGAAAGAGAGAAGTCATCTGGTCCCTATTGAGTTGTCTTGGAACAAATGTGCACATGGGTGTCATTCCGGGATCAACTTGGATCAATAGAGCATCATTGGATTGAGCAATTTCCGGAACTGCCATGTCAAAGACATGATTTTAAAGTCTATAGGCTAGCTAATAATGGAGTGTAGCATCAAAGGTGTCTTGCACCTGAGAAGCTCCTGTAACTTGAACTTGTACTTTAAGGGCATCACAAAGGTGAGGATCTTTAAGAGACATGTTGAAGTTGGGGAAGAGTGTAACAAAAACTGTTCCCACATTTAAAGTGGTTTGAACAGTTCCTATGATTGTATTTTGATATTCCAGGAATTTGGAATCAAGAAGTGAAATCCTAGAGACTACGAGGAGTCCCTTTCTTCCGTGGAAGGTTAATGCCAACCTCACTGCACCAAAATGAAGGTGTGTGTATCATTGTTTTTGCCATGGAATTATAAATTCTCGGGGAAGGGCAAGGGTGATGAAGTTTTCGTTCTCACATGCTGGAATATTAAACTGATCAAACTTGGAGGTTGAACATATTTTTTTACAGTAGAAGGATGAGAAGGACCTAAAAACATTTTGATGGAGTTTTTGAAAGAAGTTTGAGGTTTATCAAACACAGTGTAGGGATTTACAATAGGGAAATTAGTAATAGGAATCTTATCACTTCAGGTACATGGAAGATTTCATACAAATAATCTAACCTATTTGCAGTGGATTTACGAAGAGAAAGATCAAAGGTAGGTGTAGTGGTATCAGTAACTGCTGAAGATGAACTGGCCATGATAGTTTCTTCAAGAAAGAATTGTATACCTAAGGCCTAACAGGACGAAAATGCCAACTCTAGGCTTAAATGTCCACAGGGTAACTCGGGAAAACAAGGTTCTTTAAAAGCTTTGAGGACAAACCCCTTAGTGCTCTACTTGATTATCAAATCCAGTGTTCTATGGTGATTAATACAGAGGATCCACGTATTGTGGCAACTGTAAATCATAGATCATACTAATCAGGATAATAATCAAAGTATACTAATCAAAGGAGGGAGAAACTTGTCACAGGGCTTTGAATACAACTATTAGAGAGAGTAAGGAATGGAACATGAGAATGAGAGAGATAAGAGGGTGTAAGAAGACATGAACATAAGGAATGAAACACAACACAAGATACAACAAGCTAAGAGATATTATTAGATTCAATAGCTTTTTTACATCAGGCATAAGAGAAAATGGGAGACATCTTACAAGGTCTTTCTTCACTCTGCCCATTCCAAAGATACAAGAGGCCTATTTATAGGCAAGAACTTACAGCCATAATGTACATTCAGAACATAAGGAGTTTTCTACAGAAGATGGTAGGGGCTGGCTCTCTGTTGACAAATGTCCAAGAAAGTGGGGGTCTTGAAATTGGGTTGACAAATGTCAAATGGAGTCAAGGGGCCTGGGTTATGGTGATCCTCATTCGGATAGGCTTCTGACAAAAGAAGAAATATCTTTGACCGCAGAAGATAAGGGTGGAACGTCTGAAGACGTTTCTGGGAATTTTTGTTTTTTTTAATAAAGTGTTAACGATGTCAAGTCCCATCAATTTCTTCCTTAGAACCATTCTTCATCAACGTCAGCATCGACATCTGGATCATGGTTATGGTAATAAGGGTCATCATATCTCAAAAGAGGATTGAGCATTTCCCAATGATCTTCATATTGCCACTGTTGTCTACAAACATCTGGATTAGCTGGTACTATTTCAAATAAGATTCTTTTATTAAGGGCTTCTGCCATTGTGAGAGGATGATAACAACATACCCAAGAAACATCCATATGTGTGTGGAGAGTTCCATCTGGATTAGTCACCCAATGCATCTCTGCTGGGTGAAAGATTCCTTCTGCACGAACGTCATTTTTAGAATTGAATTTAGCAACTAAACATGCCAAAGTGATCTTGTTTCCAAATCTTGGGTGTTATGTTTTGGGATACTTTATCCATTCACCATCATGAGCATCATTTTTCAAGATTTCAGACTAGAATTTATGGAAATATTTATTTTCACACGGGAAAATATATCTGTAAAACTCTGGTTCAAAATGAAGACACAAGTAATACTCATTGAGGAAATACTACATGTAGAGATAATGGACAACTGTCCAACTGTTTATCCAAAAGGCAAAAGGGGTTTTTCATGGTTGGTCTATATTAGGGAAGATAGCAAGAAAATGTCTTTAATGGTCTTTGAGATAATTATGTGGTACTCTAATGATTCTTTTAGATCAGGCTTATAGGGTCAAGGTCTTTATTTGGTCTTTTATCTCTAGGGGAAGGGTTTCTATCATATTAAGGATATCATTAGGGGCTGCAGAGAAAGGGCCTGAGGATGAGGATGGATCTGTAATTTGATATACACACAAATGTGGAGGAATAATTGTGGTGTTAAGGATTGCAGGTTTTCTAGAAAGGTAATCAGTGATAAGGTTATTTTTGCCTTTGATGTGTTTGACTTGAAAGGTCCATTGTGAAAACCAATTTGACCATCTGGGTAATTGAGAATGTGGAAGCATTTTTGAATTTGAGTATTTTGGGAAAGGAGGACATGTCCATTTTTACTAGAAAATTATGTCCAAGAAGATGAAACTGAAATTTTTCAATCCCATGCTTGACTGCTAGGATTTCTTTGAAAGTGAAATGGTAATGAAGTTCTGAGGGTTTGAATGCACCGCTTTTATAACCACAAATACTTCTCTTGCCATCTACTTCTTCAAAGAGAATTGCTACCTAGTACTCATCACTTGCATCTGTCTGTAAAATCCATTTACCTGGTCCTGGAATCTGTAGAGGGAGAAGCTTTTTTGCTAATTTTTTCAATTGTTGGACTGCTTCTATATGAACAGAATTCCATTTTGGAGGAGATTTCTTCAGCAATTGAGCTAAACAATCCCTGTATCTAGAGATTTTTGGGATGAAATTTGACGTGTAATTAACAATTCCAAGAAACTGTTGTATTTGTTTGGTACTTGTGAGCTTGTCTAGAAACTTACCAAGAGAAACTTCTATGTGGGGCTGCAGAGTATACTTTCCATCTGAAATGCTTACTCCTAAGAAGTCTATAGAAGACGTTCCTATGACCATTTTCTTTTCTAAAAGCATTATCCCTTGGGCTTTTACTAAATTTTAGAATTCAGTAAGCAACTTTTCATGGGATTCTGCATCTTTCGAAAATAGGAGGATATCGTCTACATAGATTAATGCATTTGTCAAGAGTTGTTGGAACAACGTTACCATTGCTTTTTGGAATTGAGATGAAGCATTTTTGAGACCAAAAGGCATGACTTTCCATTGGTAATGGTGATCTGGGATGAAAAGTTGTTTTGTATCTCTCTTCTGGATGGATTCCTAATTGCCAAAATCCTGCTTTAAGATCAAACTTTGAGAACACTTTAGCATTTGAAAAATGCTGGAAGAGAGAGCTTTTGTTTGGCAAAGGGAGCTTGTCATCTGCAAGGAAATGATTAAGATCCTAGGTAATTGATTACCAATCTGAGTTTTCCTCGAACTTGCTCAGCATGCTTGTTAACATAGAAACTTCACACGCCCATGGAGAAGTTGTAGGTTCAATGAGGCCTTCTGAAAGAAGAGTAGATAATTCTTACTTAGCTAAGGTTAAATGTTCTGGATTCATTCCTTTATGACTGGCTTTTGTCTAGTTAACATCTTCATTCTTTTTAAAGGGTAGGTTGATGAAAAAATTTGGATTTTTTCACAAAGGATTTGGATTTTTAAGGAGAAATTCAAAGTGGCTGTTTGCACAATAGTCATTCATAATCTGGAGTCTCAAAGAGTCAAAGGGGTCCACAGTGAATAAATGAGGTACTTGAGTCCAGGTGAGAAGGTGTTGTTTATGCAAAAGTCCTTTTGAAAACCATCTAAGGCTAGGTATTTGATGAAGGAGACCAGATCCTATAAGAAGGTCTTTGCATGTAAGAGGGGATCTAAGGACTTGGTGTTTGATGGTAAGGGTTGGAAAGATTCTAATGAAGATAGGCTTACTTTTTTGGGTGATTAGAAATGTTTCTCTATTTGCTACTCTAAACATCTAATTATAAGGTATCCAAAATTCTTCAGGTAAAATCTTAGGATGATTAATTGTTGTTGTTGCTGCTCTTGTATCAAACAAGGCTATTATTAGAATGGGTCTAGAATAAGTGTCAAGAAGGATATGTACTTGGGCTATGGGTGTAGGACTAGTTAGAGAGGCTATAATAGGCTGGGATGTGTAAATGGTTTGGATTTCTAGGTCTGAATCATCATCATTATCTGGGTCTGAATCATCTTCTGAAGTAGAATAAGCCATGACTACCAAAGCTTGGGGAGAGTAATCATCATCCAATGAGAAGAGTGATTCTACATCCGAGAAGGGAGTATCATTTGCATGGGTTTGAGCTTGTTCAAGAAGCTTTGCTGCTTTCTCCTATTTTGGACATTTTTTTTACAAATGAACTAGTCTTCTACATACAAAGCACACTTTTGAAGTTTTTCCTTTAAACTACTTTCTTCTGAGAAACTTCCATTTTTTCTTTCTGAATGATTTTTTCTTCTAACTTGCATAGTATCTTTTCTTCCAAGAATACTTCTTGAAATGATCTCTCCTTTTTGTTGGACAAACACAATTTTTGTCATAGCATTTTATCTGCAAATCTTTCCTTTTAGAATTATCTTTAAGCTTGCTATGAACCTTGTCAATTTCTGAAAGAAACTTTCTCTGGTTGCAGAGTTTTTCAAGAGCAATAAGCATATGCTAGTAGATTTCTCCTAAAGAGGCTTGCTGTAAAGTTATATTTTGGAGGTTCATCATGCGGAGAGTTTCATCTCCCAATGGTTCTGGAAGGGAGTTCAGAAAGGTGTGCTTGGAATTAACATCATCCATGCCATTAAAAGAGTAGTATCGGCTTGACATTTTGCCAAAATGTTTTTCCAAATCTTTCCTTTCAAAGGAGCTACACTTCATCAGTAAGAATTCTTCTCGGGCCACTTCTGTATAATGGGTCACTAAGCCAAGAAATTCATTATGAATGATTGTGAAAAAGTCTTCTAGAGTGTTGCACTGAGCTGCCTATCTTTGCCTGTATTTTCCTAGATTGATCCACCATTGTCTTAGTCTTCCTGTGATTCTTGCAACAAATTTGGCAATAGTCTGTGCAACAATAGCATTTTGGGCTTGTAATTCAGCTATGCACCATGAATACATGTTAAAGATCTCATCATGCCATTTGGAAGGAAGGATATTGTCAATGGTGAACAAACGTTTTGAATCTGTGGTTAATGAATAAGTCAATCTTGTTTGGTTGTTAGGAATAAAAGGTGGCGGAGGAAAAATTGGAGGTGGAGGTGGAGAAGGCTATTTAGGGCGAAGGACATCATCTTCTTCTACTTTTGGTTCTGTCATTAACACTCCTTCGAGATCAAGATTAGACAAATCTAGATTCGTGTCATCAATTACTGAGAGTACAAAAGGTTCTTTTGGGTCATCAAGGGTAAGAGTTTTGAGAAATGATGAAATTGGGTTTAGAGGGCCAGGATCTATCAAAAGGAAATATGTGAGATAAATGTCATAAACTAGAAGACACTTTTTATGTATACACTATCATATAGTAATTCTTATTTTTCTCGAAACGTTTAAACAACTATGGCTCAAGGTATATTTATTTTCTCCAGCAACTCTAAATTTTATTTTATAATAACGAGTCTATACCAATTGTTAGGACATCTGTGTTTCATCTGTTTAGAACATATGTCATTCATTATTTATGTAATTGGCTAATCCTTTGTCAAAACGCACTTTACTTGTAATTGGGTAGATTTAGGATGAAATTAATGCTTCAAGAAACAAGGTTTCAAGATCAAGTGTTAAAGCCATGCAAGTCTGTCCAAGAAACAAGTTGAGAAGTGCTCTTCATTAAAGCTCGACAGCTGGCTTGACAGCTACATCTATCGAGCTTTAAGAAGCTGTTCTAGCCCCGAGGCTCGACAGCTTCTCGACAGCACCTCGACACCTGTAGCTATCGAGATTTAAGAAAAACAGATTCCAAGTTCTGTTTTAATTCTGATCCGTGGATGTGTCTTTGGGCCTTCTTTTCTACTAACCCAAGACATATAAAAGGATTATTTTAAGGGCCGTCGAAGTGTGGCAAGTTGTACAGCATTGAGAAATCCTTGTTCATGCAAATTGTAACTTGAGACGAAGTTGTTGCCCTAGTTCATCTCTTTTGTGAAGAAGTTACTGTGTCTTTGCACCGTAGGGTTTTGTAACCAAGCATCTTCTTGATCTTCATCGTGTGGATGAATTGAAGAACTTTGCAGCCAACAATCTTCTCTAGTTGTTGATTAAAGTCGCGTACTAGGATCCGCGCAATTGGTTAGTCACGTACTTGGGAGCCGTGCATCGAAAGGAGAAACTGTCACTACAGAACAAGTCCAATTGGGTATTGGGGTAAGGGTTCAACTGTAGGTTGGTAAGTTACTTGAGATTCCTTTACTTGTAACTACTTGTTGTGATAATAGTGAAGTTTCGGGAGTGGTGACCTTAAATTCACCCGGTGGGGTTTTTGCCGTGTAGGTTTTCCCCATTCGTAAACAAATCATCTTGTCATTTAATTTCCGCTGCATACTTAGTTTAATTGGTGATTTGTTTGTGCTACCACGCGTTTGCATGATAATTTGATTAATTAATAAACTTGGCTAATTAATCAATTAATCCATCACAAGAGGTCAATTCATTTTTGGCCTATTAAGTGGTATCAGAGTGGGCACACTCTGATTAGGGTTTAATCTTTGTTTGTGATCCATTGACCCCTGTTGTCATGGCTGTAACCGGCTTGAAGAGATCACCGATTTCAAATACATCTTGTTTTTCTAATCTCTATTTGTTTGAGTGTCTCAGAAAATACAAGTCTAAAAGTTATTTGAACTCTATTATCATGACTATTGGTAAAGATCTCAGTTTGAACAAAAAGAAACTAGACTGTCTCAGAATGAAAGTGTGCAAAAGAGTCTGTCTGAGAAGAGTGAAGATTAGATGCCTTACTCAAAAAGGGCAAATAAGAGAAAATACCATTCCTACTAATCTGTCATCTAAGCACGAAGTGTGTTTTATGATGAAATCCGCATTTAAAGTTATGGACACATGCTTATGGTACCTTGACAGCGGTTGCTCAAGACACATGACTGGAGACCGATCTCTCTTCAAGGTCTTCGAGTCTAAGAAAGGTGGCAATGTCACTTTTGGTGATGGAAGCAAATCACAGATAAAAGGGAAAGGAATTATCTCTCTACCTGGTCTACCGGATATTGCAAATGTTCTATATGTGGAAGGCCTGAGGGTGAACCTGCTGAGCATAAGTTAAATATGTAATCAAGACTTCATGGTGCTATTCTCCAAGGGAAAGTGTCTTGTCATGGATGAGTCCGAAAAGAAACTCATAAGTGGGGTTCGCACTCTAGACAATTGCTATGGATTAGTTCCTGATACTGATATTGTGTGCAATAGCATTCGATTGCCAAATAAAGATCTATGGCATCAATGAATGGGACATGCTAGTTACAAGCATATTTCTATTGTGTCTAAGCATGAATAAGTTTTAGGGATACCAAAGCTACGTAGAATGAGCAATGTGGTATGTGGACCATGTCAGCTTGGGAAACAAATAAAGGCTAAACATCTAGGTACTCAGACATCAGCTACATCGAGACCATTGGAGCTACTGCATTTGGATCTTATGGGTCCAACTAGAACCGAGTCTCTTGGAGGTAAGAGATACATCTTGGTTGTAGTAGATGACTTCACTAGATATACTTGGGTTATTCTTCTTCGATCCAAGTCTGATGCTCCTGAGCACATTGAAACTTTGTGCACAAGACTGCAAAATGAAAAGAGTCTGAAAATTGACCGAATTTGAAGTGACCATGGTAAAGAATTCAAAAACTCATATATGGAGTCCTTCTACACAAGATCAAGTATTTCTCAAGAATTCTCAGCTCCTATTACTCCTCAGCAAAATGGTGTAGTAGAAAGGGAGAACAGGGTTATACAAGAGATGGCAAGAGCCATGTTGCATAGTAAGGACGTGGCCAAAAACTTGTGGGGAGAAGCCGTTAACACTGCATGTCATACGGTAAATAGAGTGTATTTCAGACCTGGCACCAAGAAGACTCCATATGAGTTATGGAAAGGAAGAAAGCCAAATGTGAAATATTTCAGAATCTTTGGGAGTACATGTTTCATCCTAAAGGATAGAGAGAATGTGGGAAAGTTTGATTCCAGAAGTGATGAAGGGATATTTTTGGGGTACTCCTCTACAAATAAGGCTTATCGAGTGTATAACAAAAGAACTATGAAGGTCATGGAAACGACGAATGTTGTTATTGATGAGTCTTTAGATTCCTATTTTGAGAAAGTTAACGAGGAACTTCCTAAAGAAATTCTTCCTTTTAAAACTAAAGAAGTTCAAGAACTCTTTGAACAAGAGCCCACATCTCCTAGTACTCCTGATACTCCAAGTGTTGTGGAAGAGTCAGCAGATATGCCTACTTCACCAGATTTTGAATCTCATGATGAAAAAGGACCTTCCTCCAGGACCAAATTATATCATCCTCCAGAAGTTATTGTGGGAAGCATGAATGAACTCACATTAAGAAAACGTACGATTGATATATGCGTTGCTAACTTTGTGTCTTATTCTTGTTACTTGTCACAGGTTAAACCCACTGAAGTTGAGGAAGCTTTTCAGGATGAAAGTTGGGTGGAATATATGCATGATGAACTACTTCAGTTTCAGAGGAATGATGTCTGGACTTTAGTTCCTAGACCGGAGGGTGAGAATGTTATTGGCACAAAGTGGATATTCCGCAATAAGACTGATGAGGAGGGAAATGTGATCCGCAACAAGGCTCAACTAGTAGCTCAAGGATATTCTCAAATGGAGGGAATAGACTATGATGAAACATTTACCCCAGTTGCTCGCAGGGAGTCCAATAGAATTCTCCTTGCCTTAGCTTGTCATCTAAAGTTCAAGCTTTACCAGATGGATGTGAAGATTGCCTTCTTAAATGGACTTCTCAAAGAAGATGTCTATGTGGCTCAACCAAAAGGATTCATTGATCCACACTTTCCCGATCATGTGTTGTACCTTAAGAAGGCTCTGTATGGATTGAAGCAAGCACCTAGAGCTTGGTATGATCGGTTAACCCAATACTTGGTGTCACATAGGTTCACAAGAGGAACGGCTGATCAGACTCTATTCATCAAAAGGAAAGATGGCGAGCTGATAGTTGCTCAAGTCTATGTTGATGACATCATCTTTGGATCAACTAAGGATGAACTTGCTCATGATTTCTCAAAACTCATGCAGGCAAAGTTTGAAATGAGCATGATTGGAGAGCTATCTCACTTCCTTGGATTGCAGATTCGTCAACATGATTCGGGTATATTCATCTCTCAATCTAAATATGCTAAGAATCTTGTGAATAAGTTTGGTTTAGAATCTGCTAGTTCTGTTAGAACCCCTATGAGCCCAAATGTTAAACTCACTGTTGACATGTTAGGTAAAAGTGTAGACTCATCTCTTTATAGAAGCATGATAGGTAGTCTTCTTTACCTTACTGCTAGTAGACTGGACATCAGTTACAGTGTGGGAGTGTGTGCTAGCTATCAGGCCAATCCCAAAGAGTCACATATGATTGCTTTGCAAAGAATCATAAAGTATGTTAAAACTACTGCCAACTTTGGTGTGTGATACAGCAAGGACACAAATGATGTCTTAGCTGGTTATTCTGACGCTGATTGGGCTGGGACTGCTGATGATAGAAAAAGTACTTCGGGGGGTTGTTTTTATGTGGGAAATAATCTTGTCTCCTGGATGAGCAAAAAGCAAACCTCCATCTCTTTATCTACTGCTGAAGCTTAGTATATTGCTGCTGGTAGCTGTTGTACCCAACTCTTATGGATGCAAAAACTCCTCCATGATTATGGTATTTGTCAAGAGCACCTAACCATCTACTGTGACAATACTAGTGCCAGCAACATCTCTAAGAATCCGGTTCAACATTCTCGAACTAAACATATAGAGATTCGACATCACTTCATTTGGGAGCTTGTCAAAGATGGTACTCTCACCCTTGAGTTTATTCACACTGATGACCAGAAGGCTGATTTGTTTACCAAACCTCTGGATAGTAAACGTTTTGAATTCCTTCGTCAAAACATCGGTGTCATCTCGATGGATTAATCTCCTTCTCTCTCTCTCCTCCTCATGCATTTGCATCTAGTTTTATGCATTGTTTTATCTTGTTTAACATGTTTTTGTTTGTGTGTTTTCAGTTTTGTCTTTTTTGTTTTTAAAAAAAAATTGAAAAATCAGAAAAATACAAAAACAGTGTGTGTTTTGTGTACATCGGTTCTTGTGAACCTTAAAATAGCCATTGAAACAGAGTTTTCTAAACTTTGTATCTCGTGTAGCTTAGATGAGCATTCTTATGCACAACTAAGCAAGTGAGCTTTGTAGCTCTTTGTTTGTGATGAGTAAGGTTAAGTGATCTCTTGTACTTAATACTCGTATCACTCTTTTTGACGGGTAAGACTAGAAAATCCTAAGTGAAAGGCATAAATAACCATCTCACCACTGTTACTCGCCAATCATGATATGACATCTGTATGCTTCGGCATAGCAAAAGTGCAATGTCAATGACATCTGTATGCTTTGGCATAGCAAAAGTGCAATGTCAAAAGCTTAACATAATTGGGTATTTCTTTTCTCTCCTTTATATACCTATGCATGGTTTGCTAAATAAAAAGAAAATATGCAAAGAAAATAAAAGCAAAAAGAACAAAATGCTTTAAATATGATTGCAAGCGTGTTTTCTAGGAGATGTGAGAGTTATAGGATGTACCTCAAAGGTGATAGTCCCCATCAAACAGTTATGATTGTGTGTGAGTTAAAGTGATTTTCTCATATCTCAAATCGTCATAACTTTGAGACACTTATGCAATCTTGCGATGTTTCCACACACAACACGCAATATTCTTTGCTACTCTTGATACATGTGCAGGTACAATGTGATTTGGCCATCACAAGGTTTACATGTGTTGATGTATGCTCACTAAACTGTCTTGACTTGTTTTTGAAATATAAAATCAGTTAGACTTGTTTAGTGTGTGAGTGTGTATTTTGAGATCCCTGTGCTTAAAATTGTTGTTGAGAGATGATTTTGAGAATCTAATATGTTGATTGGATCATTGGTTGATTTGCATGCGTGATTGCATTCATGTTTGTGTTTTTCCTTCTTGAAAAATTGTTTTGAAAAGTTGGCTTGACACCTCTTCGATACCTCCTCGACACCTGGCTGTCTGTCGAGCTTCTCAGCATTTTCTTATCGCAATCTCGATAGCTTCTCGACACCTTCTAGATCGATCGAGAAACCTTCTGTCCTCTCGATAGCTTCTCGACACCTTCTAGATCGATCGAGAAACCTTCTATCCTCTCGATAGTTTCTCGACACCTGGTGGTTCGATCGAGCATCTATTCTCATGTCATGTCTTGTTCCTCGACACCTTCTCGATAGCTGGATCTGTCGACGTGTATTTCTTGACACATACCTCGACAGATGTCTTGACACCTCTCGATACTTGTAGCTATCGGGATTTACTGAGGTTCTATATAAAGGATTCTGTGCGATCCGGTTCTCATTTCTCTCGATCTCTCTCTCGACAGATTTGTCTTTTCACCTTCCCAACCTCTCTCTTTCACTCCAAATCCTTTTCTTAAGGTTTCTCAAAGCTTCTTCAAGTTTTCTTCACTTGGTAAGCTTCTTATTCATCATTCTACATGCATTTCATGTTTTTGAAACCTAGGATTTGGGGTCTTTGAAAAATTTTGGGGTTTTTCAAAATTGATGGGTTTTTGTTGAAATTTTTGGGATGGTTTTGTAGTTTTTATCTTAAAAACTCCATGCATTGCATCACATTCACATTTTAACAGTATTCTCATACATTTAGATGTGTGAAATATGTTTGTGTGCTAGTAGGATTGGATTGGGCTGAGCCCATGATGTTTTTCATATTGCATGTCACATGTTCATGCATTCCCCATGCATGCGTTCTATGTTTTCAATATACTTGTTATATTTGAATTGTGTTGGAACTTTTCTGAGTGTTTCTTTCTCCCCCCTCTCTTTCTGTGTGCGTTAGTAGTGTCTATGGCACCAAAACGTAAGTCTATTCCGACCTAGAACCCTCTTCGTTCTAGGGCCTCTTCATCTTCTGATTCCACTCTTATCTCTGTTCAGTTCCGTGATGAGAAATCCCATCGGGACTTCTTGGAGAACTTCTCTAAACGAGGTGTTCATTCAGAACGCCACGTTGTTCTGGCAGACTTTGCTGACACTGACCTTCCCGATGTCTTTCACAAATGGGAATGGGAGTCACTGTGTGACGTCCCGGTCACTTGTCCTTCTGTGCTGATTCAGGAGTTTTACTCCAACATGCATGGATTTGATTATTCAGTACCTCTCTTTCTTACTCACGTTCGAGGTACGCGCATAGTTGTCACACCGGAGTTGGTATCCGATGTGCTTCATGTTCCGCGAGTTGCGCATCTTGATTACCTTGGTTATGAGCGTCTACGAACTATGTCCAAAGACGAGATGATATCTACTTTTTGTAAGCGCCCGTCTAATTGGGGTGAGCACCAGTTTACGTCATGTTGACCTTTTGCTAAAGGTCCTCATTTCTTAAACATGGTGATGAATTTTATCTTGCATCCTCTCTCTCACTAAAACTCTATCACAGAGCCTCGTGCTCGTTTTCTGTTGTCTCTTATTGAGGATCTTACCATTGACTTTCCTTCACATTTCATCTTTTCCATCTTAGATGTGTATAAGGATACGGCTACCCGTGATAAGCTCATCTTTCCTTTCGCTATCACGAGGATTTTACGCCATTTTTCTATCCTTTTCCTGTCTCCGACCCTTTTTCTGTCATGGTTGCCATAGATGCCGCTACCGTAAAACGTAGTGAGGCACAGTTTCGGTCGCATTAGACAGGTTCGGCAGCTCTTCCTCCCCTTCCACTCCATCCAGATCTGCTCATGCTTCATCCGCTCTCTCTTCCTCTTCGAGCGATGTGACACTAGGAGATATCATGGTGCAGCTTCAGCGCATGGATGCTCACCTGGATACGCTCTCTACAGAGTTGTATCAGGTGAATGTTCATGTTGGTCGCATTGCTCAGCGACAGGCGACCATGGGTGGTTTTGCTCCTGAGGTTTCTTCTCCACCACCTCTTGTGGCTTCCGCGTCTGAGAATGATGATGGTGATGACAATGATGCTTTGGATGATGATGATGGAGATGCTAGCTTTACCGATGAGATGTCTACTTGACACTCTACCCTTTGTCACTCGTGACAAAAAGGGGGAGTAGTTTTGGGTTATGAGAGTAGTCATACTTAGGGGGAGAGCTTGTATAGGGACATTTTTGATAGGGGGAGTGTTGAGTGCTGAGGGATGTAGTGAGGATTACTTGTATCTTTTTCTTTTCTCTACTTTAGATACTTTTTCTTCTTGTACCTAGGTCTTGTGACCATTATTACATACATTGTGCTCATTTTGTTATATATATATATATATATATGATGTTGTATGTTTCTTTCACCTATCTCTACATGTGTTGTTTATTTTCTTTCTTTATACACATGTTTCCTTATTTGTATGCAATCTATTATTTCTGTTTCACACTAAGATGCCTTGATGAGTTTTGTTTAAAGTGTTTCAGAAATACAGGTTGTTAAAGTCTACTTGTCATAAACTCTTTTCTTGAAAAGTTTTTCAAGAGTTTGTGTTAGGATAGATTTTATTGTATTCAACAAGTGAGTATGAGTTAAGTGATTTATGACTTCTCTCATATGTTCATTTGTTGGTTGTGGTTTTGTCACGGATTGACAAAGGGGGAGATTGTTAGGACATCTGTGTTTCACTTGTTTAGAACATATGTCATTCATTATTTATGTAATTGGCTAATCCTTTGTCAAAACACACTTTACTTGTAATTGGGTAGATTTAGGATGAAGTTAATGCTTCAAGAAACAAGGTTTCAAGATCAAGTTTTAAAGCCATGCAAGTCTGTTCAAGAAACAAGTTGAGAAGTGCTCTTCATTAAAGCTCGATAGCTAGCTCAACAGTTGCATCTATCGAGCTTTAAGAAGCTGTTCTAGCCCCAAGGCTCGACAGCTTCTCGGCAGCACCTCGACACCTGTAGTTGTCGAGATTTGAGAAAAACAAATTCCAAGTTCTGTTTTAATTCTGATCCGTGGATATGTCTTTGGGCATTCTTTTCTCCTAACCCTAGACATATAAAAGGATTATTTTAAGGGCCGTCGAAGTGTGGCAAATTGCACAAGCATTAAGAAATCCTTGTTCATGCAAATTGTAACTTGAGACGAAGTTCTTGCCCTAGTTCATCTCTTTTGTGAAGAAGTTGCTGTGTCTTTGCATCGTAGGGTTTTGTAACCAAGCATCTTCTTGATCTTCATCGTGTGGATGAATTGAAGAACTTTGCAGCCAACAATCTTCTCTAGTTGGTGATTGAAGTCGCGTACTGGGATCCGCGCAATTGGTTAGTCACGTACTTAGGAGCTGTGCATCGAAAGGAGAAACTGTCACTACAGAACACGTCCAATTGGGTATTGGGGTAAGGGTTCAACTGTAGGTTGGTAAGGTACTTGGGATTCCTTTACTTGTAACCGCTTGTTGTGATAATAGTGGAGTTTCGGGAGTGGTGACCTTAAATTCACCCGGTGGGGTTTTTGCCGTGTAGGTTTTCCCCATTCGTAAACAAATCACCGTGTCATTTAATTTCCGCTGCATACTTAGTTTAATTGGTGATTTGTTTGTGCTACCACGCGTTTGCATGATAATTTGATTAATTAATAAATTTGGCTAATTAATCAATTAATCCATCACAAGGGGTCAATTCGTTTTTGGCCTATCACCAATAATGAAATTCTAGGAGCAAACAGCAATTCGCGAGTGAATGAGCTAACACACGAGATTTTGTTCATTTGCTTTTTTTTTTTTGGTAAACAACGCTTGGAATTAACTAAAAAACAACAAGTCTATTACAACAAACAAGGCCAGCTTTATCTCTAGCTAGCATCTTAGCCATCATATCCGATGGGTTAGACAAAAAAATAAAATCTGTTACATCAAGTTCAAAACCCATCCTTGCAAGCAGATCAGCACAGCCATTCGCCTCCCTGAACATGTGTGCCACCGAGGAGTTAGGGAATGTCTGAATCAGGTTCCTACATTTAGTCAAGAGAGGTTCAAGCATTAGATTGACCATTGAAGGCCTTGAAACAAGTTGCAAAATAAACTCAGCATCCATTTCAATACAAATGTTCTCAATCCCTATTTCCTTTGCCACGGTGAGCCCGTCCTTCAGAGCCCAAAGTTCTACTAAGGCGCTCGAAGTGCTGCCCAGCTTCCTCTTAAAACCACCTATCCAGTCACCATTGCTGCTCCTCAAAACACCACCTCTACCAACCTTAATTGGGTTCCCATACATAGTCGCATCTATATTGAGTTTCACCCAACCTGAAGAAACTTGGTCCATTTCACTTGAACTTGCACTCTACTAGGCTTATTGGGTTCATTAGGAACAATAGCATAGAACTCCACTCCCTTTTTTAGACAGAGAGTACTCGTGCCCTCTTCCACTCTCTCAGTCTGGAATATTGCCTTATTTTTATGCAGCCAAATTGCCCATATTGCTTGAGGAAACAAAATTTTCCATGGAACACGTGGTCCTGGGTAAATGATGGAGGTCCCATAGAACTTCTCAAGCCACTCTACCAAATTCAAACCAAAGAATTCCAGGTTGTTCTCCTCAAATCCCAGGTCTTTCCACACAACCTTAGCCACCCTACAGTCTCTAAGTGTATGAATAATGGATTCCGTCCCTTCATGGCATTACTCACACGTCGAGTCAAGGTTTAACCCTCTTGAACCAAGAACTTCCTTAGTAGGTATGCTACGATGAGTGCACAGCCAAATAAAAAATTAAATTCCAGGGGAAGTATGTGCTTTCCACACCCATTGATGAGGACTAGTGTTGAGGTTCAAAAGATTAAACCCTTTAGCTATGAGATATGCAGATTTTAGGGAAAATGAGCCATCTTTAGAGAATGCCCAAATTAGAATGTCTTCTTGGGAAGGATTTGCAGCAATGGGGATACCTTTAATCTCTTGTAATATTTTGTCAGGAAGGTCAAAAGAGATACACTCCACACTGTCAATCAAACTCTTGGCTGAGAGTTTGTCTTCCCCATCAGTTAATGGACCTGCAATCTGTTGCCTGAGTGGTCTGGAGGGAAGCTAGAAGTCAGCCCAAGCACCTACACTTTCTCCATTTGCAATAGACCATCTTAGACCCTTGTTAAAAATAGCCCCTCCCTCCTTACATGCTTTCCAAACCCGAGAAGCAGCTAGTTTTCTAGGGTTTCCTCTCAGGTGGTGCGGGGTGAGGTATTTGCAAGTGAGTATTTGAGCCCAAGGCATATCCAGGCTAGAAGTAATCCGCCATCATGCAACGTTGCCAAGGAAAAAAAAATTATAAATGATCACGCATGACATTGGTGTTGTAATTAAGTTTATATTCTCTTTGTTTAGATATAGAAATTAGGGGCATGTTTGATACATGTGTTTAAATACATATTTTCAGTTTTTAAACAACATTAGATGTATTCTACACACTTTTTGCACCCACACGTATTTTCAAAAATACTGAAAACTGTTGTTTAATTCCATTTCTTTCCATTTTATAATTTACACCCCACTAGATTGTTCTAGTGTAATGAATGTTGGAATTCAGTTTGACAATAAAAGTAAAATGTTCAAGTTTAGCTTGAGTTTGAATCAAGCTTACAAATAATTGTTGAGCTCGACCTCGCCAAAAAATTTAAAAACTTGAGCTCATCTTGGCTCTGTCATTAGCCATGTTGAACTCGAGGCTCAAACTCTAGCTCAATTTCAAGTTTTTGAGCTTAAGTCCAACATAAGTACATTATCAATCTTATATCAAGTTTGTTATCAAACCTATTTGGTTTGGACGAGAGGTCGCAACTTCCAATTAATTAAATTTTTAGTAAGATATGAGCTTATTTGTTAAGCTCATTTCAAACTTATTACAAGCCTATAAATGAGTCTAGACTTAGCTTGTTTTGTACTGAGCCCTAATATTTACAAGTTTGTTCACGAATAGTTTTATCTACTTGGGTTCAACTTGTTTACTGAACAAGTTTAAAATTAATGCTCAAATTTGACTTGTTTATAAATAAACAAACATGATTGAGTTTTTTAGCGAGCTAAACTCAAGTTGTTTATGAATGATTTGGATTATTTACAACCTCAATATATACAACTGAGGAGATATTTTGAAGTAGTAGATATTTTGAGGTAACATTTAATTATTGTAGCTGAAGATATTCATGTATCTTTTATTTATTTATTTATTTATCAGTTTTGATAAGCTAGTTAGATCACCTTAAAGAGAATAATTGGTTAAGTTTAGCATGAAAGGAGTATGATTGAATTTTGATGATGCTATAGAGGCTTAGTTTCGTACGTTTAGGTTGCCCTAAATTAGGCAACCATATGTCATTCTTTGTCTCAGAATGGAGCATTAGTGGATCCAGAGGTACATCATCACGAGGGCACTTATGATATAAACATTGAGATCTAGTCAGTAGTCACACATTAATAATTATCCTATACGAAACGAAAGTATATAATTCAAGCTAAGTTCCATTTATCCTTGAGGGACTGGACCCTACATCGTGTGGCATGTAATTGTTATCCTCTCAATTATCAGCCTTGTGTTTGTGTCAGTCATATACAGGAGAAACAGGACAAGATCACAGCCTAATTTTAATTTACATTAAAAGGGTTAAATTTCTCCATCATACCAAAATAATAATAATAATAATAATAATAATAATAAAATAAAATAAAATCTGCAAGTGCTTATACAAGTGTAATGTCAGATCCATCGTTAATCACCCTAATTAAGGACCTTTTAACCTTACTAATACTTCACTTATTTGTGAAGGAGAAAGCCAAAATTAATTGTAAGTGTGGGATTTGTAAGGATTTATGGGAGAAGATAATTAAGGGTGCTTTAATAATGTGCTTAAGGGACTATATCATCTTTTTCTTTTCTTTTTTGAAAAAAAAAAAAAATGTTGATACCCTCATTGGGCCAAGGCCATTGGTGCAAAAGAATGCACCGACCACAATGCCTAACTTAAAAACCCTATTACAATAGTATTAGAGATCATGATTGAACATTCCCCCAACTCCTTGCTCAATATCTCGGACTAAGTCTAACCTACCTACAATGCGACTACTCAACAAAGGAGATCAATTCAGCTTGAATATACCCTATGACCATGGAATTTAGCCAAAGTAGCTACTCTCCGCCAATGAGGCTGGGACGATGAGTGAGCTAGGACATTGCAAAGTATATATTCACTCACTTTTCACAAATTTGAACAACATTTACCGCATTATATGTGTCTCCAATGTAAATTTACATTGATACTACAATATATACCTATAAAAGTTCTTGCATTAAACACTATTTGACATGTACTTTGATCTACAACCCAAAAGAGGGGAGTGTCCTCTTTTACTCACCCTTCCCCAATCTCTCCGAGGAATGTGCTGTGTCAAACCTAACCTTTAGATTTGGGAGATAGGAAAACCCTTACAATACCCTTAAAGCAGTCCTTATAAATGTACAATTTTTGCAAATGTCTACATGTATCACATTTTGTATATCTACAATGTAAACTTATATTGCTAGTGCAATGTAAACCTATAAAAGTCTTTGCATTAAACATTATTTGACATGTTCTTTAATCTACAACCCAGAAGGAGGGAGTGTCCTCTTTTACCCACCCCTCCCCAATCTCTCCAAGGAATATGTGGCGTCAGACCTAAACTCTGGATTTGGGGGATAGGGAAACCATTTTAATGCCCTTAAAGGAGTCCTTATAAATACTAACACAAGATTTTACCTAAAATGTGCAAAACTTAATATGCACTTACTTTGTAAACATTTATACTAAATAAAATAATTTCTAATTTGATTGTCAGAGTACCTCTAACCAGCCCCACTAGGAGTACATCTACCCTTAAGAGCTCCTACCTTAGCTCGAACTTCGGCCGTTTCTTCCATCACTACTTTTCACCCACACTAAAAACAATAATTTCAACTTACTATAAATGAGAGACATGTAGATTCATAGTGTTAGACATAGAATGTGTTTGGATTCAGCTTTCACGTCCAGCGTCCACGTCTGGCTTCCTTTTTTTTTTTTTTTTTTTTTCAGCGTGTCTGTCACTGTTCATTGGCCAATGAACAGTGATTTTAGGCCAATGAACAGTGATTTTTGGCATGAACAGTACTTTTTACCCGTTTAAAAATTATTTTGCTACAGTGTTTTCAGTTTTCAGCAATAAGTTCTATCCAAACAGACTCATATTATGGCAAGACACCTAGAGGAAAGTAATTCTAATCTTACTTGTAGTGCACGTATTACAAGTCTAAAGTTAGTTATTATATATAATACACCATAGATTAGGATCCATTGTGACACATGTGGTTTAGTAGTAAATATGTAAAAGCTAAAGGTATTTTGATATGAATGTAATTCATCATTTGGAATCACATTAATTCTACTTCCACTCTCCATTTCGCTCTCTCTCACACTTGAAAAGAAATTGCTCATGTGCCAATACATGCACCCCTTAAAACAATTTGATGATCAGCCATCAGTGATGTTGTGTTGGGAAATCTAGACCCTAGTTGATTGAATTAACAAGTTTTAAACTCAAGTTGTTAATTAGATTTATTATGAATAAACCTTGTTAAAACAAATAAATATTAATAACATGTCAATATCATGCACAGCGGAATAGTAAATAAAACAATATATGATGATCTAAGAAAACCAATGAAATAAACTAATTTCACAGTAAAATAGCTGGGGGAAATCATTCCGAAAAAGCAATTCACTATAGTAAAGAGAAGTTTCAGATTTAGTGCAAAACCTTTGTCCCTAGACTCTACAATCTCTGTAGATGAATTTATAGCAGAAACCTTCTACCTCTTCAGAACCTCTGAACTCTCTAGTATATGAACGCCACCAATGATACATGGATCCCAGTATGTGACTAACTCCTTTGCATGAATCCCAATACGTGACTAACCCCAGCAACTTAAAGAAGATGTTGTTGGCTGCGAAGTTTTTCAGTTCATCAAAAATGAAGATCAAGAAGCACTTGGTTACAAAACCCTAAGGCGCAAAGATGCAGTAACTTTTTGCAAAGAGAATAAGACACTAGGTCACTTTCAGCATGTGTTCTCCATGAATAACGGCCTTTAAAATAAGCCTTATATATGTCTAGAGTTGTGAGAAAAGAAACCGTACACATACATGTCAGTTAGGGCCAAGAATCAGATTTGGAAATTCTGATTTCATAAATCTCAACAGATTCAGCTTCTGTTGAGCTTCTGTTGAGTTTTGTTCTTAAGTCTCGATAGATACTGTTTCTGTCGAGGTATCTGTCGAGCTTTAATGAATAGATTTTCTTCACTTGTTTCTTGGTCCAATCTTCATGGCTTTAATACTTGGCTTGAACAACATATTTCTTAAAGTACTAAACTCATCCTTGATCTAGCCAATTATAAGTAAAGTGCATTTTGTCAAAGGATTAGCCGATTACATAAAATATGTCCTTAACATGTTGTCCATAGTTGATGATCTCATTTTGGTTGTCGCTTGTCAATACCACCATCATTCGGCCGCCTACGACACTTTTATTTGTCAATGCATCATTTTAGCTACTAGGGCAGCTATCATTCGACCACAACAGTTATCTTCCGCTGTCAATGACCATCATCTACATTGTCAGCATCTATTTCATGCATTCCATTTTATATTGAGCTTTTTGTTAACGATTTTGCATTCCAATTTCAAGTTTCTGCATTTAGTTTGAGGGGAGTTGTTATAGATATTATGGTGTAAGAGTTCCAAATTATGTGGATCTATATATTTGTAAAGCAAGCAAACCAATCATAATCTTATTTGTAGTGGAGAAATGATACGTCTAAAATATTTTTACAACAAATCCTCAGTGACAGATTGTTACTGGTTGTTATTATTAGGGCAAAAAAGTAATCTTAGTGTTAGGTTCAATTTTGAACTAATAACAACTAACCACCTATGATTTGTTATGAAAATGTTGTGGACGTAGCACTTCTCATTTGTAGTGCAAGTATTACAACATTAATATTAGTGACTGACTAGCATCCTAGGGTCTATTGTAACACCTATCTTAATAGTAAAAGTATAATTGTTAAAAAAATTTCATTGTGTGCCATCAACCCAAATTACGTTAATTCTATTTCTACCCTTTATTTCTATCTCACTTTTCCAATTCCATCAACCTTCTAACACACAAAATAAAAGGAATCCAGATACTTTTTTATTATTTTTCTGATAACTAGAATCAGATTCAAATTTCAACCACTCCAATCTTTTTCTCTTCTTATTAATGTAAGTGCAAAATATTCTCCCTGCACTATAAATCCAAAGTATATTTAAGTCCGATTGCTGAAGGGAGCTGCCACATCACGAGTTGCCCCCCCGTCCCTCCTCTCTCAAAAGATCAGATGCACAAAATATTTTACAAATGATGTGTGTATAAAATATGTGTCTAATCAAAATGCATTATTAGAAATGCATTGCAGTGAGATCAAATGCCTGCCATCAAATTCATTCATTTCTTGTGTTACCAAAAAGTCTTAAGGTCTTTTTCTAATGTTAATGCCAACTGCCAAAAAGTATTTAAAGTCCCTTCTTTTGTACATGTCTATTTAGAGTCACGGTAAAACATCACATATAGAAACAGAAAACTTGATCAAATGAAGGTGCTTTTATGTCTCTCACTCACATTCTGGGGGGTTCTTATTCCTAAAGTAAAAGTGTCTTTGGAAACCCCCTAGAGAGAGGGATCATTTTGTAGCCTTTCGGTGCTTAAGCCTTCAATTTCAACTGTTTTCACCTTCTTTACTCTTCTTTTTTGTTTCTGATGACAACTTCGAAGAATGGAATCAAATATATTTGGTACTCTTTCTTTAACATCCATAATTCATCACACCCTATCCCAATATGCTCAAAGCTCTAGACAAAAAGAAAAGGTAAGGCTGCAATTTCTGACTTTTGTTTCTCATTTTGCTTCCTTTTGACTCCAAATCTTTGACATTCTTTGCAGCTTGTTTTTTGAAAGCCCAACAACATTTTTAAAACTGCTTTCACTCCTTCAAAATAGAGTTTGGTTGCAGTGATTGGGGGGACACTCGATAGACATGGCTGTTGATGTTTGCTCCGAGATTTCAAGCACAGGAATCAGCCCAAGAATCTCCTTCTCCTATGATCTGAACCAGACAGATGTTTTGCCAATCGAGCGCTCAGACTTGACCCTCTTGGATTCCAGCTCTGACTTCGTTTTCTGCATTGGCAACAACAGCTTTGTGCAAGAACTGTCTCCAGCTGATGAGCTTTTCTCCAATGGCAAGATTCGTGCTAAAGAAATCAAGAAAAATGTCACAACCCCAGATGAAAATGAAATACGCCATTCCCAATCTCAGTCTGTTTCTTCTTGTTCTCGCTCACATCAGCCTTCTCCTTCTTCTTCTTCTTTTACTGGGAGTAGTGAAAAGAAGCAGCTCAAAGAGTTCTTGTCCAACAGTTTTGACATGGAAGATGAAAAGCCTGCATCAAAATCATTCTGGCAGTTCAAACGAAGTAGCAGCCTCAACTGTGACAGTTCTAGAAGCCGAGGCTTAATTCGCTCATTACAGTTCTTATCAAGAAGCAATTCAACTGGTTCGTCAGTACTCAATTCCAATTCCAAAAAATCAACGCTGAATTCAAGAAAGGAAACTCAAAAGCCACATTTGCAGAAACAACCATCTGTGTCAAGTAGAAAGTCATCAGCATCATCATCATCATCATCATCATCATGTTCAAGTACATATTATTTCTACAGTTCATCACAAAGACCTTCGTTAAAGAAGAATAATAGTGCATCTTATGGCAATGGGGTTCGAATTAGTCCTGTCTTGAACCTTACACCACCATACATTTCTAGAGTTACTGTGAGTTTTTTTGGGTTTGGTTCTCTCTTCTGTAATGGTAAGGTTAAGAACAAGAAGAAATAATGCTTCAGTAAGTTTCTTTTGCTGCCTCATGTTCAAGTACTGATGGATTTAGCTGTCAATCATTTTGTTTTATGAATCAGCATGTGATGATCAGACTGTACATTGAAAGAAAGTTTTTAGTGAAGAAAAAAAAAATACTTTTAGAAATTACATGAGCTATTTTATTTTATTTTTATTTTTGTTTTGGAAAAGTGAAAACTACAGTACAGTGGGATTGGATGGACGGTAATTGTTGATGTGCACATCAACATGTTATGAGCTTGGGAGACAGATAAACAAGGTATCCTTCTTTCGTGGCTCACCCATGCCTATTTTTTTTATCTTTGAAGTCTTTCTTCATAATTTAATGTGGCTGTCTTTTGTTGTTTTGAAGGGTGATTGAAGGCTTCTTTTGGTGTTTTCTTTTGTATGTTTATAAATTTATACTTTGATTTGGAATCCTTTAATTTTGGTCTTTTTGTTCTATATTGTGATATTAAGGACAAAACCATTGCTTCAAGGGATTCCGATTTGAAAAAAGAGGATCAATGATTGAGGGGGTTCCTCTAACTTTTAGCTTGATAATCTAAGGATTGGTTTGCTATTAAGTTTTCTTTTTTTTAATTAAATTTTTTTTTTAATACTTGCTTAGCTATCAACACCACCCTATAACGTGGTCCACTTCTTGGATCCCCAATCTCTTATTAGATGATGCTTTTTCTAAAGCATCGGACATAACAGTATCAGGACATTCAAACTTTGTAGACGTGTAGGCCATAATCTACTTGGATTGAATTGATGGATGGTCAATCAACATCCTCAGTAAAACTAAAGCAAAGTTGTACAAATTAAAATTTTGAACTTTTTTATGCAATTTATGATTGATAAGTTTTTTTAATTCTAAATAGCTGTCTTTGTAGTAATTTACTTCAATCAATAATTTCCTTTCGTATGTCAAGAGCTATATGTGCTAATAAACCCGTTTGAACTTGCTTGCCTGCTTTGATTAAGGCGCCGTTAGGTTCGAAATTTTTGGTGGTTGAATGTTGGGTTTAATGGGTTATTTTTTTTGGGTGATTGTGGTGGGTTTTGGATGAGGAAGTTTTTTGCACCATATTATTGGAGTTTGAGATGGTTTTTATATCCTTTCCTTGACACATGTTCTGAACCTTAGCACATTATCACCCTAGCTCCCTCTCCTAAACTCCCCAGCATAGATTGTTCAAAACATTTTCTTAATTAGCGATCGAGTTTGCTGCTTTGGTTCTTGGATTTGATAGCCATGGGGACAAATTGAGGGTTTTAAAGATGAGAGCCTGGCTGATGACTACTTATCGATGTAATGAATGCTTAACAAGTAAACTAAACTCGATCTCAACTAAACTTGACCGTGAAACTGAAGGCAATTTTTGGATGGTTTCTACCAATTGAGCAGCTGGTAATGAGAGGGATAACCAAACACCTAAAGAAGTTGGTTTGAGAGATTGGTTATTTGGTTGATACCAAAACCAAATTGATTCAACCTGTGAGCAACCCTATCAAGAGTCTTGCACTCATTGGCATTGTTTGGCCTTGACTAAAATTTTGAATTTTGTTCTAGAGATTGTTTCGGATTTGTTACTGTAACGGAATATTTTGGTATGGTATGTACTGCTGCTCCACTTCAGGATTATTTTTATATATAATAATAATAACTTTTAAGCTCGTAATTAACTCACATAAATTCATAAAAATATAACATTAAAAAATACAAATGTTCATATAACCTTTCATACATAATTAATTTTTCCAAATACTCATTTATGTTTGGATAATAAACTATGAAGTAAAATTTACATATCCTTTCAAATTATTAATTGTAATACTCGATAAGAAATGAAAACAAACAGTAGACTAAGGGAATTTAGCCAGCTCCTTATGAATGCCAAATAAAATTTTCCATAGGCATATAAGGGATTTATTAAGTTATAAAGTAAGTTTAATTTATTTTCACTTTCCACATGATTTTAAAAAGAAACTACATTGTCACCCAAAAAAAAAAATTTGTCACAAATACGTCTCAAATTATTTTTATGACTTCATGGAAGGAAGTGGGTTTAAAACTTTAACTTTCATCTATCATTTGTGTAAAGTTGTGATTTACAACTATGTTTTATGTTGGCTTTATTCCATGACAAAAAGTGTTGTAATTGCATTAATTTTGTTCCTTGTACTTTGTGGGATTTTATTGTATTGGGTTTAATATTTAGTTGGTAAAGAATCGAGCATGAATTGAAGAATCAGTGCAATTTCGCGACTAGCTTGCAAGAAGTTTGCGAGAAGAGTAACTCGCGAAAAGGCCATGTGAGAAGCACATGCTAGAAGTTGAAGAGTCGTGTCAGGCTGTTAATTTCACAATTGTCTCACGAGTAGGGCCAACCTGCGAGGTACCCGCGAAACTTTCGGTCTGAAGAATTTTAAGTGTGACTTTATTACCCTTTACCCATACTATATATACTCTCATTACTCACAAAAGTATGAGAGACTATTTAGAGAGAAAAACCCTAGATAGGTTTTCTACAATACAACACACCCATCTTTTAGAGAGAGAGCTACTCATCCTTAGTGAGAAATCATTCTAGCCTCTTCTCCTTCTATCTCCCATTGTCATACCTTGAGAGGAGATTTGTACTCAAACATAACCCACACTTTTTCAAAGTGTAGAGAGTGTTTTGGAGCTTGGGAAGTTTTTGGGATTTACCAAAAGAAGCCGGTGAGGCTTGACGGATTCAATCGGGCGTATTGCGGGATCCAGAAAGCTAGTAAAGACAAGACTCCAAGAAGTCCGTTGGTAGCAGGAGCTTGGAGGGCTCAAGTACATTGGTTAGACTAGGCTTGGAGGGTCTTTTGTTATTCGTGTACTCCAACTTATTCACTAGTGGATCGATTTCGACTTGGAGGGTCGCGGAGAGGTTTTTCGCTGAGTTCTTCGGTTTCCTCTTCGATAACACGTCTTGGTATTATCTTGTGTTTGCATCTCTCTTCCCTTACTCTTGTGCTTTACCTTTATTGTTTATTGTTTATGTGTATGCACTAGAGTAGATTCGATGATTGCGCTTCATTTACTCTTGTTCCGAACTTAGATAAGTTAGAGTAAAAGCAATCTAGCTGTAATTTTTAATTTGAAGTCTAAACAAGCTCTTGGGGTTTCAGCATAAATCCAAGCTTTCGATATGTCATTTACCCACTGAATACACAACTGAAATGCATAGATAGCACTGCATAATGCATATAGATCTAATCTAATACAAATAAAATAATAGGAACAAACAAAGAAACTAAAAGGAACAAGCAAAGAAAATATTAAACAGTGAAAAACAGAGAATAGGCATCAAGGTATACTTGTCTCTTAGACAACGGACTCAAATTTCATATTATCTCTTAAAAATTTTAAATACTTCAATAAGACCATCAACAATGCCAAGCTGGTTTTTTTTTCCTAATGCTTTAGTCCCATTGCAACAAGCTTTGAGCCTTTGACGCAAAGAGATTAAGAGTGAGAGAAAGCCAATAAGATCTGCTCCTTACTTTTTTCTCTTTTTTATTATTATTTATTTATGGAATTTGCCTCTTACTTAGAGAAAGAGAAATTAGGGGTTTTTGTTTTTATTTTTCCTACTTAGGCCATTTGATAAGGGAAAGGCAATGAAAATTACTAAAGTTGCCATGTTTCTTAAAAAAGAAAAAAAAGATCAAGAAAAATCAAGAAAGACATTTGACATTTCATTCAAAACATCGGCACAATCTGGTACATGTTTGAATTTTGGGTGGCATGAAATAGAGGAGTTACCTATACCGGTCTATTTTCTAGAACCAAAAATTTTAGTCATTCCGACTAGAACGAAACATAATTTAAAACTTTGATTGTAACTCTAAGAGGCAATCCCTTGGTTTACAAGATTCCTTCTAGAAATAGTCACCTAGGTCAATTAGCAAGTTAGCTCAACCTAGGCCTTTCCATAGGTCAATCTTGGACACCTTCAATTAGGGCTGTCCACTAGTCAGGTTTGTGCCAATTCATAACTAACCCAATCACTACAGGTCCCCAAGATATGCACTTGTCGTCAGTCGGGAAGGCGAATTGGTTCAAGTCTCATCGGGTATCAAGCAGTTGGCAGTCAGAGTTAGGGAAGAAGATCTACTAAAACTTGTCAGATTTGGTTGAATCCAGTGAGATCTCACTGGATCTCATTTGATTTGACCAAATCTTACTAGATCTTTCTTGTTCTAGCAAAGAACAGCAAGATCTAAATGTGAATATCGGTCGAGTTGGTTGGAATTGGGTTTTCATGCAATGCCCCCTGACCAATAGGTTTTTGAGATTGGAAATCCGTTGCCGACCACCACATAGGTCGGACGGTTTTTGAGTTGGATCTGGTCGGTTAGGGCAAGTGGGTTGGTTTCGCTGGTAGGTTGGACAGCCCTACCCATAATGTCGAGTTAAGGAGTGTAACTGAGTTTAAGCTACCATGTCACTAGGATACTCCCTAGTTGCCCCCTATTTTTAAGGCCAATCAGCATTCCACATTGGGCGTAAGGGATTCATGCCTTTCCAAATCCTGGTAACATTTTTCTGAGGAATCGTAGTAGGCCCATTTAATGTTGTATGCGTGCTAACCAAAAATGACATGGAATGTGGTCTTTTCATCTTCAAACACATGTGTCTTCATCAAGCTCATTATCCCTATAAAACATTCGACGATTTGGATTCCACTTTGCTTGGAGCGCCAATCCTCCCGTCGGTCTCCTGTTTTAGAGGTCTTCCGTCCTTTCTCTTTCCCACATCTTCCTATCTGTCCCTCTTCTTGGGCTTTTCCTCTCAAGCCAGCAATGCATCTTCCGTGTTCATGTATTTGGTGGCCCGGTAAAGCACGTCTAGCATGGTCTTCGGGTTGTTTTTGTATAAGGAGAACAAAAACTTCCCCTTCCGCAAGCCATTGGTGAACGCAGCAACATTGGTGAATGCAGCAACCAATATCTTGTCATCTGCTTCATCTATCGAAAGGGCTTCTTTGTTGAATTGCTTAATGTATGATCTCAGTGTCTCATCCTCACGTTGCTTGATGCTCATCAAGCATGCAGTGGATCTTTTGTAGTTGTGCCCCTCGATGAAGTGCAAAGCAAACTGTGCACTTAGTTCCTTGAAGGTGCTGACGGAGTTAGGCATCAATTTGCTAAACCATACCCTTGCAAGTCCTTTCAGTGTAGTCGGGAATGCTTGGCATATGATCTCGTTCGGGACCCCTTGTAAGTGCATGAGGGTTTCGAATGATTTCAAGTGATCTAAGGGGTCTTTAGACCAATCGTAGGGTTCTATTTGTGGCATCTGGAACTTCGCAGGGAGGGGGAAGGAAGTGACAGGTGCTATGAAGGGTGAATCCATCCTGTGGACCAGTTTGTTGAGGTCATTCGACACCTGTCCCTTGAGGGCATTCATCATGAAGTCCATCATCTCATTCATCATCTGCATCTCCGTGACCATGTCTGGCGGTGCAGTATCTGTGATAGATGGTCTGCTCAAGGCGTTGCTACATTTTGTCCCTCTTTATTCTACTTACCGTTGGTGTGCTGAAGACTGTCGCCCTCCTATTCTTCTTCCTGATTTCGGGGCTCAGTGTCCCTTTGGCGCAATTGTTCTTTTAGATCATGGTTTTGCTTAGTAAGGCATTCCACAGCCACGGCCAAAGTCTGCACCTGTCTTTCAAGGACAGCAGCACATGGTTCACTTTCTTAATTGTTGGTTGTTGCCATCGAGAATGTGAGTACCATAAAACTCTTTTTCTGGGAAGTGGCAATATGGCTATCGCAATTTCTCACTGACGGCGCCAACTGATGATGCTGAAAATTGTCAGTGAGCCGAATAGTCCTTATGTGCCCTTGGTAACCTGCCCAACATTTAAAAAAAAGGAAACCTTGTAGAGAGTACCGGTGTGGTACTGGCCAAAAACCCTCTGAAGGTAAAGTTAGAAAAGAGAATTTTCTATCACTCTAAAGTGCCAGAGCTAGGGTATCATTATGCGTACCTTGATTTGTGAGGGCTTTGGGGTTTTCATAGTAGCATAGAGCTGACCTTAGTTTCTTGATGGAGAAGGTATTTCCTTGTAGAGAAGATCATTTTCAGTGTTCATATATTGTGGGATTCTTTTCTTGGATGGATTCCTCTGATTATGGTTGAACGTAAAATGCAAGACATTTTGATATTAGGTTCCTTGTAGACTACTTAGGCCACGTGGGTGCCACGTGGCTTTGCCACCCATCTCCATCGAGTCCGTCCACCTTAAAGAGTTTGTTCACTTTAAAGAGTCCGTCCGTTTCTCTGCCTTCCGTTCAAGACATGATTTCGTCTACCAGTTCTTTGACTATTAGGCTATCCAGACCGTCTCTCTTGGTGTCACCGTCACTTATTATTAACTTTGTTAATTGGATCCGTCTGCTTTGGGATTCATCCCTATCACCAAGTGAAAAGAAGACTATGGGTCATTCTCCTACTTCCTTTACTGCTTTGCCTAAGCCCTATGCGTCTACCATATCGTCCCCCTAACTCCTCCCACCAACATTTTAACTTCTTCTTTTGGTGACCATCTTGCCAAGCTTTTCTTGGGGCGCTTCAGTGGATTCTTAACTGGAAAAGTCTAAAGAGCCTCAAAGAGTTACCTACTATTTCTCTTATCATGACTTGAGTAAACCAATGTGTCTAAGTAAGTCTTCCTCTACTCCTAATGCTAAGTTCATGATGTGGGAAAAAATATGAAGTATAATATTTTATTTATTTATTTATTTAGAGATTTTATGTAATTTTTAGAGTTTTAGATTTATGGTTATTATTTCCTTGATTTTTAGGTGTTTTAATGTTTTTTTAAAATCAAATTGGGGTCTTGGTATGGTAAGGTGTCAATTAGGATCCATTTAGAATATATTTTATTGTTAGTCAAGTTTACGGAGCTTTTAAATTGGCCTCCAAGCCTGTAAACAAAAATTATGTTAAGTACACAATTAATAAAGATTCAAACTTTTGCCTTTTTTATTTTTTGATCCAATAACTCTGCTTGTAGATTTAGGATTATCTCTCTGAGGGGGATATTTTGACTAACTCCATAGCTACTCCTCCAGAATGTGCTACTCTTCCCAAATAAGTTGGTTTGTCAAAAAGCACTTGCTCACCAAAAGCGGAAGACCAGACGCGACCAGCATGGACATACGTCATGACCCAAAGCTGGCGAGTAAGACCTAGCATACTAAACTCATTTTGCAATGCCAACGTCACTTAAGACTCTCCTACATACACACGATTGTCGGTAATGAGATAAACCTTATCTCCTACGAATCAATTAAGGATAACTCCTCACTCACCACGAATCATCTACGAGATAGTTCCCAACTTCTACACATTAGCTAAGGGATAACCCCATATCCCTACAATTCTGCTACGGCGATCATCTAAGAATTCCTATATAAACACTAAGACACTCCAATCCTAAGGTACGCAAAAAATACTTTTCAGAAACTCCTCTCCAAAAAGCTCATTATTGGTTTCTGACTTGACCTTCGAAGAGTCTTAGGTCGACACCACACTGGTGCTCTTTGAAGGTGTTTCTATTTTTTGTAGGTTTACTACTCTTCACCTTTCACTGAAGACTACGGGTTTGGGTGATAGACCTACTAACGAATTTGAGCATCATCAGTTGGTGCCGTCTATGGGAATTGAGTGATTAACCATTGCTTTATCCCTAAGAATAAAGGTCTTATGGTCCAAACTTGATCAATAGCATCAGTCAACCCAGAATCTGGAAGTCCCCCCACCATCGGAGAAATGAAACTGTAGATGCACTCGCTGCTATCGAACAACTTACCCAGCTGAATGAAGCCCTTATGCAGCAAAATCAAGCGTTCGAAGTACAAGTTAAACGATTGCGTGAGAGGTGACTTAAAGCCAGCAATCACCAAGAGCGCAGTGATCATCACCACTCAGGGGATGGCTGTTGTGAAAAAGATGAGGCTGAGAGCAATGCTCGTAGTAGGCAAACTGGAAGGGAAGATGCACCTCCCCGTAGGCCCAAAGCGAGCAATGCATGATGGGAGACTGAGATGAAGGAAATGAAGGATAAAATGAATCTTATGATGAATGCTATAAAGAGATGAATAGCCACACTTGATGGTTTGGTACATCGCACTAACTCTCCCTTCATAGCATGAGTCACATCTTGCCCTTTACCACCTAAGTTCTGGGCGCCATCCTTGGAGACTTATGATGGGACGAAAGACCCACTTAACCATCTTTAATTTTTCAATACTCTCGTGCACCTCTAAGGCATCCTTGATGAGATAATGTGTTGAGACTTTCCAACCACTTTCAAAGGGCCGGCGCATGTTTGGTTCAACAAGATCACGCCAAACTCTATATCAACCTTCAAGGAGTTGAGTTGGCATATCAGACGATAACACAAAAACTCCATTCAAACAGATAAGCTTTTGATTGTCTTATGGGCATATTAGACGACAACACAAACCCCTGCAAGTGAAACTCCATTCATACTTGCATTTGGAACCAAAATGGTGATACCAGCAAAGGTAGGACTTACAGGCTTCAAAGTGGATCACAAAAATGAAGAAAAGAATAATAAATCTCACAACGATCGTTAGGAGAATAATAAATATCTCAACGGTCCAGTTCAATATGTCTTAACTCTTAAAACATATCAACATATCAACTAGAAGTCTCCATTTCCATGATCAAGACAAATCATCTTATTTGATATGTTATAGTCTTCACAAATGAAATGTCTAATTTAATCACCGACTACGAACTAAAATTTTGAGTTTACAAAGAACTTGTGATTTATATCTTCTGTGACTAAATCACATAATCACATACTATGCATCTCATGGACTATATGATAATGTCCAAATATTCATGTTACCATTATTTTAGATAATAATAATACAAGTTTATTAATCATAACATAATGTCATACATAGCATCATACAATAGTATTTAAATGGCACATATCATAACAACTGCCACAGTTGGAGCTGTAGACGAGACTCATATGGACGAGGGCCATGTTGAGGAGGTTGTTGCTGCTCCTTGAAGGAAAATATTCTCCTTTTTTTGTTTTCCAAGGCTCTGGTTGCCTCGTGTATTGAGGCTTTAATTTAAAGACAATGGATGCCTCTTGTTTTGAGGCCTTAACTTTGGAAGCAATGAATGTTTTGGATGCCTCCTGTTTTAAGGCTTTTTGTTTTTATAAGCAATACCCTTGTGTAGGCTTGATTTACTTATTCAGCCTTTTCTCAAGAAGCTTTGTTCATGGCTTAAACCTCGAAGTTCTCATCTTAATATCTGACTTTATTATTTGAGATTCTTTTGACCATTACATGGTATTCCTTTAGGAATACATGATCTAAACTTGAAGTTTTCATCATTGATGGCATACTTACGATTTATACTCGTTATTAGATTTTTTTACCATGCTTATGATTTAAACTCATTATTTAAGTTTTTACCAAGTTTGTGATTTAAACTCGTCATTTGAGTTTTTACCAAGTTTGTAATTTAAACAATTTTTTACCATGTTTATGATTTAAACTCGTCATTCGAGTTTTTACCATGTTTAAGATTTAAACTCTTCATTCGAGTTATTACCACGTTTATGATTTAAACTTGTTACTTGAGTTATTACCACGTTTATGATCTAAACTCGTTACTTGAGTTATTACCATATTTATGATTTAAACTCGTTACTTGAGTTATTACCATGTTTATGATTTAAACTCATTATCTGAGTTTTTACCACGCTCGTCATTTGGTCATGGATATCCCTTTCTCATCTGTGAACTTAACCTTGAAGCTTTGTCAAACTTATTGAAAAAGAGATGGCTTATAAAGCCTTATTATTTCATGTACCCTCATTTATGAGGGAATTACAAGGAAATTACTAAAAATAACTTGACCATAATACTTGGAAAGAAAAAATGCTTTAATGGAAAAAATAATGAAATCTCGCTTATCTGATGCATCGTCAAGCGAGGTACTCCTATAGATGGAGCTTATTAATCCAAGTACTTCTCATTGATAGTACTTTTTGAGATGTTTCATGTTCCAGGGATGTGGCAATGGATTGTCGTTGAGGTCCTTCAGGTAGTAGCTTCCTCTTCTTGAGTAACAAATGACCTTATATGGACCTTCCCAAGTAAGACCTAACTTCCGCTACACTAGGTCCTTTGTAGCTTGTGAGACTTTTCGCAGTACCATGTCGTTGAGCTTAAACCTTTTAAGCTTCACCCTCTAATTATGGTACTTTGCCATCTTCTATTGATATCGAGCCATTCTTAGGGCTGCCTCGTCTCTGACTTCAGGTAAACAATCCAAGTTGAGTCTTAGCTCGTCATTGTTTATACCTTCATCATAGCGAGCTTGCCTAAGACTAGATACTCCCACTTCAATGGGAATGACTGCTTTTGTACCATAGGCCAACTTGAATGGAGTTTCTCCTAGTTCTACACAAAATTCCCTGAACTTTCAACTATCAAACTGCCGACCATTATCAGAGATAATCGTCCTTGGGATTCCAAACCTGTAGACAATGTTCTTCCAGATGAAACTCTGTATTTTTCCTTCTGTGATTACTTCTAATGGTTCTGCTTCAACCCATTTGGTGAAGTAATCAATGGCAACAAGCAAGAACTTCACCTGCTTCTTCCCCTGAGGGAGTGGACCAACGATATCGATCTCCCATGTGGAGAATGGCCAAGGTGAGGAGATACTCGTTAGTAATTCCCCAGGTATATGCTGCACATTTCCGAACCGTTGACACTTATCACATTTCTTGACCAGTTCAATCGCGTCTTTTAGCATAGTTGGCCAAAAGTAGCCTGCCTTGATCGTCTTCCCCACCAAAGAAAGAGATCCTAAATGGTTTCCACATACGCCTTCATGGATTTCTTGCAACACATACATTGCTTCCTCAAGAGTTACGCATTTCGAGTGTGGCAGTGAAAATCCTCTTTTGTAAAGTTCACCATTCATGATAGTGAACCTGGCTACTTTGACTTTAACCTTCTTTGCTTTTGACAGGTCAAATGGGAGTTCGCCATCTATACTGAGAGGGTCACTGGACTGAGAGGGTCTGCAATTCATCAATTCTAGGGATTGTTTGGACTTCCATTAGCAACTCTTTCATCACTGAGGCATCCTCAGTTGAAGCTAGTCTAGCGACCTCATTAGCAGATGAGTTGTTCTCACTTGGGATTTGCTCGAACTTGACGTCATTAAATTCGTCAATCAGTTGAGTTGTCAGCTTGAGGTACTTCTTCATTCTCTCTTCCTTTGCTTCATATTCGTTGGTTATTTGCCCCACTACCAGCTTAAAATCAGTCATTAATTTCAAATTCTTGATCCCTAAGGCTTTTGCAATTCCCAGGCTAGTAAGGACTATTTCATATTCTGCTTCGTTGTTCATTGCTAAAAATTGGAGTTGAACTCCATACTTAAGGACGTCCTTTTCAAGTGATGTCACAATGATACCGACACTTTTGAGCCCTGCAACAGGCGAGCCATTTGTGCAGATCGTCTAATACTCTGCTTCCTAATCTGAGTCTGGAAGGGTAAATTCTGCAATAAAATCTGCTAAAGTTTGAGCTTTGATTGCTGTTCTTGGCCTGTACTCAATATCAAACTGGCTGTTAGGACATATGTGGAACTTGTTGGAGACATATGTTATGTGAATTGGCTAGTCATTTGACAAAACGCACTTTATTTGTAATTGGGTAAATCTAGGATGAGTTTAGTACTTCAAGGAACAAGAGTTCAAGTTTAGTATTGAAGCCATGAAAATCTGTCCAAGAAACAAGTGAAGTAGTGTTGTTCATTAAAGCTCGACAAATAGCTCGATAGATCATATCTTTCAAGGTTTAATGCTGATGCTCGACAATAACTCGACAGAAGCTGTATCTGTCGAGAATTACGAAATTTGGATTTCTAGATTAAATTTCACGCATATTCATGTGTATTTGTGTAAGGTTTCTTTTCTCACAATCCTAGACATATATAAGGATTATTTTAAGGGCCGTCAAAGGTGATGCAACTTGATGAAAAGTCATTGTGCATGCAAATTGTGACCGGAGACAGAATTTACCCTAGTTCATCATATTCTCTCTAGAAACTACTCGGTCTTTGCGCCAAGGGTTTTGTGACCAAAGGGCTTTAAGATTTTCATTGTTAGATAAACTGAAGAACTTTGCAGCCAACATCTTCCTCAAGTTGGTGTGTTAGTCACATACTGGGATCCGTGCATCATTGGTTAGTCACGAACGGGGATTCGTGCATTGAAAGGAGAGATTACTGCTACATCACATGTATAATTGGGTATTGGGGTAAGGGTTCAACTGTAGGTTGGTATTAGGTACTGAGATTCCTTTTACTTGTAACCGCTTGTTTTCATAATAGTGGATTCTCGGGAGTGGTAACCTTAAATTCACCTGGTGGGGTTTTGCCTCTGTGGTTTTCCCCATTCATAAACAAATCACCTGTGTCAAATTTATTTTCTGCTACATTTAACTTAGTTGGTGATTTTTTTGTTCTACCACGCTTATTGCATGTAATTGAATCTAATTAATTAACTTGGCTAATTAATTGATTAATTTACCAAATGGGTCAATATATTCTTGGCCTATCACTAGCTTAACTTGAAGGCCCATTGGATCATACGCCCTGCAGCATCTAGTTTGCTCAATTCTTTTCGAATCGGCTGATCCGTCATTACCATGATGGTATGAGCTTGAAAGTATGGAAGAAATTTCCGTGAAACTACGATTAACTAGAAGACCATCTTCTCTATTCGTGGGTACTTTGCTTCGGCTCCCTGAAAAGCCTGACTTGTATAGTACATGGGTTGTTGTACCTTGGATTCTTCACGGGTCAACGCCGAGCTAATGGCTGCTTGTGACATAGCTAGATACAAAAACAGCTCTTCTCCTTTTACTGACGAGCTCAACAATAAAGGCTTGGCCAGGTACTCCTTGAGGCTTAGAAAGGCTGCCTCACACTTGTTCGTCCAATGGAAGGCATGTTTAAGAGTTTTAAAAAAGGGAAGACACTTATTAGTGGTCTTCGAGACAAACCAGTTTAATGCTGCCACTCGTCCTGTTAGCTTTTGAACCTCCTTGACTGTCTTTGGGGAAGTCATGTCAAGTATCGCTTTGACCTTCTTTAGATTTGCCTCAATTCCTCGCTGAGATACTATGAAGCCTAGGAATTTTCCTAATGAGACCCCAAAAATGCACTTTGTGTTGGAAAAATACATGTTTGTATCTCATACAAAACATATGCAGCGAAAAATTAACGGATCTACTTCATTCGCCATTGATAACATGTACTATGTAAATTTCAGAATTCAAGAACAAGAGAGTGTACCTTGGTACGGTGAAATTAAAAAAAAAAAGATTAAAAGTACTTAAGAACACTTTTAATCTTCACTCCAATTTCACTTAATGCCCAAGAAGTGTGGTCTCTCAATCAGTTTCTAAGGGAGAAATAGAGAGTGACTTACACTCACATACACACCATTTCATTCCTTATTCCACACTTATGAAATTCTATATGTTTCTCTCCTTATGTATAACTGATTATCTAATTGGGCTAGCCTTTTGGGTCATTCCAATTGGACTTTAGTATGTGGCTTGGAGTGGGACTAAAAGGGAATAAATAAGACTCTAGCTCCAATAGGTCTTGGGCTTTTCTGTCAACTCTTGATAAATACAAAGTTACCATTAATTATATTTAATACCACTATATAAATATAATTGTACTCTAAGCCTTCTTAATAAATTATATTCCAAGACTTTATTATACATGCAACCCCTTCATTAAAATATTCATAGTAACACAAAATCATGAATGTTGACTGCCACTTTGAAGATCACTACATCTTAATCCTTAAGTACTTGGTTTAATCCTTTAAGTTATTCATCATATATTTATAAAATCCAATTTCATAAATATATATTTTAGTAACTTTTTACTAAAGTGGTTGGGCCCAACACTCTGAATAACCAAGCTCATTAAACTTATTTCAAGGGAATATTTTATATCTCCGTTAAGAGATTATGAATTCCATTTTGAGAATATATGTTCCATCAATATTAAATGCGGCTACCCAACATATTGAGGTTTTGATCGTGACTTTAGATCTCACTCTTGATATATCAAAGCAACCTACACCTCATGATCGGTTCATTATTCTCTTAAGATTTAGAGTTGATGTAAATAGAAGTCGTGAGATTTATTATTCATTTGACAGTCGTTAGGAGAATAATAAATCTCACAGCGGTCCAGTTCAATATATCTTAACTCTTAAAACATATTAACATATCAACTATAAGTCTCCACTTCCATGATCAAGACAAATCATCTTAGTTGATATGTTATAGTCTTTGCAGATGAAATGCCCAATTTCATCACCGACTACAAACTAAAATTATGAGTTTACAAAGAACTTGTGATCTATATCTTCTATGACTAAATCACATATTATGAATCTCATGGACTAAGATAATGTCCTATTAGTTCATTTATAAATAGTCTCATATAATTAAACAATTTAATTATTTATGACATGCCAACAAATTGGATTTTAGGGCATAAAACCCAACACTTCACAAGGTTGAGTTTCATTTTATACCTCCTCAAAGTATCGAACGTCTCTTAGAGGTCTCCTAGGTGGGTTTTGGCTTCCTTATTTTTTACGAACATATCGTCCACATAGACCTCCATATTCCTGCCTTTGCTTGCTAAATATCTGGTTCACCAATCTCTAGTATGTGGCACCTATATTCTTCAATCCGAACGGCATGATTTTATAGTAATACAAGCTCTGGCTAGTGACAAACGCGGTTTTCTCTTGATCTTCCTTCTTCATTAGGATCTGGTTATAACCTAAAAAAGTATCCATGAAGGTTAGCAGTTCATGAACAGCTGTCGAATCAACGAGCTGGTCAATTCTGAGAAGGGGAAAAATATCTTTGGTGCATGCACTATTTAAGTCTGTGAAGTCCACACACATTCTCCACTTTCCATTGGAATTTTTTACCATGACAACATTGGCAAACCACTTGGGGTAGTAAACCTCTCGAATAAATCCATCAGCTAAGAGCTTTTCTACCTCTTCCAAAACTGCTTTGTTTCGTTCTAGGGCGATACTCGTCTCTTTTGTTGGACGGGTTTCTTTGTTGGGTCGATACTGAGACTGTGCTCTATTACTTTTTTGTCAACCCCCATCATATCTTCATTGCTCCATGCAAAGACATCTAGGTTTTATTTCAAGAACTTCACTAACTCGTCCTTTAAGGACTGTTGGAGCTCCATTCCTACCTTGGTAGTTTTGGATGGGTCTCCTTCCACTAGCTCTATGTTTTCCGCTTCCTCCATGGGCTTGGGTGGTTCCTCCTCGACCATCCAGGTGTGATTCTCTCTAGGCCCCAAGATTGCTTGGTAACATTCCCTAGCTAAGAGTTGGTCTCCACATATTTCTCCAATCCTGTGGGGGGTCGGGAATTTTACTTTCAAGCAGTATGTGGAAGTTGCAGCCTTAAGGCAGTTAAGGGTTAGTCGTCCAAGAATCACATTATAAGACAAAGGGCAATCAATGATTAGAAAGTCTACCATCCTTGTTACCTGAGCGGGGTATGACCTTGCTGTAATCTGCAATGAAATGATGCCCTTAGGATAAACACGGTCTCCAATAAAATTGACCAATGGGATCTGAAGGGTTTGAGGCATTTTGGATCCAAGTTCATCTACTGGAATGCCATCATGTATATTACATTTGCCGAGCTTCCATTATCCACCAACACTCTTCAGGTGTTTTACCCTTCAATTGTTAGCAGAATGACAAGCAGGTCGTCGTGTGGCTGCTTGATCCCTTTCAAAACTCATTCGAAAAAAACTATGTTGTCATTCCCGGTATGATGATGTTTTGCTATTGGGTGTTTGATATGAACATTGTTTAGTTGCCTTTGGATTGCCTTCTTTAGGGATTTGTATGATCCCCCAACAACCGGTCCTCCGGTGATCGTCCTTATTTCTCCCACGATCTGCTTGGAATTGTCTTGATCTTCTTCCTTATGGTCATCGGTAGACTTCTCTTCTGTTCACTGGCGGGCTTGATAATCTTTCTTTACAAACTTTTGAATTTTTCCCTTTGGATCAATTCCTCTATCTGTTCTTTCAAATCTCGACACTCGTCCTTATAATTACTATGGTCCTTGTGGAGGTGGCAGTATTTCTTTGTGTCTCTCCATTTTGAGGATGAGCTCAAAGGTTTGGGCCATTTTAGTGTAGGGTCGTCCTTTATTTGCATGAGGATTTCATCCACGGGCATCAGTAAAGGAGTGAAATTTAGATTTTTCTTCGAGGACGTCTCTAGAACACTTTTGCTAGCCTTGGCATCTGTGAGATTTTCCTTTCTATCCATCTTCTTGCCTTGAGACTTAGCACTTTCTTCCTTCTTTCGCTTACCTGCCAATCCATTTGCATTCAGTGCATCTTCCCCATTCATGTATTTTTGTGCTTTGAACAACAAGTCTGTCATTGAAGTTGGAGGAGTCTTCCCTAGAGAGAAGACGAGGTCTAGATTGTTCAACCCTTCTTGGAAGGTCATCATTATTACCTGATCATCTACTTCGTCAATTTCTAGTACTGCTTTGTTGAATCATTTTATGTACTCTCTCAGGGTTTCTCCTTCCTGCTGCTTCACAGTTAACAGATAAGAGGTGGGCCACTTATGGTGTTGGCCCTCATGAAATGACGGACAAATGACTCACTTAGCTTATCAAAATTTGCAATAGACGCTACAGACAGCTTATTGAACCACACCATTTTTACTCCCCTAAGGGTTACCGGGATTGTCCTACAAATGACTTCATCTAGGGTCTACTGGAGGCTTAGAATTGTCTTGAATGCCCCTATATGATCCAAGGGATCCTTCATGCCATCGTAAACTTCTAGCTGAGGGAGATGAAATTTAGAAGGCATTGGGCATTCCAAAACGCTGACAGTGAAGGGTGAGTCTATCCTTTTGATCATGCCATTAAGGTTTACTGTTGTTTTACCCTTCATGGAATTTTTGACTTCGTCTAGCTCATTCCTCATGTTTTTCATCATTTGGTCACTGCCACGAGTTGACTGCGCAGTGTGTTCTGAAGTTCCTCTTTAGCTATTTCCTAGGCTCTAGGCTTCATCATCATTGTCGTTGCGGTTACGCTGAGACTGTGACATACTCGTGCCTTCGGGACGTGCCTTCCGTTTCAAGTCTTCATTATGTTTCATCAATTCTTGCACATTAGCTTTTAGTACTTGAATTTGTTGAGCCATCACCACCAAATTCGGTGGTGCAATAGTGTTTGAGTCCATCGGTTCTGCGGAACTTAGTTAACAGAGAGTTCGATGGCTTATGGCCATTCCCCACAAACGGTGTCAAACTAATGAAATATGATTTTACCTCATTAGTACGATGGACGACATGAGATCCTGTATAAGAGAAAACATTAAGTGAATAATGACACCGGTTTGGGGCCTGCCAAGGACCCTCCGATACTTAAGTTAGCTTGAGCTCTTTAGGAATCTAAATTTTGTAGAGTAATTTGTGTGTGTATAATCACATACATTTACCAGTCTTTCTTGGCTTTATATAACCTTAAACTGAGTTAATGCTCAGTGTAACGTTATACTACAGCTGGAGGATTTATTGCTCAATGATGACCATTTAACTCTAGCCTTTGCTGTCTATAATGGACCTTTAATTGCATATTGTTGGACGGTGATAACGGTTTCGTGCTTATTTATCATTTAGTCATTAAATGTTGTCTAGAATTAATGCACTTACACTCGTCCATACTCTTACTCATCATTATTATGGACAGTTTGAGAGTGGTAGACGACCATTTATGCGCTACTCGTCAGTTACTAATAATGCATTTACAATCCAATCCTAAAAACACTAATAAGACATCAACAATTCCATTATAACTATTGCACTATTAAAAATAAATAAAGTGAAAACCACATAAACTTAAATAAATAAAAAAGGTAAATACATGCAACCGATTAACCATGGATTTGCTAAATGCTAATTTATATTGAGAAAAACTATTATCTTTTAAGTTATCGTTACATTCAAAATTGGACAAAAATTTTTTATTCAGTTACCATAATGGTTAATGTGGGGGGTAAAAGTTCCCGAATAAACATTTCGGCTTGGGGCTTTATTGACGGGTACCAGTTTGTTTTTGATTAAGGCCTCCAGGCCCACAAGTTAGTCTACGCTGTAAAGGTCCGAGGAGTTGTCCAAGGAGGACTGTCTTCTCGTACAAGCCCAGCAATGACCCAAGGACTGGCTAAGAAGAATAAAAGCAGAACTCTAGGAAAACTGATGGGTAAGAGGGTGATCCAAGCACCCTCTAGATGCAAGGATGTAATAAAAATATCTAGAGAAAAGGCTGCTACCTCCACATTAAAGACCCTGCATCTACCTCCCTGGCTGCATTAATGGGGAAATGACCCCTGAACAGTAGAATTCAGCTTTCTTGCTATTGTTTGAAGACTTCCAAAGGGTGGTGAATGGGACAGGTGTCTAATAGGGTAATTTGTGCTACACGTGGAGGATGAAGGGAAGAAGAAGAGTGATATAAAAGGAAAGGAAAGGGCATTGTAAGAGGGGGCGAGAAACAAAAAAGAGGAAAAAAGAAAGTATTGTAGATTTCATCTTCAATTTTAAGCTACTATACAAAGAAAGAAGAGCAATATATGACTTCCTTGGCTTACGTCCGAGGAGGATTTCTCACTGTTTTTACCCTTTGATTGTGTGTGAAGTGGCAATCTAGCCCTCCATTTGTAAATCCAATATCCATAAGACTTAGGTTTCAAGCTCACACTCTACAAATCTTATTGTTTAAGGCTCATTGGGCCTGAGCCCACATCTAACTTTGGGTCCAGGTGCCATTGTGCGCTTACAATTGGCACCGTCTGTGAGAAGTCTAGTGTTGAAAGAACTAGAACACCATGGCAGGCTTAGGCTCACACCATGCAGAATCTCAGGGATCGCAACCTGAAGATCTTTTCGAACGTCTTGAGCGCTGGAGGGATCGAGAGGGAAGCGTTCACACTGTATATCCTGGCGTGAGTCATACCCGCGGTCGAGGCAGTGCCACCCATGAAGATGATGATAAGGCCATGCAGAGGGAGATTAACCACCTCAAGAAGAAGCTGCGCCGTGTCAGACGAAGGCATGCTTCACCCCCATCTAATCCTTCTTCTGGGGAATCCCGGGGAAGTAGTTACAGTTCAAGGTTGTGGTCGCCCCCAGCAAAACTTCCTCTTGCGAAGAGGGTGACCTATTAGGTCGCAGGCATAAGAAGCTCCCCTCCAAGGGCTTGGAGAACGACGCTATGAGCCGGGCGCTACACCAACTCTCCAAATCGCCATTCTCACGTAGGATTGAGAATGGGAGGCTCCCCAGGCAGTTCACTCAGCCCACCTTCACCATTTATAACGGCCGGACAGACCTGGTGGAACATGTGAGCCACTTTAATCAGAGAATGGCAGTGCATTCTCACAATGAGACCTTGATGTGCAAAGTCTTCCCTTCTAGCTTGGGACCTGTTGCTATGAGATGGTTCAATGGCCTAAAATCGGGGTCCGTCGGTTTGTTTGGGGAACTTACATGAGCATTCGCGTCACAATTTATTACATGCAGCAGAGTTCCTCGGCCGTTGGATTTACTTTTATCTATGGCCATGAGGGAGGGTGAGACGTTGAAGGTATACTCTGACAGGAATTACAAGATGTTCAATGAGATAGATGGAGATTTTGACGAGGTGGCAATTAATACTTTTAAAGTGGGCCTTCCCACTGATCATGATTTAAGGAAATCCTTGACCAAAAAGCCCGTACGGAGTGTACGTCGCCTCATGGACCACATTGATGAGTACAAGAGGGTGGAAGAAGACCAACAGCAGGGTAAGGGCAAGGCGAAGGTTATCCCGCAGGAGAAAAGGGATTTCAGGTCGGACAGATACCACAACAATAAGCCGAGGAGAGATTACTCCGGGCAGCTTGGCTCGGCAACTCCTCAGGCTGTTAATACTGTATTTCGAGAGCCAGTGCACTAGCTGCTGGAGAAATTTCGTAAGGAACCTTACTTCCGATGGCCTAGTAAGATGGCGGGGGACCCTGCGAAGCGGAATCAGAATCTCTTTTGCTAGTACCACCAGGACGTGGGTCATACCACCGAGAATTGTCGGACCCTCTGGAACCACTTGGAGCAGCTTGTTAGTCAGTCTGGCTCGAATAATCAGAAGAATAATTCATCTCGGCCATCCTTGGGAACGATAAACGTTATCTTCGCTGCACCTGGCAGGACTGGTTCATGTCCCACCAGAGTGATGGCAGTTTCACACTCCCAGGCCGAGGAGTCAGGCGCGAAACCGAAGAGGCTGAGAGGGAATCTGCTTGTTTTGGGATTTTTAGATGAGGACAAGGCTGGGACCATCCAACCCCATGATGACTCCTTGGTAGTCACTTTGAGGATAGGGAATTACGACGTCAGGAGGGTGATGATTGACTAGGGCAGCGAGGTAGATTTTATGTACCCTGACTTATTTAAGGGACTGAAGTTGAAATTGGAGGATCTCACCCTATACGACTCGCCGTTAATAAGTTTTGAAGGGAAGGCCGTTATACCAAAGGGACAGATTCAGTTGCCCGTGCAATTTGGCTCGGAAACGGTTGAGGTGAATTTTATTGTGGTCGACACATATTCCCCATACACAGCCATCCTTACCAGGCCCTGGCTGCATGCTTTGGGTGCTGTCTCCTCCACCTTGCATGTTAAGGTAAAGTTCCCTTCCGGGGAATGAATTGAAGAAATTTTGGGCAGCCAATCAGTGGCCAGGCAATGCATATCTGTCGCAGTACTGCATCAGTCCTTGGCCGGAGAGGACTTATAGCAATTAACGACTCCTGATGCGCCTAAAGCGGTGACGTCGGAGGAGACCATGTGTGAAGATTTGGAGAAGTTTTTGATAGCTGATGATCTCGAAAGGTTCTTTCAAGTTGGGGTACGTTTACCACACCAAGAGAAGATGGAATTGGTGGAGTTTTTAAAGGACAACATTGATGTTTTTGCCTGGGATCCCTATGAGGCTCCGGGGGTTGACCCAAGCTTCATTTGTCATCATTTGAACGTCAACCCTGCTATTGTTCCTAGAAGGCAGCCACCTCAGCATTCCTCTAAAGAGCACTCTGAGGCTGTTAAAGAGGAGGTACTTAAGCTCAAGAGGGCCGGGGCTATAAAGGAATTTTGTTACCTAGAGTGGTTGGCGCATACGGTCGTGGTGAAAAAGAAGAACGGAAAGTGGAGAGTATGTGTGGACTTTACAGATTTAAACAAAGCCTGTCCAAAAGACTCGTTCCCTATGCCACGCATCGATCAGCTTGTGGATGCCACGGTTGGACATCCTCGGATGAGCTTTTTGGATGCCTTCCATGGTTATCATCAAATTCCATTGGCGGCGGAGGATCAGAAGAAGACTGCTTTTATTACTCCAACAGGAAACTATCACTACAAGGTTATGCCGTTCGGATTAAAGAATGCTGGGGTTACTTACCAAAGAATGATGACTAGAATGTTTGAGTTGCAACTTGGAAAGACCATTGAGGTATACGTGGATGATATGGTAGTGAAAAGTAAGACAATACCTTCGCACGTGAAAGATTTGGACGACACCTTTCAAGTACTTAAAAAGTACAAGCTGCGCCTTAACGCCTCAAAATGTTCTTTTGGTGTGGGTTCCGGAAAGTTCCTAGGTTATATGGTTACTCATAGAGGGATAGAAGTGAACCCGGCACAAGTTAGAGCCATTCAAGGCTTACAACCACCTCGGAATCCGAAAGAAGTTCAGAAGTTGACCGGAATGATCGCTGCTCTCAGCAGGTTTATCTCTCGGTCAGCTGACAGGTGCAGGCCTTTCTTCCAACTGTTGAACAACTGGAAAGGGTTCCAGTGGTCCGAAGACTGCGTTGTAGCCTTCCAACAACTTAAGGAATATCTTTCCCGGCCACCCATTATGTCTCGGCCTGAAGTAGATGAGATCCTGTTTGAGTATCTGGCAGTGGCCGTCCATGCGGTCAGCCTGGTCCTCATAAGGGATGACGGTGGGGTGCAAAGACCGGTCTACTACGTCAGCAAATCCTTGAATGAAGCCGAGGTGCGTTACTTGCCCTTGGAGAAGGCACTTTTGGCCGTGGTTCATGCCACGCGAAAGCTTCCTCACTATTTCTAGTCCCACACCATTGTAGTTTTGACCCAACTGCCTCTCAAGTTAGTGTTACGAAGTGCTAACTACTCTGGAAGGGTGGCTAAATGAGGAACTATTTTGGGAGCCTTTGATATCAAATACATGCCACGCACCTCTGTGAAGGGCCAGGTTCTCACAGATTTGGTGGCAGAGTTTGTTGAACCATTGGTAGAAGAAACTGTGAAGGAATCACACATGGATGAGAAATCAGTTGGCATGATTACGAACAAAGGACCTCCGATTTGGAAAGTGTCCGTTGATGGCGCAGCTAACTAAAGAGGGTCTGGTATCAGACTTGTTTTGATATCCCCTAAGGGAATTGTCTTTGAAAAATCTTTGAGGTTAGCGTTCTCGGCGACTAATAACGAGGCCGAGTACGAAGTAGTCTTGGTCGGCATGAACATGGTGCATAGGATGGGCGGAAAGGAAGTCATATGTTCTCAGATTCTCAGTTAGTGGTCGGCCAAGTGACAGGGACCATGGAGACTAGGGATCCAAGAATGCAAGAATACTTGACCCAGGTCAAATGTTTACAATCAGAATTTGATTCTTTTATCCTTTCTCACGTTTCCAGAAGTGGAAACACACATGCAGGCTCATTGGCCACCTTGGCAACTTCCTCGGCTCAATGTTTGCCTAGGATTATCCTCGTTGAAGACCTGCTAGAACCCACTCTAACCACTGTCAAGGCCGTCTATATCCATCTAATAAGGCCCGGACCTAGCTGGATTGACCCTGTAGTATCTTTTTTGAAAAACGATATTCTTCCCGAGGACAAGTCTGAAGCAGATAAGATCCGTCGAAAGGCCACTCGTTTCTGGCTATCCGAGGATCAGAAATTGTATAAACGCTCTTTCTCTGGACCATACTTGTTATGCGTGCACCCCGAGCAAACGGAGGCGCTTTTGGAAGAATTGCATGAGGGAATTTGTGGAAGACACACCGAGGGAAGGTCCTTAGCCCATAGGGCTCTGACTCATGGATTGATGCGAACCTCAATCGACACGCTTTGAGACCCAACAAAAATATTGGAATACTTGCCCAAGAAAGCTAAAATTCAGATTTTTTGATAGAAGCCCTGACCCAACGTTTATAAGAGAAACGCGAACCAAATGTATAAGTTGACCTTGACCCAATGATTATAAAGAATCACGAACCAAAGGTATAAAGTTTGAACGCCACAAGGAAGAATCCTTGATAAGTTCACAGTTCTTGAAGAACCAAAAGAAGAGCAAAGCCTCACCTTTTCTGATTTTTATTTAATAATATTCTGAAAAACGTTTACAAACTTCAGAGCCTATTTAAAGGCTCCATAAAACTTGACAGACAAGAAAATATATTCTAAAATAACTCCTAATTGATACCTTACCATACCAGGAATCAAATTTGACCTAAAAAGCATTAAATGCACCTAAAAACAAGGAAAATACCTAAAAAACATACTAAATAATAAAACCCTAAATAAAAGTTGATTTGGTCTGAAATTAGCATATCTAAAATAGGAAAAAATCTGCCTTAACTGATATAAAGCTGGAAAGTCAATCAGCCATTAATTCACGCCATAAATCACTCCCAATTAAGTCAGATCAGCCCTAAATAGCTTGAATTAAATTTATTACGCTTTCATCTTCCTTTGGGCCAAGCTTGGAATGTCCTGCGTTAGAATCAACCCAAATCTCTTGAATCAGCCCATTAAGTGCTTCTTTGATCTTCTTGGATCTTACTCTTGTAATAGGCCCAACTGAAACATGAAATGGATCCTTGAATGCTTGTTGATTCTCATCATGGATATTGGTGGCCCAATATGCAGAGGGAAGCTCAAGATTATGCAAGAAAATGTGACCAGTGCCAAAGGTTCGCTCCCAACATTCATCAGCCTGGGGGAACCCTTAATCCTCTGTCTAGTCCTTGGCCTTTCGCTCAATGGGGATTGGACATAGTAGGTCCTTTTCTGAGGGCTGTAGGAAACAAAAGGTGGCTGCTTGTGGGAACCGACTATTTCACCAAATGGGTCGAGGCTGAACCCTTAGCAAATATTAGGGATGTCGATTCCAAGAGGTTTATTTGGAAAAATATAATCACTAGATTCGGGGTACCACACACAATCATTTCGGACAATGGTGTTCAATTTGATAGTAGAGCTTTTAGGAAGTATTGTAGTGATATGGGCATCATAAACCGATACTCCACACCGGCTTATCCTCAGGGAAATGGGCAGGCCGAGGCCGTCAATAAGGTCATAGTTAGTGGACTCAAGAAAAGGCTGGACGACGCGAAGGGCAGATGGGTAGAGGAGCTACCGCACGTCTTATGGACGTATCGAACTACGCCGCGCAGGTCCACTAGAGAAACACCGTTCTCTATGACCTACGGCGCCGAGGCCGTGATACCCTTAGAATCTGGTTTCCCCACCCTAAGGACGAGCTCTTTCAATCCAGAAAGTAATGGTGGCCTCCTGGAGAAGGGCCTAGATTTAGTTGAGGAACGGCGAGAGGCCGCCATGGTCCAAATGGCTTATTATCAGCAGAAGCTTAAACGAGGGTATGACGCCCACGTAAAGCTAAGGCCGCTAGCGCCTGGGGATCTGGTGTTGAGAAAAGTTGTGGGTACTGCCAAAAACCTAGCGTGGGGAAAGCTCGGACCCAACTGGGAAGGACCCTATCGGATCACTTCTATAGCGGGCATAGGATCATATCGGCTAGCTGATCTAGATGAAAAAATTGTACAACGCCCCTGGAATGTAAACAACCTTCGAAGGTATTATTATTAATAAAAGGCACTTTTATCATTTAGGGTTCAATTTATGAATATGTTTTTGGGTTTATCGCTTAATATTATTAAGTATCAAATAGAAACTTGGTAATGCATGGTCCTCGGACCACATACCTTGTGGAAATTGATATATTATTAAGTATCAAACAGAAACTTGGTAATGCATGGTCCTCGGACCACATACCTTGTGAAAATTGATATCTTATCATTTGTTAAACAGAACCTTAGTTATGCCGGGTCCACAGACCTTCTACTTTGGGGAAATTAACATCTTGAGTTACAAATTCTTAAGTATCAAACAGAAACTTGGTGATGCATGGTCCTCGGACCACATACCTTGTGAAAATTGATATATTATTAAGTATCAAACAGAAACTTGGTAATGCATGGTCCTCGGACCACATACCTTGTGGAAATTGATATATTATTAAGTATCAAACAAAAACTTGGTAATGCATGGTCCTCTGACCACACACCTTATGGAAATTGATATATTATTAAGTATCAAACAAAAACTTGGTAATGTATGGTCCTCGAACCACATACCTTGTGGAAATTGATATCTTATCATTTGTTAAACAGAACCTTAGTTATGCCAGGTCCACAGACCTACTTTGGGGAAATTAACATCTTGAGTTACAAATTCTTAAGCATCAAACAGAAACTTGGTAATGCATGGTCCTCGGACCACATACCTTGTGGAAATTGATATCTTATCATTTGTTAAACAGAACCTTAGTTATGCCGGGTCCACAGACCTTCTACTTTGGGGAAATTAACATCTTGAGTTACAAATTCTTAGGCATCAAGCAGAAAGTTGGTAATGTAGAGTCCTCGGACCCCATACTTCGGCGAAATTAATGTTTCAAGTTACAAATTTTTAGTATCACATTGATATGCACGGTTCTCAGCTCATATGCCTTGTGTAAATTGATGTTGTACTTACTATCAAAATAAAGTTTGTTTATGTCTGGTTCTTGAACACTTTGCTTTAGAAATGCTAGCAAAAATCCATGTCGTGTTAATGTTGAGATTTTGATGAAGTATTTTTTATCACTTCATGCCTCAAATTGAATTCTAAGTTAGCTTGTTAAGCGTTATCATTGCGTTGCACATGTTATACTCTTAAGGTGTAGTTTGTAAAGCACAAGTTAAGCATGTGTACTATTGTTTAAAGTTACGATAGTTCAACTATTGGAACTAGAGTTAGTTGTCTCATTCATTCTTTCTTTGGGTGTTAGTGAGAGCTCTTATGGTAAAAACAAAAATAACATATATGCACTTCACAGGAAAATCAAACAAGATAGATTTTCATTAATTTTTCTTGATATACATTACAAAGAAAATCTTAATTACAAAAAAAGAAGTCATAGGCTCAGCCCTAAGCTTTGGGAGGGGGGTCTTGCTGGGAAGTACTGGTGGCCTCAGTACTCTTTAGTTCCATTTCAAAGGAAGACAGGACTTGTTTTCCTTTGTTCGCTACAGTTGGTGGGGGGACGATGGGCTCGACACTTTGACTTGGGGCCTTCTCAGTACCTTCACCCTGTTCCTTCTCTTTATTGGAACTTGTAAGTTCTGTAGGAGTTGGAATGGGCTCTGGGACCACTAAAGGGGGCGCAGAAGGAGCTGTCTCAAGGGCAGGAGCGACAGTAGGAGGCTCTTCTATCTCCTATATGGGAAGCCAAATGTTCTCGGGCCTCCTCAGCTCGGAAGTTGAGGGGATCCCTGCTGCAGTTAAGGCTTCCCCCCAAACCTGCTAGCAGTATTCTCGGCACAGAGCCGCGAACGCCTCTGTCAGCTGGTTTTCTGTGGCCGCCACCCCTTCGGTGTAAGCTGCCTTCTTCGCGGCCTCCAGCGAACCCTTGAAGGTACGAGCCTCGTCCTTCATCTTCACAAGCTCCTTCTTAAAGTCAGAGCGGTCCTGCTGAGCTTTGGATAGCTCTTCATCCTTTTGATGAAGAAGCTTGCGCTGCCCCTTCACTTGGGTCTTCATGGTCCTCAGGCTGGCCTCAGCGCCGTCTCTTTCTCTTTTTAGACCCGCTAGCTGAGAAGTGAGCTTCTCGTTTTTCGCGAGGGCCTGGCCTAAAGACTTCTCGGTTTCCAACCGAAGCTCCAGCTCCATTCCAGCTTTCTTCCGAGAGTCCTCCACTAACTTCTTGGCAGCAAAGACTTCCTGGACGGCCTGTGACCAAGTATCAGAGGGTCAGACGCATAAAAATGTCTACTAACAGTTAGATGCAATGAAAAATGAAGTAAAGATAAAGAGTTAAATTTACCAGGGCCAAGTCCCTTTTTAGCGAAAGGAACAGGTGGGACTGGTTCATTTTCTCCAAGGCTTCCATGTCCTTGGGCAGCAGGAGAGGACGTTCCAAGGCATCGGCCAAGTGGAGAGCATGGCCTTGTTGGAACATCCTGATGTTGGAATGGCTGGGGATGGGTGCCCTGTCCAGCTTCAGCTCGGGAGACCAGGTAACCGGTGCTCGGCGCACTTCGGCAAGATCCCTTATCTCCCCGCTTTCTACTGAAGTAGCACGTCCCTTGCCATTGTCCAGTTTCTGCTGCTGGGGTTGCTGTTGCTGTTGCTTCAGCTTCTTCTGCCTTTCCCCACCAGCCTCCTCCGCCTCTCCCTTCCTCTTCTTCTTGGGCTCCTCGATGGGAGGCTTAGGATCGGACAGAGGAAGGGGTGGTGGCAAGGACGGAGGGACTTGAGATCCCCCTGCTCCTTTTTTGGCGATCCTTTCGCCCCTCTTGTGCATTAGGCCTTTTAGCACATCCGCCATTTCATCTTCAGAGCTGGAGTCGGGGCAGGCAACTACCAAACCTGCGATCCCAGAAGTCTCGGCAGGCTCGTCCTCCTCATCTAAGAGTACGACAAACAGGTGTCCTCGAGGTTTTTCAATGTCCTCAAGTTGGAACTGGTCTATCTCCTCGTCCAACGAGTGCGGCGAGGAGGCTTGTTCTTCTGGGACGGCGGTCGTTTGGGAGTGTGCAGAGAGTGGAATTGTCGCAATAGGGCGCGTGTATAGGATGGTATTTGGTTCGTCGGGAATATCGTGGTCGGAGAGAAAGTGCGGCCTTGCTACGTTTATCCTCTTGCGTCGCCTGTCCCCCACGATAATCACGTTTTCTATCTCCTGGAAGTCCGTTGATATAGGGTTGTATCCTAATATCAAGTGTGCCGCTCTCACTTGTAAGTCTTCACTCACGAACACTTCCGATCGGAGGACACGATTCAGGTCGGCGGTGTTACAGAAGCTGAGACAGGGGCGCACGTGTTGTTTATCTGCAAGGAAAAACGTTCGAGAAGAAGGACATGGTCAGATTGGTGAAAAACATAAAAGCCAAGGGAAACAATGTGCGATAAAAGTTGAAAAATGGTAAAGGTAGTAGGATTGAATTAAGGGTTAGTAAATCTAATTCCTAAGAAGTCACACCTGGATCTCCCCATTCGACTGGGCAGTGGGGACCGTCATCCCAGTTCCCTGAGGCGATGAGGTAGTCGTCTTTCATGCCTTTGTTGGATTTGGGCAGACACGAGATCAACTAACTACACTAGACCGCGACTTAATGTAATAACCTACATTTCTAAGTTTGTGGCATTTGTACATGAAGGCAACATCGTGCCATGTGAGGTTTAAGCTCATCTGCTCATTCAGAGCGTCGACACTTCCTAAGACCCTAAACACATTTGGTGCGCACTGGTCTGGGAATATCCTATGGTTGCGGAGGTATTCCCTAGTCACACTTCTCATAGGGAGAGTCATCCCACCTTCTATAAAGGCGATCATGGGAATGATGACTTCCCTCATTTTTCTAGAGCCTCCTACGGCTTCTACCGGGCAGTATTTTAGACCTATGTCATTAGGAATCTGGTATTTGGCCCTAAACCCTTCCATACCAGTTTCGGTATCTACTAGGCACTTGAACCTACCCATTTAGGAGAGGTGAAAATATAAGTTTTGAGAAGAAAAGAAGTTAAGAGTGGAGTCGAGGACAGAATCCGAGAAGGGAGGAGCAAAGAAAGCAAGAACTTATGGGGTTTGGTTATGCGAGTCTTCACGAGTTTATGGAGAGAAAAGGCTATGACTGATGTTTTGATATGATTGAATTCTGAAGAAATGAATGGAGGCGCGGGTTTCCAAGCGTTTTGACGTGCGGAAGGTGGCCTCGAAATTAGATTTTTCCCGCTCAAATTTTCAGGGGGTGACCTGGACCCTTAGATGCTCATCTCACCTTTGAACGTGGGAAACAGGGTGTAACTGGCGGTCATAAATGCGCGCATTCTGGATTTCGAAGCGTCAGAAGCGTTTTCAGGGAACGAAAGGACCCGTACACGCGTGGCGGTCTACAAAGCGTGTGGGAGGTATTCTGGTCGGATCAAAACTCTATTTCTCCCCTCGGATGGATGGGAAAAATAAAGTTTTGAGAGGCTATTGTGGAGGGTAAAAGTTCCCGAATAAACATTTCGGCTTGGGGCTTTATTGACGGGTACCAGTTTGTTTTTTATTAAGGCCTCTAGGCCCACAAGTTAGTCTACGCTGTAAAGGTCTGAGGAGTTGTTCGAGGAGGACTATCTTCTCGGACAAGCCCAGCAATAACCCTGAGACTGGCTAAGAAGATTAAAAGCAGAACTCTGGGGAAACTGATGGGTAAGAGGGCGATCCAAGCACCCTCTAGATGCAAGGATGTAATAAAAATATCTAGAGAAAAGGCTGCTACCTCCACATTAAAGACCTTGCATCTACCTCCCTGACCGCATTAATGGGAAAATGACCCCTGAACAGTAGAATTCAGCTTTCTTGCTATTGTTTGAAGACTTCCAGAGGGTGGTGGATGGGACAGGTGTCTAATAGGGTAATTTGTGCTACACGTGGAGGATGAAGGGAAGAAGAAGAGTGATATAAAAGGAAAGGAAAGGGCATTGTAAGAGGGGGCGAGAAACAAAAAAGAGGAAAAAAGAAAGTATTGTAGATTTCATCTTCAATTTTAAGCTACTATACAAAGAAAGAAGAGCAATATAAGACTTCCTCGGCTTACGTCCGAGGAGGATTTCTCACTGTTTTTACCCTTTGATTGTGTGTGAAGTGGCAGTCTAGCCCTCCATTTGTAAATCCAATATCCATAAGACCTAAGTTTCAAACTCACACTCTACAAATCTTATTGTTTAAGGCTCATTGGGCCTGAGCCCACATCTAACTTTGGGTCCAGGTGCCATTGTGCGCTTACAGTTAACATGAACGACCCTCACATTGACAATGGCTTCATTTCATATCATGTTCCAAAATCCTCGAATTGAAGTCAAGACATATTTTATGACTATTTTTTTAGGAAGGCATTCCCATGGAATGGAAAAAACAAAATGACCGATTTTTTTTCCCTGCATTAATGTTAGTATCATATAATAATAATAATAATAATAATAATAATAATAATAAAGCATAAATAAAAAAAATGAAAATAATAGTAAAACTTATCTTTCTTTTTGGTTAATTTCTTTTGCTTATAAACTTTGAAACACAATAGAGAAAGACTATTATCTTCTAAGTTATCGTTACACTCAAAATTGGACAAAGAATTTTTATACAGTTACCATGATTGTTAACATGAACGACCCTCACATCGACAATGGCTTCATTTCATATCATTTTCCGAAATTCTCGAATTGAAGTCAAGACATGTTCTTATGACTATAGTTTTTAGGAAGGCATTCCCTTAATTAAATTTTCAACTATTAAAATAAATCAATGTTCCCAAGAGTTTTATAGTTCAATTGATACATTTTAATATTTCTAATGAAAATATTTAGGGTTCAAATCACTTTCCCAAAATTATTGAATTATAAAAATAAAAAACTTAAAAAAAATATTATCCTTGAGCCTTCTTGTTTAAATTTTAAAAGAATTAATTTTAGTTTTTTTTTTCCATAATTACCTTTTAATGTGTACCTCATGTGTTATATCAACTATTTTTTTTATTAAAAATATTAAATGGAGAGAAAAAAATTCAAGGATAAATATGTAAGAATTGATTTTGTGGGGGGGGGGGGGGAGAGAAGGAACCCTCGACAAGATCAACCCGAGGAGTAAGTGGGCCCAACTGTTCATTTAACCAGGCCCAGCCCAATCAAGACATTCTAAGTAGTCGACAAATTAGAAAGACCGAGGGTTGTACCCCAGCCGAGGAAGGCTAAGGAACAATTGCTCCTCGAGAAACAGGGAGTAGGCCGTAAGAGCTATGAGATTGGGAGCCGAGGAGGGCCATGGTGACATACGGATAAAAGAGGGAGAAACTTCCGGATAAAACATCCATCATCTCTGCATTAAATGCTCTACAATAACTTAGTCTGTCGCATTAATGGCAAAATGACTCCTGAACAATGTTCTCACAACTGATATCCTACTCTATTACCACTAGCAAAGCAGTGATGGGATAAGTATCTAAAGAAATATTAACAACCCTCCAAGTGGAAGGCTGAGATGTGATTCAAATGGCTATAAAAGTAAGGAATATCCTATTTGAGGGGGACCGGAAAAAAGAGGGAGAGAAAGAGAGAAGAACCATACTACAAGTTGTAACTTCATTCAAGAACCTTTGATCTCTGGCCAACTCGAGGAGAGTAATAAAAAAGAATTTTACCTTTCCTTGTCTACTTTCTACGAATGTTAGGTCATCTCTAGAGTCTACCGTATTTCTTTAATCATTAAGTCGCATTTATTTTATAAGGTATTTAATGGTCTGTTTGGATTAAGGGGGGAGAGAGAGAAGCAGTAGAGTAGAGTATAATTAGTTTAAAATTAGCTTATTTTCAGCTAACTCTACTCTACTGCCCTTCACTCTCCCTTCCTCCCCCTCAATTCAAACAAACCCTAAGTGTTGATCTGCTTTAAAAAGCTAAAAAGCTATACATTTTTATCAATTTGATCTTTTATCCATATTTATTTATAAAATTCTTGTTATGCCCAGCAATATACCAGAAATTTAAACCTTTATAGAGTTTTGCTAGGTGTTTCAGCAATCGAAAAAGTACAAACAAAAGGGTCAGCCACAACTTTTTAGGATACTAATTTTAGAGCACGTACAAGGCACAAGGGAAAAATCATAACAAAAAAATAATAAAAAAAAAAGATTAAAAAAAAAAAACATCATGATTCTATCATTGCTGCCTTTCATTAAAAGCTAACAAAATATAATAGAGTAGTGTCCTCTGAAGATTGCATCGCGAGGCTTGAGTATAAGACAAATGAGACCCATGATACTGAGGCTATATTTAACCATTTCAAGTGAACTATTTTACGTTGGATTTTCATATTAATCTCTCACTCTCTGCAAAAGAATAAAAAAAATATGCAAGGACACTATACTACAAAATATCGACAAAAACTTGCAACTAAAATGAAATCACCCATCAAAAAACTAACTAAAATGAAATTCAAAGTCATAGAACATAATTATAGACAAGAAGGCACTGAAAGACATATTTGTCAGAAATTGTTTGTGTTAAATGTAAAATTTTCCTTCAGAGTATAGAAAGCTATAGAATTCCCTTAAGGAAAAAATAATAATAAAAACAAAGATAAACATAACAGATATCAATTTTGATAGAATCAAAGTAAACACTTCCAAATGTCAAAATATAAACCAACATTATTTTCATCACATTATGGTTAGCAATGTTTAAATTCAAGCAACATATACTGATTCTCCACTTGTGCCACTTGGATTTATTGGATCCACGAATCAATATTAACTAAAAACATTAAAGTGATAATTATTTACAATGAAACAAAATGGCAAAACTCAAATACAATACCTTATATCTTGTTCCTTAAGTTCTCTTTTTAGCGGGTTTCAGTTATCTTAACTAGTAAAATCATTGATGGTTGAATAAAAAATTTGGGATTCAATCTTTGCTTACTTCAGAAACTGATTGATATGTCTATTTGATGATAAAAAACACAATCATCTGAAGCGAACGCTATAAGTTGAAATTTTATTTATTTATTTTTAATTTCTTTTTTTAAAATTTAAGCATGTGTCTATAAAATAGATTGAGAAAAACTGCGTTAGATATTAAAGTTAGAAGGAAAAAGTTTCTCTCCAAACTAGTTTGGAGAGAAACCCTTTAAACTTATCAAATATTTTTATATTGAGTGTGAAATTTGAAAATCTAACCGTTGGATTGCATGTTTTTATTATATTATTCATGCTTGCAAAATTTCAAGAAAATCAAAAATCAATTGCTATGTCATCAAACAAATGTTAAAATTTCAAGTTTTTGTATAAAAAATAAGTTCATTGATCAAATAGTAAATAAAATCCGTTTTGAACAAAACTTGATATGCATGTTAAGAACATAAGGAACATGAAATTCAACGGTTAGATTTTCAAAATTCAGACCTAAAAAAAAGATATATGATAAGTTTAAAGTGTTTCTCTCCAAACTAGTTTAGAGAGAAACTTTGTTCAAGTTAGAATACCTTGATAAAACCCAACCCTATCTTTTAATTTTCAATTCCGTTGAACTCAAGACGCATCACTCTCTCAATCGCAGCTAGGAGGATAGAAGAGGTCAGTGGAGTAGTAGTTAAACTAATATAATTGAGAACAAAAAGACTAGAAGATCCCCACAATTTGTTTTAGCACATCGAGTAATTATAAATGCATTTTAGGGGTAAAAAAGTGATTTCATAATCCATTGCACCACACACTTTTTTCAGTGGTATTGACCAAGCAACAAAACCACTCAAACTCTATAATAAGTATAGTAAGCACGAGATAGGGAGATAAGCATTCGACTCACCCCTTAGCTCAACCTAACTAGGGTAATAATCGGTAAGGCTTCACCATTGGATGTAGTTAGGCCTGTAATTATTAATTTACCTGACCTTATAATGACGTACACACATCGATCTGTGCTCAACATGATTGAAACTTTATTTTTCTTAACGGTTTGTTTGTTACGAGGGATTTTAGGGAGAATGAAAAATTGAGTAGAGAAAAGTGGAGAGATGATTTTTAGTGGGAGGGAGAGAGGAAAAAAAATGTGGTGGGCTCGAGTGTTTTCTCTCCCGGCCCACTAAAAATTTTTCTCCCCATTTTTGGGGAAAAAACTTAGTGGACGGGGGTGGGGAGAACTGGGTTGATGAAAATGCCCATATGCACGTGCATATGGGTTTCCGTCATGTCCAGCTGCTTTTTTTTTTTCCCTCTGTTCACTTGCGCACACAATTTTTTGGCTAAAAAATGTTTTTTTTTTTTATTTATAAATTTAATGGGGACATAATTGTAAATTTATACCAACTTTATATTCCATCATCTCATTTTTCTTCTTAACCAAAAAAATAAGTTCTCCATCTCTCTAATTTTACATCCTCCCAGCCAAACACAAATGTGAGAAACTAAAGGGCTGTTTGGATTTTCTGTTTCCATAACTCATAACTCTGTTTCCATAACTTATAACTAAAAATGGTGGGACTTATGGCTGAGAAGGCTGTTTGGATTTTGTTTCCAGTTTTTGTTTCCATCACTCATAACTCTAATTTTTGAGTAATGAGTTATGGAAACTGAAAACACATTTTAGGTGTTTTAAGTTTCCATAACTTTGTTTTCAATGACATTTTCGTAATTAAAACTATATACTGGGTCCCACTGGTCTTGTCATGTCAGCTTTCCCTTCTCTCTCCCACCGATCACTCTCTCTTTCTTTTCTTTTTTTCTTTTATTTATTTATTTATTTTCTTTCTTCTCCACTTTTCTTTCTTTCTCTCTTCTTCTTTATCTGTTCTTCTTCGGAGCAAAAAGCTTATACTCACCGACCACTCACACACCGATGATCTGTTCTTTCTTTTTTGTTCTTTTTGTTCTTCTCCTACCGACCACTCACACGCTGATCCACGTCGACCCATCTCTCTTTGTCCTTCACCGTTCCCATGCTAAAAAGCTCATACTCACCGATATATTGACAAGAAAAGTCGAGAGATCATCGGTGTCGATCTTCGATCACACGTCGAAAAGCTTCACCACGCGCTCATTTTTCTTGCTACTATCGTACTCGTTCTTCGATCTAGCGGAAGGTCGAAATTGGCGTCCACAGCAACGACGAATCTTTGTTGGAAACTATTCGATCTGGAAGCTTGTTCTTCGATTTGGAAGCTTTGTTGTTGGCACCGGGAACAGTTCCATTGGAAATGATTCTATTTGGGTCTTGCTATTTCTGGACAGGGTTTTTTCTGTTTTTTTTTTTTTGTTTTGTATGGAGTTTAGGAAACTGTGAATGAAGTTTTTGTGACTATGGTGTATGGAGTCTTTGGTTAAACTGTGAATGGAGTTTTTGTGTTAAACTGTGACTGTGGTGGTGGCAAAATGAAATGAGCAGTGAAGAAAATGGTGGGAAATGAGGGTGAGGCGGGTAGGCTAAAAGCAGTTTCTAACCAATTGCTCAGGTATGGGTACAAAAAGAAAGAAAAAAAAATTTGAGTGATGAAAAGTGAAAATATGTGCCAAACGGTGGTGTTAAGGAAATTGGGGAATATTAAGTGATGAGTGAGGAGTGATGAAAAAAAAATTTAAACAGGGCCTAAATCTCTTTTATTCTCCCACTTTTTTATCCTTTCCCAATTTTCTATCCTCCTACTTTTCCATTCTTCCAACCAAACATAAAGGTTTCTTTTGGCATGAAATAGTCAATTTTAATAATTTTTTTTAACCTTTTCAGTTTTAATAGCAAGCAACCGTAGTATAAAAATTCAAATGTCTACAACCATAAGTATGTAATTTAAGGGTTAAGAACTCAAGTAAATCACCTTAAACACAACACTAATTTAAAAAGAAGACTGAGTCAAAGAAGCTGAAACTTGCTGTGAACTATGATGATAGATGATGTATGCCTTAGGTGTCTCAAGTTCATTTACAAGTTTTTTTTTTTTTCTTTTTTTCATTGATCTGAGTCCAAGCTGTTCACAAACAACCGTTGTTCACAAACAACCCGATTCATTTATAACCCTACTTATAAACCCTTGGAGCATTCGCGTTAGTCTTCATAAAATTTTCTATCTATTTTAGCCAAGAATCTATTTCTTTCTATTTTACATAATCACTTCTCAAAAACACTTACGTAGATTATCTATTATACACTATATCTTATTTAAATAATCAATTATTATTACTATTTTCATTTAGTCTCTCTCTCTCCTCTCACCTTTCTCTCAGTTGCTACCGTTGCTCTTCTTCTTACCAACATCTCAAACTCAACCCAACCTCACCATAACCAACAACCCAAGCAAGCCCCAGTTGTAGCAACCCACCACCACCACCTTCAATCTTGATGCCACGCCGCCATGGTCCTTGCTTAATTTCATCTGAGATTTGGTTTATTTTAGGTTTTGATTTCGTCTAGGTTCTTGTTAGTTCTATGATGGGTTATTGCTAATTTTAGTTTTGAGATTTTTGTATTTGGGGTGGTACTGCCTTGACCGGTGGTTAAGGTTGTGTTAGGGGTGGTTTTGTTTTCGGAAGAAGACAAAGGGGAAGAGGAATAAAAGAGGTCCGTTAGGAAGAGAAAAAATAAAAATAAAAAATCATTTACACGTGAATAGTGATAGTTGATATATACACAGCTACTATAGCAAGATTGTATATTTGCACATTTATACACCCACTAATGTGGGCAATATTTTTGAACCAAAATATGTATATTTTACCACCTTTTCTATTCTAGACTCACTAATGTGAGTCCTCTTAGTAGCCACCTAACAAATGGAAGGATTGAAACTTTATCCCAACTTACTCAGATCAATCCCTTAGCGACTTGGTTGTGCAACTATAAATGAACCAAGTTTTTTATGAACAACTCAGGCTCAGCTTGATAAAAAAATCGTTTATGAACATTTGTTTATAAATAAGCCAAACTTGAGCCTTAATTTTAGGATTGTTTGCTAAACAAGTTGAGCCCAAGCAAAAGAAATTGTTCATGAACAATAGGACTCAATACAAAATAGGTTGAGCTTAGGCTCATTTATAGCTTGATAAAAGGCTTGATGTTTACTAAATAAACCATTAACACTCCCTCTAAACTGACGAGGGAACACTTTTAGACTTAATTACATATTTCTTTTTTAATCCAAGTTACCTCACGTATGGCTTTTTCCCTACCCATAATCTATGTAAATTTATGAAATATGTTAAATGCAAGTTTTTCCCATTCAGTTACAAATATAAGTCTTTCTAGGCTTCTAGCACTTCATAAATCATAATAGTTACAAATTTAAGTATTTTTCTAGACTTCGAGTACTTCATAGTCTTCACCATCTTACATGTCCTTTTGTAGTCATTTTCCATCCCTTTTCATGTGTGTTAGTCCTTTCTTAAGTTTCCTTTCCCATTGAATTATCTGAATAGACGAGAACTTCACATCCCTTTTTGTAGTCCTTTTTAGCCTCCTCTTAGTCTCAGTCTTTGTCTAACTTCACAATTCAATTCTATCAAAACTAAGATTCTTACCTATCACCCTTAATGTCTCTGTCCAATGTCTATCTTCTGTAGCCTAAACCCTTGAGAAGACCAAAACTTCTTCGAGAAGCCCAACCTCTCTACCTACCTCTCTCTCTCTCTCTCTCCATTAATTTCTTTCCCTAATTTTTCACAAAGAAGTCAGAACCCAGCTCTCTCTCTCATGAAGTCAAGAAATTCCACCAAATCTACCCTAGATCTCTTTGCAACCTCATCTATTGGTGAACCAGTCTTAGATCACTGAATCACTATGTAGTCTTAAGGGTTCTAGTGGGTGTGCAAAAAGCATAAGCAATGGCCTTGTATTTGGCGTCACTACCATCTTTGCTATCTAACTCCAAGATGTTCACAGTTTTCACTCACCATAAGAAAATTTCCATGTTTGGAAAATTTTCTATATATTTTTATAGTTGTTTGGCACTGTAGTTTGTTTGATATAGCAAAATCATCTTGATTTCTAGTTTGGTAGATCCCAAGCTAAAAAGATTGACTTGATCTCAAGCTCGAGCTTGATATTAAGCTCGAGCTTGGCTTGATTAATTTCAGACTAAGCCAAAACAAGCTCATGCTATTTGGCTTTCTCAAGAAGTTGAGTTCAAACATTGTTTTCATGCTTGTCTTGAGCTTGAGCCCAGTTTGAGCATTTGATTATTACTAATGAGCCAAGCTTGAGCATGTGATTAGTACTGATGAGCCAAGCTCAAACATGCACTACTCGGCTAGCTGAGTAGTGCATGTTTGAGCTTGGCTCGTTTACAACCTATGCTCAGCTAAACTGTAACTTAGTGTGATTTTTATAAAATTGTTTCTCGTTTTTTGAAGCCCAAAAGATCGCAAGCAGGGCCCTGAATTGATTTAGTCCACGGCCACGAACAAGCTTTTGGGTTGGATCTGAACTCGCTTCACTCGGTGCCCAAGAATTAGTCATTATAATATGGAGGCGTGTTCATGCTTTAATAGAGTCAACTGAGTGAGTCAATCAGCAGCCTTATGGGTTAGTTCAGTTGCTCCAAATCAATGCGCCAAAGGAATGTTAGGATTTCCTTTCGAGGTTGTCCATCCAAAAACACCCCTACAGCTTAAAGAATCACAGTTTTTGCTAATTCAAAACGAGGTCACTACTTACCCTCCAATTTCTAGGTTTTGCTAACAAGTACAACATATCAAAATCCATGTATCACCTGAAAAATTATACAACACGGTAACACAAGCAATTTTTGAAATATTATAACATTAACACAGCTTTTTGCTAGTTCAACACCCCAAATGAGGTGTTCATAGTTCCTAGCCTAAAATTTCATCTCAATCCTTTCACATCAAATTTTTTAATTTTTTTTACAGCAGGAAATTATACATTATAAGAAAGAAAACGAAAGAAGTGTGAGATACTTATGATTTAAAGAGAGTGAGAGATAAAAAGCATATCCTAAAACTCTAAAATCTATTGATTTGAGAAGGGGAAAAAATAAGAAGAAACTCTACAATCTACGTTATATAGATTGTATAACAATGCCGACTAAATTCCATAATGTAGCATTTGATTTTTTGGATGTCATGACACACGGGATAAAAGCAAAGCATGGGAATTAACTTCAACGCCTGCCTATGATGAGATTCCCAGTTTGTATTTGAAGAAGAATGAAGGAATTAAATGACCATGTGGTCTCATGTGAATTACATTGCACTCCCTAGTTCCCTGATAATGCTTAGGAAAGGCATATAAAAATAAGTTGCCAGGCCAAAAGAACTCTACCTTAGGGAGAGAGAGAGAGAGAGAGGACTTAATCTCCTCTGTGTCAAAGTAGAAGGCTTTCCCACCTAAAGCACAGCAATTATCCACTTGGGGAAACTGAAATACTTAAGAAGAAGGTTTCTGTTAGTAAACCAAAAAACAGGAGAGAGAGAGAGAGAGAGAGAGAGAGAGAGAGAGAAAGTTTTTGACTACTAAACGAAATGTGTGAAAGGACTGGAATGAATCATTAGGGATGCTTTTATGTACGAAGATTTAGGACACAAAAATTGTCACCACACAAGAGATCCTTTGGTTGATCAGTTCTGCATAAAGAATATCTCTAATCAAATTCAATAAGTAACCGATCAACTACTTAGTTTTCTCAGAAACATATATAAGAATCATGGAATATAAGGTAAAGCACTTTTTAAAGTGAGCAGTATCCTGAACCGATATCACAGATGCAAAAACCAAGCAAAAAGAATTTAAACATTTTCCATGAAACCACCACTTCTACTATATTGACCAGACAGGATCTAATAAATTAAATACCAACCAGTGATAAACACAAGAAGTTGATGCACAATGTTTTTTTTTTGGGGGGGGGGGGGGGGCCGGCCGAGAATTGATTGTTGAGGCAGGGTAAAGGAGGTTAAGCAATTGCACATATGTGACGAACTCTAAAATTCAAGCCTAAAACATCTGCTAAGCATGAATTTCACTTCTGATAGCTGTGCAGGGTCAGAATTTTGTAAGCAAGCAAAGCTCAACAGCAATGACCTCCTATTAGTTTCCATGTAAATAAAGTCAAGAGTTTTGTCACTAAATCTAATGCTGCACCAACTAGAAGAGATATAGAACTAGAACTAGTCAAGTAGTCACACAAAGAAGTGGGCGGCAAGAATTTTCCTCCAAACTAGTTGGGAGGTAAGCTTTATCTACAAAGAATTATACCAGAGTATGAGTACAATTTTTTTTTTTTTTTTGCTAGGGTGAGTGTGATTACAACATTTACTCCTCTCAAGTTACTCAACTATGCATCTCAAGTTTCTCAAACTAATACAGATTTTGAAAAATTAAAAGATAAAATAGAATAAACAGCAGAAAATTTTAAAAACTGTCACAAGTAGCTGAGCTTGCAATACAAAATTGATGCTTTATCAAGATAAAATTGGATTGATTGACATCACTGCAGCTGAATGAGGGGTGCTAAGAAAATCAAACTCATAAAACAAAGAAAAAAAATCCCTCTTTTATCTAGTAACATCCTTCCATCCACCAATGTTTCCTTTACACAAGATTATTATTCTGACTTATGTAGAAAGAAAAACGAATCATAATTATTAAAAAAAAAAAAAAAAAAAGCAACTGGACATGCATTACATTTGCACCACAAGTTACTGGGAATTCAACACTTTTTGTTGTGGATGTTACCAATGTTCCCAATTCACAAAGATAGTGTGGTATACCACTAGTCAGGGTCACAAAGTAACCAGTAGTCAGCAAACAGAAGAAGCCTTGAAAAGTTTGAAACTTGGCACTCCCATTACTATCTCTGCATTTAAAAACAAACCCAACAATCAGAATCCAGGAAAAAACAAAAACTTTTGACTTGCGAAAAATTTCCCACATTTTTTTTTCTCAGCAACCAAACAAAGACCTTACCTTGCCATTGTCAGCAGACTCAGGAACCTTGTAGGAATCAACTGTAATGTCCATCAACCACATCCCCGGAAATAGCGTCTGCCACACAGAAAAATAAAACCCAAATGAAATTGAATTCCAATTCCTACAAAAACAACAGAGTAGAACAAAAAATTGGTATTGGTAATGGCAAATACTTACATCGATTTGCTTCTGAACAATTCTGGGCCGTTTCTTGGGCCTTCTTGCTGGCCTTTGGCCAATCATCTCCATGAAATCTTCCTCAACCTCTTTCTTCCCCAACGGCACAATCAACTTTGTCCTCTGCTTTTCTTTCTCTTTTTTTAGCCTCGGCGACTTTACACTAACGCCGCCATTATTGTTATTCTCACTCCTCAACGGCGAGCAATTCACCTTCCTCTCGTCGATTCTCAATCCCTTCGGTCCAATCGGAGCCTTACACGCCGCTCTCCTCGTTCTCAAATTCCACGGCCTCGCTTCCACCGCCGACGACGGCGGAGCCAATTTCTCACCAATTTCCGCTTCGTCATCTTCCTCTTCGATTTCCTCCTCTTGCTCTTCTTCTTCTTCTTCTTCTTCTTCTTCTTCTTTCCTAAAAATCGCGTCTTTCATCTTATCCGTCGCGGTTTTCAGATCAAACAACAGCTTCTCTCTCACCGCATCGATCCCTTCGTTTTCGATTCCCGATTTCCAATCCTTCTTCCTTCTCCTCTCCGATTCCTTTCGCCGAGTCCCCGTTGAAGAGCTCTCCGCTATCGTGGCCGGAGATCGCCGATCCACCATCGCCTCCGTCGGAACTTCACCGCCGCCATCCGGACCTGGCTTCATGCACCTCAAATACCTCTGGTTCCCCCACTTCAAACACGGCAGAGTGAAATTGTGCAAAGCCTTCGATCTCTCCGGTCCCATCGCCATGCTCGTAACCTTGTTCTCTTCCACTACAACCATCTATCGAAGAAAGACCACTCAAACTTCAAAACCAGCTCGCTTTTTTCAAATCCTTTCTCTCCAGCGTGAAAACTTTTGAAAATTTTCTCGGGAAAGTTTGATCTTCTTTGTTTAACATATATATATATTTTATCGCCGGTGAAGTGGAACGCAAAGTTTATATAGAATTGGAATACAAGTGTGCCTGTGCGAGGAGAGAGAGAGAAAGAGAAAGAGAGAGATAGGCAGAGGCGGTTTTAACGTTCGGGTTATATAAGAGGGGCACTTTCGTCTTTTTCAAGTAAAACAACAACGGGTTCGTTCTAAAATGCGCCATGTGTTGTGTTTTTACTTTTTTCGTGCGCGGGGAGGGGACTGGGGCTGATGTTTAGTTTCGGGGTTTCCCGGGTGATATGTTATTATGGTGAATCGGTGTTACGTAGTTTTTTTATTTGAGAGTGACAGCCGTTTGATCTCTTCTTCTGGCCGTTGATTTTAAATGGCATCATTTTTTATTTTTTAAATTTAATAATAATAATAAATAAAAAATCACCTGAAAACTAAACGTGAGACAGTATCAAGGAAATCATGGCAATTGATGCAAATGAATTTGAATGAAGCGGCGTGGGCAACTTTTTTAGTTTTTAGTTTTTATTTTTCAAGGGGATCGATGTCATTTGGAGTAATCAATCTACTAATGATCAATATTCAATTTACCCCTTGACTTGAGAATCACATAAACCAAATTTCTCTAAATTTATATACTTTGGCCTGACCATTCACAATATTAATTTATTGAGACACTCTATAATTGCTCTAACCTCAATAGCACATCATCCAATAGTTTAGAAATTTCTGGTGCTGATTCTGATAACTCAAGTCCACTGCTGGAGCTAAGATTGTCTTCTCTGTTGTTCAGCCTAGACAAAATATAACTTCCAGTGATTAAGAGGTAGGGAGATATATGATCTACCTATCTTAAATCTCTGAACGAAATAAAGGTTGGACATTTTCCCCCATTCAGTAGAAGAGTGAACTTAGTCTCAAAATAGCTTCTCTCCCACCTCCGGTGGGTTTTTCCTCCACCTCCGTGTGGCCTTCTCCACCACCCAGTGTGGGTATTCTCCACCCCCGTGTGGCGCTTCTCCACCACCAGCGTGTGGGACTTCTCTACCCACTCTTATTGTGGGTCCTTTCCTAACTTTCTGCATTTCCCTAAATCTAAACCCAAATTTCAGTATTCACCAACCATCTACTTATCCCATAAACTACACAAATAGCTTTCTACCTTGGACTAGCTGGCTTCGGTGTGGGTATATGGTGAATAATTCTTCAGTCCTCGAAAATTTCACGGAAGTGGGTCACTTTCTGAATTAGACCAATTTCCTTTCTGTAACTGGTAAGTGCCTTGTTTCTCTAACTCTCAGTGTATTAATCTTTGAATATTTTGTGGCTGTTGGGGTTATTATTTCCTGCTCTTCACTGTTTGGCTTTAATTGTATCTGGGTCGTTATCATGAGAATCCTAGAATTGTCGAGGCATTTGCAATGCCTCAACAGTTCGAGCCCTAAAGGCTCGAATAAAAGGGTCCAAACTAGATATTGTGTTCCTTAGTAAGACAAAAGCTAATGAGACACGTATGGAAGAGGTTAAAAATTCTATCAGATTTTCTGGTAAACTAGTTGTTGATGCAAAAGGTAAAGCGGGTGGGCTTTGTTTGATGTGGAAGTGGGGTGTAAATGTGGAAGTTGAGGAATTCAATAAAAATCTTTTGGCTGTTAAAATAAAAGAAGATTTGTGCGAATGGTGGTTGGTGGGTTTTCACGGACCGCCGTATCCCGCAAAGAAGAGGAAAGCTTGGGAAAATCTTTGTGCTATCCTTAAATCCTTCCAAGGCCCATGAGTTTGCTTGGGAGACTTTAATTACATAGTAAATGCTGAAGAGAAGTATGGGGGAGTTAAAGGTGGAACTTCAGCACCTAATTACTTAAAGGAGATGATGTTTGATCTTGGAGCAATCGATCTAGGGTACTCAAGAAATAAGTTTACGTGGGCTAAAGGAAGATGGGGAAGTGCTACAATTAAGGAAAGACTAGATAGGGGATTATCTAGCATATCTTGGATTAGTCTTCCCAAAAGCATCTGTTCAACACTTAGGGGCATTAAACTCAGATCATCTGCCTATCCTTTTAGACACAAACCCTAATGATTGCTTCCGCCCTCGTCCTTTTCACTTTGAAGCTGCTTGGATTCGGGATGAGAGGTGCCAAGAAGTGATTGAACAGGCTTGGAATATAGAAGTGTGGGGTTCTGAGCTCAGTAGACTTTGCAAGAAACAAGATGCTACCAGAGAAGCACTCTGTAAGTGGAACAAGGAAATTTTTGGCAACATACAAACTAGAATAAGCTCATTGATGCAAAAATTAAAGGAAATTCAAGGAAATCCAAGCTCTGAAGAGAATAATAGATTGGAGACAAGTTTGCAAAATGAGCTAAATGAATGGCTTTATAGAAGTGAGGTTCTATGGAAGCAAAAATCTAGAGAATTGTGGTTGAAAGAAGGGGATAAGAACTCCAGGTTCTTCCACTTATCAACAATTGTTCGTAGAAGAAGAAACACTATGCTAATTAAGAATAAGCTAGACTCATTAAGAATGTTGATCACTCTAGAAGCAATTTGGTTCATGAGGAATCAGTTATTGCACAATGCTGGCCACATTGACATTATGGAGGCCTCCCAACTTATAAAGAAGAGAACTTTGGAATATGCTAAGACCTTATCTAAGGAAGAGACCATATCCAAGGACAAGAGCACAAATGGTTGGGAAGCTCCAGAGGATGGATGGATTAAAATCAATGTGGATGCTGCTGTGACTAAAAATGCTACGGCTTTGGCGGTGGTGGCTAGAAATAAAAATGGAGAGGTGCTTAAAGTTTGGACTAGAAGGCATGAAGGGTGCTCACCAATGCAAGCTGAAGTTGCAGCTGTATATTGGGCAATCCAGCTAGTGCAAAAGGAAAATTGGTAACATATCATCATTGAAGGAGATGCTAAGTCTTGTTTTGATCCCCTAACCATACCTGATCTGCAACCTCATTGGTCCATTGCTACTACTATTAGTAATATTCTTGATCTTAGTAACTTCTTTTTGAACTGTAAATTTAGTTGGGTTAGAAGATATTGCAATACTGCTGCCCATGTGGCTACAAAGTATGCAACATCCTGTAGTAATTGCAAATGCTTGTAAGGCTGACAGCCATTGTTTTGCTTGTTGAATGATAATGTTGTTGTTTGGCAAAAAAAAAAAAAAAAAAAAAAAAAAAAAGTAGAAAAGTGAACTTGCCGGTAGATACACGATGATAAACTAGCTTAGTGATGAAACTTACATGCTCCTTATGTCTTTGGAATTAAAGTAATAAAAGTTTGATTGAGTTCTCTAAGCAACCACCCATCTCTGAAGAAGCTTCTAACTGCCTCTATCACATGTGATCCCACGATCTATCAATATTAATTTCTTGAAGAAGATCCTTGTCATTCCATCAGGGCTCAGGGCTTTTGATGGATTTATTTCAATAACTACATTCTTAATCTCTTCTCCTGAAGGAATTCAAACAACTCTTCATTCTCTTCTTGCAAGATACATGGTGAAATGAGATTCTCCAAATTAATTGGAAAGCATTAATTAAGAGGACTTAAAAAGCTCCTGGAACTGGCTTTCAACATATTTCTCGATATTTTTTCTTTCACTTGAGCTCTTCTCTAGCTTGCCACTCTTCCACTTCCTAGATGAGGCTTGCTCCTTTCTCCAAAATTTTCTAACTTGGAATGCCATTTTGAAGTTCCTCAATTCTACTTTCAAGCTCTTTGATCCTTTATTTTGCCTAGCCAAAGTTGGATCTATTCCAACGTTTTAGTTCAATCACAGTGTAGTGGATTTTCCTAGCCAATGAGAAACTGTGGGACCCTTTCGAACAGTTTTTGCTAAGCCTTATCAACTCCCTTTGCACAAGACGGTTCTCTAGCCCACATAGCCATAGCCTAGAACCGGACTGGCATACCCAAATTGCTACACTCTAAGTGAGTATCAAGAAGGATTGGATTGTGATCTGTGAAGATGGAGCTATCAAGTGCCTGATTCCAGTTTTAGGAAGATTTCCTGCCAATCTTGATTACAACACCCTTGGTCTCTAACCTCTCGTTGATGTTGGCCACTCCACTTCTTCAATTGGACCATGTGAACTTAGGAAGTTTGACTCCTAGGTCAATGGAAACGGAATTAGAAGTGAAGTTTTGAAATGCTCTTAAAGAGCTGGCCTTCGTTTATCTTCACTAAAGCTTATGATGTTAAGATCACGCCATACACTATGGCCTAGAAAAGGAGGTAATAATCTCATAAATTAGTTCCCAAAAGCCCTCCTTGTTGGCAATCTATGAAGGGACATACACATGTAGTAGCATCCACACCTTTGAAGCTGGCTCAGAATACACAAGGCAAACTATTAACATTTGTATTAAAAATAAATAACACACACTTCCAAATCTGTTCCCTTCTCCCAAAACAGAGATAAACCACCAACATTCCCAATCACTATAGAGTTTTTTGAACTATTTGTATATAGATGAGATATGTTTTGTTTCTTCCATCGTTTTAAATTCCTCACGTGTGGTATGTAATTTAGAAGCATATCAGGCTATTGACACACCCAAAGTAAAATGTACCAGAAATATTCTTCAAATAGTGCTCACAAGGCTTAATAGGAAAGGCATTCTCAAGTATTTAACTTAGGGTCAAGCAATGAGTGTCCTTAGGGCACTAGTTAACAATCCATTTTAGAATATGGGGTAGGTGTAACATCTACGCCAATATCGTTGCTCGTTGCTAGTAGAGTTTTCTCCCTAGAAAACTTTCACTAGGCTGTGGCATTGTCGTCCCTTCCCTGGAAGGAGAGTGTGTCCCTTGTAATAGCACTGTTATTGTAAGGCTAGGGATTCTTTTTTTAAGGGGCTTGGGAAACACTACGTGAGTATTCAGGTTTTTTTCGACATGGAAGACTTAACAAAACACTAGAGCTCCCTTTTTCTTTCGGAAAAAGAGGGCTCTAGGCTTCGTTTAAGGAGCGAGCAAGCCATTACTGAACATGGTATCGGTGCAAGATTCCTAACCAAACGTCCTTAAAATATTGATTCCATTGCCACCACCTTCACCCCTCTCTGGAGATCCAAGTCGGGTTTCAAGGTCAAGAACATTGGCAATCATGTTATTCTCTTTTTGTTTGATAACAAGACAAATGTGGAACGTATTCTCTCCTCGGAGCCATGGAGCTTCAACAAACACATTATGGTTCTCTCTTGCTACGATAAGGATGCCACAATCAAAGCCTCAAAACTAACAAAGGCTGCCTTTTGGGTCCAAGTCTACGACATCCCACTACGCTTCAGACACAGAGAGACTACGGAACAAATATGTGAGCCAATAGGAACCATATCACACCCTAACGAAGCTACGGACTGTGATAGAGGCAGCTTCATAAGAATCTAAGTTTTGATGGATATCTCTTAGCCTCTATGCAGAGGTAGACTTATAACCCTGGAAGATGGCAAGGTTCATTGGGTTTCCTTCAAATATGAAAGGCTCCCCAATCTCTGCTATTGGTATGGTTGCCTCACGCACGATGACAGAGACTACGAGACTTGGATCGAGAGCGAAGGCAGCCTTAACTCCGAAGACCAGCAATTCGGGTCTTGGCTCCGAGCTCCCCCTTTTAATGCCTCAAGGAAGAAAGTAGTCACGGTCCCAGGCTTTTTTGCGAAGAAAAAGTTGGGCACCGCCAACTTGTCTACTGTGGCCTCATCTCCCATTCCACCGACAATGGAGCATTAGGGCACCACTTAATCAACTCCTCCCCCCTCCCCCCAAGGGCATTAAATGTGAGCCTCGAGAATCAGGGGAGCAAATCTGTCAGCGAAGCCGATTTCGCTCACCTAGGAATATTGGAAAGACCCAAGGAGGACTCAGCACCGAATTTCTCGAAGCTCGATGATTTTGAGAAGACAATACAAGATAGAGACAGCGAAATCCACTGCTATGACAAGGTGGTGGCAGTCTCTTTGGATTCATATGATTCCTTACCCACTACAGACCAGGCCTACTCGGCCCATGCAGCCCTCCCCACAAGCCTAACCATTAAGGTTTCCCACTCGCAGCCCACGAAGCCCACTCCACTTAGTGACCTGTCAAACATGGACTTGGACCATATTCACCTCAAAGCTCGGTCAGAAGATAAGTGGGTGAGATTCCAAAGGCCCGCCCACACCAAAGGTAGCCATAACTCAGAAGTCATCTTACGTAAATGCACTCCCCTCAATCCTTTAGAATCATCCATCCCAACAAAACGCAGAGCCCGTGCCAACGCTGCCCAAAATGAAAATTGTCCACCAGCAGCGGAGGCTGATCTTCAACCCCGCCGAGGAAGATGAATTGGCTCTACTGGAACGTGTGTGGGCTTGGGAACTTGTGCACAGTCCAAGAGCTCGAGGTAGTCACTCAGGCACATAATCCCGCTGCCCTGTTCTTGGCCGAGACATAGGCAGAAGAAGCTAGGCTACGTCGATTGAGTGCTGAATTAAAGTTTGACCATTGTTGGGTTGACCCAAGTGCTGGGAAGACAAGATGTTTAGTCTTGCTGTGGAAGAAGTCAGTTCATGTAGAAGTGATTTCATCTCCAAACCACATCGATGCCTTAGTTGGTGAAGCTCCAGATGACCAGTGGAGATTCATGGGGGTTTACGGGTTTGCAAACTCGACCAGGAAGCTCGAAACTTGGTCTCTTCTCCGTAGCCTTCACCGTCGGTTCTCTCTCCCATGGTTGTGCAACGGGGACTTCAACAAGATTCTTTGGTCTCATGAAAAGCTTGGCCTTGGACTCAAAGAAGAGTGCATGATGAAGGAGTTCCGTGATGCCTTAGATAAGTGCAGCTTCATGGACCTCAGTTATGTTGGGGAAAAATTCACCTAGAGGGGCAAACGCACCGGTGGAATGGTTCTAGAAAGACTTGACAAGGTGGTGGCTAACAATGGGTGGTTCTCTCTCTACCCGAGCTCTAAGGTTCAACACCTCCACACCCACTCCTTTGATCACAAAGCAATTCTAATCAAACCGGAAAGTATAATTCCTCGCCCTAATCGCCTCTTTAAATTTGAGCAAATATGGCTTCGGGAGGGAGGCTGTAGTGCTATAGTGAATAATGCTTGGGGGTCAACATCTTGAAATGCTACTATGTTACAGATTGCTAGGAAAATCCAAGCTTGTGGAGAGAAGCTCACGGTTTGGAGCCAACAGTCTTTTGGTAGCATCAAAAAACAAATTGAAATTAAAGGGAAACTCTTTTCCAAAGCCAAAATTGATGCTGCCAAAGGGAAACTAGATTATGAGGTGGTCAAAGTTTTAAGAGCAGAAATTAACGATCTTCTTGATAAGGAAAACCAAATGTGGCAACAACGGTCGAGAGCCCTTTTTCTCAAATGTGGTGATCGCAACACTAGCAATTTCCACAACAAGGCTTCCTACCGATTTTGAAGAAACAGAATCGCAGCTTTGAGAAACTCTTCTGACTTGTGGTGTACGGAGCACAACCTGATTAGAGATATTGCCTGTGAGGACTACCACTCCCTGTTCACCTCATCCCAGCCAACGGAATTTTCTACGATTTTGGAGGTAGTCAAACCTATTGTCACTGAGGACATGAATGCTCAACTTCACAAACCTTTTCTTAGCGAAGAAGTGGAAGAGGCTATCAAATAGATGGAACCTATTACTGCCCCGGGCCCTGATGGTATGCCACCCTTGTTCTATCAGTCCTTTTGGTCTTTAATTGGTGAGGATATTTGCTCTGCTGTGCTTGATTGTTTGAATAATTGTAAAATTCCTCGAGAAATATACAGTACCAATATCACCCTAATCCCAAAGGTCAAATCCCCTGAGTTTATCCCTGATTATAAACCGATCAGCCTATGTAATGTCATGTATAAAGTAGGCTCTAAAGTCTTAGTAAATAGACTTAGAGTTGTTCTACCATCGGTAATATCAGAGAACCAGAGTGCCTTTCAGGCAGGAAGGGTCATCACAAACAATATCCTGATGGCCTTTGAAACGCTCCATTACATGAAGCACCATCAAAAGGGTAAATCAAGCTTCATGGCTCTGAAGTTAGACATGAGCAAGGCCTATGACTGGGTCGAATGGGCTTATTTAGAGGCTCTTATGAAGAAAATGGGATTTCATGTGAGATGGACTGATCTTATCATGGAGTGCATTACAACTGTCAGCTATTCTATCCTTATTAATGACAAACCCTCTCCAGTAATCCAACCCTCAAAAGGTCTACGACAGGGTTACCCACTATCACCATATTTATTCCTTTTATGCTATGAGGGCCTTCACAGTCTATTACATCAGGCAAGGGAATCAAAACAAATCCGGGGTGTGTCCATATGCAAAAGGGTTCCTCGCTTGACCCACCTATTTTTCGCCGCCGATAGTTTGGTCTTCTGTAGAGCCTCCCTTGATAAATGCCGTAGAATTCAAGATTTGTTGGATTGTTATGAGAGGGCCTCTGGCCAGCAGCTGAATCGCAACAAAACCGGCTTATTTTTTAGCAAATCCATACCTCCACTCATGTTAGATCAGATCAAAGATGCTCTAGGTGTTCAAGAGATCAAACAGTACAAAAAATACATTGGCCTTCCCTCTCTAGTGGGAAGAAAAAAGAAGGCAAGCTTGCTTTACATTAAGGAAAGGGTCGAGGCTAAGCTCCAAGGGTGGAAAGAACAGCTACTCTCCCAAGCTGGTCGTGAAATTCTCCTCAAAGTTGTCATACAGGCAATTCCCACCTATGCCATGAGCTATTTCAAGCTCCTGGTCAGCCTTTGTAATGACATTGAGGTCTTGATTAGGTAATTCTGGTCGGGTCAGAGAGGAAATTAGAGGAAGATCCACTGGACCAAGTGGAGCTCACTATGTCAACCAAAAAGCTTGGGAGGTATGAGTTTTAAAGAACTTCAGAAATTTATTGATGCCATGATAGCCAAACAGGTCTGGTGGCAGCTGGACAACAAGACCACTCTGTTTTACAATTTTTTTTAAAGCAAAATTCTTCCCAAATGGCTCTATTTTTTATGCTAAAGAAGGCAACAATTCATTTGCCTGGAAGAGCATATTAAAGGGTAGAGAGGTGATCAAAAAAGGTGTGCAATGGAAGGTGGGAGATGGGTCCTTGATTCGGATCTACCATGAAAATTGGCTCCCTGATCCTTATAATAAAAGAGTGGTGTCTTCGAGGGACTTCCTTGGCAATGATGCCCATGTCTTAGTCCTAATTGATAGGGACCAACGCTGCTAGATGACAGAAGCAATCGACAACATTTTCTTGCCCCACAAAGCTGCTCTGATCCAACCAATTCCACTCAACCTTAGGGATTGTGAGGATAAGATTTTTTGGCCTCATAATCCTAATGGCACATACTCAGTTAGATCGAGGTACAGAGTGCTCATGGAGGAAGTGCTGAAAGGTGAACCATCAGTCTCAGATTTGACGCCTGCCATAAGTCTATGGAAGGGAGTTTGGAGCTTATGTGTCCCCAACAGGGTCAAAACTGTATTATGGAGAGCAAGGTCAGATTCACTACCCTCAAGAGCTAATCTGAAGAAAAGGAAAGTTGTTAATGATGACCTCTGCCTAGGGTGTAAGCTCAAGAGTGAGACCACGCATCATGCTCTTTGGTCTTGCACCGCGCTATCTCCAATTTGGGAGGTCAAGTTTGCTTGGCTAATGAAGATCACCAGAAATTGCAATTCGCAGTTGGAAGTCATTCAACTTTGCTAGAAGCACAATGACCTTTTGGAATTTTTTGCCATGATTGTGTCTTTGATTTGGGCTAGAAAAAATAAGCTCTGTATTGGTGAAAGCGTAGCCCCGTTGGTGAAAATTAATGCCTTGGCTGTGGACAATCTGCAAGAGTACCAGAGAGAAATTTCATAACCCCAATCGACCCCAAAGGCATCGATAACCTCCAAGTGGACTCCTCCTCCAGTGGGTTGGGTGAAAGTCAATTTCGACGGGGCAACTTTTAAAGAAAAGAATTTAGCAGGTCTGGGAGGTGTTATTCGAAACGACAGAGGTCTTGTCATGGCTACCTTTACACAAACTATTCCACTGCCTACATCAGTAGAGATGTGGAAGTGTTGGCAGGGCGCAGTGCCATAGGTTTTGCACAAGAGCTAAGTCTAAATCAGGTGCTAATTGAAGAAGATTTGGAAGTAATCATCAAAGCTCTTTCCAAAGGTGGGATGGACTCTTCAAGCTTTGGGCACATCATCAAGGACATCAGCTTACTATCCACTGCCTTCAAATGTTTATCCTTTTGTCATACTCGTAGGCAAGGAAACAGAGTTGCGCATAGTTAAGCAAGATCAACTTGTATGTTTTCCCCATTTCAAGTCTAGATGGAGGAAATACCTCTTGATATTGAATCTGAGTACCTTTATGAAATTCCTTAATTAAAAGTTTCCTCCCCCCTCTTTTTGGGATAGCTTCTCAAAAAAAAAAAAAAAAATTCCATTTTAGAAAAGTTTTGACACTACTTTTATGGAGAATGGAAAAAGTTGTCAAAATATTAATTACTTTTTTCTTTTCTTTTCCTATAAAAACATTCTTTAAATGGATTATTAATCATTGTCCTAAGGGCATACTAGCATTTTCCTTTAACTTAGGGTAATTCTATTATACCCCTTCCCCCCCCCCCCAGCCAAAAAAATGGGGTACGGTACCCACTAGTAGATAACTTACTATACCAAATTACTTTTTTCTCACATTTGACGGTTTCATCCTCACATTATGCAGTTTTAACATCAAATGTGATAGTTCTTTTTTCATATTTGATGGTTCCCTTACTTTTTTCTCACATTTGACGATTCCATCCTCACATTGTGCTATTCCAACATCACATGTGACAGTTTTTTCTCACATTTGACGATTATCTTACTTTTTTCTCACATTTGACGGTTTCATCCTCACATTATGCAGTTCCAACATCACATGTGACAGTTCTTTTCTCACATTTGGCGGTTCTCTTAATTTTTTTCTTACATTTGACGATTCCATCCTCACATTGTGCGTTTCCAGCATCACATGTGACAGTTCTTTTCTCACATTTTGTGATTTCTTTACTTTTTCTCTCACATTTGACTGATCCATCCTCACATTGTGCAGTTCCAACATCACATGTGACAGTTCTTTTCTCACATTTGGTGGTTCCTTTACTTTTTCTCACATTTGACAATTTCATCATCATATTGTATAGTTCCAACATCACATGTGACAGTTCTTTTTTCACATTGGGTGTTTCTCTTACTTTTTTCTCACATTTGATGGTTCTATCATCATATTGTGCAATTCCAACATCACATGTGGCAGTTCTTTTCTCACATTTGGTGATTCCTTTACTTTTTTATCATATTTGACGGTTCTATTCTCACATAGTTCAATTCCAATATCACACGTGACTGTTCTTTTCTCATATTTGGTGGTTCCCTTACTTTTTTTTTCTCACATTTGACGGTTCCATTCTCACATTATGCAGTTTCAACATCACATTTGACAATTCTTTTCTCACATTTGGTGGTTCTCTTATTTTTTGTCTCACATTTGATGGTTTCATTATTACATTGTGCAGTTCCAATATCACATTTGACATTTTTTTTTGTCACATATAGTGGCTCTTTTTTTTTTTTTTTCCCCTCAAATTTGATGGTTACATTGTCAAATTAAGTAGTACCAACATTACATCTGCTCTATTTTTGTCACATGTGACAATTCTTTTGTCACATTGGGTAACCTTACTTTTTTCTCACATTTAATGGTTTTATCCTCACATTATGCAATTCCAACATTACATGTGACTGTACTTTTGTCACATTTGATAGTTCATTTATTTTTTTTCTCACATTTGATGGTTTCATTATCACATTAAGTAGTACCAACATCACATATGATAGTACTTTTGCCACATTCGGTTGTACTTGTATTTTTTTCTGACATCTGATGGTATCATCTTCAAATTGTGCAGTACCAAAAGCACATGTGACTATACTTTTGTTATGTTTGGTGGTTCAACTTTTCTTTTCTTGCAAATGATGGTTCTATTGTCACATTAGGCAATACCAACATCACATTTGACCGTACTTTTCTCACATTTGGTTGTACTTTAATTTTTTTTTTCTCACATTGATCGATGTCATTCTCACATTGTACAATACCAACATCACATGTGGCTGTACTTTTGTCACATTTAGTGGTCCATTTATTTCTTTATCACATTTGATGGTTCTATTGTCACATTAGGCAATACCAACATCATTTTAGACCATACATTTCTCACATTCGGTGGTACTTTGTCACATTCGATGATTCACTTTTTTTCTCACCAATTACCATAATACCCTTGAAATCTAAAAAATGACCGAAATATCTTTAGAACTTAAAAAATGACAAAATAACCCCAAAACTTAAAAAATTATAAAAAAAAACCCAAAAAAAATTATTGAAATAACCACGAAACCCAAAAAATTACCAAAATACCCTTAAAACAAAAAAATTGACCAAATAACCCTGAAACTTAGAAAAAGACTAAAATTACCATAGAACCTAAAAAATGACCGAGATAACAATGATACTTGAAAATAACCAAAATACCCCTAGGACAAAAAAAAAATGATCACATGACCTTGAAACTCAAAAAATGACCAAAATTACCATAAGCCTAAAAAATGACTAAAATACCCACGAAACCTAAAAATATGACCAAAATACCCTCAAAAGAGAAAATGACTATAATGGCCTATATGTAGAGAATATCTAAAAATACCCCTAGAAATTTTAAAAAAAAATCCGAGATACCCTTAGTTAGTGGTGTGCATGAGTCAGGTTGAGAAATTTTTTCAACCCAACCCACTATGGTGGGTTAAAAAAAAAAAAAATACAACCCAACCCAACCCATCATAGGGATTCAACTCAACCCATGTGGATCGGGCTGGGTTGGTTGAATCCATAGGTTGGAAAATTTTCTTCATCATCATCATCATCATCATCTTCATCTTCATCATCTTCTTCTTCTTCTTCTTCTTCTTCTTATTAGTGCCACAAAAGTATTGCTCTCTCTCTCTCTCTCTCAAGGTTTCTTTTTAGTTTCTACAAACTCATTCCTTAATGTATTTGTTCTTATTATATATTGGAAAGCCTAAAATTTTCCTTAATGTATTTGTTCTTATTATATATTGGAAAGCCTAAAATTAAAAAAATTGACTGTTAAAAGGTCAATTTTCATCTCTCTACTTTGTTTATTCACATGGGCAGTTGATTGTAGCCCACACTAACTCCTTAGTGTAAGCAAGACCTATTTACAAGGATTTGAAACTAAGCCATATAATTTATGACCTTGTCTTCTTTTAGTTCCTTTGTTCTTTATCTCCTCCTATATATATATATAGACACACACACATATGAGCATAAGCTCTTATTAGAATGGACGAGAAATAGAAAAACATCAATAGTAAAGAGAAAGACATAGAACCCTAAAAATGACCAAAATGACCCTGAAACCCAAAAGGTAAATTAAGTATATTGGATAGGTGAAGAATGGTAAATTAAGAATTTAATTGAACATAACATTGTATTTGTCACGCCCCAAACCCAAAAGGGTTCAAAGCATGAGAAATACAACTCAAATGTACTTGTAGATTTTTCATTTTTTACAATTCAATCCAAATAATTCATACCAAGTACCAACATCAAGAATTTTCATAATAATTTCATTAAAAATATTCCCAAAATAAGTCAGAGCTCTATGTAATAATTACAAGGACCATTGGCCACAAATGAATGGAAGTCTAAATAAAAATAATTATATATCATCAACTTATCCCATTAGTGAGAATAAAAGTTATCATCACTATTAGATACAAAAGAATGAGTCAAGCCCAATCTAAGATGTATGTCATCTAAATATCACTATCACAGACGTCTAGCCTCCATTAATAATTAGTCTATACTTCAGAGCTTCACTTAGTTCTTGGCTTCTATCTGTCTTCACAACCTCACAATTTTATTTCTTGCTTGTGATCACATATTACAACAATTGCAACACATTTGAGAAGCAAATTGTTTTCTCTAAAAAAGAAAAAAGAAAAAAGAAAAAAGAAAAAAGAAAAAAGGAAAAGAAGCAATTCGAAACTCAATACTAGAAAAGCATGCTATGAATTACCAACCCACTAGCGTATCAAAAACTTGGTACGTAGTTCATGTAACACACTTTACAGATATTCTCATATTAATCAAATCAATTACTTATTACTTCACAACTCATAGACAATTCATAGTAGCATTTCATCAAACACCTAATTTGCAATACAAACCCACAAATGAAAACAAAAATAAAAAATAAAGACAAACCCAAAACAGACAACATGGTGCTAATCCAACTAGTAAACTGTTAAATATACCAAATAGCATCAGTAAAACCATAAAATGCACTAGGAAATGAATTTTATGGGAGATAAACGGGAAAAAAGTCTAAGCAATAACACCCTATGAATTTTAAAAATAGATTATATGTTAATCCCTCAGGCAAACTGGGAATGAAACATAATTCAAATTATAATTTTTTTTCACAAATCACTACTCAGCATCATGCATATTGTGTAGCTATTCTAACAATGCAGGATCGTGCATTTGTGCAAAGGTTGGTCACACAAGGTTTCAGCTAAACAACTCTTTCGTTACTTGTGTAAATGGCTTAGCTAGTCCCTTTCACATATCCATTGCATGAAATTTTTGATAAGTAATTACATGTTACATTTTATTCAAGTCTAAAAGTAGTTATAAAAAAAAAAGGGAACCATACTATATTTTCATGCTACTGAACATCTAATCATCATCATCATCAGGTCAATGCAAAGCCTGGCTCTTATTTACGAAATCAACCACAGGAAACACAACATGAGGCACACATTGCAAAGCCTGACTGTTGTTTGCAATGTATAAAGCTATGAAAAATTAGTTCCTAATCTCTCATGGACTTGGATTTTTTTCTTGTACTGTATGTACATCAATGACCTTGTAAAGTAGCTCAAAACCTCAGCCAAAAACTCTTGCATTAAAATAGATAGCTCATAGAGGCATTTCATCAAACAGTTAATTACATTTCAATTAGAGCCAACTTGAACTGTAAAAAACATAAAATCTCCAAAAATATCTTTACAAAACTAAATGTGAATGCCCCATCTCTTTGGGCATATCAAACCTCCCTCCCCATGTATTACTAGTGAAATTGTATATGTCAACATGAGAGTGCACCTACAAGACATAAACATAGGCATAAGCAAAGATCATCAATATCAATGATTTGAAATTGTCTAAAATACATTCCAATATCTGACTGAGTTACATTTTATATATTCAGGTGATGCCTCAATAAGGGTCAAAGAAGTACAGTCATAGTTTAAAAACAAAAGGGTTCAACCTGCCAATGATGTCCTATTGAAGCATAAACTAGCATTAAACTTGAATATTGAACAAACAAAATATTCAGATATTGTTAGATTCTCACATAGTCAATTGTGCGACATCCTGCAAACACATATTGAAGATATTTAATCTGTATGGATGCTCCATCAAGACGAGGTAGCAGTGCTGGTGGCATCTCCTCCCATTGTAATTCAGGTGCAGGTAAATCAGCAAAAGTTGCGGATAAAAATCTCTCAGGTGTGCGTTCTTTTCTACCTTTAACATCTTCTCTCTACAAAATACAAGAACATTCAGAATTCAATTGTACTAACCACAACGAGACCTCACTTCACTTGTAAAATGTGATTATAGAGAGGGACCAGCCCTGAAAATCCAGCCTAAACTAACAAATCTACTACTACACTAGACAATCAATAGACTAGAATGGAGCATCTCACAAAAACTTCAATAGAGAACTTAACACTACCAGCTTATTAAAAAACAGAAAATAAAGTTGGGTGGGCAACCATATTGGGAATCAGAGATATCCATTGCCAAGAACTAAAACCAAAATCAAAATCAAAATCTCTGTAAGTGTCACTTTATACATTTGCTAAAGGATATTTTAGGGGGCAAATTTCACATAGATTACAATTGGGGGAAATTGAAGAAAATGGTTTCGTTTTCAATTGAAATCTGCAGAATAGGAAATTTCAGTTCAAATTTCACAAATTTCCCAATGTTAGTGCTCCAAAATTCTTAGATGAAAGAAAATCCCTCAAATAGGCCCAACATAAATAATAGAGAAAAAAATGGTTAAAACCCTACAGGGTAAAATTCAGGAAGAAGGATGAAAAATGGTTGCCTGAGAGTTTGGGGCAAACGTGGTGAAGATTGGCGAAACAAGTTTAGGAAAAAAGATGAAAAATGGTTACCTGCGAGTTGGGGCAGACGTTGTGAAGAGCGGCAAAGAGGAGCAGAGTTGAGAGAGAGATTTTTTTTTTTACTTATACCCTAACCTATTCTACCTGTAAATGGTAACCCAGTTAAATGATTTAAATGGTCAAGACTAATGGCCTGTTTGGAAATTTAGAGAGGGAGGAGAGTAGAGGAGAGGAGAGTAGTGGGGAGGAGAGTAAAGTGAAATGATTACTCTCCACCTTATTTGGATATTTTTAAAATTAGTAAGGGGGAAGGGAGTAATTAGTCCTTCCCCTTATTTGGATGTTTTTAAAATTGGGATGGAGAGGAGAGGAAATGATTAGATAGACAAATTTACCCATATTTGAAAATAAATTGCAACATTGGTCTATGATTAATTGGTTTGTAATTTTGTTAATTTAAAAAGGGTAAATTGGAGAATTCATTTGGTCAATAATTTATTTACTCTACTCTCCCTCCAAATCTCTCCAATTTGGGGGAAGTAAAAATGAGGGGTTAGAGGTAGTTAAAATCCCCCCAAACCCCTCCAAATCTCTTCCCCTCCTTCCTTAAAAAACTTCCAAACAAAGGATTTAAATTACTCTCCCTCCCTCTACTCTACTCTCCCTCATTTTTTAAACATCCAAACAGGCCATAAAAGTGTTAGAATGTATGGTTCTGATTTAGGTGAGTACTGTGCCCTCAACAAAAATGGGTACAGTAAAAAAACTGCTGGGTATAAAAATACTTCCCCCAAACCCAATATGTTTGGGAGTGCCTCTTTTCCTTTCGGCTAGTAGATCTAGGGATTTAAACCCAATCAAAGAGAAGTTAAAAAATAAACTCGTTCGATGGAAGAGCAAAATCTTATCTTGGCAAGATAAAGCAACCCTCATCAAATCAGTAGCTCAGGCCATTCCTGCCTATTCAATGATAGCTATTCAATTTCCTAGAGAGCTGTGTAACCGATTGGATGCTGTTGTTAGACGGTTCTGGTGGAACCCAAAATCTAATTCAGGCTCGTTCCTGACACCCATAGCTTGGTCGTCTTTATGTTGGCCCCAAAAAGAAGGAGGTTTGGGATTTAGAAAATTCTGGGATTTCAATCAAGCTCTCCTCTCCGAGTTAGCATGGTGGATCCTTTCGGGGAAAGATTGTCTGTGTGCTAAAGTGCTCAGAACAAAATACAAAGTTAGGGGCAACTGGCTAAATCATAAGACTGTGGGGTCTCCCTCCAAGATTTGGAGAAGCTTAGAAGGCATGAAATCTCTGCTTGCTCGCAGTGCTTGCATGTTGGTAGGAGATGGTAATACAGTCAGGATATGGGAGGACCCTTGGATTCCAGATCTTCCTAATTTCATTCCGAGTCCAAGGGAGGGAACCAATCCAGAAATGACACTTATTGTCTCACAACTAGTCAACCAAGAAGGCTGGGACCTTACCAAAATTAGAAATACCTTTGATGAGGCTACAACCCAGCTCATCCAAAAAATTCCCCTATCTCGGCTTGCTCCAAAAGATTGTTGGATTTGGATCTCCAATAGTTCAGGGGAGTTCTCAGTCAAGTCTGCTTATTGGTTAAGTAGAAACATTAGCTCTCCCACAAATCAAGATGCAATTCGTGGTCTCATTTGGAAGTCAAAAATCCATGAAAGGCTCAAAATGCACCTGTGGCGTATAGCAGCAAACTGCCTACCTACTAAAGCTTGCTTAGCTAGATTTTGTGATTTAGATGATGTCATTTGCCCTCTTTGCAAGGATGATGAAGAATCAAGCCTCCATCTTTTTATCTCTTGCCCCTTTGCAATAGCTGTTTGGTTTAACTCCCAATGGGGATTGAGGTTAGAAAATTTGAATTTAAACTCTCCCTCTCATCTCATTGGTGTCTTCCTTAATCCTCCCGCTGAAGCTAATATTGAAGGAATTAAGAGGGGAGAATTCTTATTGTTTGGGGTTGTTATTTGTGAAGCCATTTGGAGAGCTAGAAACCAAGTTATTTTTTAAGGCAAAGAAACTAATCCAATTGAACTCTGCCAAAAAGTTGAAAAGACTATAGCTGAGCACAGAATGTCCATAGCAACCCATTTGGGCTTCCAATTGCCGAAACCAGTCCAAAGGTGGATGAAACCACCTAGAGATTCAATTAAGATAAATGTTGATGCTGCTTTCAAGGATGGTAACTCTTCCATTGCAGTTGTGGCTAGAGATTGGAGAGGGGAAGTGGTTTTTGCTTGTGCTAAGAGAGTTTATTCCAACCTCCCTATTCACGCAGAAGCAAAAGCCATTAAATGGGCCTTATGCTTAGCTAAAAATTTAGAAGCAGCTGCTATGATTGTGGAGAGTGTCTCCAAGGACTGTGTTGATGCCCTTGCACCTTCTGGCAAATTGGTTCCCTGGAGAATTAGAGGCATTTGTAGTGAAATTCTCAACTTGATTCTGCTTATTCCTGGCTGTCATGTTTCCTGGATCCCTAGGGTGGCAAATAAAGCAGCCCATTCTCTAGCTAAGTGGTCCTTTTTGAACAAAGTTTTTGGGTCTTTTGATGTTGGTTTCGGCCCTCCTTGTTTTGAGAGTATTATTATGGATGAGGCTCTTGTTTCGTCTTTGTAGTTCTTTTTTGTTTTGTGAATAAAATTTCTGTTTCATCCAAAAAAAAAAAAAATGGGTAGAGTAAAATGACCTATAATTTATACGGATAAAACTTAAGTACAGTACTTAGGTTCATCTTCTTTTAAGATTCTGTCATGTGGATTTTTTTTTATGAGATTGAAGTGTATTTTTTAGTTAAGTAGCCATATGACTCCATCTTCAGTTAGCTCAACTAGTAAAGTCTTTGATGGTTGTATAAGAGATCTGGGGTTCAATCCCCACCTACACAAAAAACTGATTGGTGTCTTGGTCTGATAATAAAGAGTTATAGCGGATGCCATAAGATTAGCATCTAAGGTATTGTATGCGCGCGCGTGTACTCTAAGTCCTACTACCTTAAAAAAAGATTAGAAACAGACCAATGGAAAGCAAAACGAATCTTCCATGTTTATTGGTATAAATATAATGACATACTTGTACACAACGGCTACCATGACTAGTTGATGCTGGCATGGTGCTCAATTCTTTCACTTAAAATATAATGGAACCTAATTTTTTGAATTGGTCAATGGAAAACAATTTCCTTATAAAGTAGGTCTTCAATGAAAATGAGCATAATTCCTTACAAGGCCTTTGCTTAGCCTCCTTCCTCTTTTAGCTCATGTGTGCACGCTAATTCTAATGAAAAACATTCCAAATTCTAGCCATACTCCGATAAGCTGAAGACCATCAAAAGTATGGTATTCCTAGAAGGAAATTGCCTCCAAGTATCAGATTTCAAAGAAGACTAGGCATAATAGCATGTTCGTAGGCCTCTTATTTACCCAAAAAAAACCAAGTCCAAATTTTTTTTTTTTTTTTGGAGAAGATGTCAAAAAAGTTTGTTACCAAGAAACACCAAGAAAAAATACCCATCATTAGTTAGTGTGTTAGGGAAAAGTTGGTTTTGTTTTTCACTTCTAGTTTTAGGAGAAATAAACTAATTTTTAGTTTTTTTGTCATGCATTTAACATAAAAGTTATCAAAAACTATATCTTTTAATAAACACTATATAAATAAGCTACTGAAAATAAGTTGTTCCTAAACTCGTGAATTTCATAATTACATTTTTTTAATAAGAAATTTCACAATTATAGTTGTGTGGTTCAAAAGCTTTGTTTTATTCTATTTTTTATTATGGTCAAATGTTACTTCTTGTCTCGTAGGAAAAAATTTTGGGATATATTAAGGTCTTTTTGTCTTTTTTTTTTTTTTTTTTTTTTTGTATTATGGTCAAAATATATTACAATCAGTGGTGCAGATTTTATGGTCTAAAAAATTCTTCTTTATATTGTCATTAAAAATTAAACAAATAAAAGAAGTAATCACTAATAAGGAATTTAGTCCATAGAAGAGTCCTATTAGAAGGCATCTGTGATCATTGTAAAGTTCAAAGGTAAAACATTTACAACGTAGTTTTTAAGGAAACTATGGAAGCAGCTCTGGGAGTAGTGATTCCAAATCATTAGGGACAGGTTCTTGCCTCTTTGTCATAAAAAGTTAAGCTCTCTCCTTTAATTAAATGATGTAGAAGCTATGGCAGCCCAGTGGGATACATCTGAGGTGTCAATGGGCCGAACTATTCACCAGGTCAAACCCAACCAGTCAAGATAGTCAAGTCAGGGAAACCGAGGACCACCTGTCAGAGGAATAGATACTTCTCGGGAGACTGGAGATCAACCACCAAGGCCATAAGCTAGGAGGCTGAGGAAGATTATAGTGACATGCAAGTAAGGGCAGGAGGAAGCTTTCGGATGAAGCATCCATCACCTCAATATTCAGTGCACTCTACCAGCTCAACCTGCCACATTAATGACAGAAAGACCCCTAAATAGTGCCCCACAGCCTGCAGCCTACTTTACTGCCACTAGCAAGATAGTGACGGGATAAGAATCTGAAGGAGGATCAACAGTCATCCAAGTGGAAGGTTAGCATTTAAGCTAAACAACTATATATAGGAAGGAAAGTCCTCCTTGAAGGGGGATCGGAGAAAGGAAAGAGAGAGAAATAGAGATATAGAGAGAGAAAGTCATTATTGTAAAACCGAGAAGTGTATTCCGAAAGAACTATGCTCCTCGGCTAGCCCAAGGCCAAGGAAGAACTTAAATAAGAACTTCCCTTTCCTTGCTATAATTCTTAACCAAAATTATCATCCATGTCATTTTTCTTTCTCTAATTACCAAATCGTGGTTACAAGAACTTAAAGGGTTGACCTTGACCATCCACCTCTACAAATTAGTTGTATTAGGCTTCCATCCTAGACTAGTATCATTCGAGATAGGCTGGGCCACTAGTTTTGCTCCATACTGTTAGAGACATATTTTAAGTAATTGGCAAATCCTTTGACAAAATGCACTTTACTTGCAATTGGGTAGATCTAGGATGAGTTTAGTACTTCTAGAAACAAGTGTTCAAGTCAAGTATTAAAGTCATGAAGATTGGACCAAGAAACAAGTAAAGAAAAGTTGTTCATTAATGCTCGACAGCAATCTTGACCAAAAAGAACATCTATTGAGATTTAAAGTCGAAACTCGACACAAGCTATTTCTGTCGAGACTTACGAAATCAAAATTTTCAAATCTGATTTTCAGGCCATGCTTATGTATTTGTATAAGGTTTCCTTTCTCATAACTCTAGACATATATAAGGATTATTTTAAAGGCCGTCGCGCATGAAGAAAGTGCCCTAGTTCATTATTCTCTTTGAAAAAACGAATGCGTCTTTACACCAAATGTTTTGTGACCAAGGAGCTTCCTGATCTTTAACGTTAATGAACTGAAGAACTTTGCAACCAACAATCTCTTCAAGTTGTTGGAGTTAGTCACGTATGGGATCTGTGCATCATTGGTTAGTCATGTACTAGGATTTGTGCATTGAACGGAAAGATTGCTGCTACAATACAAGTCCAATTAGGTATTGGGTAAGGGTTCAACTGTAGGTTGGTATTTCGGGATAGGCCAAAGAGTTTGGTAAGGTTCCTTAAACAGGTAAGTTGTAACCGCTTGTGATTGATAATAATGGATTCTTGGGAGTGGTGACCTTAAAATCACCCGGTGGGGTTTTGCCTCGGTGGTTTTCCCCATTCATAAACAAATCATCTGTGCCAAATTTATTTTCCGCTACATTTTGTATAATTGGTGATTTTTTTTGTGCTACCAAGCCATTGCATGTAATTGAACCTAATTAATTATTTTGCAAGGGTCAATTCATTTTAACCCAACACTTACAATTGACGCCGTTTGTGGGAAGGTCACCTTGAATTCTTGTTCACAGTTTCAAGTAATTAAGAATGTCAAATTTGAGAAGTAGAGCTGTGGCCCAAAGTAAAGGGCAGGGGTTAGTGGGGTCTAGGCCTAAGGAAGATTTTGTGAACATGGAACCTAGAAAGGACCGATCACGAGCCCAGTCTCCTAGTATAAGGGCTTTGCCTATCTGGTCTGATCATATAAGTCGAAGCCACTTTGTTTTGTCAAGGCATGCCCCAAGGGACCAGGAGATGTATGATCTTAGAGTGCAAGTTCGCCAACTGCATCAACAGCTTCATCAAAGGGTATATATGAGGGAACACAGAAGCCCAATGCCAAGTACAAACTCTAGCTCGGGAAGGGAGTGAAACCATAAAAAGAGAACAAGAAGCCAACGAGGCAATGTTCATGGCACCCTCTCACTCGGTAAGGGGAGAAAGGCACCCCTATAGATGGAATAGGACGCCTCCCAGGGTAACTTGGGGGGGGGGGGGAGGGTAATGCTATGAGTAAGGCCTTGTGCCAAATATGTCAATCATTGTTCTCTGGTTACATTGAGAATGCAAAGCTCCCTCATCGCTTTATCCAACCAACCTTCAAAATTTACAATGGAAAAACAGATCCAGTGGAACACATAAGCCATTTCAACCAAAGGATGGCTATCCATTCCAAAAACGAGACCTTCATGTGCAAGGTTTTTCCGTTGAGCCTTAGCCCCACGACCATGAGATGGATTGATGGGCTAGAATTGACATGGGCGTTCGGGGCCCATAAGGTCATACGAAGAATTGGCATAGGCATTTGACGCCAGATTTGTCACACGCAGCAAAGTCCCCAAGCCTTTGGACTCCTCGCTCTATATGGTCATGAGGGAGGGAGAGTCCTTAAAGACATATTTGGATAGATATTGGGAGCTCTTTAACAAAATTGATGGGGATTTCGATGATGTAGCGGTCCTAACTCCAAAGTGGGGCTTTCCATGAATTTAAACCTGAGAAAGTCCCTCACTATGAAGCGGTCCGCAGGATATGCACTAGTCAATGGATAGAATAGAGAAATGCAAAAGGGTGGAGGACGACCAAGTCCAGGGTAAAGGAAAGTAAAAGGTCTTTATGCCCGAGTGGAGAGATCCTCAGCCTAATCTTTTCGGCCCCAACAGACCAAGAAGAGAGTTTTTCAACCAAGCACCCCAACATAACACACAGGTAGTGAATTCCATATTCAAAGAGCTTATGTACCAAGTGCTGGAGAAGATAAAAAATGAATCCTTCTTCAAGTAGCCAAACAAGATAGGTGGGGATCCCATCAGACGAAATTAAAGCCTATACTGTCAGTATCATCAAGGATAAGGCCACACGACTGAGGATTGTGGAACCCTATAGGATTTTTTGGATCAGTTAATCAAAGCAAGAAAGCTGAAGTAGTTCATGCACCAACCATCCAAATGAGGAGAGCATTCCAGCTTAGATTAATGGCATTTTTGCTGCTCTAAGAAGGAACTTTCCGAGGCTGATAAAGTAGGAACTTTCCAGTCACATGACGATGCCCTTGTGGTCACACTCCGAATTGGGGGATTTGATATGAAAAGAGTGATGGTAGACCAGGAAAATGGGGTTGTAATTATGTATCTTAACTTGTACAGTAATACCTAAAGGGATGATTACGCTGCTAGTACAGACAAGGAACGAGGTAGTTGAAGTGGACTTCATTGTTGTGGATGCCTATTCTCCTTACAAGGCTATTTTGGCAAGACCTTGGCTCCATGCTATGGGTGTCATTTTCTCCACTCTAGACATGAAGGTGAAGTACCTAACAGAGGGGCATGTCAGGGAGTTGCAAATGTTGACAAGATAATGTATGGTTGCGACCGTAAGACATCAAGTGTTACAGATCACTCATCTTGACCCAAACCCCTCATCATTACAATCAACGACCAATGAGGTTGGGGCTCCAGATAAGGCTCTGAGAGCCAATGTACAGTACGAAAAGCTGGAGAAAGTGGTCCTTGGGATGGATAAGGAGAAGTATTTCCAAGTGGGAACACAACTACCACTAGCCGAGAGAGCTCAATTGCTGGCCTTCCTAAATAATAACCTGGATGTATTTGCATGGAGTACATATGAAGCCCCTGGGGTTGGTCAGGATTTTATTTGCCATCGCCTTAACGTAAACATTTCAGTAGTGCTGAAGGAGCCACAACCTCGGCAATCTTTTAAGGAGCATGTTGATGCAATGAAGGAAGAGGTAAACAAGTTGAAAAGGACAAGGGCTATCAAGGAAGTCTTTTATCTCGAGTGGTTGGCTAACATTGCTGTTGTCAAGAAAAAGACAGGCATGTGGAGGATTTGTGTGGATTTTACTAACCTTAATAAAGGCTGCCCCAAGGATCCATTCCCAATCCTGAGGATTGATCAGCATGTTGATGCAACCTTTGACCATCCTCGGATGAGCTTTATAGATGCTTTCCAAGGTTATCACCATATCCCGTTAGCATTGCCTAACCAAAAAAAGATTGCCTTTCCTCACACCAACCGGAAACAATCATTACCATGTGATGCCCTTCGGTTTGAAGAATGCTAGATCTACAGACGATGGTAGCCAAGATGTTCGAAGCTTAGTTGAGGAAAAATGTGGAGGCCTACATAAATGACATGGTGGTGAAGAGCAAGGAAGTATCTAAGCACTTGGGAGATTTGGATAGAATCTTCTTAGTCCTGAGGAAGTATAAGCTACGTTTGAATGCTTCTAAGTGTTCCTTCGGGGCATGATCTAGAAAATTCTTGGCTTATATGATTACCCACTGAGGAATAGAGGTCAACCCCAATCAGATCAAGGAAATCCACAATTTGGCACCCACCTCGGAACCCGAAGGAGGTACAACGCTTGACCGGGATAACAGCTGCTTTGAACAAATTTATATCTTAATCGGCTGACCGATGTAGACCATTCTTCCAATTGCTACACAAATGGAAGGACTTTTCCTTGACCGAGGAGTGCAATAAGGCCTTTGAGGAGCTAAAGAAGTATTTAGCTCACCCTCTAATCTTGTTTAGACCCGAAAAAGAAGAGGTCTTGTATGTTTATGTGGCAATCACGACCCACGCGGTGAGCCTAGTCTTGATTTGTACGGAGGAAGGAGTGCAAAACTCGTCTATTATGTGAGTAAATTCCTTCAAGAAGTAGAAACCCAATATCTCCCTTTAGAGAAGGCCATCTTAGTCATCACATAGTTATAGTCCTTACCCAATTACCCCTATAAGCTCTGTTTCGAAAATCAGACTTCACAGGAAGTGTTGAAGTAGGGGACGATCCTGGAGAATTTGATATCAAGTATCTCCCTCGAATAGAAATAAAGGGGCAAGTTCTAGCCGACCTGGTGGCAGAATTCAGCGAAGGAGCTGAAAGAGAGAGAATGAGGCAAAGAAGTTCTGACTATTTCAATATCCCCCTCACCATATTGGGAGCTATATGTGAACAGGGCTACTAACTAAAAGGGTTTAGGGATTGGAATAGTCATGATCACCCTAGAGCACATCGCCATTGAGAAATCCTTGAGATTGAACTTCTTAGCCACCAACATTAAAGTGGAGTACAAAGCCCTCATGGCTGATTTGAACTTTGTCAAGAAGCTCAGGGGGAAATACGTTAAAGTTTTTTGTCATTCAAGATTGGTAGAAGGACAGGTCAAAGGAGAATTTGAGGCCAAGGACCAGAGAATGCAATGGTATTTGGGCTAGATAAAACAGTTGCAAACCTATTTTGCAACATTTATCATAGATCAATTATCCTAGTCCAAGAGTAATCATGCCGATTCTTTGGTAGCCTTGGCTACTTCTACAAGAGAAAGCTTATCAAGGGTCATAATGGTATAAGACCTAGCAACCCCTAGTCATGACAATAGGACTCCCATACTAGTAAATGCGATGCACGTTGGTCTGAGCTAGATGGACCCACTTGCATTATTCAGGAATGGGACGCTCCCCGAGGACAGTATTGAACCCGAGAAGATCCGAAGGAAGGCACCATAGAACTAGCTTTCCGAGGACAATATTGAAGCCGAGAAGATCCGAAGGAAGGCACCATGGAATTGGCTTTCCGAGCAACAAAAGTTGTACGAGTGCTCTTACTCAGGCCCCTACCTCCTATGCGTACACCCCGAGGCAACAGAAGCTCTGTTGGAAGAGCTTTACGAAGGAATCTGTGGCAATCACACTAGAGGAAAGTCTTTATCACACAATACTCTTACTCAGGGGTATTGGTGGCCTAGCATGTAAAAACCGATCAAGAATTTGTTAAGATGTGTGACCAATGCCAGAGGTATGCCCTAACATCCATCAGCTAGGAGGGGTCCTCAACCCTCTTTCTAGTCTATGGTCCTTCACGTAGTAGGGTTTAGACATTATTAGACTGTTCCCAAAGGCAACTGGAAACCAAAAATGGTTCCTCATCGGGACTAATTACTTTATGAAGTGAGTTGAAGTAGAACCCCTCTCTAACATCTGAGATTAAGATGTGAAGAGGTTCATTTGGTGGAATATTATCACAAGATTTGGCGTACAGTACACTCTCATCTTGGACAACAAACTCTAGTTCGACGGCAAAGCCTTCCAAAAATACTATTGTGAACTAGGGATAAAGAACAGGTATTCCAGCCTACCCACAAAGCAACGGACAAGTTGAGGCTACTAACAAGGTTATAGTGGATGGATTGAAGAAGAGGTTGGATAAGGCCAAGGTCAAATGGGTGGACGAGCTGCCTCATGTTTTATAGGCATAGTGCACTATGCTCGGGAGGTCGACAGGTGAAACCCTTTTTTATGACGTACGGTTCCGAGGCAGTTATCCCATTAGAGACAAGGTTCCTGATGATGAGGACTGACCAGTTTGACGATGACAGAAATGAGCAACTCCTCTCTACCAGTCTGGATTTGATTAAAGAAAGGAGGGAAGTCGCCACCATTAAGTTGGCTCATTACTAGCAGGGACTCAGTCCAAAGTATGACAAAGGCATTAGGACAAAAGCCTTTGTGCCTAGGGATCTGGTCCTAAGAAAAGTCATGGGAAACATGAAGAACCCTACATTAGGAAAATTGGGCCTCGATTGGGAAAGACCTTATCGGGGTCACATTAGTGGCGGGAACTGGGGCTTTTCACCTGGAAGATTTAAAAGAAATCTCACTCCCTCGGCCTTGCAATGTAAATAATTTAAAGATACTACTATTAATAAGAAGGACTGACATTGTTCATACTCTCACTTTGTTTTAATTTCATGATTTCTTTCTGATTGTGTGCCTCTTAGCCTTTTGTGATACAAAATTGAATATAGATCCAACCTCATTATTACTTTTTATTAAGGGAAAGATTAAATAGAACCTCAGTTTGGTTCGACTTTGTGGGCACAAGGGGTTTTTGGAGTAGCCACCTAGTTTTTGCAATGGTCTATGAACCATATATATAGCGTCCTTTCGAGGAAGGACCTTTTGATCTTACTACCAGAGATATGGGTTCAGAGTTTAGGTACATTCTTGGGAAGGTGTTAGGAACCCAAGATCGCTCATCCCTAAGGTTGGCCTCCCATCATTGTGTCTTACGTCTTAACCTCATTAAAAACATTTATGATACTTGTATCTATACTAACAAATACGCTAGCATACATCTAAGCTTACAATGTGACATCATTATCCAAAACACATACATATCTATCCTAAAGCAAAAGAGAGACAAAACCCAAATGTATGTGAGAAAACCCTAGCAGGTGAAACCCTACCATACACCTTAAGACAAGGTAGCAACCAAAACATGGCAGCAAGCATATCATGGCAATTACAAAATCATACAAAGTATACAATTGGAAATGAAAGACACAAAACAAAGCATTCAACAATACACACCATCGAATGCATGTTCATACCAATGCATGACCTACCTTCACTTACCTTTCAACAACACAACACCGATGACATTCATGCATGTACATGTGAATGCATGGCATAGCAAACTTTAAGCAAATAAACCCTAATCTAACAAGTTATACTTAAACAAACAAATAAACATGTGAAACAGGAACTCGGGTGTAGACATATATGTAAAAAGGATTTTAACAGAGGCAAGATATGTGAAACAAACAAACCAAACAAAACAAGAAATTCGAATTAGGGATTCTAGCCAAGAACCTGTGTACGCAAACAAAGGCTTGCGTATGCAGGGTTTAATCTTTGTATGCATGCTTATGACATGCGTGCATGGGACTTGTTCAAAAATCCTAACCCAGAAATACGAAACAAAAAAAAAGTGCATAAATGAAAACCCTAATTCTAACAACCAAACATGCTCAGAACATAAAAGAACTATAAAACTAACCTAAGCAAGCATGTATAAACATAAACTAAGCAGAAAACAAGATCAAAATGCAAAAAGAAAAGGAGAAAAGATAGAGAAATAAAAAAGAAAGGGTTGGACTCAATACCTTAAATGAGAAACGTTACAAGCTTAATTTTTACCGTTCCCCTCAATCAAATCTATCACAAGTCATTAAACAAATAATTAGTAATGTTAAACTAAAAGGATTGAGACCAGCAAATGTGACGATCAAATAAAAATGACTTAAAGGTGTTTTGTGAAAAATGCCCTTAAATCTTAGGTTTTTTCTATGGGATTTCTGTGTGTTTTGAAAATGTACCATATAAGACTTTATTTAGTGAAAAAAATGGGGTTTGGAACGGCTGCCAGACAATGTCGTATTCATTCCAAACCTTAGCCATTATTGTAGAAAACTTGTCTTTTTATGTTTTCAAAACCCTAGCTACATACGCAAGAGTGCGCTTGGATACACATGCTTTGGCCCACGTATGCAGGCTGCTGCCCACGTACGTGGGCCAAGGGCCACTTTGGTCATTTTATTTCCAAAAATAGATTTTTGCACACTTAAAATGTTATATTTTCCATTTTAACACTTCTCACGTCAATTTGATATCGGATTATATGTCCGAAGTCCCACCTTTGTTGCTCGGGAAATGAGCAACAACAGGTTCACTGTCTCAGGACCTTTTTTGCCATTTTTAAGCAAATGTCGAGTGACTCACTATCCTAGAGTCACTTAAAAAGAAGAAGAAAAATAAACATGGGTGCTCTTCAAGCTAATCCAACAAACATCAAAAGGATATAGTCTTTGTGGTATCCATTTGGGGCTCTTGCCTCAAATTTCTCCAGGTGACTAGCTCCTCTTGTCTTCTTCACTTCTTTCTCTACCTTTTCTAGTAAGGCTCTTGCTTCGGGTTTGTTAGGATAAGTGTCCTTAAATCCTATTGTATAATGTTATGTATAATATTATGTATGACATTATGTATGACATGATGTATGACTTAATATTGTGATTAATAAAGTTATTTATTATAATATAAAATAATGGTAACATGAATATTCGGACATTATCATATAGTCCATGAGATGTATAGTATGTGATTTATGTGAAAAGTCACATAAGATATAAATCACAAGCTCTTTGTAAACTCAAAATTGTATTTCGTAGTAGTGATGAAATTGGGCATTTCATCTGCGAAGACTATAACATATCAACTAAGATGATTTGTCTTGATCATGGAAGTGGAGACTTCTAGTTGATGTGTTAATATGTTTTAAGAGTTAAGATATACTGAATTAGACCGCTGTCAGATTTATTATTTTCCTAACGACTATCAAATGAATAATAAATCTCACAACTTCTACTTACATGAACTCTTAATCCTGAGAGGATAATGGACATGATCATGAAGTGTAGGTTGCTTTGATATATCGGGAGTGAGATCTAAAGTAACGGTCAAATCCTCAGTATGTTGAGCAGCCATATTTAGTGTTGATGGAACATATATTCTTAAGATGGAATTCATAGTCTCTTAACGGAGATATAAAATATTCCCTTGAGATAAGTTTAATGAGTTTAGTTATTCAAAGAGTTAGACCTAACCACTTTGGTAAGAAGTTACTAAAGTATATATTTATAAAATTGAATTTCATAAATATATGATGAATAATTTTAAAGGATTAAATTGGGTACTCAAGGATAAAATGTAGTAATTTACAAAGTGGCAGTCTACATTCATGACTTTGTATTACTACGAATATTTTATGAAGGGATCGCATGTATAATAAAGTCTTGAGATATAATTTATAAATAAGGCCTAGAGTGCAACTATATTTATATAGTGGTATGAAATATAGTTAATATTAACTTTGGACTTGTCAAGAGTTGACAGAAAAGCCCAAGGCCCATTGGAGCTAGTGTCTTATTGGTCCCTTTTGGTCCCACTCCAAGCCATACACTTAAGCCCAATTGGAAAGGCACAAAAGGCTAACCCAATTAGATAATCAGTTATAAGGAGAGAAAAATACAGAATTTTAGTGTATGAAAAAGTGAGACATCATTGTGAAATGGTGTGTATGTGAGAGTGAGACACTCTATCATTCTCCCTTGAAAACTGATTAAGAGACCACACTTCTTGGGCGTAAAGTGGAATTGGAGTGAAGATTAAAAGTGTTCCCGAGTACTACTGACTTTGGTTTTGATTTTCACCACACCAAGGTATGCTCTCTTATTCTTGAATTCTGAAATTTGCATAGTACATGTTAATAATTGCGAATGAAGTAGATCCGTTATTTTTCCACTGCGTATGTTTTGTATGTAATACAAACATGTAATTTTCCATCAGGGTTAACCTTGGTCTTTTTTTTTTTTTAATCTCTATATCTACCTTTTTCTACTGTGCTTACATGTTCAATTCCTGAAGGATATGTGCACGAGTAGTCTTGATTCTTGGATACACAAGGGGCGGTGAAAGCTCGCTGAGGAGTAGGTGTACATGGGGAGGAATCTTCCACCTCTTTCATGACTTACTTGGATATGAGAAACTCATTGAGGAGTAGTAGAAATGAACTCGCTAGGGAAAAGTGTTGATGTGTGACCCACTAGGGAAGAATCTTCTGCTACCTTCATGGCATGCTAAGGACTTTTGAGGAAAAATCTTCTGCTTCCTCGTTGGGGGGTTTTTAGGTGTACTTGATTCAATGGGGAAGAATCTTCTGCTTCCTCACTGGGGATACTTTGGGGAAGAATCTTCTGCTTTCTCACTGGGGATTGTTTAAATATGTTTGGGTTCATCAGGGAAGAATCTTCTACCTCCTCCATAGAGATGATGTTCTAGATATGCTTGATCCATTAGGGAAAAACCTTCTGCTTCCTTACTGGGGATAGTGTTCTTGATTTTGTTTCACTTGTTGGCAATGGTTTTAGGATGTACATGCTTTATTGGGGGAAGAGTCTTCTACTTCCTTTATTGCTCATTGGGGAGTTCTTAATAATTTTGTGTCTAATTGGGGCAATCTTGAGATGTTTTCCTTTTTTGAAAGAAGGAATTTATTATTATTAACTGTTCATGACTAAACTACATGTAGTTTAATGGTGAGGCCTAAACTACACGTAGTTTAGCCATTAGGTGTGTTCCTGTCTTTTCATTTTTTTCTCCAACGATTACCAACCATTTCTTTTTCTTCTTCATTCTCTTCATCTTCCTCATCTCTTCATATTCTTCATAACTCCTCTTTTCTTCTCTCTACAAAAACCTCCCTCTCTTCTCTATCCTTCACACCTATTAACCTTCTCACTCTCTCAAACTTTCTCATTTTCTCTCTAAACTCTCTTTATCTCTCCCAATGGCACCTAAGGCCAAGAAAACCCTCTACGTCCTCTCCCATGATGCATTCCACTTCACTCGCTATAGTGGATTAGTGAGATTGATGGGGCTTCCACCATTGACATACCGGTCAGAGAATCACATTTCCATGGCTGAATCTGTAAGTTTCTCAAACTTTTTTCCATTTTCAAGTTTTTCTCTAATCTTCCATTTTGATGTGTTTTTGGCCATGTAAATGCCTGGGTTTTGCTATGGGATGGGTTTAGATGAAAACCTGACACAATAGGAGGGGTAGAAACATGTTTAGGATTGATTTGGATGATGTATGCTTGAAAATGTCGAAGAATTGCTTCTATTTGTGCTTCTGTGTGTGGGCTCGGGCCTGCATACGCGACTTGTATTCATGCGTACGTAGGTCTATTCTTGAGGTTCTATGTACGTGGGTTCTAGCTTGTGTACGCAAGGTCCTGTTTGCCTATGTAGGCTTTGACTTGCGTATGTGAGACGCTTGGCAGAGGCCCTACCCTACCCATTTTCACTCATTTTTCAACTGTTTCACTTTTGCATGCAATCCTAACACACCTTTTTGTCATTTTTGCACCTGAACATCACAGCATCCTTCTTTTTATCCTCATGCTTGCATCGAAAACATCATTTCTCATAATTTTTTGCTTGAACCAAGAATCTAATATTATCTTCTTCTTCTTCTTCTTTTTTTTTTTTTTTTTTTTTGCCAGTCCTCATCCCTTTGTGATGGCAGGGGAAGCACCAATATAAGGTGGTGGAGTGGTACAACCTTCTCATCCCTGAAACCAGGGCCTATATCTAGGAAGCGGTTTTTGAGCCTATCATTGGTCTCCTTCTAGAAAGGTCCACAAGACCTACCTTGGTGCAGTGCCTGATTGAGAGGTGGTGGGATACTACTCACACCTTTCATATCGTTGAACGAGAGATGACGGTGACTCCCTACGACTTCTACCGCATGATTGGCCTTAGGTTCGAAGGGGCCATCATTAACTTGGACTGTGTGTCGGGCATCCGGTAGGGTCTCGAGATGTTAGGGAGGAAGTACTCCACTGAGACCATCTGTTACTTCGACCTGGTGTCGAATTACATGCTTCTCCCACAAAGGACTATGGAGGAGCATGTTCGTATGGCTAGGGCCTTCCTTCTTCACTTGTTGGGAGCTTACCTCTTTGCCAATGGCGGGCATACGGTGTCTTTAAGGTGGTTGGCCCTCTTTCAGGACTTTGGAGATGCATGGAAGGCCAACTGGGGGTAGGCATGTCTCACCTACCATTACTCCACCCACGACACTCTCAGCTGGAGCACATTACGGTAGCTTGTAGGGCTTTGGAATCTCTTTGAGGTTAGTTTTCTTTCCATTTCTTGCATTTTCACTTATAGTTTGTGTTAAGTTTTAGACCCTTTATCACAATATGTTTAACCTAATATTAACCCAAGTTGATTACAAGTTTGTTAATTAAATCTAGGTTAAAAAAATATGTGTAAAACAAATATATCATATCTTGCAAAAAATGCGGAAAAATAAAGAACACAAAGATCTGATGACCTAGGAAAACCTAATCGGTAAAAAACCTAGGGAGGATTTAACTTAGCTATCCTCAAGGTAAAAACAGATCCACTATGAAAGAATTGAAGTTTGTACAATAAGACATAGACCACTAACATCCTATTGCTAACTCTTATAGAAAACTTACTACCACAACCACGTGATAGCTCCGAGTCCACGGACTACTTCTTTCCTTAATCTGCAACAACCACAAGTTCACCTACTTGTGACTTTGAGACTCCACTCAAAGGTTTAAGATCTTCTTGAAAGTTTTTTATGCAGCAACTAAAGCAACCATCAAATTTTTTATGTGAATCTTGACCTTGATAGCTCTATGTGTGTGTATGAAGGTAAACACCTCTCATATCTCACAAAGATTCATCACACAACTCAACAAAGACTCTAGAGAGCTTTTGGGATACAAAATCCTAGATCTACAAAAGTGGCACACACTTCTCTCTCTGAAAAGTCTTTTAAAAACGTGCTTAGGGTTTCCTTTATATACTAGAAGAAGTAGATTTGAAACCCTAATCCTTAATGGACTTGAACTGCTGTTTGGGATGACTTAAAATTCTGCAGATACGTGTTTCGATCGGTCGAGCTTATCTTTCAATCGATCGAACCAGGCAAATTATGAACTCTTCTTTCTGCAGCTTATATATTTTTGAATCTTGACTTGTATCACCTTGAGTATTGCATAATAATACCTATAGACTCTAGGATTTATATCTAGACAAGTTTGTATTCACAGTTTGCCAATTGTTTTAAATTTTTAGAACCTAACAATCTCTCCCTTTGGCAATCCATGACAAAACTTACATACAAATGAAATGCTCAAATACAAGAACAACCCAATTACAATAAATTGCCTAATTACATCACAAATCCTAATCTAAGACTCCTAACCTAGAAGTTGCAAGAAGAGGTAGAAGATCTTGATCAGAATGTACCTGTCTTTCCTAAAAACACTCAAAAGAACACATCAACACATGTGTGGAAAGAAAGACATAAACAATATGAATCAATAAAAAAACCAAAAGTAAATTCTAACTCTCCCCCTAAGTTAGATACATCAAAAACTTTTATTTTCTCCTTTCAAAAACAATTTCATCTTCCTCTAAATAAAACATTTTAAACCTTTTCCAAAATTCATCTATTTCTCCCCCTTTTTGTCACGTATTAGCAAAGACAACCCAATCAAAGATTCTCTCATTTTTCGCACTAAAAGTGGTGCATAGGCAGTTCAGTAGCAAACTGATATGTTTAGAAATTTTTTGCACAAAGTGAGACCGCACAAAATCTACACTAGGGCTGTTTATTTTTGTGCATCTCGTCTGTCATTTTGGAATATCTTGAACTTCATTATCGAAACTCGGTTCACTTGGTTCAGGGGTTAGTTCAACCCCTGTTGTCAAGACATATAATGAGACAGTGCCAAGGCCATTCCCAATCACTAATAGCAATCCAACTAGAATGGTGTGAAGATCGCAACGATCAGTTCCTGTACAAAACCTTTTTCAAAGTACCGATTGGTTTAGTCGATAGCCAGGTCAGTTAGTGCATTCCCCCACATTGCGAATCTGAGAAAATCCCGCTTGGGGAAGTCCATATTCATAATTAGGGTCGTCAAGAGACCCATATTGTCCTGTGCAATTATAATCCCACTTCAAGTTGGTTGATCAGTTTGGAACCACGCAAAATCCACATTGGGGTAGTTTATTTTGTGCAATTCGGTCCATTTCTATGAATTAATATGCTCATGATCGAAACTTTGGGTACAATGACGGGTCCGTCCCCTCGGGAAAATTTCCTTTCATGTTAAGAACTGCATAAATCCTATACTAGGACAGTTTTATTTTATGCAATCTCTCCCCTTTCCACATCCCTCAACAGGTCAATTGATGTTAGATTTTATTAGTAAACTCGTGGAAATATGGTACAATGTAAATGAAACAATGCATGAATAGTAACAGTGGTGCAACAGGTTCATACGTGCTAAAGTGATACTGGCATACATACATCTGAGCCCACCAAAAGGCAATATCCATACATACGTTTGAGCCAACCAAGAGATGACATCAAGAAACATACATATGAGCCTACCAAAAGGCGACACCAAGAAACATACAATTGAGCCTACTAAGAGGCAATGGCATACATACATCTGAGCCTAACGAAAGGAGATATCAGGAAACATACATCTAAGCCCACCAAGAGGCAAAATCAAAATACGGTCCAGGCCCACGATGGGGCAATCATACATACATATCCAGAAGCCTACCAAGAGGCAATATTAGAATATAGTCCAGGCCTAGAATGAGGCAGTCATATATACATGCCAAGAAGCCTACCAAGAGGCAATCTCAGAAAACAGTCCTGGCCCACGATGGGGCAATTATACATACATGTCTAGAGCCTACCAAGAGGCAATATCAAAATATAGTCTAGGCCCACTATAGGGCAATATAATACATACATATCAGGCCCACCATTTGGCAATAACTGAAAGAGTACAAGGAAATGAATACATGCCCGCGCAGGGGCTAATTTAAGGAGAAACGTCACTTCTAATGGTGTCATCAGCAAAATTCCCAGCAATACCATCATCAGCAACATCACCAACAACTAGACTAGAAGAGAGGTTGGCTTGCCCAGCTAAAGAACCTAGGACCCATCCTGGAGTCTGAAATGAAGCCTGCCTTGGTACGGGGCCTCGTGGCCAGTCTAAAATAGGAGCAAATCCCCATCTTCTAGAAAGACCTAGAGGAACTGGCATATACTCAATTTTATGCCTCTGAATCGAAGGATCTCTGCCTAGAATGTAGGGTGCTAGAGGCACGAACATCCCCTGTCCCTTCATCTCACTGATTAGGATGCCAATATACCCCTAAAGCAAGCTTGCCTCAGTAATATGCTGGCTCCTCTCTCTTTCCATGGCAACAGCCTGACTCTCCTGCTCTCTCTACCATAGCTCTCTCTCCCGAGCCAATGCCCTGTCAATCTCCTCCTGCACGTACCCATCCCTGGTGACAGCCACACTCTCAAGATCTTGTACCCAAGCCTACAGGGCCTCTACATGTGATCCTAAATGGGCTTTCGAAGCCTTCCGAGCACGTGCAATGCCCCAAAGCACTCTACCCTCGCTCATGGGGCAATCATCAATGATGGGTCCAGCTGATGACGCTAAAAACCAAGTAGCATAATTAGTATCCTCTGTAAGAAAGCCCTTGCAGGAACCTGTCACATAAGTGGGGTCATCCACAATCACCTCAAGACAAGATATGTAAAAAGGTGGATCTCTAGGCACTCTGAAAGTTGGCATGACCTGATGGAAGGTCCTTTTAACCAAAAAGAACCCCCAGCTGGTCAAAGCCCAAAACCAGCACCGAGCGCGTGACTAAGCCATGGCATGAGTGACATCGGGTCTAGCCAACAACCCTTCATCATATGGAGTGTTACGTATCTCACCCTAAGTGATGTAATCAAGTACGGCGCTGATAGTAGTCCACTGTATCAGAACAACTCTAGAAATATTGCAAAGGGACCAAGCATATGCCCTGCATATATAGTCATGGAAAGGCCAGCATATTGTGGTTGTGTGGTCGGGATGTACTCATACGCCCACCAAGTCAGAATCTGCCAACAACCCTCAAGGCTCTTAAAGCCTTGGCCTGACGGTTACCTCAAATAGGCGATGAATGATCTGTAGGAAAAGGACCCCCAATCATAGACCTTTATAATGGACACCACTCTCATGGATACCAACAGCCTACAAGTTAACACTAACCAATTGTTGCCCAGCAGGCGACTATCGATGAAGTAAATGAAGAACCGCCTGAAAGCGACACCATCCGGATCTATCGTCCAAGGTATGTTCTCCTCCAGCCATTGATACAAATTTGGGGCTCATCTACCTTTTAGTCGAGCTAATACGGGGGTACGGAATGCCCAAAAGCTCGCTTACCACCACGAAGCTCACAAACTCAATTGGTTAAGAGGGAGGATTACATACTCCTCACAGCTCAAGTGAGAAGTGCCTGTCTCAACATAAAACTGCTGCACCAAAGCCTCAGCCAGCTCATGCCTAATGGAACAAGGCAAAATGCAAAGAAAGGCATCGAATCCCTACTCCATCAGAATGGTGCGATAGTGCACATCAGTAGAGGCATGAAACAAGCGGAGCCCACTCTTAAATTATATTCTGATAACTGCAATAGCTACTGCGATATCCTGCTGGATAGAATGGGCTGTCGTAAGAGTGCTTTGATCGCATGGGACTTTGTCATAAGATGCACTTTGTAAGCTAGGAAGTAATGACGGAGCCTCTATGATGCATAGAAAATGACTAAGCATAATCTCTTCACCTGAGGATAGTACGACCTAGCATCTTTTAAGGTGCGACTAATGTAGTACACTAGCCGTTTGACCCCTCCTCCATCCTTCTAGGCTATCAATGGCCCAATGGCTGATGGGCTTGAGGCCAAGTAGTGTAATAGTGGCTTCTTGCGAACTGGAGACTGCACTGTGGGTAGGTTCATCATAATCTATTGTAGCTTTTGAAAAGCTTTCTGCTATTCACCTCCCCATTTAAAACTTTTCCCTTTCTTCAACAACTTCATAAAGGCTAAAGTAATCGACACTAGGTCTGGTATGAACTTTCTTACGTACGAGACTTTGCCCAAAAAACTTTTCAATTCCTTAACGGTGGATGGCAATTTCATGGTCACTATTGCTGTAGCTTTCGCTAGGTCAACATCTATTCCTCTGCTATGGACTATGAACCCCAGAAACTTCCCAGCAAAAAGTCCAAAAGCACACTTTAATGGATTCATTCTTAGCTTGAAGAGCTTGCGTAGCTTAAACACTTTCCTCAATACTCTGACATGATCCTCATGCTTCCTCAACTTTATCACAATGTCATCCACGTAATCCTCCATTTCACGATGCATCATGTTATGGAAGATTGCAATCATGGTGCGCTGGTAAGTTGCGCCTGTATTTTTTAGCTCAAAGGGCATCACCATGTAATAGAAATTCCTGATAGGTATTCTGAAAGCAGTCTTCTTCGCATCCCAGGGTGCCATACGGATTTGGTTGTGGCCATTAAATCCATCCATGAAATAGAGCATGGCGTGTCCAGCAGCAAAATCTATCAACAGGTCCATCTTTGGCAGGGGGAATTTGTCTTTGGGGTAGGCTTGATTGAAAATTCTAAAATCTACACAATGTCTTATTTGCCCATTCTTTTTCTTGATATGCATGATATTAGACAACCATTTTGGGTGCTGGATTGGTTTGATGAATCTTGTCGCAAGAAGCTTCTGCACCTCCTAGATTATCTGGGCCTCTATGTCAGTGTGAAATACCTTGGTCGGTTGGGTCATTGGCTTGGCCCCATGCTCCACATTAAGCGTGTGCACAACTAGACTTAGGTCTAGTCCAGGCATCTCGCTATACTCCTATGAAAACATATCTCTGAGCTCCCTCAGCAACTGGATCAAGTCCAATTTTTCTTCTTCTGACAATTTAGAACTAATTGAAATAGGTCTTGGTTTTTGCAGGTCTGTACCCAAGTCTACTTCTTCTGACTTTTCTTCAGCTGTTGTTTGCGTTTCTTCTCTTGTTGCTATCTTTTCTTCCACTTCCTTGTCATTCTCTTTTGAATGTGTCATCTTGGGCCATGTAGCATATTAGGGACCAATGCTTGGACCCTCCTACAAGTTGGCCCTGCGTACCTTTATAACTTGTATATTATTCTGCCATTGGGTGTCTTGACCCTAATGTAGCGCGGCAAACTGTATGATTCTGTGGTTGGTTTCTCTTTTCTTTTCCTTTTTCACTCCAACAATTCTCTCAAATCAAGCTTCGGGTCATTTTTGACATCCCCCCACCTAGGCACGAAGGTGCTTAAAGATTTAGAAACTGAGATTTCTCTTGACGGTGCCCATTCATCATAAAACATGGTTTCCACTAGATAGGCCTCTGCTTGCTTGAAGGAGACAGGTTCACCGTGATTTGCATTGTCCTGCCATTGAGCCTCCCCTTCACACACTGATGGTATGTTGATGGGATAAAGTGGTGCTTGTGCAACCATGGCCGTCCCAACAGTATGTGATACGAGACCTCTGTCCTTACTACATGGAAGTGGGTTAAATAGGCTACAAGACCCTATTGGAAAATCTGGTTTTGCATCTCATACAAAACACACAGCGGAAGCAACAAACATGGATTTATTTCATTCATAATTGATAACATGCACCATATAAATTTCAGAATTTAAGAACAAGATAGCGTACCTTGGTGCGGTGAAATTCAAAACAAAAGATTAGAAGTACTTGGGAACACTTTTAATCTTCACTCCAATTCCACTTTACACCCAAGAAGTGTGGTCTTTCAATCAGTTTTCAAGGAAGAATAATTGAATGGCTTCTAACCACACATACACACCATTTCACAATGATGTATCTTACTAAAAAATTCTGTATGTTTCTCCCTTTATAACTAACTGATTATCTAATTGGGCTGGCCTATTGAGCCTTTCCAATTGGGTTTTAGTGTGTGGCTTGGAGTGAGACCAAAATGGACCAATAAGACACTAGCTCCAATGAGTTTTGGGCTTTTCTGTCAACTCTTGACAAGTCCAAAGTTACCATTAATTATATTTAATACCACTATATAAATATAATTGAACTCTAAGCCTTATTAATAAATTATATCCCAAGACTCTAATAATATCATTTGACCCCTCTATGAAATATCCATAGTGAACAAAGTCATAATAAAGTGTCACTTTGTAAACAACTATTTTATCCTTGAGTACCCAGTTTGATCTTTTAGTTATTCACATTTATTGAAATTCAATTTCAATAAATATAAGTTTTAGTAACTTCTTACTAAAGTGGGCGCCCTAAATAACCAGTTCTCATTAAACTTATCTTAAGGGGATATTTCGTGTCTCTACAAAAAGAGATTATAGATTTCATCTTGAGAATATGTGTTCCCTTAACACTACGTGTGGTTACTCAACATACTGAGGTTTTAACTGTGAATATTAGATCTCACTCCTGATATATTAAAGTAACCTACATTTCATGATCGGGTTCACTACCCTTTCAGGAATGAGAGTCTATGAAATTAGAAGTCGTGAGATTAATTATTCATGTGACAGTTATTGATTGAATAATTAATCTCACTTCGGTCCAGTTCAATATGCCTTAACTCTTAAGACACATCAACGCATCAACTAGAAGTCTCCACTTCCATGATCAAGACATATCATCTTAATTGATGTGTTATAGTCTTCGCAGATAAAACGTCCAATTTCATCACCGACTACGAACTACATTTTGAGTTTATAAGGAACTTGTGATTTACATCTTCTGTGACTAAATCACATACAATGCATTTCATTGACTATGATAATGTCCCATTAGTTCATTTATAAATAGTCTCATATAATATTTAATTATTTATGACATGTCAATAAATTGGATTTTAGGGCACAAAACCTAACAGACCCACCTTCAGCCAAAGTTGTATGTAACTAGTTGTATACTCGCCTTTACCTCTATTGGGTATCCCAAAATCTTGCTTTCTAGTATTCCTACTACTTGCAAAGTGTTGAATGATATGAGATTTATTGAAGCGCTTGTAAACACCAGGGCTCGCTTGATAGGAATTTGAATTATTGAGGCCACCAAATAAAGCAGCCTTCTGTGATTTGGGTATCTCACTTCCATGTCCTTGTCACTAAAAGTGATTTATTAGTGTCTTCGAGAAACACCCAGTTAGACCGAGTTTCTGCGGTAAGGCATTCAACCCCTACTCTCGAGGCGATGCTTACAAAGGCCTCTGTGGCCACTCTTCTTTCATTAGCTGGTAAACTTCAACTGATCAAATAGGTTTTTGAACCAAGAACTTCTCTGCAAAGTCATGATGGCTCTTGTAGGCAATAAGGGCCTTTCCTACTCTTCATCACCTAGATCAGCACAAATAACTACCACTACTACCCCCTTTCCTTTATGATCGGGGAATGGGTTTCTCTGAACTTCTGGCTAAGTCAAATCAAGAGTTCCTTCCTTGATTCTGCGGTGGACCAGTTTGCAAAGTGCCTAGCATTCTGTGGTAGTGTGTTGCACATAGTTGTGTAATTGGCAGAAACGCAGGTCTCTCCATTCCTCGTCGATGGGTTCTCTGGAAACGTGATTAGGCTTGAAGAGCCCATCTGCGATCCATTTGTCCAAAAGTACATCCAACTCTTTTCGGAGTGCATGGTATTAATGGAGCACTTTCATACTCCCTCCTGTCTATTTTCTTTCTTTTCTCTCTTGTGGATATTGTCATAGCTTGTGGGGTGGACTTTCGGTCCTTTGGCTTTTCTGAGCTGGGTCTGACTAAGTAAGCTATCTTCTGGCTTTCTGCAATAGTTGAGCAAATTATGAAATCTTTGAATTTTCGAGGGCTCAGTACTCTATGACCATGTTTCCCATGCACATCTCCACTATCATTCTTTCCTCATAATGGTCATAGCCATTAAGAGCTATGTCCCTGAATCTCTTAATGTACTCCATGTGGTCTTCATCACTCCTCTGTTTCTTGCCTTGCAGGGTTATGAGTATAACAATTTCTTTCCCATGAAAGTATTTGCTGCAAAAAAGATCCACCATGTTATCCCAAATAGGGATGGATCCCAGTTTGAGCCAATATACCAAGTGTAAGCACAATCACACAAGGATTTTGAGAATTTGCATAAACACAGGTCCTCTTCTCCTGCACAGGGTCTCGTGGTGTCTACAAACTTGCTAACGTGCTTAACGGCGCTTCCCTTTCTACCGTTGTACTGCGAGAAAGTTGTTGGCTGGTATCTTCCAGGGCATGGCTTGCTGAGCAATAACATTGGGTATGGTGGTCTCCTCAAGTTGAATCTCTCCTTGGGTGCTTTGGCCTTCTCTCATTCCAACAATGCCGCAACATCTGCCATTGTCATAAAGTGCTGCTCAGTTCTGTGGGCATTTGCCCTCCGGGGTTTCCTCTTTGTTAGCTGCATCCTCAGGGTTGTGCTGACTGCCATTTTCTTTGGTCTTGTCAGCCTTTAGTTGACGAATTTCCTCCACCAGTTGTTGTTAGGTATGCTGCATTAATTGCATCATCTCAATGAAAAGGTTGGCGTTGTCTCCTAGATTCCTTTACTGCTGTTGTGGCTCAGCCCTCACACTAGTTGCACCCTCTGCTTGGTTAGGTTAGTGTGGGGTAGCTGGCTGAGACTTTGCTTGAGATGGTACAACACTCATGTTCCGTGTTGTCTTTGGTCTTGAGGGCATAAATCACGAGGGCTTGACGGTCTTTCATTTGTTCTTCCCTATTTGCTTCTCAACTCCCTAATGGAGTCACCAATTTAATGTAGGGGCCCTTTTTGCATTAATGGGCCAAAGCCCATTCTACTATGCTCAGGCCCATGGAGTAGTGGGTTAGGGAGTTAGGACTGGCCTATTATTCCAATGGGAATATAACGCAGGCTAACCTGTGCACAAGCTAAGCGTTCCCAATGTGTAGACAAGGCAGGAAGTGTTATGGTAGACTAGGTATTTTAGCAAATACAGTAGATAGTCCCACGACAGAACAATTAAGACAGCAAACAATCCAAGAAGGAATCTAAACCCCAACGTAGACAACCTTCTCACAGGCTTCTACCATTAAAGATGTGCATTCTGGGGAAATGACCTAGATGGTCATACGTTGTTACTTATAGAGTTTCAAAGAGTGGGCTTGTCAGGAGGGAGGGAAAAGATTGTATATTGATGCATGCCTCTATTTTTGTCGTGTTTTCTCTCTTTTCCTCTTTTTTTCCATTTTTTTTACTTACTTCTTGCTTTTAAGTTTCTTACTGCTATGTTGTCGTGTGTTCCTCCTCCCATCTAAGACTACCTCTTCCTTTTATAGTGAATTAATTCAAAGGGATTTCTCCTTTTTGTCCCTAAGGCTTCACCAACCGCTTTTGGTTTCTTGTGGGTATTCCTTCAGGACTACCCACCAACCCATTGGTGGCTCGGCCACTACCTTTGCTCAGAGTGTGCTTGTTGCACCATTCTCCATTCTAGGACAAAAACCCTCTTTGTTTTGTTTCTCCTTTCACCTTTCCTGCTTGACCGAAATGGATAAGGGTTTGAGTTTCTCTCTGTTCCTACCTCTATGGCATGCATCAAGTGGTCTCAATCCTTTACTTACCTCTTTTGGGCAAAATGTCATCCCAATAAGGCATTTTTTCCAAAAGAAGCCTTGGCAAGAACCCCAAAATAGACTCATTTTCCCTCCACCACCAAACCACACCTTTTGAGTCCCTTAACCGTAGACTTACCTCTCTTGCTATGCCCATTGGGCCTACTGGCTGTCATTCTTATCACGTAGACCTATGGGGTTCCTTTTATCTCTTTTCTTGGGCTTTCACAACCTATTTATTTTACTTTAACCTTTTGTTGAGTTCGTGGACTTGTTAGCTATTATTCCTACCATACTAGTCCACTAGGCTTTTTACCCCTATTTTTGGGCTTCCATGGCCCATTTACTTTATCTTTACATCTTGTTGTTGTTGGGAAAAACATAGTTTGTATCGCATACAAAACATACACAGCGGAAAATTAACGGATCTACTTCATTCGCAATTGATAACATGTACTACGTAAATTTCAGAATATAAGAACAAGAAAGCGTACCTTGGTGCAGTGAAATTCAAAACCAAAGATTAGAAGTACTTGGGAATACTTTTAATCTTTACTCCAATTCCAATTCCACGCAAGAAGTGTGGTCTCTCGTTCAGTTTACACGTATGTATTCAAGGGAGAATAAGAGAGTGGCTTACACTCACATATACATCATTTCATCTATGACAAAATTCTATATGTTTCTTCCTTTATAACTAACGGATTATCTAATTGGGCTGGCCTATTGGGCCTTTCCAATTGGGCTTTAGTGTGTGGCTTGGAGTGGGACCAAAAGGGACCATTAAGACACTAGCTCCAATGGGCCTTGGGCTTTTCTGTCAACTCTTGACAAGTCCAAAGTTACTATTAATTATATTTAATACCACTATATAAATATAATTACACTCTAGGCCTTGTTAATAAATTATATCCCAAGACTTTACTATACATCTAGCCCCTTCATTAAAATATTCGTAATAATACAAAGTTATGAATGTTGACTGTCACTTTGAAAATTACTACATCTTAATACTTGAGTATCTGGTTTAATCCTTTAAGTTATTTATCATATATTTATGAAATCCAATTTCATAAATATATACTTTAGTAACTTTTTACTAAAGTGATTAGGCCTAACACTTTGGAAAACCAAACCCATTAAACTTATCTCAAGGGAGTATTTTATATTTCCGTTAAAAGATTATGAATTCCATCTTGAGAATATATGATCCTTCAACATTAAATGTGGCTGCCCAACATATTGAGGTTTTGATCGTGACTTTAGATCTCACTCATGATATATCATAATAACCTACACTTCATGATCAGGTTTATTATTCTCTCAGGATTGAGAGTTCATATAAATAGAAGTCGTGAGATTTATTATTTAATTAATAGTCGTTGGTAGAATAATAAATCTCGCAGCGGTTCAGTTCAATATGTCTTAACTCTTAAAACATATCAACATATCAACTAGAAGTCTCCACTTCCATGATCAAGACGAATCATCTTAGTTGATATATTATAGTCTTCGCAGATAAAATGTCCAATTTCATCACTAACTACGAATTAAAATTCTGAGTTTACAAAGAACTTGTGATTTATATCTTCTGTGACTAAATCACATAAATCACATACTATGCATATCATGAACTATATTAATCCCAACATATTATCATACATAATGTCATACGTAATATCATACAATAGGATTTAAAGGGCACATATCCTAACAGTTGTGCCCATTAGCCAGTCAGCTGTTAGACTTGTCATACTGGTTCATTAGGCTTTTTACTTCTTTCCTTAGGCTCCCATGGCCCGTTTACTTTACTTTTACCTCTTGTTGTGCCCATAGGCCCGTAGGTTGCTATTCCTGCCATGTTGGCCCATTGGGTATTTTACCTCTTTTTTTGGGCTTTCGTGGCCCATTTGCTTTCATTATGCTTCTTTCGATCATTCCCTCTTTCATGTTTCTTCATTGCTGGGTTTTTTTTTCTGCTGTTGGGCCCTTTGTCAAAAATTGCTATCAATAAAGTTATAGATTCAAATCAGAACCAATAATAACTTACCACCCAGTTACGTAATCATCAACAAATTCTGCATGATGAGAGAGAGAGAGAGAGAGAGAGAGAGAGAGAGAGAGAGAGAGAGAGAAATATATATATATATATATATATATATATATATATATATATATAAACTTCTCAAAATTATCATAAATTATATAGTGGCACAATTTTGTGGATCTATAAAAACCTTTTTCTTCAAAAGAAAGTTCCATTTATGAAACTTCATAAATTTGTAAATCTTTCAAAATAGGTCATTAGTGATTTACGTACAAAGGAAGTTCATAATTTCCAAAACTATTTAATGAAAATAATATTTTATCATGCCATATCATAATTCATCTCCGTAGCATAACTTATAAATAGAGAAATGAAATCTATCTATTTATTTCTGGCACTGTCCAAGACACACGATGACAAAATAGTGAAAATACCCAAGTTAGAAATCAAATGAATTCATAGAACATTTCAAAATGGTATTTATCTATTTCCATAGAATTAATAATATGAACTCATAATTTTTTTTTCAAACTTCTAACTAAAAAAAACTATAGACTGTAATTTGGACTACCCCTAAATTATAGGGTGTAAAGTGAAATTTGAGCTTTTTTTTTTTAATCTAAAATTATTATTCATTTATAAAGGATTTAACTCAATGTGTTCACTAATGTTTTTCTATCTTTATAATTTAAAAATGCTCCAACATTTTTTTTCCCAAAAAATGGCACTAGCCTCAATGATCAAATTCGAATTCTTCCATGTGAGGAAAGCATGTGATATTGGTAGGGTGGCAATTCATATTAGTGAGTCGTGTTCATGGGTAAACACAACCCATTTAACAATCATGTTAAAAATCCTTAAACTTAACTTGACTTGTTTAATAAGCAAGTTAACACAAGTAGCACGCTTAATAAATATGTTATGTTGGATTCACACATAAATAAATTATTTCTATCCATTTAATACATGTGTTGTATTGGGTTGATAAATACACAACCATCTTAGCCCATTTAAGAAAAATATGATATGTAATATTCTTCTACTTTGTAAGCACATAAATTATAATATTATAAAAAAAATCATATACAAATTAAGTTTCATAATAATATCAATTAAATTACTAATAACATATTGTGGGGAGTAAAAGGACCCAAGTGGGCATATGGGCCTTTGGATTGTAGCAAGGAGGGCCGACCTGCTCTTGGGCTAAGAATTTGTTAGTACTGCGAATCGGCCCATACGCCGAAGGTCCGAAGACACATCCGAGGGTAAGTTTCTCCTCAGATAGACCCAGGAGAACTTGGAGCTTCACTATGAAGGTCAAGGCAATATTCCGGAAAGACTGTTGGTTAAAAGGGGGAAACCCTGAACCTTCGAGGTACACCGGTGTTAGAAAAATACCAAAAGCAAAGGCTGCCACCTCCACATTAAAGACTCTGCACCTACCTCCCTGGCCGCATTAATGGGGAAGTGACCCCTGAACAGTAGAACTGAAACTTCTGGTCACTATTCAAAGGCACTAAGAAAAGAAATATCTAGGAGGGAGGGGATTGGAGCAACACGTGGATAAAGCATCAGGAAAAGAAGTATTTAAGGGGGATGAACGCCAAAGAAAGGGGGGGTCGGGAACTAAGAAAGAAATTAAGAATTGTAACTTTTAAGAAAGAAAGAGAAATAATACAGAAGTAGTCCCCGACTTATGTCCGAGGAGGCCTATTAGCAATTATCATTTGTTAATTACAAGTGTTTGTAACTCTTAGCCTGTTATCAAGTTCTCAGTACCTCTAACCTAGATTTCAAGCCCACACTCTACAAATTTCATTGTTTAAGGCTCATTGGGCCTGAGCCCGTAGTTGTCTTTGGGTCCAGGTGCAATTGTGCACTTACAATTGGCACCGTCTGTGGGGAATCCAGTCTAGAAGGAGCTGGGACACTATGGCAGGCCTAGGCTCACACCATGCAGAGTCTCAAGGATCACAACCTGAGGATCTTTTCGAGCGTCTTGAACGTCAAAGGGATCGTGAGGGAAGTGTCCATACAGAATACCCAGGGCTAGCCATACTCATGGCGGGGGTAGCGCCACCCACGAGGATGGTGCTAAAGCCATGCAGGAGGAGATTAATTGTTTGAAGAGAAAGCTACGCCGCACCAGACGTAGGTCTTCACCGTCCTCATCTAATCCTTCCTCAGAGGAGGTCCGGGGAGGTAGTTATGGCTCAAGGTCATGCTCACCCCCCAGCGCAATGTCCTCTTGTGAGGAGGACGACCAGCCAGCTCGCATGCGCAAGAAACTTCCTTCTAGGGGCTTGGGGAACGATGCTATGAGTCGGGCGTTGCACCAACTCTCCAAATCTCCATTCTCACGGAGGATAGAGAAGGGGAGGCTCCCTAGGAGATTCACCCAGCCCACCTTTACCATCTACAATGGCTGGACTGATCCGGTGGAGCACGTGAGTCACTTTAACCAGAGGATGGCGGTGCACTCTCATAACGAGACTCTGATGTGTAAAGTTTTCCCCTCTAGCTTGGGACCTGTTGCTATGAGGTGGTTCAACGGCCTTAAATCGAGGTCTATAGGTTCGTTTGGGGAGCTCACTAGAGCATTCACTTCGCGGTTCATTACATGTAGCAGAGTACCTCGACCATTGGACTCGCTGCTATCCATGACCATGAGGGAAGGGGAGACGTTGAAAGCATATTCCGACCGGTACTGGGAAATGTTTAATGAAATAGATGGTGACTTTGATGAGGTGGCCCTCAATACCTTTAAGGTAGGTCTTCCTACTGATCATGACTTGAGAAAGTCTTTGACTAAAAAGCCCGTCCGCAGCGTACGCCGCCTCATGGATCGTATTGATGAATACAAAAGGGTAGAGGAAGACCAGCAGCAAGGAAAGGGAAAGGAGAAGGTTATCCCGTAGGAGAGAAGAGATTTCAGGTCGGATAGATACCACAACAACAAGCCGAGGAGAGATTATATCGGGCAGTCCGGCTCGGTAGCACCTCAGGCTGTGAACACTGTGTTCCGAGAACCAGTGCACCAACTGCTGGAGAAAGTTCGTAAGGAGCCCTTCTTCAGATGGCCTAGTAAGATGGCAGGAGACCCCGCGAGGAGGAATCAGAATCTCTTTTGTCAGTACCATCAGGACGTGGGCCACACTACCGAGAACTGTCGGACCCTTTGGAACCACTTGGAGCAGCTTGTCAGTGAAGGAAAACTGAAGCAGCACCTGTGTCAACCTAATGGGCAGGGCAGTCAATCTGGCTCAAACAATCAGAAGAATAATCCATCTCGGCCGGCATTGGGAACAATTAATGTTATTTTTGCTGCACCTGGCAGGACCGGCTCGGGTCCCACCAGGGTGATGGCAGTTTCACATCCTCAAGCTGAGGAGTCAGGCTGCAAACCGAAGAGGTTGAAGCTAAATTTGCCCGTCTTGGGATTTTCTGAGGAGGATAAGGTGGGGACTATCCAACCCCATGACGATGCTCTTGTAGTTACTCTTAGGATAGGGAATTACGATGTAAAGAGGGTGATGATTGATCAGGGTAGTGATGCAGATATCATGTACCCTGATTTATTTAAGGGGCTAAGGTTGAAGCTGGAAGATCTTACTCCTTATGACTCGCCACTCATTAGCTTTGAAGGAAAGGCCGTTGTGCCGAAGGGGCAGATTCGTTTGCCCGTCTAATCCGGCTCATAAACGGTTGAGGTGGATTTCATTGTGGTTGACGCGTACTCCCCATATACAACCATCCTCGCCAGGCCATGGCTACATGCATTGGGAGCCGTCTCCTCTACCTTGCATGTTAAGGTCAAGTTCCCCTCTGGGGAATATGTTGAAGAGATCCTCGGCAGCCAATCGGTGGCCAGGCAATGCATATCGGCCGCAGTGCTTCATCAGACAGAAGCCGAGTCATCGGCTTTGCTCATCCAAGACTCATAGCAATTAACAGCTCCTGATGCACCTGGAGTGGTGACAGGAGAGGAGGCCCATTGTGAGGAGTTAGAGAAGTTTTTGATAGCCGATGATCCAGAGAGGTTCTTCCAAGTCGGCATACGCTTGCCGCACTAGGAGAAGATGAAGTTGTTGGAATTTCTGAAAGACAACATCGATGTTTTTGCGTGGGATCCTTATGAGGCTCCAGGTGTAGATCCGAGCTTCATTTGTCATCGTTTAAACGTCAACCCTGTCGTTGTTCCGAGAAGATAGCCACCTCGGCATTCTTCCAAAGAACATTCCGAGGCTGTGAAGGAAGAGGTGCTCAAACTCAAGAGGGCAGGGGCTATTAAAGAAGTTTTCTACCCCGAATGGTTGGCGCATATGGTTGTGGTTAAAAAGAAGAATGGAACGTGGAGAGTATGTGTGGACTTCACAGATTTGAACAAGGCCTGCCCCAAAGATTCGTTCCCAATGCCGCGCATTGATCAATTGGTGGATGTCACTGTCGGACATCCTTGTATGAGTTTTTTGGATGCCTTCCAAGGTTACCATCAGATTCCATTAGCATTGGAGGATCAGGAGAAGACTGCTTTTATTACTCCAACAGGGAACTATCACTATAAGGTTATGCCATTTGGGTTGAAAAGTGCTGGGGCTACCTACCAAAGAATGATGACCAGAATGTTTGAACAGCAACTGGGGAAGACCATTGAGGTATATGTGGATGATATGGTGGTGAAGAGTAAAACAATACCTTCACACGTGAAAGATCTGGCCGACACCTTTCAGGTGCTAAGAAAGTACAAGCTACGCCTTAACGCCTCAAAGTGCTCTTTTGGCGTGGGGTCTGGAAAGTTCTTGGGATACATGATTACTCATAGAGGCATAGAGGTAAACCCAGCGCAAGTTAAGGCTATTCAGGATTTGCAACCGCCTCGGAACCCAAAAGAAATCCAGAAATTGACCGGAATGATTGCCGCACTGAACAGATTTATATCTCGGTCAGCTGACCGGTGCCGTCCTTTCTTCCAGTTGCTGAACAAGTGGAAAGGGTTTCAATGGACCGAGGACTGCGTGTTAGCTTTCCAACAGCTTAAGCAATATCTTTCTCGGCCACCCATTTTGTCTCGCCCCGAGGCGGACGAGGTTTTGTTTGCTTATCTAGCAGTGGCCGTCCACACAGTCAGCCTGGTCCTCATAAGGAACGAAAGCGGGGTGCAAAGACCGGTCTACTACGTTAGTAAGTCTTTGAATGAGGCCGAGGTGTGCTATCTGCTCTTGGAGAAAGCACTTCTGGCCATAGTTCATGCCACGCGGAAGCTTCCTCATTATTTCCAGTCCCATACGGTGGTGGTTCTTACCCAATTGCCTCTCAAGGTGATGTTACGCAGCGCCGATTACTTTGGCAGGGTGGCAAAGTGGGGAACCATTCTGGGAGCCTTTGACGTTAAATATAAGCCTCGCACCTCGGTGAAGGGCCAGGTCCTCGCTGACTTAGTGGCAGAGTTTACCGAACCATTACTAGAAGAAACTCTGAAAGAGGCACAAATGGATGAAAAATCAGTTGGTGTGATCACAACCGCAATGTCTTCGACTTGGAAAATGTATGTGGATGGGGCAGCTAATCAGAAAGGGTCTGGTGTCGGACTTGTCCTGATATCCCCTGAGGGAATTATCTTCGAAAAATCTCTAAGGCTGTCATTCTCGGCTACTAATAATGAAGCCGAATACGAAGCAGTCTTGGTGGGCATGAACATGGTACATAAGATGGGTGGAAAGGAAGTCCATGTGTTCTCGGACTCTCAGTTAGTAGTCGGCCAAGTCACGGGGACCATGGAGGCTAGGGACCCAAGAATGCAGGAATATTTGGCCCAGGTCAAGCGTCAGCAAGCTGAATTTGACTCCTTCGTCTTAGCTCACATCTCTAGGAGTGGAAACACCCATGCCGATTCTTTGGCTACGTTAGCAACGTCTTCGGCTTAGGGTTTGCCCAGGATTATCCTTGTGGAGGATTTGCTAGAGCCAACTCTTACCGCTGTCAATGCGGCTCGCATCCATCTAATAAGGCTTGGACCTAGTTGGATGGACCCAGTCATATCTTTTCTTAAGAACGACATCCTTCCTGAGGACAAGTCTGAAGCAGATAAGGTACGTCAAAAGGTGCCACGTTTCTGGTTGTCCGAGGATCAGAAACTGTACAAACGATCCTTCTCGGGACTGTACTCGTTGTGTGTACACCCGGAATCAACGGAAACGCTTTTGGAAGAATTGCATGAAGGGATTTGTGGAATCCACACTGGGGGAAGGTCCTTAGCCCATAGAGCCCTGACTCAGGGTTATTGGTGGCCTAATATGGAGAGGGAGGCTCAGGACTATGCCAGAAAATGTGATCAATGCCAGAGGTTTGCCCCTAATATACATCAACTTGGAGGGGTTCTTAATCCTCTCTCCAGTCCTTGGCCTTTCGCACAATGGGGATTGGACATAGTGGGGCCATTTTCGAGAGCAGCAGGTAACAAAAGATGGCTGCTCGTAGGGACGGACTACTTCACTAAATGGGTCGAGGCTGAGCCCTTAGCAAATATCAGAGACGTTGATTCCAAGAAGTTTGTTTGGAAAAATATCGTCACTAGGTTCGGAATACCACATACGCTTATATCAGACAATGGCGTTCAATTTGATAGCAAGGCCTTTAGGAAATATTGTGGTGATATGGGCATCATAAATAGATACTCCACCCCAGCTTATCCTCAGGGAAATGGGCAAGCCGAGGCCGTTAACAAGGTCATAGTTAGTGGGCTCAAGAAAAGGTTGGACGATGCGAAAGGCAGATGGGTAGAAGAACTCCCACATGTTCTGTGGACGTATCGGACTACACCGCGCAGGTCCACGGGAGAAACACCATTCTTTATGACTTATGGAGCCGAGGCGGTTATACTTCTGGAATCTGGTTTTCCCACCCTGAAGACGAGTTCTTTTAGCCCGAAGAATAACAATGGACTCCTGGAGAAAGGTCTTGATTTACTTGAGGAACGACGTGAGGCAGCTATGGTCCAAATGGCTTATTATCAACAGAAGCTTAAACGGGGATATGATGCCCACGTGAAGCTAAGACCACTCGCGCCTGGGGATCTCGTACTAAGAAAAGTTGTGGGCACTTCTAAGAACCCAGCTTGGGGTAAGCTAGGACCAAACTGGGAAGGCCCCTATCGCATTGTTTCAGTAGCAGGCATAGGGTCATATCGGCTAGCTGACCTAGATGAAAGAATTGTACCACGCCCATGGAATGTAAATAACCTTAGAAGGTATTATTATTAATAAAATGTGCTTTTGTTAGCTAACATTTCAAAGTTATAAGTACCTCTGGGGCTTGCAGTTACTATTCTTAAGAGTCAAACAGAAACTTGGTTAAGTGTAGTCCTCGGACCACAAACCTTGTGAAAATTGATATCTTGTCATTTGTTAAACAGAACCTTCGTTATGCCGGGTCCTCGGACCTCCTACTTTGGGAAAATTAACATTTGAAGTTGCTATTCTTAAGAGTCAAACAGAAACTTGGTTAAGTGTAGTCCTCGGACCACAAACCTTGTGGAAATTGATATCTTGTCATTTGTTAAACAGAACCTTAGTTATGCCGGGTCCTTGGACCTCCTACTTTGGGAAAATTAACATTTGAAGTTGCTATTCTTAAGAGTCAAACAGAAACTTGGTTAAGTGTAGTCCTCGGACCACAAACCTTGTGGAAATTGATATCTTGTCATTTGTTAAACAGAACCTTAGTTATGCCGGGTCCTAGGACCTCCTACTTTGGGAAAATTAACATTTGAAGTTGCTATTCTTAAGAGTCAAACAGAAACTTGGTTAAGTGTAGTCCTCGGACCACAAACCTTGTGGAAATTATATCTTGTCATTTGTTAAACAGAACCTTAGTTATGCCGGGTCCTCGAACCTCCTACTTTGGGAAAATTAACATTTGAAGTTGCTATTCTTAAGAGTCAAACAGAAACTTGGTTAAGTGTAGTCCTCGGATCACAAACCTTGTGGAAATTGATATCTTGTCATTTGTTAAACAGAACCTTAGTTATGCCGGGTCCTCGGACCTCCTACTTTGGGAAAATTAACATTTGAAGTTGCTATTCTTAAGAGTCAAACAGAAACTTGGTTAAGTGTAGTCCTCGGACCACAAACCTTATGGAAATTGACATCTTGTCATTTGTTAAACAGAACCTTAGTTATGCCGGGTCCTCGGACCTCTTACTTTGGGAAAATTAACATTTGAAGTTGCTATTCTTAAGAGTCAAACAGAAACTTGGTTAAGTGTAGTTCTTGCACCACAAACCTTGTGGAAATTGATATCTTGTCAGTTGTTAAACAGAACCTTAGTTATACCGGGTCCTTGGACCTCCTACTTTGGGGAAATTAACTTTTGAAGTTACTATTCTTAATGTCTTGTCACTGTTCTTATTCTTACCACATGTTTTGTGGAAATCAGTATCTTACCGTTCATTAATTCGGATCTTAAGTTCTATATCTTTAAGTGTTAAGCAAATTTTTGTAAGGAACGGTCCTCGGACCTTACATCCTACTAAAAGCAATACCTCAGGTTACAAAGGTTTAACCATCATATGAGTTTTCTAACTAAGGCATTGTTTAATGTTCAAACTAAGTTATACGGCTGTTTTGAAGTTATGGTTGTTTGATTGGTGGAGTTAGACTTATTTATTATGTTCTCCCTTTAATTATTTATTAGTGAGAACTTTCATGACAAGCACAAAAAGAGCAAAGTAAAACGAATACAACATGAATGAAAAGTTGAATAAAACTGTTCTTCATTAATTATGTACAAAAGAAAGGGATACAGAAAGTTCCTATACTAGGCCCTAAGCTAGGGAAGGAGGGTCTGGGAGAGAGCTACTGCCAGCCTTAGTGCTCTTCAGTTCTAGCTCAAAGGTAGACAAGACTTGCTTCCCTTTGTCTGTTGAAGGAATGAGGGGCTCCACGTTTTGAATCTGCTCCTTCTCGGCACCACCACACTCGTCCTTCTCTTTATGGGAATCTTCAGGTTCTGTAGGATCAGGAACAAGTTCTTGCACCACAGGAGGAAGGGCAGGAGAGGCAACCATAGGAGGGTCTTCAATTTCCTGTATGTCTAGGGGAAGCCAGATGTTCTCGGGCTTCCTCAGCTCGGAAGTTGGAGGAACCCCTGCTGCATCCATGGCCTCTCCCCAGACCTGTTGACAGTACTCTCGGCACAATGCCACGAAGGCCTCTGTCAACTGTTCTTGCGTTCTAGTTACCCCCTCCTGATAGCTGGCCTTCTTCGCGGCCTCCAGTGCGAGCTTATGGCAGCGAGCCTCCTCCTTCATTTGCGTAAGCTCTTTCTCCAAGTCAGAGCATACTCGTTGGGCTTGAGAGAGCTCGTCGTCCTTTTGGCGAAGGAGCTTACGCTGCCCCTCCACTTTTGTTTCCATCGTCTTCAAGCTGGCCTTGTCACCATCTCTCTCTCTTTTCAAGTCGGCCAGCTGCGACGTGATCTTCCCGTTCTCCGCTAGGGCCTGGCCTAGGGACTTTTCTGTCTCCTGCCTTAGCTCTTGCTCCATTCCAATTCGCTTCCAATAGTCCTCCACAAACTTCTCGGCCGCGAAAACTTCTTGAATGGACTGCAAAAAATGTCAGGAGGTTAAAAATGGTAGAGTGTCTACAAATGAATCTAGAGTACAAGTGTAAGATGGAACTTACCAGAGCTAAACCTCTTTTTAATGAGAGGAACAGCTGCGGCTGGCCCATCTTCTCCAAGGTTTCCATGTCCTTGGGCAACAGAAGAGGACGCTCCAACACCTCGGCCAAGTGGTGGGCGTGGCCTTGTTGGACTGCCCTAATGCTGGAGTGGCAGGGAATTGGTGCGCCGTCCAGTCTCAAGTCAGGAGACCAGGTAGCTGGTGCTCGGCGCGCCTCGGCCACGTCTCTGATCTCCCCGCTTTCAACTGAGCGGGCGCGCCCTTTGCCCTTGTCCAATTTCTGCTGCTGGGCCGACGCGGGCTGTTTCATTTTCTTTTGCTTTTCACCACCAGCCCCCTCGGCCTCCGCCTTCCTTTTCTTCTTAGGATCTTCGGCCGGAGGCTTGGGGTCGGCTAGAGGATGAGGAGGTGGTGGTAAAGCCGGGGGAACTTGGGACCCCCTCGTTCCCTTCTTTGCCACTCGTGCGCCTCTCGCGGTCATAAGGTCCTTCAGCTCGTCCATCTCTTCTTCAATGGAACCGTCGTCTGGATGCGCTATCACTAGACCCGCGATCCCAGAGGCCTCGGCTGCTTCTTCTTCCTCGTCGGAAAGAACAACGAAGCTTCCGCGAGGTCGTGGGACGTCCTCGAGTTGGAACCTGTCTATCTCCTCGTCCAACGTGTTCGACGAAGACACCTGCTCCTCTGGGATAACTGTTGCCTGAGAGTGCGTGGCGAGGGGAATTGCCGCAATAGGACGATGGTATAGAACGGTGTGAGGGGCGTCAGGAATGTCGTGGTCAGCCAAGAAGTGGGGTCGGGCTACGTGAATCCTCCTACGCCTTCGGTCACCCGCAATTATTGCGTTTTCGATCTCCTGGAAGTCCGAAGAGATAGGGTTGTACCCTAGTATCAAATGAGCCGCCCTAACTTATAAGTCTTCACTGACGAACACCTCGGAGCGTAGCACTCGATTCAAATCGGCAACGTTGCAATGGCTTATACGTGGGCGCATGAGTTGCTTATCTGCAAAAAAGACATCAAAATAAACAAACACGGTCAGATTCGTAGGATATGCAATAAATTAAAGTTAGACGCTCAAGTAAATGCAAATGCAAATGCACATTTATAGACGTTAGAGGGAGTTATGAGGTGGGAAGTTAAATCCTAAGGTGTCGCACCTGGATCTCCCCACTCAACTGGGCAGTGGGGGCCGTCGTGCCAGTTGCTAGAGACGATGAGGTAGTCATCCTTCATGCCTTTATTAGACTTGGGCAAACAGGAGATTAACCTAACTACGCTAGAACGGGATTTGATGTAATAACCTACGTTGGTAAGTTTATGGCACTCGTACATGAAAACAACGTCGTGCCAGGTAAGGTTGAGACCCATCTGCTCGTTTAGAGTGTCGACGCTACCTAAAACTCTAAAAACGTTGGGAGCGCATTGATCGGGACACAACCGGTGGTTGCAGAGGTACTGCCTGGTTACGGGTTTCATTGGGAGGGTCATCCCACCTTCTACGAAGGCAACCATTTAGATGATGACCTCTCCGGTTTTCCTAGAACCGGCCACGGCTTTCGCCGGGCAGTATTTTAAACCTACGTCGCTGGGAATGCGATACTTGGCCCTAAAACCTTCCATCCCAGCGGCGGTATCTACTAGACACTTAAACTTTCCCATTAGAAAGAAACGAAAGACTAAGTTCTAAGAGGAGGAACAGTTAAAAGGGGAGCCAAGGACAGGATCCGAGGAGAAAGGGTTAAGGAAAAAGAATAAGAACTTACAAATTTCAAGTTGTGCGAATTTCCACTGATTTCTGCAGACAAAAGGAGATTACTGATGTTTTGATGGGATTAGCCTCTGAGGAAATAAATGAGGGCGCAGGTTCCCAAAGCGTCACAACGTGCGGGAAGCGGCCTCGAAATTGCATTTGTCCCGCCCAAATTTTCATGGAGTAACAAGGGCCGTTGGATGCTCATCTCACCGTTGAACGTGGGGGACAAGGTGTAACTTACGGTAATAAATGCGCGCGTTTTTGAAAATAAAACCGCCAAGTGGCATCCTCTGGAACGCGAAACAGTTTTCACACGCGCGATTATTTACAAAACGTGTGGGGTAAGTCCTCGTTGAATCAAAACCCTATTTTTCTCCTCGGATAATGAAAAATAGAGTTTTGAGGGGCTATTGTGGGGAGTAAAAGGACCCAAGTGGGCATATGGGCCTTTGGACTGTAGCAAGGAGGGCCGACCTGCTCTTGGGCTAAGAATTTGTTGGTACTGCGAATCGGCCCATACGCCGAGGGTCCGAAGACACATCCGAGGGTAAGTTTCTCCTCGGATAGACCCAGGAGAACTCGGAGCTTCACTATGAAGGTCAAGGCAATATTCCGGAAAGACTGTTGGTTAAAAGGGGGAAACCCTGAACCTTCGAGGTACACCGGTGTTAGAAAAATACCAAAAGCAAAGGCTGCCACCTCCACATTAAAGACTCTGCACCTACCTCCCTGGCCGCATTAATGGGGAAGTGACCCCTGAACAGTAGAACTGAAACTTCTGGTCACTATTCAAAGGCACTAAGAAAAGAAATATCTAGGAGGGAGGGGACTGGAGCAACACGTGGATAAAGCATCAGGAAAAGAAGTATTTAAGGGGGATGAACGCCAAAGAAGGGGGGGGGGTCGGGAACTAAGAAAGAAATTAAGAATTGTAACTTTTAAGAAAGAAAGAGAAATAATACAGAAGTAGTCCCCGGCTTATGTCCGAGGAGGCCTATTAGCAATTATCATTTGTTAATTACAAGTGTTTGTAACTCTTAGCCTGTTATCAAGTTCTCAGTACCTCTAACCTAGATTTCAAGCTCACACTCTACAAATTTCATTGTTTAAGGCTCATTGGGCCTGAGCCGGTAGTTGGCTTTGGGTCCAGGTGCAATTGTGCACTTACACATACCATCTAAATGTTCTTATTTTAGCCAATGAAATTTTATGCCTAAGAAAATAAAATGAAATAAGAGTTTTTTCTTTGTTTTGAATAAAAGGATTATAGACTTTAGAGTTTTAATGAAGAATTTACAAAATAATGATTAAAATTGTTTTAATTACTCATTTCTAGATTAAAACTCAAATTTATGTTCAATAAAAATTACATTTATTTAAATGGGTTAAATAGGTTCATTTTAAAATAGATCAAATTATATTGGCATGAATAATGAATTGAGTCATTTTTTTTTTTTTGTTGAGAAACAAGTCATTTTGAGTTGATTGTGAGTTAAATGCTAAATTATAAATTGACTTGCTTTGATACGAGCACATATCTATTAAACACTAACACACAAAATAATAATAATAATAATCATGTTATATGTAAGAGTCGTGTCAAACATTGTAACCCTTACCTAGAGTGAAAAAGTTCATTGTACCCCTCCCCTTTTATAGTTATCTTTTTATTTGGAATAATTATTTAAGAGCATTTGATTGCAAAGACTAAAGACTTTAACTCATTTAAGTGATTACTAATTTTAATTAACATGATATAAATGTGATTGTAGTCATACTCATATACAAAAAATGTACTAAAGTAAATTTCTGAATTACTTTTTGTTTTGTATTTAAAAATTAGACTTTTATTCAATTTATAATATTTAGAGCTTTACTATTTTGTTTTTTTTTTCCTAAAAAAAATATCAACTTTGCTACAGTGTACAGAAAAATTTACACCCTAACTCACAAGTGGAATTCGTATTTCACTTAAAGTTATAATAAATTTGCAAAGAAAGAATATACTTGTGGCCATGTAACACTCTCTTTCACTTTCATGGCAGCTGAGTTTTTTCTCATCTCTTGAAACTTTTTTGCGGATGAAGAGTTTGGTGCAAGCATTCTGTGAGAGGAGCTTTCTCTCGTTTTGCTTTTTTTTTTTTTTTTTTTTAATAATTTGATAATTTGAGACAGATAATTTGAATCATTAATATCTCTGTTAGAAACACCACGAGAAGCAATTTGAGTTACAAGTCTCTTAAGGTTTTTCACATTTTTTTTATTCTATTTTTTTTTAGAACGATTTTTTTGTTTAATATATATATCCAATTTCAGAATTTTTTTTCCTAAAGTTCAAATTTCAAAACTGAAGAGGGGACTAGTTGGGAGCCCACAGCCCACTTGGATTGCAACGGCTAGTTGCATAATCCTTTATAATAAATCCAAAATGCACCGACCACAACCATCTTTTTTACAGCTTGGCTCCCCACCAGAAATCATTCAACTTTTTGTTACCTTTAAAAGCTTCTCTAACCATGACTCTAACCCTTGAAGCACTACCAAACCCATCCAACCTTTCTGCCACAAAAAAAAAAAAAAAAAAAAAGTGTCATCACTGAACCCCATACCTTTCACACTTCACCTAGCTTCCACAAAAAATGCCCAGAAAAAGATTACCCATACTCCAAAAGGTCTCAAACCTTCTCAAAATTTCCATTTTTATTGCCAAAATGAGAAAACCCATTATTCCAAAACTCAGTTCTCTTAAGAAAGCAAGAAGGCTCAAGAGGTTCAAGCATTACAACTATGGGTTCCTTCAAGATTACCAGTTCTCTTCTTCAAGCACTCCCCTCATTCATTACCACCACAGAAACCATTTCAAGAACAGAAGGCTTCGAGATATCTATTCGATGTTCTTACTGTGTACATGTTTGGGTAGCTTCAGAGATGCAGATTGCACATTAGAAGCTCTGCCTGCTTTCCCTGCCTTTGAGGATACCATTGCAGCAAGGCAGTTTTTCGAGCCATCAGATCCGGTTAATGAAGAAGATTCAGTTGATCAGAGGGCCGAGAGGTTTATTCAGAGGTTTTATGAAGAGATCAGAATGCAAAGGCAGGAATCAATTTAGCAAGTCAATGAAGTGGATATGGATTTGCTCAAAAAAAAAAAAAAAAGACAGTTTGGACATGGAATGCTGTTCTAGCTAAAGTTTCTTGTTAATTCATTACTTTTGCCTTTGACTTTCTTTCCCTTTTTTGTTTGTTTGTCAATTCTCCACTGAATTTTTTGGATTGTGGAGATGGGTTTTGATTTCACTATTTGTTTTGGGATTTAGCTGCGTGGAGCTTAGAACTTTTTGAATTTTTTTATTCAATGGCAGTGCAATTGTTTTGGAAATTGGATGTACTTTCAGCACAAATAAAATAAAAATAATTTTATAATGCTATTCTAAGGAGAAACATATTTCAGAGTGTTTACCAAAAAAAAAAAAAAAACATATTTCAGAGTCCTTCTACAATACAATTTAGTTAGGTGTTAAGTTATGATTGATGGTTGCATGGATCCATCATTATTATTATTTTGATTGAAAATAGTGGCAACTTAGCAAAGTAAATAAGTTGTACATAAATTTACCAGGTTCAGAGGTGCTAGCTAAAAGTTAACACCATTCGTGGGTTCCAATTAATTCAATTCTCACCTACACTAAAAATTGATTTGTGTCTTGGTTTAATGATAAGAACTATTATCAAAAACAGATCTCATAGGTTAAAACACTCTTAAATAAAATTAAAATAAAAATAAAAAAGCTAACACCATAGGGTACCAACTCAAGTACTCAACTATGGTATAAAATTATGAGTTTATTATAGGCCTTGCAACTAGTTGCATCTGCAAAATTTTAAACCTCAATGAACTAAGTGTGCGTTTAAGTTAGGATTAAAAATTAAAATTATTTCATTATTCAGCTCATTTTTGCTCCTATTTATGGGCCCCATTGCACTTTTTGGTACTATTTACAGACCCCACTGTACTATTTCAACTAGTTTTTACCTTTATTTGCTGTACTTTCAACAATAATTTTTCAGTTTTAACTAAATAAACGATATCCAAACACACCTTAAGAGGCGGAGGAGGCTAAATAGTTACCGTTGGAGATATAAGAGTCTGAAGTTGGTGAGTGTGATATAATATCTTATTTTGTTATACTTAATATGATTGACTAGAAAGTCAGCACACAAAAACAATGGTTCAGAATTTATATGCCCTTTATTAATTGCATAAAAAAATATTGTTTGCTGGAAGGTTGGGATTGTGGACGTCTTGGTCTCCTCAGTCGTAAAGTGAACTTCTAGGAGGCAATATTGCTCTTGAAAACACTTCATCTCAATGGAATACCGCGAATTCAGCACTTTATATCGCTTTGATGTATAAATTGGTGTGAGTCAGGTGTACTTTGTTTGAATAGATGGCAATTTGTTGTAGTCCCGAGTCAATATTTATATTTACCAATGCTTGTATGTGATTGGGGAGGTAAGATGGAGCCTTTGCCACTACCACTGCATGTTAACTCTGCTAAGTTCTCAAATTTGCTTTTCGCTAGAGTATTGATTCTTTTACACTTGAGGCACGGACAGTGCTAGGATTTCATCTTTAGGAGGCTAAGGTATGAAATTAAAAAAAAAAAAAATTAAAAAAACTATTTAAGAATAAGAATTATGCGATATGATGTTGCAGAAAAAATTGTCAGTAAGCCGATGGTCCAAACAAAGATTTCTGAGAGATCTACAAGGATGAATACACTCTTGAAGAGCATCAATGTGGGGTTGGCCTTCTAGCCAATGACCCTCCGATAATTAAGTCAGTCTCTCACAATTATACCATAACCCTAAAGGTATGAGTTAGGAAATTGTGTATGCATATGTGCATACCTTTTAGAAGGAGGGGGCATGGCCTTTTATATAGTAGCCTGAAGCGTATCACTTTTCCAAGAATGTAGGCAATTTCATAGTGATAAGTGTTGTGAAGAGATTGGGATTATCGTTTCCGAGATCTCTAGATCCAACTTAGTGTGGGAGCGAATTTGTTGTGCAGGTTATTACACTTGGAGATGACGGGACAAATGATAGGCAAGGGTTGGAGAGGATCGTTCATTAGGTATGACTCATCTGTCAGGCTAATTAATTATCTGCCAAGCTAAGGACTTGTCAGTCAAGTTGAGGATTCGTCAATCACTAGTGACAAAGCTAGGAATTTTGAGTTTGGGGGAGGGGGGGGGGGACTATGGTGTCAAAAAAAAAAACCTCAAATCACATATATATATATATATATATATATATATACTACTTAAAAAAAAATCCACATAATATGTGTATATCTGAAAATTTAAATGTTAATTTTCTTATACTAAAGTAAATTTTATATTTATATAAAATTATCGACTTTAATATGTATATATTAAGAGAAACTGATAATCTTTTTAAACTTTAATGAGTATACAAAAGTTGAATAATTGGCTATATAATATAAAAATATATAGAACCAAAAAACTCAAATATATATAGTATCGTCCATCAAAGTCATGCTCAACAATAATACTTCACATAATAAACTTCATCAATTGTTATTTTTATAGCAAAATTATTTATAACTTTTTAATATATAAATTGTTTGAAAAACTTCATCCATGTTTAACAAATCAAAATCATAATGTTCCAATTGAAGTCTCATATGAGCTTTTATTTATTTATTTTTTTTGCTTGATAGAATTTTGAGAATAGAAAACTTCAGCCAAATTGCATATATTATCAAGAGTAATACTACAAGCACAAACTATTTTATAACATTTTTACAAAATGTTGATGTGGTTAACCTCTTATTGGTTTTCATCTAAGCCTACTGTAGGGGCATTGGGCCCAGTAATTCACCAAGGATGGCCCAACGAAGTCTTTTGGGCTAGAAACCCAAATCCGAAGACATCAAAAAGATCTTGGAGTATCTGAATGTATCTCATAAAGAAATACCAAGTAAAGATATGATAAACAAATGACCAATTACGTCCGAGGAGAAGATGTGTCCTCGGATTGTTAAGCCGAGGACATAGGAAGAGAGGTTTAGTGTCCCCCGGTTATGTTATAAAGAATCCTACGACTACGGGAATACACAGTACACGTGGAGGACAATAGAAAGAGCGGTGGAATATCTAAGGTAAAGCTACTACCACCGCCCATACATTAAAAGCCTTGTAAATTGATACGCTAACTGCATAGATGGAAGGATGGGACCTGAGCATGGAGTTTGGAACTTGGTCCCTAACCCCAGCGGGCTTTAGGGAAGAATTGATGGGACAAGTATCCGAAATCAGGATTGCAACCATAAGGTGGAAGATGATGAAGAGAAGAAAAGAAGTATAAATAAAGGGGAAGACATACGAAGAAGGGGGAGGCTTTTTCAGTAAGAAAAAGGGCCAATAGTATATGATAATCAAGAATTGTATCCAAACTTTAGGAAATACTATTATAAACTATCCTCGGGTTTTGTCCGAGGAGGAATTTTCAGTCTTACTCTTGCGAACAACTCTTTATTTTGTGCCATTGGGCCCAAAGCCCGTTCTTTTCCTCATTATCTAAACCATCCTTGAAATCTAGATTACAAACCCATCCTCTACAAATTTATTGTAAAAAAAGGCCTTTCAAAGCCCATTTTCCTTCCAGTCATAGTTTGGGAATTTGAATTGTGTCCTTACAATTGGCGTCGTCTGTGGGAATTTAGTCTTTAAGGAAGTTTAGAACATCATGGTAGGATCAGGACCACAACGCAGCGCGGAGTCCGTAGGCTCCCAACGTGAGGATCACTCCTTGCATCCTGATCACGGAGAGAACCAGGAAGGTAGTGTACATACTACACACACCATCAGAAGTGCAAGCCATTCACAAGGAGGAAGCAGAGTTCCTTATGAGAGAAATGCCAGGGCCATGCAGAAGGAGATCGACGGCCTAAAGAGAAAATTGCGTCACGCAAAGCGAAGGCGAACTCCTTCGGTCTCTGACCCCTCTTCGGAAGGATCCGATGATGACATTTACGGGCAGAGATCCAAGACTCCCCCGAGTGAATCTTTCTCTTCCGAAGAAGACAATCTGCATGGGAGGCGTGGCAGAGACTACCCCTCTAGGGGCTTGGGAAATGACGCAGTGGGTAGAGCGTTACACCAAATCTCCAGATCACCCTTCACGCGCAGATTGGAAGAAGGGAGGTTACCTCGGCGCTTCACACAACCGGCCTTCACTATTTACAATGGTCGGACGGATCCTGTGGAGCACGTGAGCCATTTCAGCCAGAGAATGGCAGTGCATTCCAAGAATGAGACCTTGATATGCAAGATCTTTCCTTCTAGCCTGGGGCCCGTGGCCATGAGATGGTTTGATGGCTTGAGGGCAGGCTCCATTGGTTCTTTCAAAGAGCTTACTAGAGCATTTGGTTCTCGCTTTATCACGTGTAGTAGAGTTCCTCGGCCATTGGATTCTTTATTATCCATGGCTATGAGGGAAGGGGAAACCCTGAGAACGTATTCGGATAGGTATTCGAGATTGACGGAGACTTCGATGATGTGGCAATAAGGACCTTCAAGGTCGGCCTACCGACGGGGCATGACTTGAGGAAGTCCTTGACGAAGAAACCTGTTAGAAGTGTGCGACGACTGATGGATCGCATCGACGAGTACAAAAGGGTTGAGGAAGATCAGCAGCAGGGAAAAGGCAAGGCGAAGGTTATCCCACAAGAAATGAGGGATTTCAGGTCGGACAGATACAACAACAATAGGCTTGAAAGGGATTTTTCCAGGCAGGCTGGTCACATACCCCCACAAGTGGTCAACACCGTCTTCAGGGAACCGGTACAGCAGCTGTTGGAGAAAATAAGACATGAGCCTTTTTTCAAATGGCCAAATAAAATGGCAGGGGACCCTTTGAGACGCAACCAAAATCTCCATTGCCACTATCACCAGGAGAGGGGTCATACCACCGAGGATTGTCGCACTTTGTGGAATCATTTGGAACAATTGGTTAAGGAGAAAGTCACAGTCCCGCCTAATGGTCGAGGAAACCAATCAGGAGTGGCAAACCACGACGGCCCTTCGTCGAGACCTCCTCTAGGTACTATCAATGTCATTTTTGCGGCACCTGGAAGGACTGGCTCAGCTCCTTTCAGGGTAATGTCTGTGGCTCGAACATTGGCCGAAGAGTCACGGGGATCACCGAAGAGGATTAAGGCAAGCATCCTGCCAGCTCTAAGTTTCTGCGAAGAGGACAAGATGGGTACTATCCAGCCTCATGATGATGCCTTGGTGGTAACCCTCAGAATAAGGGGACTATGATGTAAAGAGGGTAATGGTTGATCAAGGCAAAGGTGCGGAATATCATGTACCCCGACCTATTTAGAGGCTTGAAATTAAGAGTTCAAGATCTTACGGCATATGACTCACCCTTGATAAGCTTCGAAGGGAGAGCTGACGTTCCAAAGGGACAAATTAGACTGCCTGTACAATCAGGCCCAGAGGTGGTAGACGTAGATTTCATCATGGTCGATGCTTATTCTCCCTATACGGCTATTGTAGCGAGACCTTGGCTATGCGTTAGGAGCTGTTTCCTCAACCTTGCATGTCAAAGTTAAATTTCATTCTAGAGACCGAGGTGGTGGAGTTACTTGGGAGTCAATCTCAGGCTCTCGACAAGGTGTCACGGCCGCAATTCTACGTCGACCAAGCCGAGTCCTCGGCCTTTCGGCCGACGGAGAAGCATAGCAATCAAAGTCTTTTGCCACAGCCAAGATAGATGAAGCGGCATGTGAAGAATTGGAGAAAATTCTCATAGACAATGACCCTAAGAAGTTCTTTCAGGTTGGAGTTCAATTGCCACAGGAAGAGAAGATGGAGCTGATTTTATTTTTAAGGAAAAATATGGATGTATTTGCTTAGAATGCGTATGAAGCCCCTGGGGTTGATCCGAGCTTCATATGTCATCATTTAAAAGTCAATCCAGCTGTGGTACTGAGGAGGCAACCACCTCGGAGGTCCTCCAAAGAACATTTTGAAGCCGTAAAAGAGGAAGTGCTTAAACTCAAAAAAGCAGGTGCTATCAAAGAAGTGTTTTATCCTGAATGGTTAGCCCATACGGTGGTGGTGAAAAAGAAGAATGGGAAGTGGAGAGTTTGTGTGGACTTCACAGATTTAAACAAAGCTTGCCCGAAGGACTCATTCCCAATGCCTCGGATTGATCAATTGGTTGACGCTCGTTGGACATCCTTGGATGAGTTTTCTTGATGCTTTCCGGGGTTATCACCGGATACCTTTGGCCGTTGAAGAGCCAGAGAAGACTGCCATTCGTTACTCCCTGTGAAATTATCATTATAAGGTAATGCCCTTTGGTTTGAAAAACGCAGGGGCTACCTACCAAAGGATGATGACGAGAATGTTTGAGGCACAGCTAGGAAAAACTATTGAGGTATACGTGGACGATATGGTGGTAAAGAGTAAGGAAGTTTCTGCGCATCTGGAAGATCTGGGCAACACTTTTCAAAAGCTAAGAGAGTATAAGTTGCGGCTCAATGCCTCTAAATGCTCTTTTGGTGTGGGATCGGGCAAGTTTCTAGGTTATATGGTGACTCACCGGGGAATCGAAGTGAATCCTGCTCAGGTTAAGGCGATAAACAACTTACACCAACCTCGGAATCCTAAAGAAATGCAGAGGCTAATAGGTATGACCGCTGCTCTCAACCAATTTATATATCGGTCCGCGGACAGATGCAGACCTTTCTTTCAATTGTTGAATAAATGGAAGGGCTTTGAATGGACCGAGGAGTGCGCGGTGGCTTTTCAACAGCTTAAAGAGTATCTCTCACGACCGCCCGTTATGTCTCGACCAGAAGTTGATGAAATTCTGTTTGCATATATTGCAGTGGCAAACCATGCAGTTAGTTTGGTTCTTATCCGAGATGATAATAATATCCAGAGACCGGTTTATTATGTAAGCAAGTCTCTGCATGAGGCCAAGCTGAGTTATTTGCCACTGGAGAAAGCTACCTTGGCGGTGGTCCATGCTACACGAAGACTTCCCCATTACTTCCAATCTCATACGGTTGTTGTCCTTACACAACTCCCTCTTAAATTGATTCTGCGAAGTGCGGATTATATGAGAAGAATTGCCAAATGGGGAACTGTCCTAGGAGCTTTTGACATCAAATATATGTCTCGCACCTCTATAAAGGGGCAGGTCATCGCGGATCTTGTGGCGGAATTTGCTGAGCCTTCATTAGAAGACTATAATGAAGGATCAGCATGGGTAAAAATCGGAGGCATGATTTCATGCAAAGAGCCTCCATTATGGAAAGTGCATGTTGATGGAGCAACAAATCAGAGGGGATCCGGTATAGGGCTAGTTTTGATATCCCCGAGGGAATTATTTTTGAGAAATCTTTGAGATTGGGATTCTCGGCCACCAACAACGAAGCGAGTACGAGGCCGTCCTCGGGCAGGATGAACATGGTTCATAGAATGGAAGGGAAGACGGTGCAAATGTTCTCGATTCACTATTGGTGGTAGGCCAAGTAGAAGGGAAACTAGAAGCAGCAGATTCCAGACGCAAGCATACCTAACCAAGGTCAGATGTATGCAATCTAAATTTACGTCTTTTTCACTATTACATGTATCCAGATGTGGCAATACCCATGCCGACTCCTTAGCCACACTCACAACGTCCTCGGCACAAAGTCTACCACGAGTTATCCTTGTTGAAGATCTGTTGAAACCCGTAGGGACGGTTGGTAACTCCACTCAAACTCTTCAAATTAGGACAGGGCCTAGTTGGATGGATCAGATAATAACATTTCTCAGAAATGACATCCTGCTTGGAGAAAAGGCCGAAGCAGACAAAGTTCGCAGAAAGGCCACTCGTTTCTGGTTATCCGAGGACCAGAAATTGTACAAACGCTCCTTTTCGGGACCATATTCGTTATGTATGCACCCCGAGGCAACGGAACTACTTTTGGAAGAGTTACACGAAGGGATTTGCGGAAGTCACACAGGGGGAAGGTCTTTAGCTCACAGAGTCCTTACTCAGGGCTATTGGTGGCCAAATATGCAGAGGGAGGCGCAGGATTATGCGAAGAAGTGTGACCAATGTCAAAGATTCGCTCCAAATATACATCAACTAGGAGGAGTCCTTAATCCTCTATCTAGCCCTTGGCCTTTTGCTCAATGGGGCTTAGACATTGTTGGACCCTTCCCCAAAGCAATAGGAAACAGGCGATGGCTCCTCGTCGGAACGGATTACTTCACCAAATGGGTTGAAGCCGAACCATTATCAAATATCAGAGACATGGAAGCAAAAAAGTTTGTATGGAAAAATATCGTTACCAGGTTCAGCATCCCTCATACTCTCATTTCAGATAATGGTTTAAAATTTGATAGCAAAGCCTTTCGGAAATACTGCTGTGATCTGGGCATCACGAATAGATATTCCACTCCGGCTTATCCGCAAGGAAATGGGCAAGCCGAGGCTGCCAACAAGGTAATAGTGAGTGGACTCAAAAAGAGGTTGGGGGACGCTAAGGGGAGGTGGGTAGAAGAACTGCCACATGTCTTATGGACGTATCAGACTACACCACGAAGATCCACAGGTGAAACACCCTTCTCCATGACTTATGGAGCCGAGGCAGTAATACCCTTAGAGACTGGGTTCCCAACCCTGAAGAAAAGCTCTTTCGTTCCAAATAGCAATGATGATCTATTGAGGAGAAATTTGGACTTAGTTGAGGAACGACGGGAGAACGCCATAGTTCAACTAGCTTATTATCAACATAAGCTAAAAAAGGGGTATGATTCTCATGTAAAGCTTCGACCTCTTGGACCTGGCGACTTGGTATTAAGGAAAGTTTTGGGCACAACGAAGAACCCTGCTTGGGGAAAATCGGGGCCCAACTGGAAAGGACCGTATCGTATTACTTCGGTCGCAGGAATAGGGGCTTACAATCTGGAAGATTTGGACAAACGTGTTGTACAACGTCCCTGGAATGTAAATAATCTACGAAGGTACTATTATCAAATAAAAGGCACTTCAGCCGTTTTTTTTTTTGTTGTTGTTAAAACTACATTACGTTCATTGTCTTCGTTCATTTAAGTATCAAATTGAAGCTTGGTGTGCCTGGATCCTCGGACCACATACCTCGTCTAAATTGATATTCTTTACCAAGTGTTAAACAGAACCTAAGTTACGTCTGGTCCTCGGATCATCTACTTTGGGAAAATTAACATTTCAACTGTTTCATTTAAGTATCAAACTGAAGCTTGGTGTGCCTGGATCCTCGGACCACATACCTCGTCTAAATTGATATTCTTTACCAAGTGTTAAACAGAACCTAAGTTACGTCTGGTCCTTGGATCATCTACTTTGGGAAAATTAACATTTCAACTATTTCGTTTAAGTATCAAACTGAAGCTTGGTGTGCCTGGATCCTCGGACCACATACCTCGTCTAAATTGATATTCTTTACCAAGTGTTAAACAGAACCTAAGTTACGTCTGGTCCTCGGATCATCTACTTTGGGAAAATTAACATTTCAACTGTTTCATTTAAGTATCAAACTGAAGCATGGTGTGCCTAGATCCTCGGACCACATACCTCGTCTAAATTGATATTCTTTACCAAGTGTTAAACAGAACCTTAGTTATGCCTGGTCCTCGGATCATTTACTTGGGGAGAATTAACATTTCTTTTCTTTTTGTCAAAACATCAAATCTTTGCATACCTAAGTCAAAAGACCATATGCCTTATTTCATATATTTGACATAGTTCAACTAGAGGTCCAAAATGAAGAATCAATTACTTAATGCATCACTTAATGCAGTTCCTGGCATATTAAGCCTGCCTGGAGTATCAATTTCAATTCAGGTTATGGCTTTAACTTTAGTAAAGAGCAAAAAGATGGAACTTTTGGAGTGATATGATCAAAACAAAACAAAAAGTGAGAGCCATCTAACAAGGAAAGTAGCATTCGTGCTTATATTAGATTCCAATAGTACTTTTGCAATTACAAAAAAAAAGAAAAAACTTGCGAAATTACACTTAGAAATAAAATAAAATAAAAAAAGGGAAGAAGAAGGCAACAGCAAAAACTATGGAGAAGTAGTCACTGTTTCAGCTTAATCTTCAGAGGGCCTTTGGGGTCTTGAGGAGATGGAAGCTGAACCGAGGACTCAACGGCAATTCCTTTGCCTTTGGGATCATCCATCAAAGTTATTGGATTAGCTTGATCACCCAGCTCATCCTTTGAAGATTCCTGAAGGTCACTTAAAGGCTGTATGTCTTCTAGTGCCTTTTCTTGTGCTGGATCAACCTGATTAGGAACATCTTCAGAAAGAGCTAAGTCTTCAGCCAAATCACCTCCCTTATTCTCAGATGATCCCTGGGCAGCTTCGTGGGCAGTTTCAGGAATGGTAGAAGCTCGAATTGCAGGAGGATAGTAGACATTCTCTGCTTTTCAAAGAGTGGAATAGGCGTCAACCCCAGCTTGGAAAAGTGCCTCATTCCACACTTGGAGGCAGTAATGCCTACACACCTCGGGAACCTGAGCCTTGAAGGTTTCCGTTATCTCCTTCACACCTATATTGTAACCTTCCTGTTCAGCTCGGTCCCTTGAGATCTCGGCCTCTTCTTTTGCTTTTTCAGCTCTTTCCTTCTCCTCAAGGGCTTCCTCTTTGCCCTTAATGGCCTCCTCTTTGATCCTCTCGGACTCGACGTCTTTCTTGAGGTCCTCAATTAGCCTTCGTGCTGAGAGAGGTTGTCGTCGGCTTGGCGGAGCATTAATCTCCTGGTCCTCGGCTCGTTTAGTTGTCGTTTTCCAGGTCAGCCTGTCCCGCTTCTTACTTCTGCCTTAACCAACTTGGCCGAGACCTCCTTGCAACTTCTTCTTAAGGTCCGGAATCTTCTGGGCGGTTTCACGCCTCGACTCCTCGGCCTTCGTGGGATTTATAGGAGTTGATGGCAATCTCTTCGCACTGTGGGCGGATTGAACTACTGAACGAAAATACAAGACTTATACATACATGTAAAAAACAACAAAATATAGCAAGAGTTTAGAGAACAAAACTTACCATTGCAAGCTCCTTCTTCAAAATCATAAAAACGTTATGGTCCCTTTTCCTTCTAAGTTCACCCATGTCCTCAGGGAGCAAAAGCGCCTGCTCCAATGCGTCGATGCATGCAGCTGCCCCTCATCGGAGTTTCGATGGACGCATCCATCCCGGTGATAGCTGGTCATCCATGGACATGTCGGGAAGCCACAAAGGGGCGCGCACGGCCATCTCGTTGTTCGATTCTTTTTTCGACCCGGTCTGGCCTCGCTTACCACCCCTTTCAATCTCGGCTCCTTGGGAAGAGAGCCTTTTCCGCCTCCACCACTTCTTTTCCTTTTGGCCTGATCCCTTTTCCTTTTAAGGTCGGGCCCCAGTTGGTGCGTTGGGTTTGGAAGGAGGGGAGGAGGAGGAGCCTGAGTTTCGGGGCCTTTACGCACCTTTCTTCGAGTCCGAGGGTGCACCTCTTTAGGAGGTTCTCGGGCTCTAAGGCCTTTGTCGGCCCCTCAAGGACATCTTTTAGGCTGGGCTTAATCTTACGTTGAATGCCCATATTGTCAGGCTCTTGAGTAGTAGCTTGCGAGACTTGTGTGGAGGTGCCGAGGATGGGAATTGAATCTTCAGGAGAGTGGGGTTGATTAAAAACTTCAAACTCGTCCTCGGAATCGGATACCTCAACTACTTCTTCTTCTTCCTTTACGGTAGTATGGGAAGACGCAACTTCACCGGGGACTGATTGTGTGGGGAAAGGGACTATGGGAATCCCAACTGGAACAAGTTGTGGTGGTTGGATTGGTTGGGTGACCAAAGTGCCTTGAGGAATAAGAGTCCCCTCCGGTAGCAGGAAGCCTTCAACGGCAACGCTAATCCGAGGAAGGCGAGGGTCGTGGGCTTTGATCACGCACTTCGGTGCTTGAAAGGCTTTGGATATCGGATTGTAGCCGAGGATCAGATGAGCCGCTCGGAGTTGGCCGTCTGTATGCACGAAAACCTCAGCTTGAAGGATCGTGTCCAACCGTCCGAAATCGACAAGATTAGGATGACGATCCGCTGCGTGTGGATCTATAGAGTTATCCAAATAGAAGAGGGTAAGAACAAGTAAAAAGACAAAAAAATAATAGTATGTATATAATAGTATAATGGTTTTAATGGTTCTATATATAAGCCAAAAAAATGCACCTGGAGTCCCTTCCCTTGTCGGACAGGGGAGGCCGTCGTGCCAATTTCCTGATACGATCAGGAAGTCGTTTTTTAGGCCCTTATTAGATTCAGGCAGACACTGAATTAGCCTAACTTCTGGGTATCTAGATTTTAGGTAATATTCGTCTTTTTTGCTTAGGTAATGGAGGTTATAAACCCAGTTCACATCGTGGTGAGTGAGCCCTAGGTTCATCTTCTCATTTAAAGCATCTACGGAACCTAGGATCCTAAAGACATTTGGGGCGCACTGGGTGGGAGCTAATCTAAAAGCCCTAAGATAGTCCCTAGTCACGGTTCCTATGGGGATTTTCATTCCCCCTTCGATGAACGCAATCATCGGAATTACGACCTCCCCCGTTTTTCTTTTTACATAATATTCCTCCTCGTTACAGTACCTAATAGATACGTCCGAGGGGATTTTGTATTTAACCTTGAACTGCTCTATTTTTTCGTTTGAATCCACCAGGGACGCGAATCTACCCATCTTTGAAAAAAGGGGGTGTGAAGATAACTAAAAAGGAACTACGCCGAGGATGAAAGATACTGAGAAAAAGAAAAAGATGGGGAGGGAAAGAAACAAAAGAAACAAAGAGCTGATAAGGAGGGGAGAGAGTATTGAAGAGCTTACTTTAAAAAAGAAGAAGGCACGGTCACCTCGGACAGTGTATTTGATAAAAGGAGAAGGTACGGGAAGATGGCAAGTGTGGTAGGTACGTTATAAGGTTACTGTAGTGTGAAGAAATTTTTGAAGGAAGTTAGTACTTATATATCAAAAGGAGTTATGAGGCGAGCGAATTCCCGCCTCAACACAGGAATCGCTCTCAACAGTTGGATATGTGTCACATCTTTGAAACATAGGGGACATAGAGGCGCCAGTAATTAATTCGGGGGCGTTTCGCATACCGAAGCATCGGGAACACGCGACGGGTAATTCAAAGGTTATTTCCCCGTCAGCAATGTTGCCAAAATTCCGTAGGATAAAAAGGTTTTTAAGTCGAGATCCTATTTTTTCCTCCCGAGGTGAAGAAATAAAGAATCTCGAGGGGCTATTGTAGGGGCATTGGGCCCAGTAATTCACCAAGGATGGCCCAACGAAGTCTTTTGGGCTAGAAACCCAAATCCGAAGACATCAAAAAGATCTTGGAGTATCTGAATGTATCTCATAAAGAAATACCAAGTAAAGATATGATAAACAAATGACCAATTACGTCCGAGGAGAAGATGTGTCCTCGGATTGTTAAGCCGAGGACATAGGAAGAGAGGTTTAGTGTCCCCGGGTTATGTTATAAAGAATCCTACGACTACGGGAATACATAGTACACGTAGAGGACAATAGAAAGAGCGGTGGAATATCTAAGGTAAAGCTGCTACCACCGCCCATACATTAAAAGCCTTGTAAATTGATATGCTGACTGCATAGATGGAAAGATGGGACCTGAGCATGGAGTTTGGAACTTGGTCCCTAACCCCAGCGGGCTTTAGGGAAGAATTGATGGGACAAGTATCCGAAATCAGGATTGCAACCATAAGGTGGAAGATGATGAAGAGAAGAAAAGAAGTATAAATAAAGGGGAAGACATACGAAGAAGGGGGAGGCTTTTTCAGTAAGAAAAAGGGCCAATAGTATATGATAATCAAGAATTGTATCCAAACTTTAGGAAATACTATTATAAACTATCCTCGGGTTTTGTCCGAGGAGGAATTTTCAGTCTTACTCTTGCGAACAACTCTTTATTTTGTGCCATTGGGCCCAAAGCCCGTTCTTTTCCTCATTATCTAAACCATCCTTGAAATCTAGATTACAAACCCATCCTCTACAAATTTATTGTAAAAAATGGCCTTTCAAAGCCTATTTTCCTTCCAGTCATAGTTTGGGAATTTGAATTGTGTCCTTACACCTACCATTAATATCATTTTTATCATTTACCAATAATCACTCATCACATCAGTAGTTTATAAAATTTTTTGTAAAATAGTTTATATCTCTAGCATTATTCTATTATCAATGTTGAATGATTTGCAAAGCATTAATAGGATTTGGAATTGAGCTAAAAATTAGGGGTTCCGCTATTTACTTACAAAAATTTACTACTTAATTATTTCATTCTATTGCAATTTTATATCAACTCTAAACTCTTTTTTTTTTTTTTTTTTACCTTTTTTTTTTGGAAAGGATTACTAGATTAGGTTTTTTTTTTTTTGAGAAGAAGACAGTAATATTATTCAAGAATATCAGTCGTATTGGCTAAGATTATAGAGTAAGATGTAACTGAACATCCTTCTTCCACACAAAGAACTCGCTAACATATCTAAATTAGGGGTTCCGCTAACATTGTTAGACATGTTAGATATGAGCAGTAGAATTACCCTGTCTACTAAATTATTTGATCAATGCTTTCTTTTTGGGGGCCTACTCCTATTTTTCATGTATATCCTTTCAAGATTAATAAAACATACATATATTAAAAAATAAAAATTTTGGAGGGGCCATGGCCCCCCAACCATACATGTGGCTCCACCACTATCATTCACCATGCTAGATGGATGGGAAAGCACTGAGCTATTTGGGTTGGTTCACCAGGTGGCACTTATGGGCGCCTGATTACTCTCTTATACATGACGAGTCTTGTGTGGTAGACTTTCATGTACACAAGCTTGGAGTGTCCAAGGTCGTCCATCTACTTAGGGTGTTGGACAACTAGGATGCCTATCAATTAGTCATTTGATTAACCCTGTCAATTGAGTTCTTGGTGTCAAACAACTAGACCGTGTCAAACGACTAGGGTTTAGCTAGAAAACTAATCTTGAGTTGATCTCCTTTTGACCTTGTAGAAATATTCCTCATCAAAATATATTAATACTTTTAAAATAAAACCAATGTATATTTATTGTTAACAATAAAATATAAATAAAAATTTTTAAAACATAACTCAACACCTTTAAATTATAAAAAAATCATCAATAACTGATTTTGTACTAAATTACGCTGCAATTAAAGTTAGAGACTATCTAGATTCTTTTAAATAAATAAAAAATAATGTTATTATACATCATCTAATTTCAAACTAAAAATAATAATTAAAATTAACAGCCTTGAAAAAAAAAAATGATGACCATGGCGGTTAGAGAAACATATGATGTAAAAACCAAACAATTTGGCATGCAAATAACGCTTCCAATTTGACTTTGTCGAAACTATGTAATAGTTTATTTTAATCACTAAATTGGCGCGCGCGCGCACACACACACAACATATTTTATATATATAAAATTTCAGAGCATAATTTGTTTCCCTCTTTTTTAGCTATATTAACACTTGAACACGCAGACATAGTTAGCCTCCACTTTCGTAGTCACAAGATTAGCAGGTGATGAAGTGTAAATCGTCAGTCAAGTTAGTTCGTCCAGATGGCGTTGAATCCTCGTCACTGTCCCTACGAGCATAAAACAAAAGTTTTCCTAAGGTGGTCACCGGTGTGGTGTCTGCCACAACGCCTCCAATGCCAAGTTAGTATAGAAACCATTTGAGAGAATAATAAAGTTCCAAATGCTAGAGATATTTGTGTAAGGGTATTGTTGGGTGAAAATTCCGTACCCGATTTGTCCCTGTTCAGGCCATATATATACAGCTCCTTGGTTCCTAGCCGTTGGGGCCTTAACTGTAGCTTTATTGCTCTTTTTGTAACGCTCCAAGGCTCATGATTATGGGACTTAATGAGGTTCCAACGGTCTGCCATCCGATTGGTAACCGTCTGAGGTATTGAATGTCCTTAATGATTTGCTCGCACTTGTCCATGCTATGTCAAGGTGGATGAGTATAATGTCGTCTAGAGAATGGGAGTTCGTCAGTCCCATCAGCTGCCTCCCAGGTTCTGAGGTTGTCGTGGTGTGTCATGATGACCCTCAGAAGATGAAAGGTTTTTTTTTGGTAGCTAGACGAGACTCTTGGGATTTCACTCCACATTTAATGCGTAGTGGCAGCGCCACATACTTCGTGGCCACGTGGCGTGTTCTGACTAGGGGGGTTAATGCTCTAATTATGTGACTATTGGGTTTCCCGCTGATTTTCAGTTTTTTGTGCCTTGGTTTTTAAACTTCCTTCATTTCACTTGCCCCTTCACTTTCTCCAACTCACAATCAATGTTATGTGCTTTTTCTTCTTCTTCAACCAATCTTTGCAATTTTCTTCGAGCCATTGAATTTTGTGGTTGAGCTTCCTTTTGAGGTATGTTTTCTTCTTTCATTTTTCCTTTGCTTCTCTTATGGCTTGGATGCTCAATTTCTGATTGCTGTTCATTTTTTTTTTATATAGGATTCTTCTCTCTTCGTTTGACTTCTGGTTTTCATGGTTAATAGCTCTGAGGTTAGGGTATCTTGCCCCTTAGTCTTCTTCTTTTTTGCGCATTTAGGGGCTCCTTTAGGTGTTTCCCGTGCCTTTTTTCCCTTGGTTAAGAATTTTGTTTTTGAGGGTAATGGCTTAGGCATTGTGTTAGGTGATCTGCTCCCCTTGCTTTGTCAATCAATTAACTAATTTGAGGGTTTGGTGAGTGAGCAAGTGGTAATGTTTTAGGTGAGGTCAAGTGAGCTTGAGACCGAGTTGTCGTCTAGCGACGACCCCGTGGAGGGAGATACCGCTGTCTCCGTCGCTCGTGAAGTTAGGGTTTTCCATGCCCTTGGGGAGATGTGTGGTTTAGACGATGAGACACTCTCTAGATTCAGGGATAGATTCCAATTTCCTGATAGAGTAAGGGTTCGTCTTCCTCACGAGGAAGAACGAAGTTGCCACTTCTCGCCTAGGGAGATATGCTTCTACGAGACTGTCTTCCTGAGTGGGCTTAGATTCCTCGTCCATCCTTTCATTATCGAGCTCCTAGGCCGCTTCGGCATTGCTCCTGGGCAACTTATGCCCAATTCTTGGAGGATAATGATCAGTTGTATGGAAATATAGCTAGCCGCTACTGAAGGGGATATGATTAAGGTGGACAAGCTTGTTTATCAGTATTGTCTAAAGGAGTCCAAGGAGCACGAATACTACGAGCTGGTACCTTGGGAGAGGAGGACCAGGATTGTAAGGGACCTGCCCTCGTCATTTAGATACTGGAAGTCTCGCTTCTTTTTTGTGTCCAGGGATGAATGGGAGACTCCCTTTGACGAGTTGTGGGGTGATCTCCCTAGGTTGCTCCGTCGATGGAGGACCCCAAGTCTAGGTGTGTCGTCATTTCTACTAGTATTTTGCACTTTATTTTTCTTTTTACATTTTTTTTTCATTTTGTCTTCACTAATTCTTCTGTTCGTTGTCTCGTGCAGTTAAAAGACGGCCCAAACTTAAGAGCAGGTATAAGAACCATGTTGAAGCTGCTATCGAGTACGCGAAGTCAATTGACAATTTCGACGATTTGGTCGATCTTCGCACTATTGAGAGAGAGGAGAGGAAAAGTAAGCACAATATTTAGTTCGTCATTAATTTTGTCTCTCTCTTTTCTTTTCTTTTTTAACAAGTGTTTCCTCTTTGCAGGAATGACGACCAAATTCAACAAGGATATGAATGCAAGAATGAGGTCAAAGAAAAACGAGCCACTGTCTAGGTTTGGGAAGAGGGCAGTGCAGGTGGTAGAGAAGGGAGTCTCCGTCATTCCAGCTGCTCTCGACACTAAGACGTCGAGGAAAACTTCTCCGGCCACCTCAGTTGAAGAGCTTCTCCGGCCACCTCAGTTGAAGAGGTTACTCCCATCCCAAAGAGACCACGGTTAACCGACAAAGGGAAGGAGATTCCTGTTCGTCCAATGTTTGGGACAATGCCGGGCTCACGATGGAGAGGGCACATGAGGTCGTCACTACTGAAGAGTTGAAAGCCCTCTCCGGTATGCCTTCTAACGAGGTTATGGGTCGTCATATCCACAAACTCGTCTAGGTAATCTGCTCGTGTCACTTCATCCTTCATTCCCCCCCCCCCTTTTTTGTAAGGCCTCAATCTTCTTTTCAGGTGTTGGGGGAGAGTCTTCATATCACCTCAGAGTACCTTACTCAAGAGGCCAAGGTCACGTTAGCGGTTTCCAGGATAGAGGCTTTGGAGGTGGAGAACTCCACATTGAAGAAGGACTTGATTAACGCAATGGACGAAGCCAACATCGCCAAGGAGAAGGTCAAAACGTTGGGGGACAACCTCAAAGCTGAGCAGTAGTTGACTTTAGAAAAAGATAAGCAACTTCTGGTTGCGAAGGAGAAACTCAAGACCATTGCGGCTAAGGCCGTTGAGGCTTTTCAGCAGACTGAAGAGTACAACACAATGCTCTTCAGTTGGTGTTATAAAGGTTTTGAGCTCTTGAGGCGATACATCGTCAAGCACCCTACAGGAGTGGATCTTGAGAACCTAGACCTAGAAGAGGTGGACAGAGAGGTGGCAACTGACGAAGCCTCCCAGTCCACAGCTCCTGAAGGCGGCGCACTTGAGGTAATGCTCCTGGAAGTGGCCTTCCTCCTCCTATTGCCGCTGATGCCTAAACCTGCTTTTCCTATGATTTCTTTCTTTCTTTTTTTTTTTAGGTGCCCAGTGTATTTTTGGGCTTTTTTAATTCTAATTTCAGAACAATGTTTTCATTCTAATTTAAGAACAATGTTTTTGCCCAGCGTTCATGGGCTTTTAATTATAATATTGGAAGCAATGCTAGTTGCCCTTCAATCATAATTCAATACTTACTTGTTTTTGCTCATTCCTTGCATAGTTTTTAGTGAATGTGTGTGGTTTCTGTCTGCCTCATTGTCAGTTACTTACATAGCTGTTAGTTGAAATTTTTGCTAACTCATTCTGTCAGTAACTTACATCCGTCTAGGATCTCGTTACTTAGCTAACTTTTGACCCATACCCACTCCTTAGCTTTGTTAGTAAGGGGTTTGGTCTATGTGGAATGTTGTTGCTTTTACTAACTTTTGTCTGCATCCGTCTATACGAGATGCTGTTACTTAGCTGATCTTCTTTGACATATACCCAGTGAAGAGATTTGGTCATCTTTAGACTTCGTCAGTAACTTACATCCGTCTATACGGAATCTTGTTACTTAGTCAATTTTTGGTGACTTATACCCATTTAAAGGATCTTGTCATCTTTGGCTTCATCACTAACTTACATCCGTCTATGCGAAATCTTGTTACTTAGCCAATTTTTGTGACTTACACCCATTTAAGAGATCTTGTCATCTTTGGCCTCATCAGTAACTTACATCCGTCTATGCGGAATCTTGTTACTTAGCCAATTTTTGTGACTTACACCCATTTAAGGGATCTTGTCACTAGGTTTGCTCACATTATGTCATTGGCTGAATAGTCCTTTTATTGCTTTCAAAAATAAATACATTATCTGTTACATCTATTGGTGGTACTTCTTCAAGTGCTTAATGTTCCATGGTCGTGGTAGTCTCTGCCCATCTAAGGTCTCCAGGTGATAGCTCCCTTGTATGGAGTAATGGACGACCCGATAAGGTCCTTCCCAGGTTGGGTCGAGTTTCCTATGGGTAGGATCTTTGGTTTCCGGGGTGACCTGGAGTAGGACCAGGTCCCCTATGTTAAGTCGTCTGAGTTTTACTCTCTTGTTGTAGTACTCGGCCATCTTTTGTTGATACTTTGTCATTCTGCTGAAGGCTTCGTCTCTAATCTCGTCTAAGCAATCCAAGTTGACCTTTAGTTGCTTGTCGTTGCACTCTTCATGGAACGTCTCTCACCTAATGCTGGTTATTCCCACCTCGACTAAGATTATTGCCTCAGTGCCATAAGTGAATCTGAAGGGGGTTTCTCTTGTCGGTGTTCTCTCTGTAGTCCTGTAAGCCCACAAGACATTGGGCAATTCCTCCGACCAGGCTCCCTGAGCGTCGTCTAGCTTGGCTTTGATGATCTTGAGTTGTGTTCGATTAGTCACCTTTGTTTGTCCATTCGCTTACGGGTGTCCTGGGGATGAGTATTGGTTCTTGATTCCTAGGCTTGAGCAAAAATCCCTGAAACCTTGACTATCGAACTGCCGCTCATTGTTTGATATGATCGTTCGTAGAATCCCGAATCTGTATATTATGTTCTTCCATACGAAGCTCTAGATTTTTGCTTCGGTGATGGTTGACAATGCTTCTACCTTAACCCACTTTGTGAAGTAATCAATAGAGACCAGTAAAAATTTTACCTGCCTCTTACCTCAGGGCAATGGTCTGACGATGTCAATTCCCCATTATGCAAAGGACCATAGGGAGGCTATTGTCGTTAGTCTCTCTACTGGAAGGCGTTGGACATTCCCAAACCTCTGGCACTTGTTACATTTCTTGATGAGCTCCCTCGTGTCCACCTGCAAAGTAGGCTAGAAGTAACCTGTTCTGATGACTTTTCTTACTAAGGATCTAGGGCCTGCATGGTCTCCACAAACCCCTTTATGGATTTCCTCCAGGATGTATTTGGCCTCTTCCTCGTCGACACACTTCAAGTACAGCATAGAGAAGCCTCTCTTGTACAGGGTGTCATTCAGGATTATGAATCTGGCTGCGTCAGAATTTTGAATCTGTCATAGAGAAGCCTCTCTAGTACTCATCTTTAATCTGCGTCAGAATTTTGTCAATAGGCATAACCAAATGAATGAATTTTACAGTTTGAGGAGCCTTCTCGTCTTTCCTTTTACCCCCGTCGTTAGTCTGATGATCTGAGTGTTCCCTTTTCTGTCCTCTCTAGTTGTCCTCTTTCCTTCCCCTTTCACTGGTTTTCCCTTCATCGCGGTTAAAGCGTCTTCGGCGTTCATGTACTTCTATGCCTTCAGAAGCATCTCGGCCATCGTTTTTAGAGGATTCTTTGCAAGTGAGACCATGAACTCCTTGGATTTCAATCCAGCTTTGAAGGTTGTTAGCTGCACCTTTTCATCAGCTTCGTCTACCTCCAAAGTTTCGTGGGTGAAGCGTTTCACATACGACCTCAGGGTCTTCTTCTCCCCCTGTTTGATGGTGAGTAAATGGTTTGCTGGTCTCCTTGGGCTCTAACCTCCAACGAAATGACGTAGGAAGGAACTACTCAATTATTTGAAGCTGTCGATGGATGATGTGGGTAGCTTCGTGAACCATTCCCTTGCAGCCGCTTTGAGAGTAGTAGGGAAAGAGCGGCACAGTATTTCGTTGGGTGGCTATTGGAGACCTAGTGTTGTCTTGAAAGTATTGAGATGGTCCAAGGGATCCTTAAGTTTGTCAAACTGTTCTAGTTGAGGCAGGCGGAACTTTGAAGGGATTGGGCACTCAAGAACTAGAGCTGTGAAAAGGGAATCCATCTTCCTGACCATCCTGCCCACGCTCTGATCCGTTTTCTCTTTTATGGTGTTCCTTAGCTCGTCCATCTCCTTCTTCATCTCCCGAAGAAGCTCTGAGCTCAATTCATCTGGAGTGGTTGGCCTTCGATGGTCACTCCGTCTTTGGCTATTTCCCTCGTTTTCTTGATTGTCTCTGGACCGGTTGTCTTGCTGTTGGAGTCGTTGCTTCATCTCTTGATTTTGTTTAGTTAGTTCTTCCACACTAGCCATAAGTGCTTGGATTTGCAAAGCCAGTGTCGCAGGATCTTGGTTGGACTCCATCTGAACTTAGAGAATGGTTGGAACTATATTATCGAACCTTAGTGCGAAAATGTCGTTCCCCACAGACGGCGCCAAACTGATGGAGTGTAAATCGTCAGTCAAGTTGGTTCATCCAGATGGTGTTAAATCCTCGTCATTGTCCTTGCGAGCGTAAAACAAAAGCTTTCCTAAGGTGGTCACCGGTGTGGTGCCTGCCACAACGCCTCTAATGCCAAAGTCAGTATAGAAACCCTTTGAGAGAAATAAGAAAGTTCCAAATGCTAGAGATATTTGTGTAAAAGTATTGTTGGGTGAAAATTCCGTACCCGGTTTGTCCCTGTTCGGGTCATATATATACAGCTCCATCGTTCCTAGCCGTTGGGGCCTTAACTGTAGCTTTATTGTCTTTTTGTAATGCCCCAAGGCTCATGATTATAAGACTTAATGAGGTTCCAACGATCTGCCATCCGATCGATAACTATCTAAGGCATTGAATGTCCTTCTTAATGATTTGCTTGCGCTCGTCCATGCTGCGTCAAGGTGGACGAGAATAATGTCGTCCAGAGAAAGGGAGTTCATTAGTCCCATTAGCAGGTAAAGCGTCACTATGGTTACGCTTAAGTAGAATGCACCAACTTAAGTCGCCCCCTCTACCCCTTTTTTTTCCATAAAAAAAGTTAGCCTCCACTTTATTTTATATTTTTACTCTTGTTCTTAATTATAACCGATGTTGGTAAAATAAATACTAAAAAATAATGAAAAAGAAAAGAAATGATGGTTCGTGGATGAGTTAACAACACTTTTGGGGATTATTAACCTTTTCAATATGATAGTATCAATTGAGTTTATGTATTTATTAAATAAAAGATTTTAACTTTTAATTTTTATTTTAAGAGGGGAGCATAAATGGGGGCATGGTTGTCAGATTAGGAGTCAGATCATAGGATCTTATGATCCTACTAGGCTAAAATAACTAGGATCACAGTCCAAAATTTGCCTGAAGTTGGCTTAAAATAATATATATCCAATCAACCTAATGGATACAATCATAAAAACGACCCAATAGGCCCAAGACAATGATGATAACAATAATTATGGTGACTATGATGAGAATTTTAGAGTGAATGATTAATCTTCACTCCACCCTTATTTACATATTGCTTTTGGATTTTATATCATAGTTAGTCAATTGCCATTTGAAAACTTATTTTGGATTTTGAACTTAAAACTTAGAACTTTAGAAATATTTTAAAACTGTGTTGATACTTGAAATTTTTTTTTTTTTTTTGGCTCTTGGTTACTAGTTAAACATTTGGTGAACTTTTTGGATATTTTATGTAAAAATTTAAGTGTATTTGTTTTGTTAGTATATGCCCGCAACAATTAATAGTATAGAAATGACATCAGATTGATGCAAATATCTATTTTTTAATGGATGAATTAATAAGTTATGTGATTATTCAACATATAAAATCACTACTAATATGTTTTTTTCCAAAAAAAATAGAATTTTACAATCTACGTAGGGTCCCAAATTTGATAACCTTGGATGTAGATTAGTTGGTCTTTTGTTTTTGGACTAATTTAATAATTGAGACAAGTTTAGGTGTCAATTTTGGAAGTCTAAAATTTTAATTTTAATTTATATACTATATTTTTTTATAGCTACTATAAGGATAACAAAAATATACTTACGCTCGGTTTATTTCGATAGAAATTCCTATATAAAGATAATTTTTTCTGTTTTCCAATATTTAGTAGTATCAGAAAAGCTGAGTCAAAGGAAAACTATTTTTCGTCAACATAAAAAATTTGGCTTATTTTTAAATTTTTTTCTATTAAAATTTTTTGGAATTTTTTTTTTCTCATAGCAAAATAAATAAGAGAAGCTAGAAGTTTATTTTTTTAACTCTTTTAAAGTTGCTACAAAATATAGGAAAATCATATAATTTTATAAAAAACAATTTTTAGAAAATGATTCATTTTCTAAAAAAAATTATCACCAAATCAAATGTGTAAGTGGAACAAAAATATTCATAGACTAGGGGGCAATGTCCCATCTTGGTATAAATGTAATTTCGTACCTTAAAGCACTAGCATTCGGAGATGCAAAAAAATTTCTATTTTGCATCCTCAATACTTACTTTATCTATTTTGTTATCTCATTTTATAACTCACCCAATATGCAAGTTTCTATTTTTACATACAACTCATTAAAATAATATAAACTATACCAACAAATAATATAAACAAATCAAATATCTCCCTTCTCCTCTATCTATTTTTTATTCTTTCCCTCTCTTCCTTTCTATCTATCTTTTTCCCACTCTGCTACTGCCTACTAGAGAGTCCTCTCCTCTCCGTCTTTTTCTGCTCCCAGCAACTGAACCCATTCATGCCAAAATCAACAAGCCCAACAACCAAATCCATCCGTACCAAAATCAACAAGCATCCAGACCCAAAATAAACACAGAAAACTCCCAACAAACCTCTACCAAAATCACCTAAAACCAACAAAAATAACTACAACAAACCCAAAATCAGATCAACCCAAAACTACCGAACCGACCATGATGCCGCCACTACACCACCACAACAAACCGAACACCGCTAACAACCACCTACAACTGAAACTGGGCCACCACCGAAACACCAAAATCAACCACACCAACCACGAAACACCCAAATTAAATAGCTACCATCCACCAAAACACAAACCAACCAAAAACCCAACCACACCACGAAAAACCAAATCGCAAACCGCAACCACCAACCCAACTACCACCAGAAATCGACCAGCCACCACCACATCCAAATCAACAACCAAACCCATATCAAAACCACATACCCAAAGCAAAATTAACCCACGAAACCCACGCTGAGAAGTCTGAGAGAGAGAGAGAGAGAGAGAGATTGAGAGTCAGAAAGAAGAGAGAAGGATAGGCGAGAGAGTGAGAGAGTGAGAGAGGTGAGGTCTGTGAGGGGAGACACGTAGCTGAGATGAGAGAGAGAAAATAGAAGAACAATGAGAGAGGGGAGAGGAGAAAATAGTAAAATAACATTAATTTTCAAACAATATAATTAGTAGTTAAGGTTTACAAACTATATTTTTTACTAGCATCTCGAGTTTAAAAGACTCGATTTTGGGGCTATAAATCGAGTCTTTAATGCTCGATTTTTATGGTCTGATTCTGTTTGATGTGGCATTTTTTCCACGTGGCGACTACTTAGAAATCGAGTCTCTAAGAGCATCCACAGTAGTGGAGCTAAATTTTTAGCAATTTAGCTCCACAAAAAGTTACTTTATTTATTTTACCTATTCACTTTACAAAACATGCTACAGCAGTGGATCTATTTTAGCTTTCAACACAATAAAATAACATAAACATCACAATAAAATAATATTTCTACTACAATTAAATAATACATCTCATAAAACAAAAAAACACCACAAACCGATCCACCACCACTGCCAGCCAACCAAGATCAACCGCCCACAACCATCCACTGCCAACCAACCACTACACAAATTACAAAGAAACCCACACCAACAAACCCACACAAATTACAGAGAAAAACCACCACACTAACACAGCCACAGAAAAACCCACGAACAGGTCGGCGGTGAGACGGACTGGGCGAGATGGGTCGGCGGCGTGGGACAGTGACGTGGGCGATGAGAATGAGGATCGGCGGCAAAATGGAGGACTGGGCGAGATGGGTCGGCGATGAAAGTCGACGATCCAGAACTTATCGGCGGCGAGGCTCGACGATCCAGACCTTATCGGCGGCGAGGCTCGACGATCCAGACCTTATCGCGGCGAACTCGACGATTCAGCAAGAATCGGCGGTGAAGCTCGACGATTCAGCAAGAATCGTCGAGCTTGAGAGAGTTGAGACGGCGTCGGCGTGGGTCTCAGCTGACGTTGAAGACGGCGTCGGCGGCGGTGGCGGTGAGCTTCAGAGAGTGACCGTGAAGAGAAAGAGAAGGAGAGAGTTCCGGAGTGAATGAAGAGAAAAGAGAGGGTAGAGCTTCAGCTGATCTATTGTATTTTAATCCCCTGTCCGAATAAAAAACTATTTTTTTTTATAACTTTCAGCTACAGTGCTCATGTATTGATACATGAGCACTGTAGCGCAAAGCTAAAAAATTTTAGCTTTGCCTCCACTGTTGCAGGAGGGTTTTTGTGGTTTGAGTGCAGCTAAAATAGCAATATAGTTATTTAGCTCCACTGCTGTGAATGCTCTAAGACTCGATTTACAACCAAAAAAAATTTCCTCTGCCTCCATCCATTCCCAGAGAAAAACCCACCACCAAAAAAAAAAAAAAAAATGAACGCACTCAGCCCACCTGGGTCGCGCGGCCTGGACGACCAGGCCACTGCGCGCCCAGGTCGCGCGCCTAGGCAGCACGCTGCCTGGGCGGTGGGCTTACTCGCGTCCGTTTTTTTTTTTTTTGTGGTGGGTTTTGCTTTGGGAATGGATGGAGTTAGAGCAAATTTCATTTGGCTTATAAATCGAGTCTTAGAGACTCGATTTCCAAGTAGTCGCCACGTGGAAAAAATGCCACATCAGACAGAAACAAACCATAAAAATCGAGCATTAAAGACTCGATTTATAGCCCCAAAATCGAGTCTTTTAGACTCGAGATGCTAGTAAAAAATATAGTTTGTAAACCTTAACTACTAATTATATTGTTTGAAAATTAATGTTATTTTACTATTTTCTCCGAGGGGAGACACGGGTGAGAGGGAGAGAAAAGAGAGATATTTTCAATATATATATATATTTTTCATCTGGAGCTACAGTTGGTTCTATATGAACTAACTGTTCAGAGTTGGTAAAAAAAAATCTGTTCTCACACCCGGACGTAGCTTATTTTTGGCTTGTAGGTTGCTAAAATAGCATCTGGGGCTTTTTTTACACCCCCAACTTGTGCTCTTACCTATAGGGATTAAGACTTTCACCCACCCAAAACTCCTATATACTCATGGGCGAAAACCCATCAGCCAAAACGCCATAAGTGTGAAGGCAAGGCCTAGTGTTGACACAAATCAAATTTGGATTGTGTCATTACTCAATGGAATTTTCGTACAGTTGGTTCTAATTTTTGGTTTATAACAGATTTGAATATAGATATATACTTTATTTGAAAATAAAACATTTTACACCAATTGACCTAATTGGGAACCTTCGGTATATTATTTAAGTGATTTTTTTTTTAAAGCTAATCTTATTTACTAAAACAACAAATTTACAACTACTATAAGAAGAATTTAATGACTTCGATTTGGTCTATTTTTGTCTTGAACAATTAAGAATTATAGAAAATACAATATGTGCATACTAGCTAGGTCCAAATTGGTTGTGCTAGGCCTTCACAAAAGCTGAGGTTGGGCCGCTGGCTTGGTTGAAAAGCTTGAAATCTTATAATCGTGACATTGACAAATGACTTAGGAGTACAGAGCAGGAGAAGACCAGAAACGAAGGCAAATAACAGAAGTCCTTTAGACGATATTGGAAGTTTTCTATAGTTATTCATTTATTGAAAATATAATTTTTGACTAATTAAAAACTATTCAAAGCTTTTGTTTATAAATAATATTTCAAATTTATGGCGTTCACTTCATAATGACATTATTATGTTCGGTTGTGCTTCAAAGGATATGATATTTTAAAGGAAAAATTGCACTAATCTCCTTTGAAATTTTCTTGTTATTACATATTTACATTCATCTCTCTTAAAATGTAAACCTTTTATATTGACCTCTCCAAATGAATTAAAAAAAAAGACGTTATAAGATATAGAATTTTCTATTTATTCCCCACTTAAAGTATCATCCATGTCCTCTATAATATGAAAGTAAATTTAAAGCTTTTTTCGTTGGATTTTTCAAAAGCGTTTTTTAGTCATCTAGGGAATTTTAGTAAAAATAATTTGCATTTTAGGGGAGATGAGTGTTTCAAACTAGAAGGGAAGTGGGTATAATAACGAAAAACCCTAATGCAGGTTAGTGTAATTTTATCCTATTTTAAATATTATGGTTTGATTCTACTAATTAAATTAATCTTCAAGTATATTCTAAAATTAAAATATACACTCAAATAATTTCAAATATATTTGTGTGAAGTAAAAAATATTTTTTTTACTGAATTTAGTATAAATAATTTGTATTTCAGGGGAGCTGGGTGTTTCAAACTAGAAGGGAGGTGGGTATAATAAAGAAAAACCTTAGTGGAGGTTAGTGTAATTTTATACTATTTTAAATATTATGGTTTGATTTTACTAATTAAATTAATCTTCAAGTATTTTTAAATCTAAAATATATACTCAAATAATGTCAAATATATTTGTGTGAAGTAAAAAATATTTTTTTTAAAATGAATTCATTATTCTTTTTGCAATAAATAAAAAATAAATAAAGTTATATGTATGTGTTACATGAGAGCATTCAATTTTTTTTTCCTTTTTGCTTTAAAAGGTGAGAGTTGTAGGGTGGTTTTTTTTTGGGAATCACTTTGCTACTTCTTGAGTGGTTTCTCTATCGCTAAGAAAGTTGGTTTTTCCACCTTCTCTTAGGCTTTAGAACTGCCATCCCTCTTCGAAGGTGATTTTGTCCTCTTAGGTACCAAGTGTGCTTACAAAGCTAGTAGTGTTTTCTTTTGGGGTTATTGGGAAACAGTTTTTTCTTAACTTTTTGAGTATTCCTTTGACGTTATAGCTATGGAAGACCTATCTAGATCTTGGAGTAGACTCTCTCTTTTTTAAAGGGACGATTCAGGTTTTGTTCTCCTAAAGGTTGGGAGAACATATGAGTTTCTCATAAAGGCAAAAAAATTCTTACTACTCGTGCTTTGAATATGGATGCAGTGGGTAGAACTTTCAAATAGTTGTGGAGATGTAACAATGGTTTTAAGATTCATAATGTAAATGATCATAAAGCACTCTTCGTTTTCGATGATGAACGTGATGTAAACTAAATTTTTCTTAGCGAGCCCTGAAGTTTTGATAAGCATTTGGCGGTGCTTCAGAGATATGAGAAAGATGTTCCATTGGGTGATCTGAAATTTGAAAAGGTGATGTTCTAGGTCCAAGTCCATGATATTCCTTTTCAATTCATGACTACGGGCCAAAGGTATATATGAGATTATTGGTGAGGTCACATTGAGCAATTGGAGCTAAAAATGAAGAAGGTGGAAGTTTTATTCGGGTGAGAGTAAATATAGATATCTCTTTGCCTCAATGCAGTGGGAGAGCTATCACGTTAGAAAGCGGGGAGAAGACTTGGGTGTCTTTCAAGTTCAAACGTTTGCCAAACCTTTGTTATTGGTGCAGCCACTTGAATGATGAAGACAAGGATTGCCCACTATGGATTTAGAGTAGAGGAACTCTTAATCAAGATAAAAAACAATTCAACCTCCCTATTTACGCTCCAAACAAAAGGTGATCTTTGTTCCAGGGTACTTTGACAGATTGGGTTCAACTAGGAAGGAAGTTCGGAGGTCAGAAGTGCCCACCCCAACCACGATGGTTGAGAACCTTGAGAAGGCTTCTCCGAAGGAGGAGAACCCAGATACGGAAACTAACGAATTCGGGGGAGAGTTAAATGCTGAGATAAATGTTAGTTAGTATTCAAATCAAATAAATGACCTCCACAAAATCTGGATGGTAATGTTTAAGGTAATTTAGTCCTTTCTGAAAATACAAATTTGAGTTTAGATTTGATGTGAGATTCAATGAGGGTTGACATTGGGTGTGATTGGAGTAAAGAGCAACATTTATTACATGGCCAATATTTCAGGTTTCCTTTTGAGAAGTTTTTTTTTTTTTTTTTCCATGTTAATCCCATGCCCTAGTGGGGTTGTTGAATGTGTATGCCCTAATGAACTCTTTCGGCAACGGATTGATGAAATTGACAAAGATCTTAGTAAGTTTGATAACCCTGTGGGTACAGAGCTGGATAAATTCTCCTTATCATCTAGTATTCCTCATCCTGGGGCTACGTCGAGGGTGGTAAAGAAGATAGGTGCATGTGTTAATGAAAAATCTTCTCTACCTTTATAGGATCCTGCAAAATGGAAAAGAGAGCAAAAACTTAATGATACTTCCAATTTTTCCATGGAAGCAGTAATTGGGCATAAGCAAAGTCATCTCCTAGAAAATAATCACCTAGAGCTACCTACCAAAAATGACTAGTTTCAAAGGGTGATGAGAATTCAAAAAAAGGTATTGATGGAGGCTAATTCCCGACCCCACTAGCACAATAAGTATTCTCTGTTGGAACTGTCGTGGGTTTAGGAATCGACAGACAATTCAAGAGCTCGAGGACTTAGTCTAGGCACAAGATCTTACAGTGGTGTTTTTAGCCAAAACATGGCTGGATAAGGCAGGGCTAGTTGGTATTTGTGATAAATCACAAATGGGGGATTATTTTGGAGTTTCAAAGATTACGAGGGGCGGTGGATTTGCCCTTTTATAGAAAAAGGATGTTGAGATAGATGTTGTATCGTTTTCTCCAAATCATATTGATGCTTTAATCAATAAAGGGAAGGAGGATACTTGAAATTTACAAGTTTTTATGGAGCTCTGGAGACTCACTTAAGAATGGAGTAATGGGATCTTTTAAGGGATTTGCATCAACAGTTCTCAATATCATGGCTATGTGCATGTGATTTTAATGAGATTGCAGAGACTCATAAAAAACAAGGAGAGAGGTTAAGACCTTATACCCATATGAAAAATTTTCGAGATGTTTTGGATGAATGTGGTCTCATGGATTTGGGTTTTGTGGGGAGTAAATTTACGTGGTTTAAAATTTTGCAAATGGGATTTTAGTGTGGGAAAGATTGGATAGAATAGTGGAAACTACAAAGTGGTATGATTGTTTTCCCGCTACTAAGGTTATTCTGATGGAGTGTGGCTCTTCGAATCATAAGCCTATAATTAATCATCCTTGTGGGGTACCTATGAACTTAAATAAACCTTGGAGGTTTGAACAGATTTGGCTAGAGGAGGTTGGATGCCATGAGGCTATTACTTTAGCTTGGTGTGGTAGTATGGAGGATGCACCGATGAACAAGGTGATGAATAAGTTGGGTGTGTGTCAAAATAAGCTTTAATGGTGGAGTAAGAGATGTTTTGGGAAAATTACCAAAGAGCTGGCCGAGAAGAGGCAGTAGATGAGGAGGGCAAAGGAGGCAGCCTTGAATGGAAGCAATGCCGAGTTGATGATGAGACTAAAAAAGTGAGCTCTCAAGTCTATTGATGAAAGAAGAGAATATGTGGCACAAACGCTAAAGAATTCATTGGTTGAAGTCGGGAGATAAAAACACTAGTTACTTCCATAATAAAGCCTCACAAAGGTATAGAAGAAAAAGGATTCTGGATTTGCAAGATTCAAGCAGGTTTATGTGCACTGGTGATGACAATGTGGTAGGGCTACTAGAAAATTATTATCGAACCCTATTTACATCATCAAACCTAAGGGAGATTGAAGAGGTAATTATTCATTCATCTAAGGTAGTAACAAATGATATGAACAATATGCTTGTGGAGGATTTCACACAGACGGAAGTAGAGGAGGCTCTTAAGCAAATATCTCCCTTAAAAGCTCCAAGGCTGGATGGAATGCCTCCAATTTTTTGCCAGCACTATTGGCCTAGTATTAGAGATGAGGTTACTGATGCAGTGCTCTCCTGTCTAAACTTGGACAAAATTTTTCCAAGTTTGAACCACACCTTCCTTACACTCATTCCTGAAGTAAAAAGTCTTGAAAAAGTTTTTGAAGTTAGACCTATAGCTCTTTGTAATTATAAACTCATTTCAAAAGTTCTTGCAAATAGGTTGAAAATTTTTTTACCTCTAATTATTTTTGTGCCTTTCAATTTGACAAGGCCATCTCAGAAAATATATTAGTCGCCTTTGAAACTTTACAACACATGAAAACAAAAAACAAATATGGTAAATTGAGTTTTATAACTATAAAGTTAGACATGAGTAAAGCGAATGATATGGCGGAATGGAATGAAAGTTTTTGGTAATAATTATGGAGAAAATGGGTTTTCACTCAAGATGGATTGGTTGGATTTATGAATGCATTAGTTCAGTCTCTTTCTCTATATTGGTTAGTGATGTACCAAGAGGTCATATTGTCCCCTCAAGGGGTTTGAGACAAGGGGACCCTTTATCTCCTTATCTATTTCTACTGTGCTCTGAAGGACTGAAAGATTTGATTCAAAATGCAATAAATGAAGGAAAAATTCAAGGTTTCTCTCTTTATAGAGGTGGTCCAAAATTTTCTCTTTTGTTTTTTTGCAGATGATGGTCTATTATTTTGCCGAGCATAAATGGGAGACATCCAAACTATCCAAAATATTCTTCAAGTCTATGAAAAAACTTCGAGGCAATAGATAAACACTGACAAGACTACCATCTTCTTCAGAAAATCAGTATGTGAGTCGGTGGAAAATCTATTAAGGATCTTCTTGGTTTGCCAGAGATTAAATAATATGAGAAGTATTTAAGGCTGCCAACGGTGGTTGGGAAAAATAAAAAAGCTAGTTTGAATTATATAAAGGATAGGGTGTGGGGCAAATTACAATGATGGAAGGAGAAGCTCTTATCACAAGTAGCAAATGAGGTGTTATTGAAGGATGTTGTTCAAGCTATTCCCACATTTGCCATGTGGTATTTTAAACTTCCTTTGGGTCTTGATTTTATCATTCATTGGTTCCTTTGGCGACGTGACTTTTGTGTGCTTGTGTATCTAGAGTGGGGTGTGTGTGTGCGCGTGTGTGAATCCCCTTTTCTTATTTTTATTTTAAGAGTTGCCACCAACCATTGGTTTTGTATTAGGTGTGATTGGTCTCCTAGATGTCTAATTTTATTTTAAGTTACCTAATTAATCAAACCAAATTTTAAAGTTTCATTAATTAAGGTAAACCAAAAGTCTTTGAACCAAAGCTCAAACTCGGAAGTTTGGTTACATGTGAGGAAGGTGTTAAACACCCTACAACGCCTATCTGAAGATAGTACCTCATTTTAATTTATTCCAAACGTTAACTTGTTATGAAAAAATAGGATACTTGGCATTTTGATTTTTTGAAAAAGGTTTTTGCAAACAATATACATACATACATATATATATATACACACACACACACACACACATACATGTGAGTAAATATTTACATATAGCTATCATGTGAATTTTTTATTTTTTTTTAACTCCAAAGAATATATACAATCAAAACATGTGAGAGGGCATACAAGCATACTATACAATAGCATGTGAGTATTTATTTATTATATAACTAGCATGTGAATACTAAAAGCTATATAAAAATAAACACAACATTAAAAAGTAAAAAATAAAATAAAAAGTTGGAAGAGTAGCACATTGTTGTCATCCACCATCTTCTCATTTTATTCATGCAAAAGGATGACAAAAAAAAAAAACTCAATAGTGCCAAGAAATGTTAGGGACAATGTAAGCTTATAGGATGTTCAAAGACTCAAGAGAGTGAGCCTTGAACACAAATCCACAAACTCCAACTATTCTAAGAAAAAGCTTGGAAATAAAAGTTAGAGCATACACTTTATTATTTTGGAAACGGACATTTTTTTGAAAAGATTTTATTGGGATATTTTGAGAAGAAACTTTTTTTTTTTTTTACAAAAGAAAACTCCAACGTAGTAAAGCACATTTATCTTAGAAAACATTTATCTTTTTTTTTTTTCTGAAAATTCTGCTCTTTTAGGAATAACAAAGAAAACTTTTTTTTTTATGAAAACAACTATTTGAAAACAATTTTCTTCAAAGTGACAAAAGTGTTTTTTGAAAACATGTATTTTGCAGAATCATTCTGTTTTTTTGAAAATGTTTTTTGACATATTTTAAAAAGACCTTTTGAAAACATTTTTAAAAAAAAGCATTTTTGAAAACACTTTGGAAAATTTTTTTAAAAACATTTGTGCTATTAGTTTTTTTTTAAAAAAAGGTTTCGGGTTTCCCCTTTTTTTTTTTTTTTTTAAAAATGATTTTCTTTTTTGATTTGAAAACAGATTCTTATTTTGGAAACAGTTTTTAGAAAACAGTTTTTTATTATTTTGAAAACAGTTTTTTTTTTTTTTTTAGTTTTTTAAAAACAGTTTTTGAAAACAGATTTTTTAGAAAACTGTTTTTTAGTGAAGGGGATAGAATTTGAGATAGACGGATCCGTTCATAACACCAACCAAAAGCAACGGTGCCAAGGGGAAGGACAGTCTAAACGTACTAACAAACAACGGGCGGAATAAATATCGCGCCCAAACAAACAGAGAAGATGGACGGACTTTCCATGGTGGACAGATTCCAAGTAGACGGATACAAAGTAGACGGGTGGCAAAGCCACGTGGTATCCACATGGCTTGAGTGGTCTCCAAGAAACTTCAAATAGAAATGTTTTGTGCCCTACGATTAACCCTAATCAACAAAATCTCTATATGGAAAGGATCCCGTAAAATACGTGTATTTATGAAGATCTTCCTTACAAGGAAGCATCTTCTTCACCAAGAAACAAAGGTCGGTTCTATACTACTATAAAAACCCAAAACCCTCAGAAATCAAGGTACGTATAATTTACCCCAGTTTTGGCACTCTAGACTTGTGAACATTCTTTGACTTAACTTTCAGAGGGTATTTGGTTGGTACCACACCGATACTCTTTGTAAGGCTTTCTTCTTCTTTGTTGCACAGGTTTTGTCCAGAGCACATGAGGACTGTGCAGTTTACTGATGATTTTCGGCATCATCATTTAGGAAGCAGATTTTTAATTTTGAAAACAATTTTGTATCATTTTGATAACAATTTTTTTGTTAAGAAAACAGTTTTGAAAAAAGTTTTTTTTTATAGAAAAATAGGTTTATAAAACAGTTTTTATATTATGAAAACAGTTTGATAAAAACAGATTTTTTTTTTTTTTAAGTTTTACATTTGAAAAAAAAAGTTTTGAAAAACATTTTTTCTTTTAGTTTCAGGCACACCCTTTTTAAAAACAGATTTTTAAAAATAAAATTTTGAAAACCCTTTTTCTTTTAAGGAGAGGAAAAAGCAATAAAAAAAAGTTTTTGTTTTGATAACTTTTAAGAAGAACAAAGGAAAAACATTTTAAAAAGATTCTTTTTTAAATAAAAAAAGACTTTATTTTTAAAGAAAGAGGTGGATAAAGATTTTAGAAAAAGCATTTTCTTAGAATGGTGTGTAGGGGAAATGTTTACCCAAGCATATTTATTTTATGGCACATTATTAATGAAAAATGTAAAGGGAAAACAAAAATAAAGTGCAGAAAATAAATTGCAACGAAAATAAAACGCTTGAAATTTAAATGACATAAAAGTAAAGAGCTTGGAATATAAATGACATATAAGTAAAGAGCTTGGAATATTGTAAAGATTGATTAAAAAGTTTTTTTTTGGTTTCTCTCTTAAATAGATTTTAAATTTTTTTCAAGCCTTATGGATTCTTCAATATATAGAAATGAGAGTTCTAAGTCATCATCATGAGAAATACCCATATTGTGCTCTAATGAAGGTTTAAAAACCATTTAAGAGAGATAGTAAAAAATCTTTTTTATTTTTATTTTTTAGGTGTCTAGATATAGTGTGTGTATATACATACATACATACATACATACATACATATATATATATATATATATATATATAAGTGCAATAAATTAAAGGGGGAGAAGGGATGTGCAAGAAATTAAATGGGATGACATAAAATAAAAGGCAACAATAATAAAATCCCTAGATGCCTAGGTGGGATGAGATTTCTTCCTCCTAAGGGTACTTCCCATACATAGGCCATCTAAGGATATATACCAACATCAATGATATGATCATTGAAATAAAGAGATAGGTATATACACAATATGTACAAGAGCATAGTAAAAATAAAGAAACTATGAATAATAAGCAAAGTAAAAGAAATGATTTTATATATATGGAAATGATGATCACAAGATAATCAAAGGGTGGGATGGGTTTAGTTATAAAGGAACTAACCCATCCCTATAGCCTTACCCACAAAGATTACAAAAAAAAAAAAAAAAAAGAATGAGGCTTTTGTGTAGGGTTTCTTGGAGAGAGAGAGAGAATTTTTTGGATTTTTCAAGGCTATTTTTCCAGAATTTTCTTACTTTCCTCACTTTTTTCTCTCTATTTCACTCTTTCTTGTCCATAAAACTATAATGTTTTTCACAAAAATGGGGGGGGAGGGGGGAGAGGGGTACTTATATTAGAATGTGGAAAATGGGGGGCTAGCATTAGTGTATCAAGATACACTAGTGCTAGCCACCCATAGCAAGGGGTGACTAGCATCAGTGATACACCAATGCTAGCCTCCCACTTTTGCCACCTCATCAGCCCTTTTTCTTCTTCTTCTTCTTTTTTTTTTTTTTTTTTTTTAAATTTCTGGCCCAATCTTCACACAGCTTTTTTGGAGGCTTTTCCGAGCTCCATTTTCTTTTACTTTTATATGCAAGGAAAGCTCCGGATGTATAGTTTCCAACAATCTTGGCCTCGCTCGATTTGGAGCTAGGGTTGTCGAGATATTGTGCCCGGAAGGAAGGTGACACAAAGCTAAAAAATTCTGGACATATATTTCTTGAAAAATTCATATATTCCAATTCAAAGCAGATATCATCAAGCCTTGTTGTTGAAAATTAGCTAAGACCTTGTTATTCAAGATGGTCCAACCCACTCATTCCAGTTCTTGCCCAATCGGTGCAGTTTTATTGCACGAAATTGAGTAAAAAACTACCGATTTTCCTAAAAACAATAGTGAAGATTTTATTGGGATTTTCAGTATTTTGGTGATATCTCATCCATTTTAACTCTTATTTTGGCCCGTAACTATTGTTTCAAGAAAAATATGCCCTACAAGACGGTCTAAAATTCAACACGATCCAACAATCGGATCAAAGAGTCAAAGTTTTGACCATACCCGGTTAGGGTTTTGGTCTTAATTGCTGTAAAATGGGTTTTTAGATATTGTGACCTTTTGATCCACCGTTCAAACATGTTGTACTTATTTTTACCCTTTTTGGATTTGAAACTCATGATTTTGCACCTTTTTCAATTTTTTTGTTTTTTTAGTCTTTGTTTTGATGCGTGAATTAGGGGCGGAAAAAATACGGTACTGATAAGGGGAACAAAGGAAAATACATTTGAAAAGTTAGGAAAATTTGTGCAAGCCAAGAAGTGGTGGAGGTTTGGGTTTCAAGGAGCTAGACAAGTTTAACGGCGCTATGTTGGCAAAACAGGTATGAAGACTTGTTCATGATACAAATTCATTACTCTATCGTGTCTGTAAGTCAAAATACTTCCCAACTAGAAATATCTTTGATGCAAAACAATATTTGGGCTCTTATGCATGGAAAAGTATTTTTAAGGCGAGACGGGTAATAGCTTTGGGTGCTAAATGGAGGGTGGGAAATGGGAGATCCATTTGGGTCTTCAAAGATAGTTGGCCATCTGGAAATTTAGGTGGAAAAATCTCATCGTCCTCCTCTGATCTTGGCTGTAAGATTTGTATAGCTGACCTTATTGATGTAGATTTAGGGTGGTGGAATACTCAAATTATTAAATCATTGATGCTCATTTTTTTCCATTTGAAGCCCAATGTATAAAGTCTATTCTTCTATGAGTGATTGCTAAGTCAAAATTTCTTCTTTAGCCTCTAGAGAGAAATGGAGTTAATTATTTGGTAAAGTTGGGTTATAGCTGCTTTGTGAAGATCTAGGAGGGAGGATAAGTCAGGCTCAAACTCAGAGAGGGAAAATGGTTTTTGGTCTAGTATATGGAAGCTCAAAGTTTCGGGGAAGGTGAACATTTTCCGTGGAAGACCTACACAGACAGCTTACCAACAAAAGTTAATTTGGTCAAAAGAAAAATTCTCTCAGATTCTTCTTGTTATCTGTGTGGTTGGTATCAAGAGGACATTGTAGACATCAAAATTTTATGATGAATTCACAATCATCCGATCGTTCATGATAAAATATTTGTGATCAAATTAATCTTCAATTGATGATGTGGACGACCATCGAATGAAGTCAAGCCACGTGGCAACATCAAATGAAGAAAGCCATACGGTAGCGTCAGAAGAAAAGACCTATATGGAAAGTTCTTATTAAATAAAATATCAAATTAAATTCATAATTCAACTCTCAATAAATGCTGAGAGGAGATTCCAAATTAAATACTATTGAGTTTCCTATAAATAGAGGCTTCTCATATGAAAAAAAAGAAGGATGGACACTTAGAGAAAAAACCCTACTGACACTTTGTCAAAATAGAGAGTCATTTCTAAGTCCACAAGCATTCCATTGTTCATCAAGGTTCATTCCTGCTTCTTCAAATCAAAGTGGGGATTCTCCTTTAATCCAATTCGAGATTAAGCCAATGGCCCTCGCATCAAATCAAGCCCGTTCAAATATTCATTCAACTTGGAGACATCAAAGCACGATTTAAGAGCAAGCCTCATAGCCCCATTGGACCGTAAAGTTTCTTGAAGATCGAATCAGAGGATTTTATTGTACTCTTTCATTGTAAAGATTCATACAAAGGATTGTACTCACATATATACAAATCAATACAGTTGATTATTTGTTACACTATTTCGTGATCGTGTGATCTATCTTTTACGAAAATTGTGTGTAAAAATTTCGGGCACGCTTGGTGGGACCTCTTTGCCTCTCATCTCTTTCTTCATCTTACAAATCTTCTAGTCTCCAATCTACCAATATCAATGACCTCAAAGAAGTCTCAGATGTCCAAGAATGCTACCAAGAGCGTTGGAGGGTCAATAAGTAGCAGTACTTCTACAGGTCCCATGACTCGAAAGAAAGCTAAGGCAATGGAACTCTTCACGTCACAAGAAGCCGATGGGAAAGCTCCTATGACCAAGCTCGTCAATGCCTCAACTCAACCAAAGACATCATCTCCTTGAGCACTTTAGGGGCAAGAAAGCACACCATCGCTGAGAAGAAAAATTCAACATTCACTCTAGAGGACTTAGTGACAAGGGGCAAATCATCCTAGTTTGCATTAAAAACTAAGTCAAGCACTACTTCATGTCTAGGTTCTTCCCCAAGATCCTCTCAAGAGGTTACCTCTTCAATCTTCTTTGGAAGCTCATCTCGTACGATATTCATGTCGGCCATGATGACGGAGAGTGCTACCATTGATGAAAAAATCGCCAAAATGGGACGTGCCATCACTAAACTTACCAAGACTATGGAGGAGAAAGACCTTCAAATCCCCACCCTTATAAAAAAGCTTGAGGTTCAAAATCGAGGGGAGTCTAGCAATGACCAATCTCAAACTCAACAACATATGTTGCAAGGGGCTTATACATGCTCTCCAAAGAAGGCTGAAAACCAACACAAAAGCTCTGCCTTCATCACTTCTTTATCAGTATAGCAATTGCAAGACATGATAGCAAATACTATTCGAGCTCAATATGGTGGTGCACCTTAGAGTTCTCTTATGTATTCAAAGCCATACACAAAGAGGGTTGACAATTTATGATTGCATGTAGGTTATCGACCTCCTAAGTTTCAACAGTTTGACGGGAAGGGAAATTCCAAACAACACATTGCCCACTTTGTCGAAACTTGTAACAATGTTGGCACAGAAGGAGATCTCTTTGTGAAACAGTTTGTCTACTCCCTTCGAGGGAATGCCTTTGATTGGTACACTGATCATGAGCCTGAGTCCATTGACAGCTGGGAGCAAATGGAAAGAGAGTTTTTGAATCGCTATCATAGTACTCATCACACAGTGAGCATGATGGAACTAACAAACATAAGGCAATGGAAGGATGAACCTATCGTCGACTACATTAATCGTTGGCGTTCCTTAAGCCTTGATTTCAAAGATCGTCTTTCAGAAGCATCTGGGGTGGCAATATGCATCCAAGGTATGCATTGGGGACTACTTTACATCCTCTAGGGAATCAAGCCTTGCACCTTTGAAGAACTTGCTACTCAAGCACATGACATGAAGCTTAGCTTGTCTAGCCATGGAGAAAAAGGCCTACCCGTTGATAAAGATACGAAGAGAGGTTACAAATACTGCAAGTCTTCTGTTGAGGAGTCTCTAGCCATCACTACAGAGCCTATTCATTACAAGAAGAATGCAAGTCTACCACAGGAAAAGGAACGGCATCGACCCACCTTAAAAGAGATGGAAGAATGGACGTACCCTTTTCCGGACTCTAATGTTTCAGAAATGCTTGATGGCCTTCTAGAAAAGAAGATAATCAAGCTACCCGGATGCAAAAGACCGAAAGAAATGGGTCACACCAACGATCCAAAGTACTGCAAATACCATCGAGTTATAAGTCACTCGGTGGAGAAATGCTTTGTTCTGAAAGATATCATCATAAGGCTTGCAAAGGAGGGTAAAATCCTCTTGGACCTGGATGAAACAATTGAGTCGAACTATACCGCATTCACCATTGCAGCCCCAGCTCTAATAAAGTCACAAACTCCACCAAAGACATGGTCACCTTTAGCTTTAACACTGGTGGCATCTGACAAGCATATTCAATTTGGAACAATTGAGCCGTTTCATGCTCAGACCCACTGAATGAATCTAAAATAAAAGGCATGCTGATGAATGACGATGAGAGTTGGGCTTTTGTAACTCGAAAGAAATCTAGGAAGAAATGCAACCTGAAGTCACAAATATTTTACACAGAAAAGCAGTATCAAAAGAGCAATCCTAGAGGGCCTCGCGAAAAGGTGATAAGGAATCCAAACAAAGAAGTTCATGACGACAAATTTTTGCAACAAAGAAGCAACTCTCCAATCACTTTTCATGATTTCTTCCCCAAAAGTTATTTCAAGACAAGGACTGATGGCTTGAGAGTTGAAAAGTCGAAAGCATGTGATGAAAAGCCTCAAGATCAAACTTCCAAAGCATTCAACAAAAGAGCTCGTCCATATCTTTCCAAGTAGGAGACCTAGTACTTGCAATGCGAAGACCCATCAACATCTCTCACAAGACTGGGAACAAGTTCACATCAAAATGGGATGGCCTCTATGTTGTACAAGAGGTCTACACTAATGGTGCTTATAAGATAGTCGACGAAGATGGTCTAAGGGTAGGTCCCATAAATGCAAAGTTTCTAAAGAGATACTATGCATGAAGTATTGAAGTTACTCCTCGGTAAAAGCTTAAACTGCCCACTAAAAAAAAAAAAATTCTCATTAGGTTGAAAACCTTGAAAGAGGTGACTTAAGCAAAAGTTAGGGACAAAAATAATAAAAATCCCGCTAGGTTGAAAGCCTTGATAGAGGTGACCTAGGCAAAAGTTAGGGACTAAAAAAATAAATAAAAAATCCCGCTAGGTTGAAAACCTTGAAAGAGGCGACCTAGGCAAAATTTAGGGACTAAAAAAAAAAAAACTACTCTATTGAACTACGTTATGACTTGATCCTTTTTAGGTTTGTAGGCAGCTTGGTATTCGTTACTAAGTTCAGTTGCATATGTACTTAAAAAAAATTAATAATAATAATAAGTCCTTTGAACTACGTTATGACTTGATCTCTTTTGGGTATGTAGGCAGCCTAGCATCCTTTGCTAAGCATAGTCGCAAGGAAAAAAAATGGATGTTCTCAAAAATTGATCATATTAGCTCATGCAAAAAAAAAAAAAAAAAAAAAGAAGAAGAAGAAGAAGAAGAAGAGAGAAAGAAAAAAAAAAAAAAAAGAGCAAACATTGATCTGGAAATAAATGAATTTCTTTATTAATAATGAGATAGGTGTCGTTACATTGTAATGACTACATCAATATAAAAATATATAAAAAGAGAGAGAAAGAGAGAGAAAGAGAGATCAACCTATCCAATCTAAATGCCTCAACTCCTCTTTGCTAGTCTCTAGTAACCCTTGTAGCTCTCTAAGTTTTGCATCATCAGAAGCTTCTAAAGTTGGAGTAGCCTCAATCTTGGAAACCTCCCCCTTGATTTGAGAAATGATCACTTGTTGTTGGGCTAGCTTTACATCACAGAGGGTGCTTGACTCTGTAAACTCTGTCTTTTGCATTGAAAGCAACTCAAGTTCCTTCTTCAATTCAATCTCTCTAGCTAGGGCCTTGTCTAAGTTCGCCTTGAATCTTGAAGTGGGGGCATTTGTAGATATCAAAATTTTATGATGTATTCACGACCATCCAATCGTTCATGATAAAATATTTGTGATCAAATTAATCTTCAATTGATGATGTGGACGACCATCGAATGAAGTCAAGCCACGTGGAAAAATTAAATGAGGAAAGCCATAGGCAGCGTCAGAAGAAAAGACCTATATGGAAAGTTCTTATTAAATAAAATATCAAATTAAATTCATAATTCAACTCTCAATAAATGCTGAGAGGAGATTTCAAATTAAATACTATTGAGTTGCCTATAAATAGAGGCTTCTCATATAAAAAAAAAAAAAAAAAAAAAAAAGGACGGACACTTAGAGAGAAACCCCTATTAACACTGTCAAAATAAAGAGTTATCTCTAAGTCCACAAGCATTCCATTGTTCATCAAGGTTCATTCCTACTTCTTCAAATCAAAGTGGGGATTCTCCTTTAATCCAATTCGAGATTAAGTCAACGGCTCTCGCATCAAATCAAGCACGTTTAAATATTCATTCAACTTAGAGACATCAAAGCACGATTCAAGGGCAAGCCTCACAGCCCCATTGGACCGTAAAGTTTCTTGGAGATCGAATTAGAGGAGTTTATTGTACTCTTTCATTGTAAAGATTCATACAGAGGATTGTACTCACATATATACAAATTAATACAATTGATTATTTGTTACACTATTTCGTGATCGTGTGATCTATATATCTTTTACGAAAATTGTGTGTACAGGCATATTACATGCGTTGTGGAAATGTGAGGCGATCAAAACAGTGTGGTGTGCAGACTTCCGTTGGGTTAATGACTTTGGAGCTTCACATGGTACTTTTTCTAACTTGGTGGGTAAAATCTTATCAAAACCATGGGCTCCATAGATCTTTGCTACAACTGCATGGTTTTTATGATCACACAGAAATAAGTCCAAATTGAAGGAAAATACGTTATCGATTTGTAAAATAAGGGAACCAGTTCAAGGCTATCTCCAAGATTTAAACTCTAGTCAATTATCTTCACGGGTTGTAGTATATACCAGGAAGAGAACTTGGGTGCCTCCAAAACCGGGTGATTTCAATACAAATTTTGCTAGGGCCATGTTTGGTGAGAGTGATGAAGCGAGAATCGGGGTTGTGGTTTGGAATTCAGTTGGCTAGGTAATGGTAGCTCTGTCCGAAAAAATTCAGAAACCTCCCTCAGTTGAGACTTTGGAGATGTTAGCGACTAGCGTGCAGCAACTTTTGTTCAAGAAGTGGGTTTGCACCAGTCACATTTCGAAGGCGACTCAGAGATTGGCATAAAATCACTTCAAAAATGGAGACACGTTGCTATCTTCTTTTGGTCATCTAGTCAAAGATACTCTAGTTTGTGCTAGCTCCCTAAGGAGTTTCTCTTTCTATCATACTAAAGGGCAAGGTAATGCAGTTGCACATACTTAGCCTAGAGAGTGAGACTGTCTTTTTTGTTGTCAGTCTGAATGTAGTCTATTCTACCAGATGTTGATTCTATTGTAATTGCTAATTTTCCAACTCCTTAATTTTAATGCAAGTTTTGGTCTTTTCCTAAAAAAAACAACAAAAAAGGTGGGAGTTGTATTATTTGTTTCACATAAATCATGAAATTAATTAGAATTTCAAATTTTGACACATTCCTAATGACTAATACTAGCTTGTAACCTTTATATATATATATATATAAAGAACTAGCTTGTAACCTTGTAACTTGTACAAATGCACAAGATTTTCATTTAATAAACAAATCAATGCCTTATCCTCAAACCAATTATCAAATATCCATTAGCAAACAACATTTTAAAAGATGTTAGTCTATCAAAAAAAAAAAAAAAAAGAAGAGAGAGGTTTGGAAGTAATCTTAAAAGGAAAAGAAAAGAAAATCAAAATCAAAATTTGAAGAAAAATCAAAAGAAATAAATTCATTTTAGAGAGGTGATCGGCAAACATGCATGAATGTACAAAGAAAATTTAAGTAATTATAATTGGTCTTGGGGAAGATCATACAAAAAGATATGACTAAATTAAGAATTACACGCATGCGTTTGGTACATGTGTTTAAACACATGTTTTCAGTTTTTAAATAACATTATACGCATTTCCATACACATTTCACACACGTATTTTCAAAAAATGAAAACAACGTTACTCGCAAATCATTAAAACGTGAGTGATTTAAAATCTAAATAGCATGATAGTTTGTTTTAGAGCAGAATTAATTTATTAATAGATATTTATGGTGTGAACGGTAAATAGTATAAATATAAAATTTTTGAAGCAAACCTTTGGATACTTAAAAATAGGCAAACTAACAATTGTATTGCACGCGATATGCACAAAAAATAGAAATTATCTAAATGAGGGTAAGATTGTAAAAATGGGACAAACTTGTAAAAATGCAAATAATAAAAAATATTAATATGATATCTTGCATGGGGATGGCAAATGTAAGCCACTGAAAAAGTTCACAAAACATAATATTTACTTATTTAGATGATAAATAGAACAAACTTGCTTATTATGGTTCTTTGAAAGATTTAAATTAGTATTCCCTTGCAGGGCTTCAAGTTGGAGTAATTTTAGCTCCAAAATTATGACTTATGGATTTAAAACTAATTTTTTTTGAAAAATGGATTTTAACAGAGTTTATTCCAATGGTGTTGGTTACTGGGTGTGGTGGATTTATACAAATGGTTCGAGTAGTTAACTATATAAATAGTAATGTAGATTTTTGGAACTTAAAAGGATAATATAGAAGTATAGATTAGATGAGTAATTGGATTTTTTATAAGTCATTTCTGCTGGACTCCTTGTTACCAAATAACTCACTGGACACCAAAAATTAAAAACTTTAGATGGACATGTGGCACAAAAATTAGACTTCAATTATATAATTTAATTGAATTTTCTCCCAATTTTGGAATTAAATATATTTTTCAATTTGATTTCTTATATTAAATACATTTTAAAATTATAAAAACTCGATAAAAGAAAATAGAGCAATTGCTTTAGAAGAATGGCTATTTGTCTAAGCTAGGGCCTAACTTGGGAGATATTATTTAGTGCACTTGGAGGACCACATCACCAGTGTCTAGTAGTCCTCCCATCCAATAAAAAAATTCCATGTATGTTAATTTAATGACTAGGATCCTAGTCACACACCTAGCACAAATGAAAAAGATAAAAATAACCATCATTGGCTTCCAATAACTCACTGTAACCACCTCTGTCCCTGTCAATGGAATGATGACAACGTTTAATCTCTCATTGCAACAAACTCTAGTGTTGAGAGGTTGTCAAAATATCTACATAGATGAGATGAGGGGAGGCATAAAGTGAGACTAGCGCTTGTTTTGATTACCATGATTTTGAGTGATATCACTCAGTTTTCATTACTGAGTTTCCAAAACACGTGGGTCTCACCGAAAAAAACTTGTTTGGCTTGGTTTTTGGGTAATGTTTCCATCACGCAAAACTCAAAAAATTGAGTGATGGATGAAGGAAACTGAAAACAGAATTTTGGTGTTTTCAGTTTCTGAAATATGAGTTATGGTGGCAAAAGTTGAGTTATGTAATTGAGTTATGTGACGAAACAAGAATTTTGGAGTTTTTAAGATAAAGTAAGGTTTGGGTTATGAGTTATGGGTTTTGAGTTTAACTTATGAGTATTGAGTATTGAGTTATGAAAATTGAGTCATGACTAAACCAAACGAGCAATCCATTTGAAAACAACTTATTTAGTTTTTTGCTGGAAACTTTTTTTGAAAGTATGTTAAAGTATATTTATACCTTGAAAAAAGTGAGAAAAGTGGAGAAAAGTATAAAAATAAAAATAAAAAGTGGGAAAAAGTGAGGTTTTAAAAAACTAAAGTTAAAATCTAATGCTAAACCTAAACAATACTGTTGCTTTTATTGGTTATTGCTTATTATCATTGGGAAAAAACAAAGGATGAAGAGGAGGTGTGAAAATGTCCAAAACACCCCATGAAGCTTTGCTGCAATTATATTTTCTTGATTTGCCTTTGCAACCACCTAGCCACCCTTTGCCTAGATTGCACAAATGTGTGCCCTCACACTTGCAGTGCCACTGCCACAATAACTTCGTCTTTATCTTCCTTCTATCACGTCTCACATGATACTATTGAAGGAAATTGTCTAACGAAATTAGAAGAAAAGCTTGAATTAAATAAAAATTTGTTCAAATATTTTGTAGTCACTTGCAGGATATCAAATTGATTTTGCACGGGTTTCGAAGCAACATCTTATTCTCTAATGGGATGAGAGATCCTTACAAACATTATATTGTTTGTCCATCTATGATCACAGGGTTTTGGAGAACATATCAGAAAGCATCCTTGCTGTCTCTACAGTTAATGGTACTTATCATTTCCTTAATAATCTTTTCTTTCTAATACTTTCTCAATTAAATTGTTTTCATTGCTATGCTTTCAATAAAATTGTATAATCTCAAATTATAATTTTTCCACCTGTAGATTCTCTTTAATCCTCTCTAATATGCCTTTTGGTGTGATTCCATGTATTTTCTTTCATCACATTTTTATTAGTTATAGTTTTATAGATTCTTATCATTTGTATTTTAAAAAATAAACAGAGTATAAAATGGCCAACGATGGAAGAAATATGTCCATTCCACAAAAACGTAGTAGAGAGGAAATGGAAGTATATAAGGAAGAGAATGAGATTTTTGGCTTTGCTAGTAAAAATTTTTTGTTATGCTTGTAGGAATATGCTCTCATAGGAAGTACATCGTGAAAGAACCATTAAGGAAATGTTTGAGGAATATCAATCTCGGCATAATCAAGTCATTTGTCGCAGTGGATAATCGCCATGAGTGGGATGCTTACGTTAAGGTATGGTCCTAAGTTATGACTTTTTTTCTCTTAAATTATGTTGGGGTTTTTGGGTTATGTTATACTTCCTCATTATGTTTTGTTGTTTATGTACTTGGAAAGCAATTTTACTACATGGGTTGGTTTTATTTTCCTTTTGTTATGCCACTGTCTACCTCACTATATTCTTGTGGTTGTTTCTGTTGGGTTGAGAGTGTAGATTTTGGGATACCTTCTACTTCCAAGAGGGATACCTCAAATATGCAATTCTTATTATATGATGGTGATTGGCTGCATTTTATATGTGGATATGACCCTGAGAAGCATGTTTACTCACACAGTGTCTTAGTAAATCTCTGAATCGTCTATCCTGCTTTCACTTAGTTTGCACTTCTAAAAGGAAGCTCATCTCTCTGTTATGATATGTTTTTTCTTCTCTTCATTTGAAAATTTTTCATTATATAAAGCTTGTAAACTTGCACTCATTGTGAGCACTGTTTGCTGTACATATAGGGTAGACAGTGGGTTATCTTAGTTATAAAGTGACTAAGATTGAGTAATCAACTAGTTTTTTTTTAATCTTTATGTAAATTGTACTAATTCATGTTAGTGAACACTGACCAATAATTGTACAGATGTTTTATTAGATTACTTGCAATGCTAGTGATGCCAGCAATAAATGTGTATTCATGCCGAGTTGCAAAAATAAGCTATTGTTGAAGATATGCTTGATTGGCTTAATTTCTAAAATGCTATAATGTGCTTATCTTATTTTGGTAATTAACTGGTTAGTATTGTTTTATTACATAGGCTTCTTTAAGACAGAACATTAGGAAATGTTGGTGAAAGATACTGACTAAATAGGACAAAGAGAAACTGCGACTTTAACTGTCTTTCTGATTATTACAACTTATAATACAAGAAGCTATTGCTGAAAATATGCTTGATTGGCTTAATTTCTAACTGGGGTATGGAATAATTGATTATGTGACTTCCCTGCAGGATGTGGCAGGGATTTCTCTGCTCCACTCTCTCCTTGGCAAACGTTGCATTGTTTGCCTTCTATATGTTTGTTATAGCACCAAGTGATTTAGAGAATGTCCCTTCATAGGGATCAATTAAAGTTAACCCGTCCTTGGTTGTCGTCCGTGACCTAACCACGTCCAAAGAAAGCAATCTAAGAATGAAAAAATGCATGAACAATGCCTGTCCATTAATAACAAGGTGATTCAGTTCGAAGGAAGTCCTCCATGGACGACTAGATACATGGATGACTGGATTATACTTAATAAATCCTACGAAGAATTCTCCAAAAATTCCACATAATCAAACCACGACATATTGCTCTTAATACGTGGAAAGGACTCCTCAGACTTTGCTCCACATACCCCATTTTCTCCATCACCTACCCACATCATCAATAATGATAGTGGATCCATACAAGTAGACCAACTTCTAACTCTCTATGAAAGGAGCAAGTTCCATTCATCCTAGGTAAGTTCTTACCATTTACTATTTTCCATCATTGTGTTCTAAAGAGAAAATTGACTTAACCATTGGAGCGTCTTTAGCCAAGTCACACCAATCAGTTTTGCCAGTTCTTTCTTTCTTTTGAGGACTTACAGCCACTACCATGTCTCAAAGTATTTCAGCCTGCTAATTTTTGTACATCGTCAGTTGGCGCTATCTGTGGGAAATTGTTAAAAAGTTTTTTTAAGTGCTAACTTTTTTGCTTTCCAAGACAAAAAGGCTGCATGGTTCGAACTAGGTCAATAACCACTAGTCCAAGACACCAGGAGAGTGGAAACGCCTCTAGTCACCCAAATCGTGCACCACCACCCCCCCCTATGACCATCCAACAACAGTTACAGTGTATGGCAGCAACAATGGCAGAATTGACGCAACAGAACCATTAATGCAACAAAACCAAGAGTTAACTAGAGAAGTCAACAAACAACGTCAACAACATGGTGGAGAACGAGACCAAAATTCAAGAAATGAAGGTGTTGAGAACAATGCTGAAGGAGACCAGTCCATAGGTACCGTCACTTATAGGGTACCGCATTTGGAGAGAGAAATGGACTAGATGAAGAGATCCATGAAAGAGATGAAGGATTCCATGAGGAGAGCAAACCATGTGGACGATCTCGTCCACAGGGTTGATTCCCCCTTCATTGCATCCATCACAAGTCATCCCCTGCCTTCCAAGTTTAAAATGCGAACCCTGGACTCATATGATGGAATGCATGATCCTTACGATCACATTGCCACGTTTAAGACGACTTTGCATCTCCAAGGTATTCAAGATGAAATTATGTGCAGAGCCTTTCCTACCACGTTGAAAGGACCAGCCAGAGTATGGTTCGGTAAGTTACCACCAAACACCATAGCTTCGTTCCAGGAGTTAAGTAAGTTTTTTATCAACAATTTCGTAGGCGAATAAAGGCAAAAAGTTCCTCGTCCAGTTTGTTGAGCATAGAGCAAGGAAAGACCGAGAGTCTGCGTTCTTTTATCAGCGGTTTTAATAGGAAAGCCCTATTAGTGGACGAGATGGATGACAAGATCCTCTTAGAAGCCTTCTACAATGGAGTCAATTCATACTTGTTCATCCATAAGCCGTATGATCAGGAGTCGTAGACTATGGCTGAATTGATACATTCAGCCCAGAGTTTCATGAACGCAGAAGACGCGATTATTGCCAAGAAAAAAAAAGAAAGGTGAATGGCTGGACAATGGATATATACACAATCCAGAGCAGGGCTTTCATCCAAAGAAGGCCAAAGTAGGGGAGAAAAGAGAGTGTGATGGCAAGAAAGTAGGATCGTCCTCAGGATGATACTCCAACTACACTACTTTGAACACTCCACTTGACCAAATGTTAATGCAGATTAAAGATGATCCATCCTTGAAGTGGCCTGAAAGGATGAAAGGAGATCCTAGCAAGCGGAATAAAAGCAAGTATTGTCACTTTCATCATGATCATGGACACAAAATAGACGAATGTTATGACTTGAAGCAGCAGATTGAAGTTCTCATCAACCAAGGAAAGTTAAAAAAATTTCTTGGGCAAGACCACAAGGACGAGAGAAAGCCAATGAAGGGCAAGGTAGAAGAACCAGTACGTCCACTGTTTGGAGAAATAAAGATCATTGTATGGGGCACATTAATAGGATGCTCGTTCAAAGCTAAGAAGACTTATCTACAAGAAGTTTAGAGTGTTCAGATATCTAGGCGACCACCAAGGATGATCAAAGACTAAGCCAACCATTATTTTCACAGATGAAGATGCAAGACGACTGCACCATCCTCATGATGATGTGATTGTCATTACTTTGACAATTGCAAATTATACAACTAGAAAGGTGTTAATAGACAATGGGAGTTCAGCAGATATCCTCTACTATCTAGCCTTCCAGCAAATGAGAATTAACAAAATGTTACTCCTCTAGTGAATGTGCCATTGATCGGGTTTGGAGGAATGAAGGTTATACTAGTAGACACCATCTCCCTGCCAGTCGTGGTTGGCTCTTACCCACGACAAATCAATAAGGAAGTGAATTTCCTTATTGTAGACTATTCGTCCTCATAAAATGTCATTATTGGATGACCAACTTTGAATAGTTGAAGGGCTGCAACGTCCACCTACCACTTGTCAATCAAGTTTCCAATATAGTATGGCATTGGAGAAGTACAGGGAGATCAATTAGCTGCTAGAGAATGTTACTTAGCAATGCTGGCCATGGATGAGTAGATGCAGATAATGAACATTGAAGAAAGAAGAATGTTGGCTGAACCAATTGAAGTATTGGAAGATGTACCATTGGATGAGTTCAACCCGGAGAAGTTTATCAGGATTGGGACAAGTATGGAGGAGAATACGAAGCAGGACCTCATTGGATTCCTCAAAAGAAGCACAAATGCTTTTGCTTGGAGCCATGAAGACATGCTTAGGATCGACCTAAGTGTGACTACTCATTGTTTAAATGTATCCCCGTCCTACAACCCCGTTCGTCAAAAGAAGAGAGCGTTTGCCCCAGAACGAGATAATGCCATCAAAGAAAGGGTTCAAAAGTTAGTCACCATAGAATTCATTCATGAAGTTTACTACCTTGATTGGCTAGCTAATGTAGTGATAGTCAAAAAGGCTAATGGCAAGTGGAGAATGTATGTGGATTCACAGATTTAAACAAGGCATACCCTAAGAATAGCTATCATTTTCCATGCATTGATCAGTTGGTAGACTCCACAGCTAGATTCTTAGGGTACAACCAAATTAAAATGGATGAGATAGACCAAGAGAAAACATCTTTCATTACAAGCCAAGGTGATAGGCCAAGAATGTATTGGCCCCTTGTGATAAATTAACCAATTAATTTAGTCAAGTGAATTAATTAAGTTAATTAACATGCAATACGCGTGGTAGCACAAACAAATCATCAACAAAGTTAAATACAGCGGAAAATATAGTTGACATGGTGATTTGTTTACGAATGGGGAAAACCTCCAAGGCAAAAACCCCACTCGGATGATTTTAAGGTCACCACTCCTGAGAATCCACTATTATCACAACAAGTGGTTACAAGTAAAGGAATCCTAGTATCTTATACCAATCTATAGTTGAATCATTACCCCAATACACAATTGGACTTGTTTTGTAGTGACAATCTCTCCTTTTCAGTGCACGGCTCCCAGTACATGACTAACCAATCGATGCACGAATCCAAGTACGTGACTAACACACCAACTTGAAAAGGATGTTGACTACAAAGTTCTTCAGCTCATCAGCACAATGAAGATCACGAAACTCCTTGGTTACAAAACCCTACGGTGTACAAACGCAGAAATTTCTCAAGAGAAAGATGAACTAGGGCATATGTCTTTGGTCACAATATGCTTGTAGAAAACCTTTTGCATTAACTTGCATCATCTGAGACAACCCTTAAAAATAATCCTTATATATGTTTAGGATTGTGAGAAACGAAAGCCTAAAAACATACACATGGATATACGTAAAATCAGATTTGAAAAACTAATTTTCGTAAATCTCGATAGATAGGTTATCTATCAAGTAGCTGTCGAGCATCGGGCTAAAACTGCCTTTTAAACCTTGATAGATGACATCTGTCGAGCTAGTTGTCAAGCTTTGAAATACAACACTTCTTTACTTGTTTCTTGAACAGATTTGCATGGTTTTAGCTCTTGACTTGAACAACATGTTTCTTGAAGATTTAAACCACCCTAGATCTACCCAATTATAAGTAAAGTGCGTTTTGTCAATAGATAAGCCAATTCTAAATGACATATGTTCTTAACATGATTCACATATGTCCTAACAATCTCCCCCTTTGGCAATCCGTGACAAAACCACAACAAACAAATGGATATATGAGAAAAGTCATAAATCACTCAACTCATACTCACTTGTTGAATACAATAAAATCTATCCTAACACAAACTCTTGAAAAACTTTGCAAGAAGAGAGTTCATGGCAAGAAAGATTTTGACAACCTGTATTTCTGAAACACTTTAAACAAAACTCATCAAGGCATTTTAGTGTGAAACAGAAATAGAAGATTGCATACAAGCAATAAGAAGCAAGCATGTGCATAAAGAGAGAAAAGAAACAACACATGAAGAGATTGGTGAAAGAATGTAATAACAACCTCAATATATATATATATATATATATATATATATATATATATATCAGTAAGAGTACAAGGTTTGCTGTCACAATGTAAGAACAATGTATCTAAAATTGAAAGAAAAGAAAAGATACAAAAAGTCCTCACTACATCCCTCATAAACAAAAGCACTCCCCCTAACAAAAATATCTCTTATACTAACTCTCCCCCTAAGTACATGACTACTCTCATACCCAAAACTACTCTCCATTTTTGTCACGAATGACAAAGGGTAAGTCATTAAGAAGCATTCATCTCCTTGTCACTAAAAGAGCTAGAAGCCTCATCCTCATCAGCATAACCGTCAGAGTCACCACCATCATCCTCGTCCTTAGAAGCCTCTAGAGAAGGAGAGGGAGACTCGATGAAGCCATCAAGGCGAGCATGTCGTCGTGCAATACAACTGACACGAGTGTTCACTTGATACATCTCAGTAGTGAGTGTATCAAGGCACATATGACAGAAAAGTGAGGAGACTCGGGATAGGAGACAAACACATGGTGAAGAATCTGAGTGATAGCAGAAGGGAAAATAAGCTTATCACGGGTCACCGTATCCTTATAGACTGAAGGAAAAATTCTGGTTTTGTATCTCATACAAAACCCACAGCGGAAGCAACGAACTAGGATCTATTTCATTCATGATTGATAACGTGCACAATGTAAATTTCAGAATTTAAGAACAAGATAGCGTACCTTGGTGTGGAGAAATTCAAAACAAAGATTAGAAGCACTTGGGAACACTTTTAATCTTCACTCCAACTCCACTTTACACCCAAGATGTGTGGTCTCTCAATCAGTTTTTCAAAGGGAGAATGAAAGTGTGTCTCACACTCTCTCACACACCGTTTCTTTTTCTTTTCTAATCTCTTATAATAAAAATTCTATATGTTTCTCCCTTTATAACTAACTGATTATCTAATTGGGCTGGCCTATTGGGCCTTTCCAATTGGGCTTTAGTGTGTGGCTTGGAGTGGGACCAAAATGGACCAATAAGACACTAGCTCTAATGGGCCTTGGGCTTTTCCGTCAACTCTTGACAAGCCCAAAGTCTGAGTTTACAAAGAACTTGTGATTTATATCTTCTGTGACTTTTCACATAAATCACATACAACGCATCTCATGGACTATGATAATGTCTTAGTTCATTTATAGATAGTCTCATATAATTAAACAATTTAATTATTAAATACATGCCAATAAATTGGGTTTTAGGGCATAAACCCCAACAATCTCCCACTTGCCCTCAAAGACAATTTATCATATATCTGACACTTATTTCCCTTTAGAGTAATTCATAATCACTCTAAGGCAAGGCTTGGAAACAAGTTACAGCCAAATTTATTGCATAAATTATCTTTTCTACTACTACTATTTCTCATGTACTCATATCTCTCTAATGAGAAGATATCATTTACACTTAATGTGTATCTTCACCACCTAGAGTGAACACATATCTTGAAATTCAACTTCATAATGTGTATCTTCACTACCAAGGATGAACACATATCTTGAAATCCAACTTCATGAATCACAATCAAACTACAAATCAGTATTTGCACATCCAGTAATGATCAAAATTTCACTTCTGTGGACAAGCATATAACACCTTATTCCCATAAGATATTTGAGTATATGCTTTACTCCTACTAAATTAAATGATCTTTGATTCAATTGATATTTGCTTACTATGCCTACCGTAAAATAGATATTTAGCCTAGCATGTAGCATAATATTAAGACTTCCTATCTATTTGATATAAGCGACCGTCTTAATATGCTCTTCCTTTTATATGTCTTAGGACCATAATCCTATATAAAGGAACTTCAAACTTAAAAGGAAAGAATCCTTTCTTGAAGTATTATATGCTATACTTGGCTAGAATCTAATCTATTTAAGTAGTTTGAGATAGACTCAACATCCTAATTTCTGAATTATAACAAAGTTTAATTCTTAGGATGTGACCAGTCTTTCCCAAGTACTTTATATTAAACAAGACTAGACAACCAAAAACACATTGATGACAATAAATCAACATCATTCTAAATGATTAGAATCTCATCAACATACATTAAGAAATTTATTATTCTATATAGCTATACACACATAAGGCCTTTTAATATTTGATCAAAATCAAACAATTTGATTTCTTGATCAAAGATAATATTTTATGATTTAGATGCTTGCTTTAATCCTTAAATGGAATTTAAGGAACTTGCAATCTAAATACTACCGTTTCTTTGCTATGTACAAGTCTAGTTACATCATATAGATGTCTTCCTCAAGATTGCTACTAAAAGAAGCTTTCTTGATATCCATTGCCATATTTCATCCAAATGAAATATAATGGATAAGAGAATCTAGATAAAGTCAAACTTGACTATTGGTGAAAAAATCTTTTCATAGTGGAACCATTTCGTTCTGAATAAATATTTTCACCATTAGTCTTGACTTTGAAGGTTTGCACCTTCAAATCTATCAATCTCAATTTTTCTTGTAGACCTATTTGAGAACAATAGGCTTAATGCCATTAGGCTCCTCTACAAGTTCTAGACTTTAAATAGAATCTAATTCTATTTACATAACCTTGATCCAGTAATCTATATTTATATCATCTATTGCCTCAACGTAGGACCGAGGATCAAATTCATATCCTTGCGGAGTGACTTCAAAAGTTTATTCCAAAAGTATGAATTTATTTGATAATTGATAATCCTCCCACTACGATATTGTATTGGTGTATTAGCTATATATCTAGAATAATTCCTTGTGATGTATCTAATACAACCATCTCATTTCTAAATGTATTTCATAGTTGTCTTACAACAAATTCTGACATTTTTCTTCTAGAACAATTCTATGTATAGCTTTAAGATTATTCACATAGTCATCATCAAGAACTTTGTATTTGTACTTTACAAACATCTTATCTTCTTTATGACTACCAAAACAATCTTTTGAAACTTCTTTTGGATACCCAACATAAACACACATTTTTCTACCTTTTGATTTCATTTTGTTAGACTTCTTTTCTAGCACAAGTGCTGGACATCCCCAAAAATGGAAGTATCATATACTAGGTTTTTACCTAATCCACAATTTGACAAATGTCTTAGGTACAAACTTTTGAAATCAATTTTAGAAAATGTATAGTAATACATAGAGTATATCTCCAAAAGAAATAAGGAAATGGAAATACTTATCATGTACTTTACTATTTCTAAAAGAGTCTTATTCCTCCTTTATGTATGCATTGACTTAAAGAAGTCATTGATATTATATTCCTTTACAATAAAGGAACCCTAGATCATATTATCCTCTAAATAGAATTCATAGATTGAAAATTTAACAAATAATGGTTCTAAAAGCCCATCTTTCACCAATCTTGAATATCATTTAGATTAATAAGATCTAGACATAAGTGCCAAAAACATACAATACCAAAGGATGAAAACTTTCTCTTTAAAAAGTAAAACATGTAAATCTCCATCTAGAAAACAATCATGGACAAAACTTAGCTTTACCAAAACGGAAACACTTTCCTTTTGGTCATACTTCTGAGTCTAATTTCCTTTTGGCAACTACTAGGGCAAATAGCTTGCCCAACTGTTTGGTATTTTAATTCATCTTCTTACCACCTTTTCCTTTTGGTCTAGGCCAAGAATTTGATTAAATCATATTGATCCTAGCCTTAACTTTTAGGATGTCTTCCGTTGTGTAAAACTCACTTATCAATTCAGATAATATAAAAGAAATTTATTTTCAAAACAATCTGAATTGGTCATATGATTCTAACATGGACTTATGGATCATATCCATATGAGATTAACATTTAATCTCTACATCCAAGAATTCCAATTCATTTTAAAATGAAAATATTTTCATAAAATAATATAGAATTGGAACTACTTAAGCTTTTCTTGGCACTCAATATGACTTATATTAAATATCGTCTAGTAGCACGATATTTCGTACCAAACATCTCATTTAGACTTAATACAAAGTCTAAGTCTAGTACTAACTCTTGCATCTTATGCTGTAGCACATTTGAGATAAAAGCCAATGTAACATATTAGCATTTCAATGGAGATTATGATCATATCATAAGCCATCTTCCATCAATGCATCATGCATAGGAAATTATGATAATGCTGAATTGAAACATATATATGTACTTCAGCTCCTTAAGCACCATGTCCAAAATTATATCTTAGTTAATGTGATTCAATAAAAAATAGTTAGAGAACAAAAATTTATGGCAACTTCAATTCGAGACTATGAACATAATTACAGGGACATTATATTTTGCATCCATAACCATATAGTATAAAACTCGAAAAGCATACTATACTAGGTGCAACGACAAACTAATCCCGCAATTAATATTCCTCAGCATAGAGTGAATATCAACCACTACGATCAGGCGAGAATTACTCTCATTATTAATGCTATCATGGTAACTCTTACCAAACAAAATAATTTGCCGCTATTTCTTTGGCCTCTAAGTGATAATAGCAAGAACTCAGCATAGAGGATACTATCAAACTTAGTCTAGTGTACACCATTGCCTAGAATCATGTGTAGCCACATTTCATCCCCTTAAACAGGCTTATTATGTAGTGCCATGATACAAAACACCCTCCGCATGGAATGCAAAGCTCGAGGCTAAGACAAGGTGTTTGATCAAACTACTATAAACCAAGAAATTCAATCCTGTAGTACCATGAAATAAATACTCTCCGCATGGAATGCTAAGCTCGAAGCAAAGACAAAGTATATATTTCACACTACTAAGATGAAGGAAAAATTCTAGTTTTGCATCTCATGCAAAACCCACAGCGGAAGCAACAAACAAGGATCTATTTCATTCATGATTGATAACATGCACTATGTAAATTTCAGAATTTAAGAACAAGATAGCGTACCTTGGTGTGGAGAAATTCAAAACAAATATTAGAAGCACTTGGGAACACTTTTAATCTTCACTCCAATTCCACTTTATGCCCAAGATGTGTGGTCTCTCAATCAGTTTTTCAAGGGGAGAATGAAAGTGTGTCTCACACTCTCTCACACACCGTTTCTTTTTCTTTTCTAATTTCATCTAATAAAAATTCTGTATGTTTCTCCATTTATAACTAACTGATTATCTAATTGGGCTGGCCTATTAGGCCTTTCCAATTGGGCTTTAGTGTGTGGCTTGGAGTGGGACCAAAAGGGACAAATAAGACACTAGCTCCAATGGGCCTTGGGTTTTTTTCGTCAACTCTTGACAAGCCCAAAGTTACCATTAATTATATTTAATACCACTATATAAATATAATTGCACTCTAGGCCTTATTAATAAATTATATCCCAAGACTTTATTATGCATGCAACCCCTTCATTAAAATATTCGTAGTAATCCAAAATCATGAATATAGACTGCCACTTTGAAGATTACTACATCTTAATCCTTGAGTACCCGGTTTAATCATTTATGTTATTCATCATATATTTATGAAATCCAATTTCATAAATATATACTTTAGTAACTCCTTACTAAAGTGGTTGGCCAAACACTCTGAGTAACTAAACCCATTAAACTTATCTCAAGAGAATATTTTGTATTTCCGTTAAGAGACTATGAATTCCATCTTGAGAATATATGTTCCATCAACACTAAATGCGGATGCCCAACATACTGAGGTTTTGACCGTAACTAATAGATCTCACTTTTGATATATCAAAGCAACTACATCTCATGATCAGGTCTATTATTCTCTCAGGATTTAGAGTTGATATTAATAGAAGTCGTGAGATTTATTATTCAATTGACAGTCGTTAGGAGAATAATAAATCTCACAGCGGTCCAGTTCAGTATGTCTTAACTCTTAAAACATATCAACATACCAACTAGAAGTCTCCACTTCCATGATCAAGACAAATCATCTTAGTTGATATGTTATAATCTTCGCAGATGAAACACCCAATTTCATCACCGACTACGAACTAAACTTCTGAGTTTACAAAGAACTTGTGATTTATATCTTCTGTGACTTTTCACATAAATCACATACAATGCATCTCATGGACTATGATAATGTCTTAGTTCATTTATAGATAGTCTCATATAATTAAACAATTTAATTATTAAATACATGCCAATAAATTGGGTTTTAGGGCATAAACCCCAACATAAGAACCAACAATGGAGGCCGTGAGATCCAACCCTTGTATCTCCCTCCCACTAGAAATTTTAAAATAAGTGGATTGTCCTAAAAACATTGTGATCTAATCACAAATTTAACCCTACACATTAAATGTGTTTAATTATTTAAATTCGATGTGATGTTACTAAGTCACGTCACTTTAGTGTGACGAACATTCGCGTAATCACAAAGAAGTTTAACCTTGTAATCCGTGAAGTAAATACCCTCCGCATGGAATGCAAGACTCGAAGTTAAGACAAGGTATTTATTCACATTACAATAAACTTAACAAAAGGGTTATTTAAGCACTCCCACTCGTTATTTGGGTTTTTTTAAATAATTGTGATCCCATCACAACTAATAACCTTGCATTTGTTCAAGACTCTAATCTCATTAGAATCACTAACTAAAATGGAAGTCCTAAACTATTTAGGATTCCTTAAACACTAATGAATCAAAAATTAGTTATATAGAACTCTCTCCTTAATTTACTAAATAAAAGATTCTAATCTCATTAGAAACTATATAACTTTTTAATTAGAATTTTAATCTCATTAAAACCCTCTAATTAAAATAAATTAAGGACTTTTAATCATAAAACAATTTAGGACTAAGAGTTCTATTTAACTAACATCTTTGATCTCAGTAGGTCTTTTAGTTAGATAATGATTAATAAATATCCTTAACTTTTAAGGATTATAAAATTAATCATATAGCCTTGCTTTTATTAAAGTTTTAACACTTAGCCAAAAACAAGTGAAAATTCAAAATTCAGTGCCTTTGATCGGTCGAAAGGAATTCTCGATCAATCGAGACTCGCAAAACTGATTTTTTCAGAATTTTCAGGTAACCGTTTTTGACATCTTCATTGTTCTGCCATCAAAAACACTTTTGATTTTATCAACAAAGATTTACAGATCAAGAACCATAATAATGCTAGACACGTGAAAAAATATAATCCTAATCTCATTAGGAATAAATTTCATTAAACTAACATTAACAAATATAAATATATATATATATATATATAACGTAATAAAAACCCTTATTACATATAAAAACTCTATATTATATTATATATAATATAATATACAAATTAATATATGTAATATATAATTATTACATTATATATATATATATATATTTTAATTAATTCATGAAGTCAAGGATTCCACATTTATAATAATATCTATTGGGTCCCACTTGCAATATATATATATATATATATATATATATATATATATATATATATATATATATATATATATGGATAATTCTTGCTTTGATTCATGCAAGATGGCCAATCCGTATGCATTGTATATAAACCAAGGCACATATCATGCAATAAAGGACAAAACATGCAATTAAGACAAAGTCAAAAAAGCACCAATGTTCTTCACATGCAATCCGTATAACTATTAGCCTTGAAAAACTAATATACAAACCATCCAAGCCATATACAAGCCATTGAATTAAAAGACCAAGCCATGCAATCCATATACAAGCCATGCAATAACATTCAAGAGGTGCAAAGAAAAAGAAGAATTCCATACCGTGAATGAAATGGTAGTTATTATTTAAATAACTACCATCCATTTCAATAACCACCCGTATGGAAACTTGGTGTGAAAAGTTGTTATCATTTTGAATGTGGCCATACAGTTTGCAATGGCTATAAAACATTAACATTCAATCATATTCTTCCATTAATGGTTATAGAATCAAAGACCAATCCGTGCACAGGTAGAACAATATATCACATATATTTATCAATGCACAAAAGATTTATGGAATAATGTCTTTATGCAGAAATTTAAAAACACAAAGATAACGATTTTCTTAAATTCTAAAATCCAATCACACGCTATACAATCATGATATGAAAACCTGGCTCTGATACCAATTGAAGGAAAAATTCTGGTTTTGTATCTCATACAAAACCCACAGCGGAAGCAACGAACTAGGATCTATTTCATTCATGATTGATAACGTGCACAATGTAAATTTCAGAATTTAAGAACAAGATAGCGTACCTTGGTGTGGAGAAATTCAAAACAAAGATTAGAAGCACTTGGGAACACTTTTAATCTTCACTCCAATTCCACTTTACGCCCAAGATGTGTGGTCTCTCAATCAGTTTTTCAAAGGGAGAATGAAAGTGTGTCTCACACTCTCTCACACACCGTTTCTTTTTCTTTTCTAATCTCTTATAAAAAAAATTATGTATGTTTCTCCCTTTATAACTAACTGATTATCTAATTGGGCTGGCTTATTGGGCCTTTCCAATTGGGCTTTAGTGTGTGGCTTGGAGTGGGACCAAAAGGGACCAATAAGACACTAGCTCCAATGGGCCTTGGGCTTTTCCGTCAACTCTTGACAAGCCCAAAGTTACCATTAATTATATTTAATAACACTATATAAATATAATTGCACTCTAGGCCTTATTAATAAATTATTTCTCAAGACTTTATTATGCATACAACCCCTTCATTAAAATATTCGTAGTAATCCAAAATCATGAATATAGACTGCCACTTTAAAGATTACTACATCTTAATCCTTGAGTACCCGATTTAATCCTTTATGTTATTCGTCATATATTTATGAAATCCAATTTCATAAATATATACTTTAGTAACTCCTTACTAAAGTGGTTGGACCCAACACTCTGAATAACTAAATCCATTAAACTTATCTCAAGGGAATATTTTGTATCTCCATTAAGAGACTATGAATTCCATCTTGAGAATATATGTTCCATCAACACTAAATGCGGATGCCCAACATACTGAGGTTTTGACCGTAACTAATAGATCTCACTCCTGATATATCAAAGCAACCTACATCTCATGATCAGGTCCATTGTTCTCTCAGGATTTAGAGTTGATGTAAATAGAAGTCGTGAGATTTATTATTCATTTGACAGTCGTTAGGAGAATAATAAATCTCACAGCGGTCCAGTTCAATATGTCTTAACTCTTAAAACATATCAACATACCAACTAGAAGTCTCCACTTACATGATCAAGACAAATCATCTTAGTTGATATGTTATAGTCTTCGCAGATGAAACGCCCAATTTCATCACCGACTACGAACTAAACTTCTGAGTTTACAAAGAACTTGTGATTGTGACTTTTCACATAAATCACATACAATGCATCTCATGGACTATGATAATGTCTTAGTTCATTTATAGATAGTCTCATATAATTAAACAATTTAATTATTAAATACATGCCAATAAATTGGGTTTTAGGGTATAAACCCCAACATAGACATCTATAAGAGAGAGTATGATGTGAGAGGGAAAGTCTATGGTAAGCCTCTCAAGGAGGGATAACAAAAATCGAGCACGAGGTTCAGTAATAGAATTATAGTAAGGCAAGGGATGTAAAACAAATGTCATCACCATCTTCAGGAATCTCAGACCTTTAACAAAGGCCGAGCAAAGGGTGTTTTGACGGTCACCCTAAGATGAAGGTGTCTCACAGAATAGAGATATGAGCTCGTCTTTAGACACAGTCTTAAGACGACATCAGTTGAGGTAGTCAGGATGCGCTACCCTCAGAACGTGTAGTACCTCGGATATAAGATCTAGAGTGACTACAATGCGCGTACCTCAAACGCGAGCGATGAAATGAGGTACAAAATAATCAAATTCATGCATATTGGAGTAAAACTCCTGTATGATCACAGAGGGACAAGTGACCGGGATGTCACAAAGGGACTCCTAACCTCTACTGTAGATGACAGTGGGAAGGTCAATATCGAAAAAATTCGAAAGGATGACTTGGCGTTCTGAATGAATGCCGCGTCGAGAAAAGTTCTTTCGAAAAGTCCTTACGGGTTTTATCATCACGGAACCTAACATGAGAGGGGGTAGGATCAACAGAGGAAGAAGATGATGCCTCGGGACAAAGAGGGTTCCAGGATGGAGTAGACTTAACGTGCTTTGGTGCCATTGCGCAGACTACCCAAAAGAAAGAGAGAGAGTGAAAGAGAGACACATAGAAAAGTACCAAACACAGTTAATATCAATAAGAGGGAAATGAATAGTACGTATGCATGAAAAAGGCATGAACATGTGACATGCAACATTAAATACATCATGGGCTCAACCCAATCCAATCCTACCAGCACACATGATTTCAACATATAGAACACACATCTATAATGCATGAAACATTGTTAAAATGCAAATGTGATGCAATGCATAAACAAATAGGATCATTTAAGCAAAAACCAACCCAAAAATTTTGCAAAAACCTCATCAATTTTGAAAAACCCCAAAATTCTTCAAAAACCTAAAAACCTAGATCTATATGAATGAAATGCATGAAAAGGAGTAAAAACAAGATCATACTAGAGATGGGAAGATCAATCTAGGCCGAAGTTCCACTGGGTAAGAGATTTAGAGAGAGAAAAAAGTGATTGGGGAGGTGAAGGGTCAAAAACTATCGAGGGAGATCGGAGAAAATGAGAGAAAAAATTCGCGTTGACCTATATATAGAAAACACGAAGCTCGATAGATCAAGAGGTGTCGAGAAGCTATCGAGCACTAAATCTCGACAGATGAGGTTGTCGAGGTGCTATCGAGAGTTGTAATCTTTCTTGATGGATCGAGAATCTGTCGAGAATCTGTCGAGAAGCAATCAAGACAAATTCTTAAAAACTTTGATGGATCGAGATTGCATTAATTTCTATTGAGAAAGAAAGGTCAAGAGGCTCGATAAATAGCTTATCTGTTGAGAGGTATTGAGAAGCTGTCGAGATGAGCAAAAACAGTTTTTCAAAGAAAAGAAAAACATAGGAATGAATGCAATCAAGCATGCTACTTAACCAAGGATCCAATCAACATTGTGAGCTCTCAAAAACATCTCTTAACAAGAAAAAAATGACAAGCATTAAGATCCAAAACACACACACACAATAAACAAGTCTAACCAATTTTATATTTCAAAAACAAGTCAAGACAGTTTAGTGAGCATACATTAACACATGTATTTCTTGTGACGGCCAAATCACATTGTACCTGCACATGTATCAAAAGTAGCAAAGAATATTGCGTGTTGTGTGTGAAAAAAATAACATCGCAAGATTGCATAAGTGTCTACATGTTATGACGATTTGAGATATAAGAAAATCAATTTAACTCACATACTATCATAGCTGCTTGACGGGGACTATCACCTTTGAGGTACATCCTATAACTCTCATATCTCGACATACTTGCAATCATATTAAAGCATTTTGATTCTTTTTGCTTTTGATTTCTTTGCATATTTTCTTTTAAGCATACCATGCATAGGCATATAAAAGAGAGAAGAAAATACCCAATGATGTTAAGCTTTTGATATTGCACTTTTGCTATGCCGAATCACACAGATATCATTGACATTGCACTTTTGCTATGCCAAAGCATACAGATGTCATTTCATGATTGGCGGGCAACAGTGGTGAGATGATTATTTATGCATTTCTCTTAGGATTTTTTAGTCATTCCCGTAAAAAAGAGTGATACAAGTGTTAAGTGCAAAATATTACTTAATCTTACTTATCACAAACTCGAACCACAAAGCTCACTTGCTTAGTTGTGTATAGAGATGCTCATCTAAGCTACAAAAGATACAAAGTTTAGAAAACTTTGTTTCAATTGCCATCTAAGGTACACAAGTACCAATGTACACAAAACACACTGTTTTTGTATTTTTCTGATTTGTCAATTTTTTTATTTTTATGAAAAATCAAAATAAAGCAAAGCTAAAAACAAACAAACAAAAACATGTTAAACAAAGCAAAACATAAAACTAGATGCAAATGCATGAGGAAGGAGGAGGAAAAGAGGAGATCAATTCATGGAGATAACACCAATGTTTTGGCGAAGGAATTCAAACCGTTTGCTATCAAGAGGTTTGGTGAATAAGTCAGCCTTTTGATCATCAATGTGAATGAACTCAAGAGTGAGGGTACCATCTTCAACAAGCTCTCGAATGAAGTGATGTCGAATCTCTATGTGTTTAGTTCGAGAATGTTGAATAGGATTCTTAGAGATGTTGATGGCACTGGTATTGTCATAATAGATGGTGAGATGTTCTTGACGAATACCATAATCAAGGAGGAGTTTTTTCATCCATAGAAGTTGGGTGCAACAGCTATTGGCAGCGATGTATTCAGCGTCTGCAGTGGATAATGAGATGGAATTCTACTTTTTTCTCATCTAGGAGACAAGATTATTACCCACATAAAAACAACCCCCCGAAGTACTCTTTCAATCATCAGCATTTCTAGCCTAGTTTGCGTTAGAATACCCAGCTAAGACATTATTTGTATCCTTGCTATACCACACACCAAAATCGGCAGTGGTTTTGACATACTTTATGATTCTTTTCAAAGCAATCATATGAGACTCTTGGGATTAGCTTGATATCTAGCACACACTCCCACACTTCCACACTCCCACATTGTAACTAAGACCAAGTTTACTAGCAGTAAGGTAAAGAAGACTACATATCATGCTTTTATATAAAGACGAATCAACACTCTTTCCCAAAAAATCAACAGTAAGTTTAACATTTGGACTCATAGTGGTTCTAATAGAACTAGCAGATTCCAAACCAAAATTTTTCACAAGATTTTTAGCATATTTAGATTGAGATATGAATATACCTTACTCTTGCTCAACCCAAGGAAGTGACTCAACTCTCCAATCATGCTCATCTTGAACTCGGCCTGCATGAGTTTGGAGAAACTATGAGCAAGATCATCCTTTGTTGACCCAAATATGATATCATCAACATAGACTTGAGCAACTATTAACTCGCTGTCTTCCCTTTTGATGAAGAGAGTTTGATCAACTTTTCCTCTTGTGAACTCATGTGATACCAAGTATTGTGTGAGCTGATCATACCAAGCTCTAGGAGCTTGCTTTAAACCATAGAGTGCCTTCTTGAGGTACAACACATGGTCCGGAAGGTGTGGATCAATGAATCCTTTTGGTTAAGTCACATAAACATCTTCTTTAAGGAACCCATTCAAGAAAGCAGTTTTTACGTCCATTTGGTAAAGCTTGAACTTCAAGTGACATGCCAGGGCTAGGAGAATCCTAATAGACTCCATACAGGCTACTGGAGTAAATGTCTCATCATAGTCTACTTCTTCCATTTGAGAGTACCCTTGAACCACAAGACGAGCCTTGTTGCGGATCACACTACCCTCTTCATCAGTTTTATTGCGAAATATCCACTTTGTGCCAATGACGTGCTCACCTTCCGGTCTAGGTACTAGAGTCCAGACATCATTCCTTTGAAATTGAAGTAGTTCATCATGCATAGCTCAACCTAGCTTTTATCCCGAAGAGCTTCCTCAACCTTGATGGGTTCAACTTGCAACAAATAACAAGAATATGACACAAAGTTAACAACACATTTATCAACTGTACACTTCCTTAGTGTAAGTTCATTCATGTTTCCCACAATAACTTCAGGAGGATGATTCAACTTAATCCTACAGGACGGTCCTTTCTCTTCATGAGATTCAGAATCCGGTGAGGTAGGTATGTCTACTAAACCTTTTATAACACTTAGAGTGTCGGGAGTACTTGGAGATGTGGACTCTTGATTAATAATTTCTTGAACATCCTTAGGCTCGGGGGGAAGAATTTCTTGGGGGATTTCCTCACTAATTTTCCCAGAACCAGACTTTGAAGCTTCATCGATAACAACATTGACGGTTTCCATCACCTTCTCGGTTCTCTTGTTATATACCCGATAAGCCTTGCTTGTAGAGGAGTATCCCAAAGATATATCTTCATCGCTTCGAGAGTCAAATTTTTCCACATTCTCTTTATCCTTGAGAATGAAACAAGTACTTCCAAAGATTCTAAAATACTTAACATTTGGCTTCCTTCCTTTCCATAACTCATAGGGAGTTTTCTTGGTACCGGGTTTGAAATACACCCTATTAACCGTATAACACGCAGTGTTGACGGCTTATCCCCACAAGTTTCTAGCCATATCCTTGTTGTGTAACATGGCTCTAGCCATCTCCTGAATAACTCTATTCTTTCATTCTACTACACCATTTTGCTGAGTAATAGGAGCAGAGAAATCTTGAGGTATACCTGATCTAGTGCAAAAGGACTCCATGTAAGAGTTCTCGAATTCTTTATTGTGATCACTTCAAATTTGATCAATCTTTAAGCTATTCTCATTTTACAACCTTGTGCACAAGACTTCAATGTGCTCAGGAGCATCTGACTTGGATATTAGAAGAATGACTCAAGTGTACCTAGTGAAGTCATCTACCACAACCATGATATATCTCTTTCCACCAAGAGACTCTATTCTAGTTGGACCCATGAGATCCAGATGTAGTAGCTCTAATGGTCTAGATCTAGCGGATGTCTAAGTGCCTGATGTTTAGCTTTTGTTTGTTTCCCAAGCTGACACGATCCACACACAACATTGTTTACTCTACTGAGCTTTGGTGTCCCTAAAACTGATTCATGCTTAGATACAATTGAAAGATGTTTGTAACTAGCATGTCCCATCCTTTGGTGCCATAGCTCTTCATTTGGCAAATGAATGCTATTGCACACAATATCAGCATCAGGGACCAAACCATAACAATTGTCTAGAGTGTGAACTCCACTTATGAGTTTCTTTCCAGACTCATTCAACATAAGGCATTTCCCTTTTGAGAACATCACCATAAATTCTTGATCACATATCTAACTTATGCTCTACCACTCTCAGACCTTCTACATATAGCACATTTGCAATGTTTGGCAGTCTAGGTAGAGAGATGGTTCCCTTTCCTTTAATCTGTGGTTTGCTCCCATCACCGAAAGTGACATTACCACCTTTTTTAGACTCAAAAACCTTAAAGAGAGATCGGTCTCTAGTCATGTGTCTTGAGCAGCTGCTATCAAGGTACCACAAACATTTGTCCATAACCTTAAATGCGAACTTCATCATGAAGCACACCTCATGCTTAGATGACAAATTAGTAGGAATGGTGTTTTCTCTCATCTGCCATTTATGAACAAAGTTTTTAACTTTCACTCTTTTCAGACAAACTCCTCTGCACATTTTCATTTTGAGACAATCTAGTTTCTTCTTTTCCAATAATCATCATGATAGATTTGAAATAACTTTTAGACTCACATTTTCTGATACACTCAATCAAGTAGAGATTAGAAAAACAAGATGTATTTGAAACCAAAGATCTTTTCATGCCAGTAACATCCATGACAATAGGGGTCAATGGATCACACAGCAAAGATTAACCATAATCAGAGTGTGCTTGTTTTGATACCACTTGATAGGCCAAGAATATATTGACCCCTTATGATAAATTATCCAATTAATTTAGTTAAGTGAATTAATTAAGTTAATTAATATACAATACACATGGTAGCACAAAAAAATCACCAACTAAGTTAAATGCAGCGGAAAATAAAGTTGACACGATGATTTGTTTATGAATGGGGAAAACCTCTAAGGCAAAAACTCCACCGGGTGATTTTAGGGTCACCACTCCCGAGAATCCAATATGTTAGGACATATGTGAATCATGTTAGGAACATATGTCATTTAGAATTGGCTAATCATTTGACAAAATACACTTTACTTGTAATTGGGTAGATTTAAGATGTGTTTAATACTTCAAGAAACAAGAGTTCAAGTCCAAGTATTGAAGCCATGCAAATCTGTCCAAGAAACAAGTGAAGAAGTGTTGGATTTTAAAGCTTAACAAATAGCATCTATCGAGGTTTAAAAGGCTACTTTAGCCCGAAACTCGACAGCTGCTCGATAGATACCCTATCTATCGAGATTTATGAAAATCAATTTTTCAGATCTGATTTCACTCTAATCCGTGTGTACATATTTAGGCTTTCTTTTCTCACAACCCTAAACATATATAAGGATTATTTTAAGGGTCGTCAAAGGTTACACAGTTGTGCGAGTGTGAAGCAAAGTTTTGTTCATGCAAATTGTGACCGAAGACAAAATTTGCCCTCTTTCATCTTTCTCTTGAAAAAGCTACTATGTTTGTACGCCGTTGGGTTTTACGACCAAGGAGCTTCATGATCTTCAGTGTGTTGATGAACTGAAGAACTTTGCAACCAACATCTTTCTCAAGTTGGTGATTAAGTCACATACTAGGATCCGCGCATCTATTGGTTAGTCACGTACTAGGAGTCGTGCATTGAAAAGGAGAGATTGTCACTATAGAATAAGTACAATTGTGTATTGGGGTAAAGGTTCAACTGTAGGTTGTATAAGGTATTGAGATTCCTTTACTTGTAACCACTTGTTGTGATAATAATGGAATCTCAGGAGTGGTGACCTTAAATTCACCCGGTGAGCTTTTGCCTCGGTGGTTTTCCCCATTCCTAAACAAATCACCTATCAACTTTATTTTCCACTGCATATTATTTTAGTTAGTGATTTGTTTGTACTACCACGCATTTTGCATGTTAATTGAATTAATTAATTAACTTGGCTAAATCAATTGGTTAATTTATCACAAGGGGTCAATACATTCTTGGCTTATCACACTATTATCACAACAAGCGGCTACAAGTATAGGAATACCAACCTATAGTTGAACCTTTACCCCAATACACAATTGGACTTGTTCTGTAATGATAATCTCTCCTTTTCAATGCACGGCTCCTAGTACGTGACTAATCAATCGATGCACGGATCCAAGTACGTGACTAACACACCAACTTGAGAAGGATGTTGGCTACAAAGTTCTTCAGTTCATCAACATGATAGAGATCACGAAGCTCCTTGGTTGCAAAACCCTACGGCGTACAAACGCAACAACTTCTTCAAGAGAAAGATAAACTAGGGCATATGTTTCCGGTCACAATATGCTTGCAGAAAACCTTTTGCATTCACTTGTATCATTTGAGATGACCCTTAAAAATAATCCTTATATATGTTTAGGGTTGTGAGAAAAGAAAGCCTAAAAATATACACATAAATATACACATGGATATGCTTGAAATCTGATCTGAAAAACTGATTTTCGTAAATCTCGATAGATAGGTTATCTATCGAGCAGCTATCGAGTATCGGGCTAAAACTGCCTTTTAAACCTCGATAAATGCCATCTATCGAGCTAGCTGTCGAGTTTTGAAATACAACACTTCTTCACTTGTTTCTTAAACAAATTTGCATGGCTTTAACTCTTGACTTGAACAACATGTTTCTTGAAGACTTAAACCATCCTAGATCTACCAAATTACAAGTAAAGTGTGTTTTGTCAAAGGATAAGCCAATTCTAAATGACATATGTTCTTAACATGATTCACATATGTCCTAACACAAGGTTTGTTTTGTTACAAAGTAATGCCATTTGGTTTGAAAAATGCAGGAGCTACCTACCAAAGGCTAGTCAACCATATGTTTCATCCACAAATTGGGTGAAACATCAAAGTGTACGTGGACGACATGTTGGTTTAGAGTGCTAGGGAGACATATCATTTGAACAATCTCCAAGAAACTTTTGATACGCTTAGGCAATATAAGATGAAGCTGAAATCCAAAAAAATGTGTCTTTAGAGTTGCATTAGGTAAATTTTTTCTGTTTTATGGTTTCACATAGAGGGATTGAAGCAAACCCTAATAAAATCCAAGAAATATTGAACATGGAGCCCCCAAAGAATATTAAGGACGTCTAGAGCCTCACTAGGTGAGTAGCTGCCCTTAACAGGTTCATTTCAAAAGATACTGACAAGTGTTTACCGTTTTTCAAAGTGTTAAGGAAGGCATTTGAATGAACGGATGAATGCCAAGAAGCATTTGAAGATTTGAAGGATTATCTCGCTTCAACTCCATTATTAAGCCCGTCCAAGCCAGGGGAAGAGTTGTATCTCTATCTAGCGATGTCTCCTCATGTAGTAAGTTCAGCCTTGATCAGGGAGGAAGAAAATGTACAAAAGCCCATCTACTACACTAGAAAAGCTTTAAGGGGAGCTGAAGGATGATATCCGCCCATGGAAAAGTTTGCATTTTCATTAGTGACAGCAGCAAGAAAACTTAGGCCTTGTATCTCTATCTAGCAATGTCTCCTTATGCAATAAGTTCAGCCTTGATCAGGGAGGAAGAAAAAGTACAGAAGCCCGTCTACTACACCAGCAAAGCTTTAAGGGGAGCTGAAGGACGATAATTGCCCATGGAAAAGCTTGCATTTTCATTAGTGACAACAACAAGAAAACTTAGGCCTTATTTTTAAATTCATGTAACCAACATCCTAATAGATCACCCGCTAAAAAAGGCCTTAAGCTAGAGGCCGCTGGACGACTAATCCAGTGGGCAATGGAACTTAGCAAGTTTGACGTACGGTACAAGCCAAGAGAAGCGATAAAAGCTCAAGTCCTTGTAGACTTTATTGCTGAATTCACTCCAGCCAATGGGCAGCAAAATGAAGACCAGGGGGCAAAGCAGTGGATCATTCATGTAGATGGCTCATCCACACAGTATGCTGGAGGAATTAGGATAGTTCTACACTCACCAGAAGGAGATTATCTGATTATACAGTCCATCTATAGTTCCAAACAACTAATAATGAAGCTGAATATGAAGCCCTACTTCAGGGCTTGGAATTAGCTAAACCACTTAGAGGAGATTCAATCCTCGTTCAGGGAGACTCGTAGTTGGTGATAGGTTAGGTGAATGAAACATGTGATGCTAAAGAAGAAAGCATGAAAAGTTACTTAGGTAAAGTTAAGCAATGTGTTAAAAGCTTTGCAATAGCCCAGTTCCAACAAATTCCAAGAAAAGAAAAAGCAGAAGCCGGCATTTTAGGCAAGACGGCATCTGCGGACGAGATAGTGGGTGATCAAGTTAAAATCCAATATACTCCGAGTATAGACATGCTGGAAGTGAATCAGGTAGATGGAATTACCAATTGGACCACTCCAATTATGTCTTATCTCAAGGACGGAGTTCTCCTTGAAGATAAAGAAGAAGCAAGGAAGCTGAGGGTAAGAGCAACGAAATTTGTCCTTATGGACGAGGTTTTGTATAAAAGGGGTTTCTCTCAGCCCTATCTGAGGTGTTTAACCCCAGACGAGTCTCACTACGTCCTAAGAAACGAACATGAAAGAGCCTATAGAAACCATTCAAGAGCCAGATTAATGTTATGAATACCGTTTCAAAACTCATTTAAGTTTGTCCATTAAAACTGAATATTTCGGTACCTGTCTATTTTGGCGTAATGTTTCAGGTTGTTTCAGATTTCCATATATATATATATATATATATATATATCGTTCAATAAATATTTCAAAAGATAATAATAAGTAATTAATTAATTACCAAAGTAACCACAAATAAGCAAATAATGAGTTGATTATTCATTTTTTAAATATTATTTATATACTATGAATTGGGTGTCTTTTTTAGAACAATGTGTATTTTTTCTTCTTCTAAACAAGTAGTATTGTAGTACTAATTTTAATTGTCAGCACATGTTAGACTTTTAGCCTTAGGTTATGTGGCACTATTTGCTAGAAAAGAAAAAAAACGTGGCATCATTTGCTTGCTTACCCATTTAAGAGATTCCACCTACCCCACCTAACCCCAGCTCCTTAACCCAAGTCCTAGTGTTCAAACTCTTTACTTTGAGTCTAAGTTTTTAACTTTTAACTCACAGCACTCTCTTTGCCGCACGACTTTTTCTGCCACTCTCTTTGTGCTGCAAAATTGCAAATATGTGAAGGTTAAAGTTTCATGAGTAATCTACCTCAGGCTCAAAGAATTATCCAAGTTCACCTTCAGGTTCTTACCTCTCTCTCTCTCTCTCTCTCTCTCTCTCTCTCTCTCTCTTTATGTTCATTAGTTCATTGTTGTGAATTTTTGGGTTGTATTTATTGTTGTGAGGTAGAATAAAATCTGTGGAACTCAAAAAAATTTTGCATGTAATGGTGAAAAATATCCTTAGGTTGAAGAAGACAAAAAAAATTCAAAACTCATTCCAGACGAAAATTACATTTTAGCCGAAATTGCCCGGAACTAACCGAAATGCCTAAAACTTGCCGAAAAATTCAAAACTCATTCCAGACGAAAATTACATTTCAGCCGAAATTGCCCGGAACTGACCGAAATGCCTGAAACTAGCCGAAATTGGCTGAAATTTGATCCTAGGTGGAATAGAGGCTATTCCTGTTCCGGTTTGCATGCTAGTATGAAATTATTCATCCCGTTCGGTCAGAACGAAATGAAATTCATAACAATGAGCCAAATCCCTTGTCCATAAGATAGTTCATGGAGGATATTACTGGTCATCCATGCAAGTAGAGGCTAAAACTTATGTCAAAGTATGTGACAAGATCCAGGCTACAACAACATACCAAGACAACCATTAGAGTATCTTACTCCAATGATAGCCCCTTGGCCCTTTGCCCATTGGGGACTTGACATACTTGGTCCCTTTCTCATAGGGACGAGACAAATGAAATTCTTGGTGATAGGGATTGATTATTTTACCAAATGGGTGGAAGTAGAGCCCATGGCAAGAATCACTGAGCAAAAGGTCAAAAGCTTCATTTGGAATATATTATTTGCCACTTTGGAATTCCAAGGGTGCTCATCTCAGACAACGGACATCAATTCGATAATACACCCTTTAAAGAATTTTGTGAGCAATTAGAGATCAGGAATCACTACTCCTCACCCTCCTACCCATAGGTAAATGGACAAGTTGAAGTTCCAAACCAATCTTCGCTGAAAATTATCATGACCCAGCTTGAGGGGGAAAAAGGGATATGACCAGATGAATTACCCAGTGTCCTTTGGGCATATAAAACAACAGTAAGGACCCCAACTAGGGAAACTCCTTTTAAGTTGGCATATGAAAGTGATGTGGTCATACCTGTGGAGGTTGGTCTAACTAGCTACAAGGTGGCCCATTATAGGAATAAGGAGAATGAAAAACAACTTCGTCTAAGTCTTGACCTTATAGACGAGGTAAGAATGAATGCAGAACAGAGGGTGGCTCGTTACAAAAACTTGATGATCAAGCACCATGATGCATTGGTGAAGCCAAGGCAGTTCAACATTGGAGATCTCTGTTGGAAAATCATAGTTTGTATTCCATACAAAACATACGCAGCGAAAAATTAACGGATCTACTTCATTCGCAATTGATAACATGTATTATGTAAATTTCAGAATTTAAGAACAAGAGAGCGTACATTAGTGCGGTGAAGTTCACAACCAAAGATTAGAAGTACTTGGGAACACTTTTAATCTTCACTCCAATTCTACTTATCCCCAAGAAGTGTGGTCTCTCAATCAATTTATACGTATGTGTTTAAGGGAGAATAAGAGAATGGCTTAGACTCACATACATATCATTTCATCTATTACAAAATTCTGTATGTTTCTCTCCTTATATATAACTGATTATCTAATTGGGTTAGCCTTTTAGGTCATTCCAATTGGGCTTTAGTATGTGGCTTGGAGTGGGACCAAAAGGGACAAATAAGACACTAGCTCTAATGGATTTTGGACCTTTCTATCAACTCTTTACAAGCCTAAAATTACCATTAATTATATTTAATACCACTATATAAATATAATTGCACTCTAGGCCTTATTAAAAAATTATATCTCAAGACTTTATTATACATTTAACCCATCCATTAAAATATTCGTAGTAATACAAAATCATGAATGTTGACTGTCATTTTGATGATTACTAAATTTTAACTCTTGAGCACCCGGTTTAATCCTTTAAGTTATTCATCATATATTTATAAAATTCAATTTCATAAATATATACTTTAGTAATTTCTTACTAAAGTGGTTAGACCTAACACTCTAAATAACCAAACTCATTAAACTTATCTCAAGGGAATATTTTATATCTCCGTTAAGATAATTATGAATTCTATTTTGAGAATATATGTTCCTTCAACATTAAATGTGGCTACCCAACATATGGAGGTTTTGATCGTGACTTTATATCTCACTCTTGATATATCAAAGCGACCTACACTTCATGATCTGATTCATTATTCTCTTAGGATTGAAAATTCATGTAAATAGAAGTCGTGAGATTTATTATTCATTTGATAGTCGTTAGTAGAATAATAAATTTCATAGCAGTCCAGTTCAATATGTTTTAACACTTAAAACATATCAACATATCAACAAGAAGTCTCCACTTCCATGGTCGAGACAAATCATCTTATTTGATATGTTATAGTCTTCGCAGATAAAATGACCAATTTCATCACCGACTACGAACTAATATTCTAAGCTTACAAATAACTTGTGATTTATATCTTCTATGACTAAATTACATAAATTACATACTATGCATCTCATGGACTATATGATAATGTCCAAATATTCATGTTACCATTACTTTAGATAATAATAAAACAACTTTATTAATCACAACATAATATCATACATAATATCATACATAGCATCATACAATAGGATTTAAAGGGCAGATATCCTACCAATCTCCCACTTGCCCTAAAGTCTGTTGTGCACTAATCTAACTTCAATTCCCTCCAAATGTAACTCAAAAGTCCTATGGGGCAAGGCTTTGGTAAAGGGATCTGCTAGATTATTTGCACTATCAATCTTTGCTACTTTTACATCTCTTCGAGCAACAATGTCACAAATGATGTGGTACTTTCTTTCAATATGCTTTCCTTTCTTGTAATTTCTTGGATCCTTGGATTGTGCAATCGCTCCACTACTGTTAGGATGTTTGCCCTTAAATCCTATTATATGATGCTATGTGTAACATTATGTATGACTTAATATTGTGATTAATAAAGTTGTTTTATTATTATCTAAAATAATGGTAACATGAATATTAGGACATTATCATATAGTCTATGAAATGCGCAATATGTGATTTAGTCATAGAAGATATAGATCACAAGTTCTTTGTAAACTCAGAATTTTAGTTCGTAGTCGGTGATGAAATTGGGCATTTCATCTGTGAAGACTATAACATATCAACTAAGATGATTTGTCTTGATCATGGAAATGAAGATTTCTAGTTGGTATGTTTTAAGAGTTAATACATATTGAACTGGACCGCTGTGAGATTTATTATTCTCCTAACGACTGTCAAATGAATAGTAAATCTCACGACATCTATTTACATGAATTCTTAATCCTAAGAGAATAATGGACCTGATCGTGAGGTATAGATTACTTTGATATATCAGGAGTGAGATCTAAAGTCACGATCAAAACCTCAGTATGTTGGGCAGCCATATTTAGTGTTAATGGAACATATATTCTCAAGATAAAATTCATAATCTCTTAGCGAAAATATAAAATATTTCCTTAAGATAAGTTTAATGGGTTTGGTTATTCAAAGTGTTAGATCTAACCACTTTAGTAAGGAGTTACTAAAGTATATATTTATGAAATTGGATTTCATAAATATATAATGAATAACATTAAAGAATTAAACCGGGTACTCAAGGAATTAAGATGTAGTAATTTACAAAGTGGCAGTCTACATTCATAACTTTGAATTACTACGAATATTTTATGAAGGGGTTGCATGTACAATAAAGTCTTGTGATATAATTTATAAATACGGCCTAGAGTGTAACTATATTTATATAGTGGTATTAAATATAGTTAATGGTAATTTTGGACTTGTCAAGAGTTGACAGAAAAGCCTAAGGCCCATTGGAGCTAGTGTCTTATTGGTCCCTTTTGGTCCCACTGCAACCCACATACTTAAACTCAATTGCGAAGGCCCAAGAGGCTAGCCTAATTAGATAATCAGTTAGATACAAAGGGAGAAACATACAGAATTTTATGAAAGTAACAACATTATTGGTGAAAGAATGTGTATGTGTGAGAGAAAGCCACTCTCTAATTCTCCCTTGGAAACTGATTGAGAGACTACACTTCTTGGGCGTTAGTGGAATTGGAGTGAAGATTAAAAGTGTTCCCAAGTGCTTCTAATCTTTATTTTGAAATTCACCACTTCAAGGTACGCTCTCTTGTTCTTAAATTCTGAAATTTACATAGTACATGTTATCAATTGCGAATGATGTAGATCTGTTTATTTTCTGCTGCATATGTTTTGTATGCTATACAAACATGTTTTTTTCCTACAGCCACATCATCCCTAATTTCATCCATTGGTTGTTCAATTACAGGTTCATTTATTTCAGCCAAGACAACTTTACTTCTAGAATTAAAATTATTCACATAATCATCTTCCAAAAATTTGGCATTAGTGCTAACAAACACTTTGTTATCTTTATGATTATAGAATAAATAACCCTTATTTTCCTTTAAGTACCCTAAAAACATGCATAATTCTATTTTTGCTTCCAACTTATCAGACTTCCCTTTCAACACATATGTTGGACATCCCCAAATGTGGAGGTATTTCGTACTAGGCTTACGTCCACTCCACAATTCCTTAGGTGTGTTGGGAACTGATTTTGATAGAACTAAATTTAAAATATGCATTGCAATTTTTAGTGCATATCCCCAAAAGGAAATTGGTAAAGTTGATTAACTCATCATGCACCTAACCATTTCTAAAAAAGTCATGTTGCTTCTTTCTACTACACCATTTTGTTGAGGAGTTCCAGGTGCAGTCAATTGGGATACAATCTCATTTTAAGTTAAGTAATCCTTGAAGTCCCCAAGAAGGTATTCACCATCTCGATCAGATCGAATGGCCTTTATACGTTTACCCAATTTATTCTAAACTTCAGCCCTAAACTCTTTGAACTTTTCAAAGGCTTCGGACTTCCATCTCATTAGGTAAACATAACTATATCTTGAGTAATCATCCGTAAAAGTGATGAAGTACTTATAACCTCCTTTTGCTTGGGTTGACATAGGACCACATACATTCGTATGAACTAATTCAAGCAACTCTTGGGCTCTACTACCTTTTGCATTAAAAGGTCTTTTGGTCATTTTGCTCTCCAAACAAGATTCACAAACTGGAAATCCATCAAAGTCCAATGGCTCTAAGAGTCCATCTTTGATCAGTCTTTAAATTCTGTTTGAATTAATATGACCCAAACGCAAGTGCCAAAGATATGCATCATTAGTAGAATGAAACTTTCTCTTTAATGATTTTACATGAGAATTATTATCTAATTCAGAATTGTATAATTCATGCTTATCAGGAGTTAAAATATAAAGACCATCAACAATATTGCCAGAACAGATAAACATTTTATCCTTCTTTATTACAACATTGTCTTTCAAGATAACATAGCATCCATGTCTACCTAAATAAGTTGCAGAAATTAAATTCCTACGAACATTAGGTATATACAAACAGTCTTTCGATATTAAAACTTTAGAACCAAAACACAAATTAAACATTGCAACAGCTACAACTAGAATTCTGCTCTCATCAGCCAAAGTAAGAAACAGTTCCCCTTCATTCAGCTTTCTGGTGAACCCCTACAAAGAATTGTAGATATGATTAGTACAACCTAAATCCACACACCAAGAATCAATGGGATTTTGTACTAAACATATTTCAAGAAGGAATGAACTTTTCATATCCTTATTCTTGGCAGCTCTGAATTTTGGACAATTCCTCTTCCAATGACCTTTCTCACCACAATGGAAGCACTTTCCCTTGGTATAGTCCTTTTTCTTTCCCTTGTTGGCAATTTGTTTACCATCTTGCTTGGTGAAGTCTTTCTTCTTCTTCTTTTTGCCCTTACCTTTTGACTTAGATTGAGAATAAGAAGCTATAACCATATTAGCATCAATATTGGATGTACCAAGAATGCCTTCCGCCGCCACCAATTCATTCATTAATTCAGACAATGTATAAATCTTTTTGTTCATGTTATAATTAAGTTTGAATTCCTTGAATGATTTTGGTAGTGATTGGAGTATCATACCCGCTTAGGATTCTCCATCAATATCGGCACCTAAAAGCTCCAATGTATTCAAATGAGAGATCGTCCTAAGACAATGCTCCCTTACTGAATTACCTTCAGCCATTTTGGTATTATAAATCTTTCTCATGGTTTCTTGCCTAGTAGAACGATCTTGCTCACCAAACATCTCCTTCAGATTTAGCATTATGTCTGAAGCTAGTTCTACATCTTGCATTTGATATTGTAGAACATTTGAGATAGATGCTAGGATATAGCACTTGGTCATCTTATTAGATTTCTACTAATGATCATATCGCTGTTTTTCCTCAAAAGAAGCATCTAATGATGGGAAGTTAGGACAAGGTTCATAAAGCACAAATTTGTGCTCTTCAGCAGTGAGAACAATGTCCAAGTTTTTTTCCTAGTCAACATAGTTAGATCCAGTCAGTTTATTTTGATTAAGAATAACAAGTCAGCTAAAAGATGTCATGATTTAAATATGAAAATAACAAACATGAATATAATAAGTAAATTGGACATTATCAATTTAGCATATAAACATATAGTATGGAACCTTAACAAAACCATAACATAAAATATGCAATGACAACCCAATCCATGTCTATAATTCCTTGGTAGCAAATATATTATAAGGATCATGATTGATTGAGAATTATTCTCATTATTAGTGTTATCATGATAACTCTCACCAAACACTAATAACAGGCCATACTAACTTTAGCCTCTAAGTAAATAATGGCATAGCTCCTTTGGGAGATTAACATTACACTTAGTCTAGTGTACACCATTATCTAGAATCATGTGTAGCCACATTTCATCTCCCTTATAGTGTTTAAACTTGTAGTACCATGAAACAAAACACCCTCCTTTGGGATCGTAAGGCATATACGCCAAGAAGAGGTTCTTGTTCACACTACTTTAAACGGGTAAGTTCAATCTTGTAGTTCTATGAAGTAAACACCCTCCTTTGGGATCGCGAGACATATACGCCAAGACGAGGTGCTTACCCACACTACTATGAACCAACAATGAAGACCGTGAGATGCAACTCTTGTATCTCTCTCCTACTAGATATTTTAAAAGAAAGGTTTTTAATTAGAAATCATGTGTAATCTCATCACACATAGCCTTGCACTTTTAAATGTGAAAACACTTAGTGAAAATTCAAAAATCACAACTTTCGATCGATTGAATGTATCCCTCGATCGATCGAAATCATGAAGCAAATCTTAACAAACTTTCTGCAAGACTCGATTGCTTCTCGATTGCTACTCGATCAATCGAAAAAGATCATCCAATCGATCGAAAACAATTTTCAACCAATCGAAAATTTAAAGAAAATCATCACAACTTTCTGTCCAATTCAATTGACTCTCGATTGCTAGTCGATTGATCGAAAAGGCACATTCGATTGATTGAGAATCACTTTTGATCGATCGAAGCTCGTGAAACCAAATTTTCCAGAATTTTCACCAAACTATTTTCAATGGTTGTTCATGAACAAACTACCATCATATGAATATAATAGATTGAGCTTGAGATTAAAAACTGAATTTCATTGATGCTATAGCTTTAAAGTTCAATCTAACATACTTAATATCAAACTTAAACAGCATTATAACATTAATATTAGTTTTTATCAAACAATAATTTCAATAACCATGCAGAAAATTGATTGTAGAATCTTCTAACATCATGAAATTACTATCTTTGATTCCAAAACTCACAAAACATGTTATACGAATTTGAAATTGAAGACCACTCTGATACCAATTGTTGGAAAAATATAGTTTGTATCGCATACAAAATATACGCAGTGGAAAATTAACGGATCTACTTCATTCGCAATTGATAACATGTACTATCTAAATTTCAGAATTTAAGAACAAGAGAGTACCTTAGTGCGGTGAAATTCAAAACCAAAGATTATAAGTACTTGGGAACACTTTTAATCTTCACTCCAATTCCACTTATGCTCAAGAAGTGTAGTCTCTCAATCAATTTATACATGTGTTCAAGGGAGAATAAGAGAGTGGCTTACACTCACATACACATCATTTCATCTATTACAAAATTTGTATGTTTCTCTCCTTATATATAACCGATTATCTAATTGGGCTAACCTTTTGGGTCATTCCAATTGGGCTTTAGTATATGACTTGGAGTAGGACCAAAAGGGACAAATAAGACACTAGCTCTAATGGGTTTTTGACATTTCTGTCAACTCTTGACAAGCCCAAAATTATCATTAATTATAATTAATACCACTATATAAATATAATTGCACTCTAGGTCTTATTAATAAATTATATCTCAAGACTTTATTATACGTTCAACCCCTTCATTAAAATATTCATAGTAATATAACATCATGAATATTGACTTCCTCTTTGATGATTATTACATCTTAATCATTGAGTACCTGGTTTAATCCTTTAAGTTATTCATCATATATTTATGAAATCTAATTTCATAAATATATACTTTAGTAACTTCTTACTAAAGTGGTTAGGCCTAACACTCTGAATAACCAAACCCATTAAACTTATCTCAAGGGAATATTTTATATCTCTGTTAAGAGATTATGGATTCCATCTTGAGAATATATGTTCCTTCAATATTAAATGTGGCTGCCCAACATACTGAGGTTTTGATCGTAACTTTAGATCTCACTCCTGATATATCAAAGTAATCTACACTTCATGATCATGTTCATTATTCTCTCAGGATTGAGAGTTCATATAAATAACTGTCGTGAGATTTATTATTCATTTGACAGTCATTAGTAGAATAATAAATCTCATAGCGTTCTAGTTCAATATGTCTTAACACTTAAAACATATCAACATATCAACTAGAAGTCTCCACTTCCATGATCAAGACAAATCATCGTAGTTGATATGTTATAATCTTCGTAGATGAAATGCCTAATTTCATCACCGACTACGAACTAATATTCTGAGTTACAAAGAACTTGTGATCTATAGCTTTTGTGACTAAATCACATACTATGCATCCCATCGACTATATGATAATGTCCAAATATTCATGTTACCATTATTTTAGATAATAATAAAACAACTTTATTAATCACAACATAATATCATACATAATATCATACATAGCATCATACAATAGGATTTAAAGGGCACATATCCTAACAATCTCGTCTTAAAAAGGGTGTCCTTGGCTACTAAGGACCGTGCTCATGGAAAGTTGCGACCTAACTAGGAAGGACCGTATAGAGTTATCAATTCCAAAAAGCAAGGTTCGTACTACTAGGAGGCCTTGGATGGACGAAAGCTGGAGCACCCGTGGTATGTGGAGCATTTGAGGAAATACTACCAGTGAGGAGGACTCGTCAAAAAGGTCAGCATGGACGAGACTAAAGACTTAATCACTAGTATCTATTTATGTTATCTTTTAGAACTTATGTTTTCTAGCAATACTTTATGTTTCTTAGTATTTGAATTCCCTAAAAAGCACTAGCTATTGGCATGTGCTATGGACGATGTCATGAACAAAGTCCTTTTGTACATAAAGTAATTTGAATTCCCTAAAAAAAAACTAAGTACTAGCAAGGACGATGTCTTTGGACGATGCTATGTACTAAGTTCTCTGATCTTTATGGACGATGTTATGTACAGTTATTGTATATAAAGTAGCTTGAATTACCTAATTCAATTGTTTATGATTCTGTGAAATTAACGTCCATATGAAATTTAAGACGTTTAAAATCTCTGGATGCGGAGATATACTGTCATAAGCCATCCTTAGATGAGGAAAAGGCAAATTGCCATAAAATTTAAGGCAATGACATTAAGTACAAAGGGAAGGAACAAACCTCCTAGTACACTCATCCAAAAAATTAAGGACGAAGAAAAGCATGCATGCAACACTTTTTATGGACAGCATGTCCAACCTATTGGATAATCCAAGCTATGGATAAAAAGAATAGCCAAGCGAAGTTCCAAGAACAAGTCTAAAGATGAGGAAAGTGTTCACGTACTTAGAAATAGTCCTAAAAATGGACAAAGAACACTTGGAATTACAATTGGCAATAAAGATAAGACTAAGTAATTTAAATATGGATGAAAACATGTTCATAAATAAAAAATTGTAGACGACCATCATCTAAAAACCCTTAAGAAAAGTTAAGCCTAAAGAAAGGTAATTGTATCAACATTTGTCCTTGAACTTGGACGAGCCAAATGTACTTGCATAATTCTAAATGGTCCAAATCAACAAACCCCTTAAAAAAAGAGAGACAAAAACAAGGAAAATAGATAAAGGTGGTACAAAATTTTTCTTTAAACCACTAGGGGCATTATCCCCAGACTTTGGGTCGTCCATGGTAGGATGACTGGAGGCATCGTTTTCAACATTTGCATCCTCGAAGCTTGTCTAGAGAAGAGAGCTTTTAGCAGCAATGCAAAGCTTAATGGGGCTGAAGTCTACTCTAGGAAAATGCTCAATTGCGTCCATCCAAAAATCTTCAAAACCCGCAGCGTAGTTCCTATCCAAGAGATCAGTGAACTTGCTGATGCCTTAAACTCCCTGATGGCTACTCCCCTAGTCTCTCCAAGAAGAGTGCAAAGCTTGTCGCTTCTCTTTTGCAAATGATCAAGACGAGTGTCCTTCTCGACGGCATTTGCTTTAAGCTTTTCAATGAGATTCTTTAGCTCCTTCACCTCGTCCTTAAGCTTGGCCTTCACTTCACCTCCTGCCCAACCCTTCTGTGGTCCAACTCATAAGCTTATCTGGACGCTGCCATAAACTTTGTCACAACTTGTATAAAAAGAATTGGACGTGAGACAAATGGACGAGTATATTAATTTATGAATAATTAAGGACGAAGGAAAATACCTTGAAGAGATCATGAACTATAGAATGTTCAAATTCCTTCACAGACATGTCATAGCATATGGCAACGACCTCGTTAGTTACAGCTAGTTGGAACCTCTCCCAGGCAAGGACTTTACTCTTGAGAAGAGTCATGAGGCTGCCACTAGAAGGTTTGGAAGGGGTGACTTTAGGAGGATTGGAAGAGTCCAGGTCAAGAATTTGTACAGATAGCTGTTTAGTAGGACCAAGAGGGACGACGGAGCCAGACTTGACAACCCCTGATTTGGATGACCCATGCTTTGCCTACCTTTTTGTGGCCTTGATGACTTGGAAGAATCCCTATGTCTATCGTCCTAGACGCAGTCTTCCTTTTGTCGCCCGAAACTGGACGAGGCTGAGAATGAATTCCTTTTCCTGCATGGTTTCCTCGTCAGCCAAACCCTACCCCTTATTTTCTTTCATGGTTGTCATTCCTACAAAGAAGGAAAATATGTTAGAATTTGGACGAAGTAAATCATACAGACGCAAAGTAGGAAACTTACGTCTACGCATAGTAAGCTCGTAGGCTAGCGCTTCTTCAATTGGTTTAGGCCCTAAACTCCATGTGGCAAGACGACGCAAGGTAACCAAAGAATAGAAACCTCTGTCTGTGAACAAACAAGCTGGCTGGATGAGCTCAAGGTAGAACCTAATTGAGGAAGGTCGTCTTATGGTTGTAAAAAAAAAGGGTTAAATGAGTACAACAAGAGAAATGAAATAAGTAGTGAAAAAGGATATACCCTCTGGACGAAGATTCCCCATCTCACCAGTATAAGGAGGAAATAAATCCCTGCCTACCTCAATAGAGTTTCCTACCAAAAACCTAGAGACAAAGAAGAACTCCGTCTTCCAATTCCTATTAGACGTGGGTAGGGATATGACCAATCTACAATCTGAACCCCTAGCTGAAAATTGGTAGAAAACTAGCGAATAACTGATTTTAGAGGGTTTGTAACAGTATAGGAACTCGTCCACAGTAAGTGGACAATTCCTGTCAATTACTTCCCTCTACAAAACTTGCATAAAGACGATAAGCCTCCATGCATTGGGGTTAAGTTGATTAATTCCTATACTTAATCTATGAAGTATTTCCCTAACAAAAGCATTAAGAGGCAGCCTAAGCCCCCTAGAAGGTAAGCCTCATATATATCTACCCCAAAATGAGGATGACTGCACCTTTCTCCATGGACAGCCAAACGAGGATTAAGGTTGTCAGGGATATGGTACCAACTTCTAAGGGAGGTAAGTTTTTTCTCATCAATCTTAGAAGGGATACCAACTGCACAACAATACATTATCTCCTCTTCAATTGAAGAGGCAGACAATGGGTCACTGGTGGATGTTCCAATAAGTGACCCAAAGGCCACCTTCATCCTAACCTCCTCTTGGAAGGCCTCTAAGGGAACTCCAGGAACCCCAGACATGTATTCCTTGTCTGTGGTGTTTCCTCCACTACTACTGCTACTAACACTATTGCTAAAACTACTACCACTAGAACTACTATCATGGTACTCATATATCTCCCTATCATCACTATTACTAGAGGAAGACAATATGATTTCAGACATTTTGAAAAGCTAAAGAAAAACCCAAAGACGAGAAGAAGAGGATACCTATGGCTCTAAATGAGAATGACTAAGGACGGAAGAAGACTTCTAGACGAGGCGCTGGACCACAAAGGTCAGAGGAGAAAATATAAGAAATGTGAGGGGGTAGGAAAGGAATTCCATTATTTATAGATGACAAACTAAGTCATTGAAACGACGCAACCAACCAAAATGAGCCACATGGCAACTCCCTCGAAGAACGAAATGACACGACAAGCGGACCTCGAGATTACACCACGTGTCTGTTGGATAAAACTGGTTTTGTATCTCATACAAAACACATAGCGGAAGAACAAACAAGGATCTATTTCATTCATGATTGATAACGTGCACTATGTAAATTTCAGAATTTAAGAACAAGATAGCGTACATTGGTGTGGTGAAATTCAAAATCAAAGATTGAAGTACTCGAGAATACTTTTAATCTTCACTCCAATTCCACTTTATGCCCAAGATGTGTGGTCTCTCAATCAGTTTTCAAAGGGAGAATGAAAGTGTGTCTCATTCTCACATACACACCGTTTCTTATATCACTAATAAAAATTCTGTATGTTTCTCCCTTTATAACTAACTGATTATCTAATTGGGCATTTCCAATTGGGCTTTAGTGTGTGGCTTGGAGTGGAACCAAAAGGGACCAATAAGACACTAGCTCCAATGGGCCTTAGGCTTTTCCGTCAACTCTTGACAAGTCCAAAGTTACCATTAATTATATTTAATACCACTATATAAATATAATTGCACTCTAGGCCTAGTTAATAAATTATCCCAAGACTTTATTGTACACACAACCCCTTCATAAAATATTCGTAATAATACAAAGTCATGAATGTAGACTGCCACTTTGAAAATTACTACATCTTAATCCTTGAGTACCCGATTTAATCCTTTAAAGTTATTCATTATATATTTATGAAATCCAATTTCATAAATATATACTTTAGTAATTTCTTACCAAAGTGGTTAGGCCGAACTCTCTGAATAACTGAACCCATTAAACTTATCTTAAGGGAATATTTTATATCTCCATCAAGAGACTATGAATTCCATATTGAAAATATATGTTCCATCAACACTAAATGTGGTTACCCAACATACTGAGATTTTGACCGTTACTTTAGATCTCACTCCTGATATATCAAAGCAACTTACACGTCATGATCAGGTCCATTATTCTCTCAGGATTAAGAGTTCATGCAAATAGAAGTCGTGAGATTTATTATTCATTTGACAGTCGTTAGGAGAATAATAAATCTCATAGCGGTCCAATTCAATATGTCTTAACTCTTAAAACATATCAACATATCAACTAGAAGTCTCCACTTCCATGATCAAGACAAATCATCTTAGTTGATACGTTATAGTCTTCGCAGATGAAATGCCCAATTTCATCACTGACTACGAACTATAAATTCTGAGTTTACAAAGAACTTGTGACTTATATCTTCTGTGACTAAATCACATAAATCACATACTATGCATCTCATGGACTATATGATAATGTCTCATATTCATGTTACCATTATTTTATATAATAATAAAACAACTTTATTAATCACAATATTAAGTCATACACAATGTCATACATAATATCATACATAGTATTATGCAATAGGATTTAAGGGCACACATCCTAACAGTGTCAACATTAAGGGCAGGGTCTAGGTAAAAAAAAATCATAAGTCAAAGCAACAATGACAGACAACACAAGGACGAGGGGGCAACTGATGGGGATCAATTAAGGTTAACCCGTCCTTGGTTGTCGTCCATGACTTGACCATGTCCAAAGAAAGCAATCTAAGAATTATAGATTGCATGAACAGTGCCTGTCCGTTAATAACAAGGTGATTCAGTTTGAAGGAAGTCCTCCATGGACAACTAGATGCATGGATGACTAGATTATACTTAATAAATCCTTCTAAGAATTCTCCAAAAGTTCCACATAATTAGACTACGACATATTGCTCTTAATACGTGGAAAGGACTCCTCAAACTTTGCTCCACATACCCCATTTTCTCCATTAACCACCCACATCATCCATAATGACAGTGGATCCAAACAAGTAGACTCATTTCTAACTCTTTATAAAAGGAGCAAATTCTATTCATCTAGGGTAAGTTCTTACCGTTCACTATTTTCCATCCTTTTGTTCTAGAGAGAAAACTGATTTAACTGTCGGAGAGTTCTTAGCCGAGTCACACCAGTCACCTTTGACAGTTCTTTCTTTCTTTTCAGAACTTACAGCCATTATCATAGCCCGAAATATTTCAGCCTACTGATTTTCGTGTATCATCATCCCTAATTAGACATCTTCTTTCTGATCACGTTGGAGCAACCAAGATAAGAACCTATCTTACAGTATAGTTTGTGTCCTTTGTTTTTTCTTTCCCCACTTGTTAGGTCTAATGAAGAAGACAATTTAGGCAACACTAGGAGCACACTCACTTTTTGATCATTACTACGGATTTTTTATTGACGTAAATTCTAGTTATTGACAATTAGGAAGACATTGAGAAAATAAGGTGAATTCTCCCATTGCACAACAACCATGTCAATATTCACTATCAACAAGTTTTGTAGCTGAGCCTCACCAAAGAAAAATGAGTAGGCTAGATCTAGTAGTTGAAGTTGTTGTAGATATTGGTTCCTCAAAGAATATTGTTCTTTACATTTAGTTAAGAACTTTGGAATAACTTTCTAGTTTGAGATTTTGAATGTTGTAAAAGAATCCATGTGTTTGGGTTCTCTCTATGTTGATATAGAACATTTTAGTTGTCAATAGTTGGCAAGACAATTTTTTTGTTGGTTATGATGAAAGATATTTAGTCATTATCTTGTCAATTGGATTATCAATGGCTTTTTTATTACCTCATGTATTTATTAAAATTCTTACTAAAATTAAAATGTAGAAGGATTAAAAAAAATAATTAAAAATATATATTATTGATCTTAAATCTAAATCCAAATCCAAATCCAAATTTAGGTATCCAAACAATGGAATTTCAAATCTTTCATTATTTAAAAAGACCCAAATAAGGAATTTTAAAATCAATGGATTTCAAATCAAGGCATTTTAAATCAATGAATTTCAAATTCAAATCCAAATATTGCCATCCAAATATAGCCTTAGTAGATTCAATTGAACAAAAGTAAAGTTAGAAGACCGAATTAAATTCCCACCAAACTTAAAACGTGTCATTTAATATGGAGTCCAAATCTTTTGTCCCACTCTTTCTGCTCCACTGTATACTCTATAAATCAAAACATGCCACGTGTTCATCTATTTTATTAAATTATAAATTTATGCCTTCTATTATTTCAATTTCCTAAAAAAAAAAAAAAATAACCCATCATATTTAGGTAATTGAAATAATAGAAGGCATAAATTTAGCATTTACTAAAATAGATGGATATGTGGCATGTTTTTATTTGTGAAGTATATAGTGGAGTAGGGAGAGTGAAATAGAAGATTTGGACTCTTTAATATGAGTATGGAAGTTTAGGATTCTTCAATTAGACGCATTAACTCTTAAAAGAGAATAAAATAATATGTTGGCCATTTACAAATGGCTTGCATATTATAAAGTAACTTTTATAAAAAAATAAGAAATAACTTCTTTTTTATTTTTTTACTAGGCTTGCATATTTTAAAGTAACTTTTATAAAGTAACCGAGAATAACATTTTTTTTTAATCATACCGTAAGTGGGGAATAAAAGCTTTTCTAATGACTTTTTTTTTTCTTACTATAAGTGGGGAATAAAGATTTTTTAAAAAAACTTTTTATCTTCTCGACAAGACTTTTGGTTTGAAAAATAATGTTTTTTTAAGAAACAAACACACACACAAAAGAGAGGAAAAATGATTCTCACACAAAGGTACATTATAACTCTACTCAAAAGTTATGGTAACTTTTGAATATATACATATATGAATCAATCTTTTGAAAAAATTACTAATAATGTTGGCCTTAAAAACACAAGATTTTGCTCATTAAACCACGTCATATTATTTTCTTTGATTGTCAATATGCCACTTGATGGTGAACTAGAAATTGGACTATCTCTAGTTCGTCCATAGTGTTGTCTAGGACCAAAAATGTTAACCCAACATAAGAAGGTCTAACCATCAGGAGGTCATCCGTGGGTATGAAGGTCGTCCATCAGGGAAGCACCTGGACGACCCTTCAACACTTAGAAATTTTCAGGACAAGTTTATATCCAAAAGCATAAAATTCGGACCACGTTCTACTATTACAAGTCATGAATAAAATCCTCACTCATCGCCTTAAGTTCCTATTAAGTTCTTAACTTCTAATAGTAGTTGTAGAAAATAAGTCTAAGCCTTCTAACTTCCATATCAGTTGTAGAAGGTATGACTAAACCTTCTAACTTCTATAGCAATTCGGGAAGTTAAGTCTAAACCTTCCAACTTCCATCTGTTACGATTAGTACCCTTAAATCCTATTGTATGATGTTATGTGTGACATTATGTATGACTTAATATTGTAATTAATAAAGTTACTTTATTATTATCTAAATAATGGTAACATGAATATTCAGACATTATCATATAATTCATGAGATGCATAATATATGATTTATGTGAAAAGTCACAGAAGATATAAATCATAAGTTCTTTGTAAACTTAGAATTTTAGTTCGTAGTTGGTGATGAAATTGAGCGTTTCATATGCGAAGACTATAACATAATTTGTCTTGATCATGGAAGTGAAGACTTCTAGTTGATATGTTGGTATGTTGTAAGAGTTAAGATATATTGAACTGGACCGCTGTGAGATTTATTATTCTCTTAACGACTGTCAATTGAATAATAAATCTCACGACTTATATTTACATAAACTCATAATCCTGAGAAAATAATGGACATGATAATGAAGTGTAGGTTATTTTAATATATCAAGAGTGAGATCTAAAGTAACGGTCAAAACCTCAGTATGTTGGGTAACCACATTTAGTGTTGATGGAACATATATTCTCAAGATGGAATTTATAGTCTCTTAACGGAGATACAAAATATTCCCTTAAGATAAGTTTAATGGGTTTGTTATTTAGAATGTTAGGCCTAACTACTTTAGTAAATAGTTATATTCATGAAATTGGATTTCATAAATATATGATGAATAACTTAAAGGATTAAACCGGGTATTCAAGGATTAAAATGTAGTAATCTACAAAGTGACAGTCTACATTTATGACTTTGTTCTACTACAAATATTTTATGAAAATGTTGCATGCACAATAAAGTCTTGGGATATAATTTATTAATAAGGCCTAGAGTGCAATTCTATTTATATAGTAGTATTAAATATAATTAATGGTAACTTTGGACTTGTCAAGAGTTCACAGAAAAGCCCAAGGCCCATTGGAGCTAGTGTCTTATTTTTTTCCATTTTAATCTCATTCCAAGCCACATGCTAAAACCCAATTGGAAAGGCCTAAAATGCTAGCCCAATTAGATAATCAGTTATAAGAAGAGAAACATACAGAATTTTGTAAGAAGATGAAATGGTTTGTATGTAAGTGTTGGACACTCTTTAATTCTCCATTTGAAAACTAATTGAGAGACTACACTTCTTGGGCGTAAAGTGGAATTAGAGTGAAGATTAAAAGTATTTCCGAGTACTTCTAATCTTTCGTTTTGAATTTCACCACACCATGGTACGCTCTCTTGTTCTTGAATTCTGAAATTTGCATAGTACATGTTAACAATTGCAAATGAAGTAGATCCGTTAATTTTCCGCTGCGTATATTTTGTATGCGATACAAACAAGTATTTTTCCATCACCATCCATGTGGAGGAAGTTACTAAACAAATAACCATTCCAAAGCTCACTATAAAAAGACTCATCCATATCAAATGAAGGTAAGTTTCCACCACTCCTAAAAAATTGGAATTCTTGAGTTGTAGAGAAAAAAACTAACTTAAGCATTAGAGGATTCTTGGCCAGTTCACCCCGGTCACCTTTGATATTGTGTTTCTTATTTTTCAAGCCTTCCAAGCATCCACTAACCCATTGGAGCTAGAGCATTTAGCCTACTGATTTTCTATGCATCATCACCACTTATTAAAAGAATTTAAATAATAATAATCTATATATATATATATATATATATATATAAAATAGGTGAAGATGAGAGAAACTCAAATTAGAATTCCAAATTAGAGTTTCAACTTTGCGCCATGTGTCCTAAATTATTTATTTTTAAAGAGTTTTATTTCTTAATTTTAGAATCAAACGTGAGACCATATCATAAATATTCATCAAAGTGATTTTTAAGTACAAAAACTAAAGAGTCTAAAATAAATAAATTGTAAGAGAGAAAAAAGTGCTTCACAATAATTTTTTTTTTTTTAAAACATGGACAATTTACATTTTATATCTAATAATATCCTTACAATTTTTTTTAAAGAATTAACAAAATATAAAAATGACTATCAATAGTATTCAAATTATATATATATATATATATATATATGAATTATATTATGTATCTTATTGTATATCTTTAAATGTATCCATGCATATACTTGGGGTTACAAGCTAGTGGTAGTAGTAGTAGTAGTAATGATAATGATAATAACAATAATAATAATAATAATAATAATAATAATAATAATTGTAGGGGCAAGATTTGGCTTCTGAGCCCAAACGACTGGAAGACCTAGGCCTAAAGAACCCAACACAATGAATTTATAGAGAGTAGGCGGTAAGACTAGGCTCTTATGGGTTAGATAACGTTTACTATGGGCCAAATATAACAAGGAAGTCAGGAAAAATAGAAGGCAACCATAATATTGTAAAAGAAAATTCTCCTTGGCCAAGTCCGAGGAGATTAGTTCTTGAATATATCACTGTGAGACTTTTTTACAATTTCAGTTCTTTGTGCTACAGTTTTTTTCTCTACTCTTTTCTCTGATCCCCCTCTCCGGGGGACCTTTTATCTTATATAGACCCTTTTAGATGATCCTGACCTTTCATTTGTTGATCACGCAGGCCACCGCTCAAGTGCTAGTCCCATCAAGCACCTTTCCTGAACTCCTGTGAGATACGGTAACCAAAGCAGCACTGTTCAAGGGTCTTCTTCACATAAATGCGGCCAGGAGGTTTGGTGGGATACACTAAATGTGGTGGCAGCCACCAACTCTTTAATCACGTCAGTATTAGCCCTATTCCCAAAGCTCTTTCTGTATAGTAAGGCCTTCTTTGATGACGTATTGATGACGTGATCATAGAATTCGAGGTCGTGGACTCCTCAGCGCAGTAATTGTCCTTCTTGGCCACGCTATGACATGTGGTGTAATTACCTTACTCAGAATTCTAGTACCCTACAGTAGCCCCAAAAAATTCCAATTTGTTTCCTCCCATCCGAGGAGAGAAATGGGGTTTTGACTTTAGGTAATTAAATTAACACATGTCTCTGACTCCCATGCGTGAGAATGTCGTTTTGGGTGTCCCATAATTGTACTTGACGCTTTGGAGTCCATAACGCTTCATTAAATGCTCCAGGCGGTGCCTTGTTTCCCGCATCCAACGATGAGATAGAGATCCTGCGGTTGACATTTCTCCTCGAATTTTGGGCAGGATAACTCCCACCTAAAGCCCGCCTCCTATATAAGGCGCCTAGAGAGTTCATTTCTCTCACTTTACAAATCTTCGAACTCTCCAGGCTTCCCATACTCCCAAGCTTCCAAGATTTCCTAACTCTTCCCGTTCTCAAGAAGTTCCTGAGGCACATCTCCCCCTTATTTTTGTAAGTTCTTCATTTCTAGGCAATTTTCTCCTCGGCCAGTCTCCTCAACCTTCTATTTTCTACCTCTTTCTCTTAGACATCTCCTTCGCCTCTTTCTCTAGTCTGTTTAGATGGGTAGGTTCGCTCAACTCGTAGATTCTCCCACCGGTATGGAGGGATTTAAGGTCAAATACCACATTCCACCCAGAGTTTCTTTACAGTACTGTGCTCCGGGGCAGTGGCACACCGATAGGAAGGAAGGGGAGGTCGCCATTCCCATGATCGCCTTCATAGAAAGGGGAATGACGCTCCCCATGAGTAGCATAACTAGGGATTACTTGCTCGTCCATAGGCTGTGCCCCCACCAATATGCGCCTAACCTATTTAGGGTCTTGGGTAGTGTAAATGCCCTTAATGCACACATAGGCTTGAACCTCACCTAGAACGATGTCGTTTGGATGTACGAGTGCCATTCACTCAGTGACTCGGGGTATTACCTCAAGTCTAAGCCTTCAGCCGTTAGGCTTGTCTTGTGTCTTCCCAAATCCAACAAGGGCATGAAGGACGACTACTTAATCGCATCTACGAATGGCACGACGGTTTTCACTACCCAACCCAAGAGGGGGAGCCAGGTGTGGTGCCTTAGGTTTAGGTCATTTGTCGTAAGACTTAGTTTTGTGATTCTTCCCCCTTTTTTTTTACTAAGTGTTCATCTTTCTGACCGTGATTTTTTTTCTCGGCTGTGTTTGCAGATAAGAGATAAATGGCGCCTAACATCAGATTTGTCAACATCAACGATCTTAACAGGGTGCTCAGATTCAAGGTGTTCATGAGTGAAGCCAGGCAACTGAGGGCTATCCACTTCATCCTTGACTTTGAGCCCCTGTCCAATATCTTTCAAGAGGTTGGCAATAAGATCCAAGCGGGTAATCCTCGACTTAACCACATAAACATTACGGTGCCAGGTTTTCTAGCCCGAGAAGACATAGTGCAAGTTATCCGACCTCCTCAACGTGGTTCTCCGGAAACAGCAATTCCAAGGGAAGAGACTGCCTCCTCTCGATTGTCACTCAAGAAGGAAATTGACGAATTCTGACTTGAGGAAGAAAAGGAGGAGCCAGGAGATCTTGTCATCCACCTTTTGGACGAAAAGGACGAGTTGGAAAGAACTTCGGGTGTTCGTGCCCCCGGTTTCATAGTCGCTCGCATAGATAGCAGTACAGAAGAAGAGGAAGAAATGGCCCTGAATAGGAAGAAAGGTTTAAGGGATCTCCTTGTAGATAGGGCTAAGGGGCAGACGTCCAAAGTTGCTTCGGCGTCCTAGCCCCTTCCTGCTTTTCCCCCTCCTCCTTCTCCTCCAGGCACCTTGCTCCCTATACCCAACCTGAGGAAGAAAAGAAAGGAGAAGGACGAAATCGAGGAGGGGGAGGTAATCCAGCAAAAGAAGCCAAAGCAGCAGAAAACGGCCAAGGGACAAGCACAGGCTTCTTCTGTTGAGAGCAGGGAAGAGCATGAAGTGGCCGAGCTGCGCCAACAAAACCCCTCCTAGGCCCCTCAACTGGAGTTGGATGGGGCTGCCATTCCCCAGAACTCCTCCATCAGGGAGTTTCAGAAAGGGTACGCCCACTACTTGGCTGATGCTCTAGAGTAGCCCCTCCTTTTGCCTTAAAGACATGGCTGCACTAAGGAAGATGAGGCAGCCTGACCTATTTCTATCCCTGAAGAGGGACCTAGCCTTAGTAAGTTCCTCGGCCAATACTACTAGCACTTGATCTGGTTGTTTGTTCCCACTTTTGCTTTTCTTTACGTAACGCACTTGTTTGTCACTTTTGTACAGGCCATCCAAGAGGTGTTTACCACTAAGGAATAGGTGAAGGACGCCCGAAATGAGGCCATGGTCGAGGCCAACCTGCGTGCCATTGCCGATAAGGCCTTGGGGCTGCCAAGCAGAAAAATCGAGAGCTCACCGCAAAACTGGCAGCTAAGGAGAAGGAAAGGAGAAGTGTTAAGGCCGGGCTCAAAACCGCCGAAGCCCAAGCTGAAGAGCAACACAAGAAGCTCCACTATGCTGAAATAGAGTGAGCCACTGCCCAACAGCAAGTCCTAGAGCTAAAGGCGGAGCTGGCCAAGGCCAAGGAAGCCGCCTAAACTATTAAGGAGACCGTAGAGGCCTCGGCACAAGCCTCCTGCAACCTCGGGGTGGAAGAAACTAAGGTCCTCCTAGTAAAGGAGCTCGCTGAGGTCTGTAGGGACTACTGCCAAATCGTGTGGACAAAAGCCCTCAACATGGCAAGAGTCCCTACTACCTTAGAGTAAAGAAAGGCTGAGAACATGCACTATCCTCCTGACATCCGCAAAATTCTAGCTGCATTCCCGCCTCCTACAGTTCTTGAGCCGATCCCCCCTAAGCAGCCCTCTATCACTCATACCTTTTTCCCCCCTCCCAAAGTCTCTGTAGGGCTTGGACCTGCTAGTGACCAAGGCTATGGGTTAAGGTGGCCCAAGGTAAAAGGGCTCGTCAGGGTGGTCCTCGGCCAGAGGAGAAGGGTAAGAGCAAGGAGGTCGAGCCTTTGCCAGAGGGTAAGGGTCCTGAAGCTGCCCTCAAGCTCAAGGAGGTTGAAGCCAAACAAAAAAGGGCTGATTCCAAGGCAAAGGAAGCCGAGACCAAATCTAAGGAAGACCCTCCTCCCAAGGCCAAGGCATAGTCTAGGATCCATTTCTTCTTTTCTTATGATACTGTAATAGCTTTAGCTTGTTTTATTTTTCTTTTTGTAATTTTCTTTCTTCTTGGCAATCTACCTCTATCCTTGATGTAATTATACTCTTATTTAATGAAAAGACTTTAACTTTTAATGTGTGTACGTCCTTTTTCATTTGCCATATTTATATTTGGTTAGCTATATCCCTTACTTTGTCCTTTGCTGAGGTTTTAAGCAAATGATGCCTCTACAAGTGAACATCCTTGTTTTAACAATAATAAGTGATGATGACTTGTTGGTTACCTAGACAAAATAGAATCATGTAAATGATAAAAAAAAAAAATGACTAAGTGTTAGTACAGAAAGGTGTGTAATTAACAGGGGAGGCCTAAGTCCTAAGAAGCAAGCAGAATACTTAGTAGGGAATGAGTACCTTATCTTAAAAGCACCTTAATGTACCCTCAGAGCAGCTTTCCTAAGGCCTAGGGTGGGTCCTTGTTCTTATGTGATGATGCACATGTTGGGGCTCCACCGTTGGCAAATTCACTAAATGTTGATTTCCTTAGGGCAGGTAATTCGAGGGTTCACATAAGTAGTGGAGGGTGTTAATTCACCCAAGGCATGTGGTCTAAGGGGCCAGGCATAGCCAAAGTTCTGTTTAACAATTAGAGAAATGATTGGAAGTATTAATTAACCCAAGGTATGTGGTCCGAGGAGCCAGGCATGACCAATGTTCTGTTTAACACTTCATGAAATAATAAGAAGTATTAATTTGCCCAAGGTATGTGGTCCAAGGAGTTAGGCATGACCAAGGTTCTGTTTAACACTTAGAGAAATAATAAGAAATATTAATTTACCTAAGATTTGTGGTTCAAGGAGCCAAGCATGACCAATGTTCTGTTTAACACTTAGAGAAGTAATAAGAAGTATTAATTTACCCAAGGTATGTGGTCTAAGGAGCCAAGCATGACCAAGGTTCTATTTAATACTTAGAAGATTTGATCAAGGTGTTAATTTACCAATAGCACGTGGTTCGAGGAGCCAGTCATGCCCAATGTCTCGTTTAATATCCACACAAGTAACAAACTCAACACATAATATTATAAACAGAATCATGGCAGAGCTACCTTTCATTAATAGTAGTACCTTCACAGGTTATTTACATTCTAGGGTCGTGGTACAATCTTTTGGTCTAGATCTTCTAAAAAATACGCTCCTATCCCAGTCACCGAGGTGATGCGGTATGACCCTTCCCAATTGGGTCCTAACTTTCCCCACGTTGGGTTCTTGGCCGTCCCCAAAACCTTCGGTAATACCAAATCTCCAGGGGTTAGTGGCCTCAACTTTCACATTTAAGTCATATCCTTGCTTAAACTTTTGCTGATAATATGCCAACTAGACCATGGCATTTTCTTCTGCTCCTCAACCATATCCAAGCTCTTTTCTAGTAGGTTGTCATTATTGTCTAGAGCGAATAAGCTTGTCCTCAGTGTTGCAAATCCAGACTTCAGAGGAATCACAACCTCAGCCCCGTAAGTCATTGAAAAGGGAGTTTCTCCTGTGGACCTTCAAGGGGTGGTCCGATATGTCCAAAGGATATGTGGTAGCTCCTCCACCCACCTACCCTTTGAATCATCCAACCTCTTCTTGAGTTCGCTCACTATAACTTTATTGACAGCCTCGGTTTACTCATTTCCTTGGGGATAAGCTAGGGTTGAGTACCTATTGGTGATACCCAGTTCCTCACAATATCTTCTATATGTTATGCTATCGAACTGAAGACCATTGTCTGAGATGAAGGTGTGAGGGATCCCAAACCGAGTAACAATGTTTTTCCATACAAATCTCTTGGCGTCCACATCTTTGATGTTTGATAAGGGCTCGGCTTCAATCCACTTGGTGAAGTAATCAATGCCCACCAACAGCCACCTCCTATTTCTTGCAGCCTTGAGGAAGGGCCCCACGATGTCCAAGTCCCACTGAGTGAAAGGCCAAGGGCTGGTCAAAGGATTAAGGACACCCCCCCGGCTGGTGGATGTTTGGGGCACATCTTTGACATTGGTCACACTTCTTTGCTTATTCTTGCGCGTTCCTTTGCATATTTGGCTGCCAGTACCCCTGCATTAGGGCCTTGTGAGACAGTGACCTACCCCCCGTATGACTTCCATAGATTCCCTTGTGCAACTCCTCTAGGAAGGGGTCCACTGCTTCAGGATGAATACACAACAAATACAGTCTAGAGAAAGAGCGTTTGTCCTCGGACAGCTAGAACTGAGGGGTTTTTCTTTGTACTCTATCAGCCTCCCCCTTTTCTTCAGGTAGGATGTCATCCTTAAGAAATAGCACAATAGGATCCATCCAGCTAGGCCCCTTAATTTGGTGAAGGAGGACCTTCTCCCTTTCCCTCTCAGCAGGCTTGTACAGATTTTTGACTGAGATCACCCGAGGCAAATCTTGCGCCAAGGAGGTTACAAGAGTGGCAAAGGAGTCAACATGCGTGTTTTTGCTCCTCGGGACTTATTGTAGGGAGAAAGACTCAAACTCTGCCTGCAAGTGCTTGACTCGGTTCATATAGTCCTACACTCTTACGTCTCGGGCTTCTAACTCTCCCTTCACTTGGCATATGCCCAATCTCGAGTCTGAAAATATCTCCACTACTCATCCTCCCATCTTTTATACCATAGCCATTCCTACCAACAAAGCCTTATACTCAGCCTCATTGTTCGTGGTCGAGAAAACCAGCCTTAAAGATTTTTCAATGGTGATTCGCTCAGAAGACACTATAGCTAGCCCCACTCCTGATCCCCTTTAATTAGTTGAACTATCCACGTACACCTTCCATGATGGAAGCTCCGGTATGGCGACCATCCCAACTGATTTTCCATCCATGTCTAACCTTTCCTCATTTCCTACTAACGAAGGTTCAACAAACTCGGCCACCAAGTCTGCCAGGATCTGGCCCTTCACGGAAGTGCGTGTATATATTTGATATCAAAAACTCCTAAAATTGTCCCCCTTTATGCAATCCTCCCCATGTAGTTCACTGTCCAAAACAGTGATCGAAGAGGGAGTTAGGTTAGAACCACAATCGTGTGTGCCTGGAAGTAATGCGGAAGCTTTCGCGTAGCGTGTACTATTGCCAAGATGGCCTTCTTCAGGGGTAGATAACAGACTTTTGCCTCGTGTAGTGATTTACTCACATAGTAGACTGGTTTTTGCACCCCATTATCGGCTCGTACCTGTACCAGACTCACCGCATGCGATGCTACTGCGATGTAGGCAAATAGAACTTCTTCCTTCTCAAGTTTGGACATAATAGGTGGCCAAGAGAGATATTCCTTCAACTGTTGGAAGGTCGAGGAGCATTCCTCTATCCACTCAAATCCCTTCCACTTGTGCAACAGTTGGAAGAAAGGCCAGCACCTGTCTGCTGATCGGGAAATGAACCGGTTTAAAGCGGCAGTCATTCCTGTTAATTTCTGGACTTCCTTGGGGTTCCAAGGGGGCTGCAGGTTGCTAATGGCCTTAATCTGATTAGGGTCGACCTCGATCCCACGATGGTGTTAGGATTAGTGCCCTTAAATCCTATTGTATGATGTTATGTATGTTATTATGTATGACATTATGTATGACTTAATGTTGTGATTAATAAAGTTGTTTTATTATAATCTAAAATAATAGTAACATGAATATTCAGACATTATCATATGAGGGAGAAAGAAAATTAAGGAACCCCCGAATATTGGTAAAACGGCAACTATAATCCATGAGATGCATAGTATGTGATTTATGTGATTTAGTCACAGAAGATATAAGTCACAAGTTCTTTGTAAACTCAAAATTTTAGTTCGTAGTCGGTGATGAAATTAGGCGTTTCATCTGCGAAGACTATAACATATCAATTAAGATGATTCGTCTTGATCATGGAAGTGGAGACTTCTAGTTGATGTGTTGATATGTTTTAAGAGTTAAGACATATTGAACTAGACCGCTGTGAGATTTATTATTCTCCTAACGACTGTCAATTGAATAATAAATTTCATGACTTTTATTTGCATGAACTCTTAATCCTGAGAGGATAATGGACCTGATCATGAAATGTAAGTTGCTTTGATATATTAGGAGTGAGATCTAAGGTAACGGTCAAAACCTAGTATGTTGGGCAACCACATTTAGTATTAATGGAACATGTATTCTCAAGATGGAATTCATAGTCTCTTAACGGAGATATAAAATATTCTCTTGAAATAAGTTTAATGGGTTCAGTTATTCAGAGAGTTAGGCATAACCACTTTGGTAAGAAGTTACTAAAGTATATATTTATGAGATTGGATTTCATAAATATATGTTAAATAACTTTAAAGGATTAAACCGGGTATTCAAGGATAAGATGTAGTAATTTACAAAGTGGCAGTCTATATTCATAACTTTGTATTACTACGAATATTTTATGAAGGGGTTGCATGTACAATAAAGTCTTGGGATATAATTTATAAATAAGGCTTAGAGTGCAATTATATTTATATAGTGGTATTAAATATAGTTAATAGTAACTTTGGACTTGTCAAGAGTTGACAGAAAAGCCCAATGCCCATTAGAGCTAGTGTCTTGTTGGTCCCTTTTGGTCCCACTCCAAGCCACACACTTAAGCCCAATTAGGAAGGCCCAAAAGGCTAGCCTAATTAGATAATCAGTTAGATACAAAGGGAGAAACATACAGAATTTTCTGTAGAGAATTACAAGAACATCATTGAAGTGGTGTGTGTAAGTGTTAGACACTTTGACATTCTCCCTTTGTAAAACTGATTGAGAGACCACACATCTTGGGCGTAAAGTGGAATTGGAGTGAAGATCAAAAGTATTCCCAAGTGCTTCCGATCTTTTTTTTGAAATTCACCACACCAAGGTACACTCTCTTGTTCTTAAATTCTGAAACTTACATAGTGCATGTTATCGATTGTAAATGAAATAGATCCATTATATTTCCGTTGCGTATGTTTTGTATGAGAGACAAACCATGTTTGATCCTACAGATGGGTGACCATGTAGCCTAGAAACTTTCTAGAGCCGAAACCGAAAGAACACTTTGAAGCATTGAGGAGAAACTTGTGTTTTCTTAATATTCCAAAAATATTTTCGAGGTCGCTCACATGCTCGGATTCCATTTTACTCTTTACTACCATGTCATCTATGTAGACTTCAATACATTTGCCTAACTGTGGTTCGAACATCCTGGTCATCATTCTCTGATAAGTAGACCCTACGTTTTCAGTCCAAATGGCATTACCTTGTAATGATAGTTCCCTATAGGCGTGACAAAGGAAGTCTTCTCCTAATCCTCCAGGGCCAACGGTATCTAGTGATATCCCTGAAAGACGTCCAAAAAGCTCATCTGAGGATGGCCCACAGTTGCATCCACTAGCTGGTCTATCCAAGGCAGAGGGAAGGGGTCCTTTGGGCAGGCCTTATTCAAATCTGTGAAGTCCACACACACCCACCATTTCCCACTTTTCTTCTTTACAACGACCTTGTTAGCCAACCACTTGGGGTAGAACACCTCTTTATAGCTCTAGCCGGTTTAAGTTTGAGTACTTCCTCTTTGAGGACATCAGAGTGTTCCTTGGATGAGGGCCGAGGTGGTTGCTTTTTTGGAGCAACAGATGGATTGACGTTCAAACGGTGGAAAATGAAGCCCGCATCCACCCCCGGGGCTTTGTAAGGGGTCCATGCAAATACATCAACATTTCTTCTAAGAAAATCTATTAGCTCCTCCCTCTCCCGAGGAGGGAGTTGAAAACCAACTTGAAAGAACTTCTCCTTGTCATCCCCAACAATAACCCTTTCCAATTGCTCGCACTATACCTCACTTTGCACTGCCCCCACGGACAGCACTGACGCCTTTGATTGCTATAAACCCTGCCCGCCAGGGCTGTAGGCTCCCTTTTGACTTAATGTCTAATTACAGCCACCATGCATTGTCTAGCCATGGATTGACTCCCTACCAGCTGTTAAATCCGATCCCCAAATGGATACTTCACTTTCACGTGTAGGGTGAAGGGTATAGCCCCCTATGGCATGAAGCCAGGGCCTACAATGGCGGTGTAAAGTGAGTAGGCGTCCACCATAATGAAATCCACCTCCACTTCCTTTGATCCCGTTAACACAAGTAGTCTGATTTGCCCCTTTAGGATAACAATCTTTCTATCAAAACCCACTAGAGGGGAGTCGTAGCTGGTTAGGTCCTTTAGCCTTAGTCTTAGCCCCTTGTATAGATCGAGGTACATGATTTTTGCGCTGCTGCCTTGATCTACCAACACCTTCTTCACGTCATACCCCCCAATTCTTAGGGTAACCACTAGGGCATCATCATGTGGTTATGAGGTTCCTATTTTATCTTCGTCGGAAAAGCTCAAGGTGATGGAAATATGCATGTGCACAACGAAAAAACAACGGATCTACTTTCATTCATAAAAGTTAACATGTACTATATAAGTTTCAGAATTTAAGAACAAGAGAGTGTACCTTGGAATGGTGAATTTCAAAACCGAAGATCAAAAGCGCTTGGGAACACTTTTAATCTTCACTCCAATTCCACCAACGCCCAAGATGTGTGGTCTCTCAATCAGTTCCAAAGGGAGAATTGTCAAAGTGTCTAACATTAACATGCACTACTTCGCAATAATGTTCTAACTTGATTCTCTACCGAAAATTCTGTATGTTCCTCCCTTTGTGTCTAACCGATTATCTAATTAGGCTGGCCTTTTGGGCCTTTCCAATTGGGCTTAAGTGTGTGGCTTAGAGTGGGACCAAAAGGGACCAATAAGACACTAGCTCCAATGGGCCTTAGACTTTTCTGTCAACTCTTGACAAGTCCAAAGTTACCATTAACTATATTTAATACCACTATATAAATATAGTTGCACTCTATGCCTTATCTATAAATTATATTCCAAGACTTTATTGTATACGCAACCCTTTCATAAAATATTTGTAGTAATACAAAATCATGAAAGAAGGCTGTCACTTTGTAGATTACTACATCTTAATTCCTTGAGTACCCGGTTTAATCCTTTAAAGTTATTCATTATATATTTATGAAATCCAATTCCATAAATATATATACTTTAGTAACTTCTTACTAAAGTGGTTAGACCTAACTCTCTGAATAACAATCTCATTAAACTTATCTCAAGGGAATATTTTGTATCTTCGTTAAGAGACTATGAATTCCATCTTGAGAATATATGTTCCATCAACACTAAATGTGGTTGCCCAACATACTGAGGTTTTGACCGTTACTCTAGATCTCACTCCTGATATATCAAAGCAACCTACACCTTATGATCAAGTCCATTATTCTCTCAGGATTAAGAGTTCATGCAAATATAAGTCATGAGTTTATTATTCATTTGACAGTCGTTAAGAGAATAATAAATCTCACACGGTCCAATTCAATATGTTTTAACTCTTAAAACATATCAACATACCAACTAGAAATCTCTATCTCCATGATCAAGAAATATCATCTTAATTGATATGTTATAGTCTTCGCAGATGAAATTTCCAATTTTCATCACCGACTACGAACTACATTTTGAGTTTACAAGGAACTTGTGATTTACATCTTCTGTGACTAAATCACATACAATGCATCTCATGAACTATATGATAATGTCTCAATATTCATGTTACCATTATTTTTAGATAATAATAAAACAACTTTATTAAACACAACATTAAGTCATACATAATAACATACATAGCATCATACAATAGGATTTAAGGGAACTAATCCTAACAATCTCTCACTTGCCCTAAAGACTATTGTGCACTAATCTAACTCTCATCTCCTCCAAATGTGACTCGAAAGTCCTTTGGGGCAAGGCTTTGGTAAAAGGATCCACTAGATTCTTTGCACCATCAATCTTTGCTACAACCACATCTCCACGAGCAATAATGTCTCGAATGATGTGATACTTTCTCTCTATGTGCTTTCCTTTCTTGTGATTCCTTAAATCCTTGGATTGTGCAACCGCTCCACTATTGTCGCAGAACAATGTAATGGAAACTTGCTCAATTCTCATAACACCAATATCAGAAAGGAATTTCTTGAGCCAAACAACCTCTTTTGCTGCTTCACAAGCAGCAACACACTCGGCTTCCATGGTGGAGTCAGCAATACAAGATTGCTTAACACTCCTCCAACTTATGGCTCCACCTCCTAAGGTAAAAACACATCCTGACGTGGATTTTCTGAAATCTAGATCCGACTGAAAATCCAAATCTGTATAGCCAATGGGAATCAAATCCTTACAACGGTAAACAAGCATATAATCTCTCGTTCTCCGTAGATACTTGAGAATATGCTTTATAGCTTGCCAACGTTTTGGTCCTGGATTTGATTGATATCGACTGACCATGCCAACTGAATAACAAATATCCGGTCTAGTACAAAGCATGTCATACATGAGACTTCCCACAACAGAAGCATAGGGAACTTGTCTCATCATGTTTTCTTCCTCTTGAATCTTAGGCCTTTGGTCATCAGATAGAGGAACTCCATGTCTAAAAGGAAGTAATCCTTTCTTGGAGTTTTGCATGCTAAATCATTCTAGAACCTTATCTATATATCCAGCTTGTGACAAGCCCAACATCCTAATCTTTCGATCTCTCCAAAGTTTGATCCCTAGAATATAATTAGCTTCGCCCAAGTCTTTCATATCAAATTGGCTTAACAATCAAACTTTAACCGATGACATTACTCCTACATCATTTTCAATGAGTAGAATGTCATCAACATAAAGCACTAGGAACATTATTACTTTGTCTTGATGTCTTTTGTGTACACATGGTTCATCAAGATTTTATTCAAAACCAAATGATTTGATTGCTTGATCAAATCTGATGTTCCATGACCTAGATGCTTGCTTAAGTCCATAAATGGACCTTTCAACTTGCATACCATATGCTCTTGATTTTTTGCTATGAAACCTTCTGATTGCAACATGTAGATTTCTTCTTCAAGATTGCCATTAAGAAATGCAGTCTTGACATCCATTTTCCAAATCTCATAATCATAATGAGCAGCAATGGATAAGAGAATTTTGATAGATTTAAGCATGGCTAATGGCGAAAAGGTTTCATCATAGTCAATGCCTTCTTTTTGTGTATACCCTTTCGCCACTAGTCTTACTTTAAAGGTTTCAACCTTTCCATCTATCCCTCTCTTCCTCTTGTAAACCCATTTGCAACCAATAGGTTTAATGCCGTTAGGTGCCTCTACAAAATCCCACACATGATTGGAATACATAAAATCCAATTCAGATTTCATAGCTTGGACCCAATGATGTGCATCTATATCATTTATTGTTTCATCATAAGTGTAACGATCCGATTCAGCCTCTTTCGAGATAGCGTCATAAGTTTCTCCCAAACTTATGAATCTCACAGGAGGCCGAACAATTCTCCCACTACGACGAGGCATCTGTGTAATAGACATCTCATGAGTAGTATCTTGTGGTGTATCTAATACAACCACATCACTTTTAGTTTTATCCAACGGTTGTTGATTTACAGATTCATTCATTTCAGCCAATACAACTCTACTTCTAGGAGTAAAATTATTCATATAGTCATTTTCCAAAAATCTAGCATTTGTACTAACAAAAACTTTGTTATCATTTTGACTATAGAATAAATAACCCCTAGTTTCTTTTGGATAACCCACAAGCAAACATACTTCTGATTTTGGTTCCAACTTATCAGGCTTCCCCTTTAGCACATGTGCTGGACAACCCCAAATATGGAGATACCTCATACTAGGCTTACGCCTACTCCACAATTCCATGGGTGCTTTGGGAACAGATTTTGATGGAACTAAATTCAAAAAATGTATTGTTGTATCTAAGGCATACCCCCAAAAAGAAATTGGTAAAGTTGAATAACTCATCATGGACCTAACCATTTCCAAAAGAGTCCTATTCCTTCTCTCCGCTACACCATTTTGTTGAGGAGTTCCAGGTGCAGTCAATTGGGAAATAATCCCATTCTGAATTAGGTAATCCTTGAAATCCCCAAGAAGATATTCGCCACCTCGATCAGATCGAATGGCCTTTATGCGTTTGCCTAATTGATTCTTAACTTCAGCCTTAAACTCTTTTTTCAAAGGTTTCGGACTTCCGTCTCATTAGGTACACATAACCATATCTTGAGTAATCATCCGTGAAAGTGATGAAATACTCATAACCTCTTTTTGCTTGGGTTGACATAGGACCACATACATCTGTATGAACTAATTCAAGCAACTCTTGGGCTCTTCTACCTTTTGAATTAAAAGGTCGTTTGGTTATTTTACCTTCCAAACAAGATTCACAAACTGAAAATTCATCAAAGTCCATGGGCTCTAAGAGTCCATCTTTGATTAGTCTTTGAATCCTATTTGAATTAATATGACCTAAACGCAAGTGCCAAAGATATGCATCATTAGAAGGAAACTTTCTCTTTAATGATTTTACATGAGAGCTATCATCTAATTTAGAATTATGTAATTCATGCTTATCAGGAGTTAATATATAAAGACCATCCACAATATTGCCAGAACAGATAAACATTTTATCCTTCTTTATTACAACATTGTCTTTTAGGATAATACAATATCCATGTTTACCCAAATAAGTTGCAGAAATTAAATTCCTACGAACATTAGGTACAAACAGACAGTCTTGCAATATTAAAACCCTAGACTCAAAACACAAATTAACAACACCAACAGCTTTGACCGGAATTCTACTCCCATCAGCCAAAGTAAGAAACAATTCCCCTTCACTCAACTTTCTAGTCTCCTGAAACCCCTGCAAAGAATTGTAGATATGACTAGTACAACCTAAATCCACACACCAGGAATCTGTGGGATTCTGTACCAAACATATTTCAAGAAGAAAGGAACTTTTCATACCCTTGTTCTTGGCAGCCTTAAACTTTGGACAATTTCTCTTCCAATGTCCTTTCTCACCACAATGGAAACACTTTCTTTTGAGCTTCTTTCCTTTATCAGAAACCCCTAAGGCAATTTGCTTACCCTCTTGCTTAGTGAAGTCCTTCTTCTTCTTCTTCTTCTTCTTCTTCTTCTTACCCTTGCCTTTCGACTTAGGTTGAGAAGTAGAAGCTTCACCCACATTGGCTTCAACACTAAAAGTACCAAGGATACCTTCCGCCGCTACTAACTCATTCATTAATTCAGATAAGGAGTAAACCTTTTTGTTCATATTATAATTCAGTCTGAATTCCTTGAATGATTCCGGTAGTGACTGGAGTATCATATCCACTTAGGATTCTCCATCAATGTCAGCACCTAAAACCTCTAATGTATTCAGATTAGAGATCATTGTAAGACAATGCTTTCTAACTGAAGTACCTTCAGCCATTTTGGTATTATAAATTTGTCTCATGATTTCTTGCCTTACTAAACGGCCTTGCTCATCAAACATCTCCTTCAGACTATGCATAATGTCCGAAACTAGTTCCACATCCTGAATTTAATGTTGTAGAACATTTGAGATGGATGCTAGGATATAGCACTTGGCCATTTCATTAGATTTCTGCCAACGATCATATCGCTGCTTTTCCTCAAAAGGAGCATCTAATGAAGGAAAGCTAGGACATGGTTGAGTAAGCACATATTTGTGCTCTTCAGCTGTTAAAACAATGTCCAAATTTCTTTTCCAGTTAACATAGTTGGATCCAGTCAGTTTGTTTTGATTAAGAATAGAAACAAGTGGGCTAAACGATGCCATGTTCAAATCTGAAAATAATAAACATGAATATATTAAGTAAACTAGACATTATCAATTTAGTATATAAGCATATAATATGGAACCTTGACAAAATCATAAAATAATATATGCAACAACAACCCAATCCCATGTTTAAAATTCCTTGGAAGCAAGTAAATTATAAACACTATGATTGATTGAGAACTATTATTATTATTAGTGCTATCATAATAACTCTTATTAAAACACTAATAATATGCCGTTTTTCCTTTAGCCTCTAAGTAATAATGACATAGCTCCGAAGGAAGGTTAACATTAAATCTAGCCTAGTGTACACCATTGACTGAATTCTATGTGACTCATTAAGTAACTCCACAGTAGCGTGGTCGTTATTAATGTAAAAACACATATTATTCATCATTAAGAAGTTTAACCTGTAGTACTATGAATTAAACACCCTCCAAAGGGAGCAAAGCATATACGCTAAGGCGAGGTGCTTAATCACACCACTATAAACCATCAATGGAGGCTGTGAGATCCAACCCTTGTATCTCTCTCCCACTAGATGTTTTTAAAATAAAGGTTTTTAAATTTAAAACATGCGTAAACTAATTACACATTGCCTTACTTTATATATATATATATATATATATATATATATAAACACTTTGGAAAAATTCTGAATCCACAATCCTCGATCAATCCTCGACAGATTCTCAATCGATCGAGAGATCTTCTGTCAGCTCGATAGATTCTCGACAGATTCTCGATCGATCGAGCGTCGCGAATTTTGAATTTTTCAGAATTTTTCTAAGACAATTTTTTTTACGTTTTTATGTACAAAACAACCAACATATGATCATAATGAACATAAATTGATATCAAAACTGAATTACATTGATGCTATAGCCTTAAAGTTCAGTTTAACATACTTAAACTAAAAATTAAATAACATCATAACATCAAAATCAGTTTTTATCAATCAATAATTTCAACAATCATGCAGAAAACAAATTTCTAACATGAAATTATTGTCTATAATTCTAAAACTATAAACATGTTAAACAGATACAAAATGAAGACCGCTCTGATACCATTTGATGGAAATATGCATGTGCACAACGGAAAAACAACGGATCTACTTCATTCATAAAAGTTAACATGTACTATATAAGTTTCAGAATTTAAGAACAAGAGAGTGTACCTTGGAATGGTGAATTTCAAAACCGAAGATTAGAAGTGCTTGGGAACACTTTCAATCTTCACTCCAATTCCACTAACGCCCAAGATGTGTGGTCTCTCAATCAATTAAAAAAGGGAGAATTGTCAAAGTGTCTAATATTAACATGCACCACTTCGCAATAATGTTCTAACTTGATTCTCTACTGAAAATTCTGTATGTTCCTCCCTTTGTGTCTAACCAATTATCTAATTGGGCTGGCCTTTTGGGCCTTTCCAATTAGGCTTAAGTGTGTGGCTTGTAGTGAGATCAAAAATGACCAATAAGACACTAGCTCCAATGGGCCTTGGACTTTTCTGTCAACTCTTGACAAGTCCAAAGTTACCATTAACTATATTTAATACTGATGGAAAAATTCTGGTTTTGCATCTCATGCAAAACCCACAGCGGAAGCGACGAACTAGGATCTATTTCATTCAAGATTGATAACGTGCACTACATAAATTTCAGAATTTAAGAACAAGATGGCGTACCTTGGTGTGGAGAAATTCAAAACAAAGATTAGAAGCACTTGGGAACACTTTTAATCTTCACTCCAATTCCACTTTACGCCCAAGATGTGTGGTCTCTCAATCAGTTTTTCAAAGGGAGAATGAAAGTGTGTCTCACACTCTCTCACACACCATTTCTTTTTTTTTTCTTTTTTTCAGCAATCAAAATTCTGTATGTTTCTCCCTTTATAACTAACTGATTATCTAATTGGGCTGGCCTATTAGGCCTTTCCAATTGGGCTTTAGTGTGTGGCTTGGAGTGGGACCAAAAGGGACCAATAAGACACTAGCTCCAATGGGCCTTGGACTTTTCTGTCAACTCTTGACAAGTCCAAAGTTACCATTAATTATATTTAATATCACTATATAAATATAATTGCACTCTAGGCCTTATTAATAAATTATATCCCAAGACTTTATTATACACGTAACCCCTTCATAAAATATTCGTAGTAACACAAAGTCATAAATATAAACTGCCACTTTGTAAATTACTACATCTTATCCTTGAGTACCCGGTTTAATTCTTTAAAGTTATTCATTATATATTTATGAAATCCAATTTCATAAATATATACTTTAGTAATTTCTTACTAAAGTGGTTAGGCCTAACTCTCGAATAATCGAACCATTAAACTTATCTCAAGGGAATATTTTATATCTCCATCAAGAGACTATGAATTCCATCTTGAGAATATATGTTCCATCAACACTAAATGTGGCTGCCCAACATACCGAGGTTTTGACCGTCACTTCGAATCTCACTCCTGATATATCAAAGCAACCTACACTTCATGATCAGGTCCATTATTCTCTCAGGATTAAGAGTTCATGCAAATAGAAGTCGTGAGATTTATTATTCATTTGACAGTCATTAGGAGAATAATAAATCTCACAGCGGTCCTGTTCAATATGTTTTAACTCTTAAAACATATCAGCATATCAACTAGAAGCTTCCACTTCCATGATCAAGACAAATCATCTTAGTTAACACGTTATAGTCTTCGCAGATGAAATGCCCAATTTCATCACCGACTACGAACTATTAATTCTAAGTTTACAAAGAACTTGTGATTTACATCTTCTGTGACTTTTCACATAAATCACATATAATGCCTCCCATGGACTATATGATAATGTCCCATATTCATGTTACCATTATTTTAGATAATAATAAAATAACTTTATCAAACACAATATTAAGTCATACATCATGTCATACAATACACAATGTCATACATAATATCATACATAGCATCATACAATAGGATTTAAGGGCACTAATCCTAACAATATCCCACTTGCCCTAAAGACTATTGTGCATTAATCTAACTCCCATTCCCTCCAAATGTGACTCGAAAGTCCTTTGAGGTAAGGCTTTGGTAAAAGGATCTGCTAGATTATTTGCACTTTCAATCTTTGCTACCACAACATCTCCACGAGCAATAATGTCTCGAATGATGTGGTACTTCCTCTCAATGTGCTTTCCTTTCTTGTGATTCCTTGGATCTTTGGATTGTGCAACCGCTCCACTATTGTCGCAGAACAATGTGATGGGAAGTTGCTCCATTCTTACAACACCAAGATCAGAAAGGAATTTCTTGAGCCAAACAGCCTCCTTTGCTGCTTCACAAGCAGCAACGTACTCGGCTTCCATGGTGGAGTCCGCAATACAAGATTGCTTAACGCTCCTCCAACTTATGGCTCCACCTCCTAAGGTGAAAACACATCCTGAAGTGGATTTTCTGAAATCTAGATCTGACTGAAAATCTGAATCTGTATAGCCAATGGGAATCAAATCCTCACTATGGTAAACAAGCATATAATCTCTCGTTCTCCTAAGGTACTTGAGAATATGCTTTACAGCTTGCCAATGTTTTGGTCCTGGATTTGATTGATATCGGCTGACCATGCCAACTGAATAACAAATATTTGGTCTAGTACAAAGCATGGCATACATGAGACTTCCCACTGCAGAAGCATAAGGAACTTGTCTCATCATATTTTCTTCCTCTTGAGTCTTAGGCCTTTGGTCATCAGACAGAGGAACTCCATGTCTAAAAGGAAGCAATCCTTTCTTGGAGTTTTGCATGTTAAACCGTTCTAGAACCTTATCTATATATCCAGCCTGTGATAAGCCTAACATCTTATTCTTGCGATCTCGCCAAAGCTTGATTCCTAGAATAAAGTTAGCCTCACCCAAGTCCTTCATATCAAATTGACTTGACAACCAAATTTTAACCGATGACATTACCCATACATCATTCCCAATGAGTAGAATATCATCAACATAAAGCACTAGGAACATTACTACTTTGTCTCGATGTCTTTTGTACACACATGGTTCATCAAGATTTTGTTCAAAACCAAATGACTTGATTGCTTGATCAAATCTGATGTTCCATGACCTAGATGCTTGTTTAAGTCCATAAATGGACCTATTCAACTTGCATACCATATGCTCTTGGTTCTTTGCTATGAAACCTTCTGGTTGCAACATGTATATTTCTTCTTCAAGATTGCCATTAAGAAATGCAGTCTTGACATCCATTTGCCAAATCTCATAATCATAATGAGCAGCAATGGATAAGAGAATTCTGATAGATTTAAGCATGGCTACTGGCGAAAAAGTTTCATCATAATCAATACCTTCTTTTTGTGTATACCCTTTCGCCACTAGTCTTGCTTTAAAGGTTTCAACCTTTCCATCTATCCCTCTCTTTCTCTTGTAAACCCATTTGCAACCAACAGGTTTAATGCCGTCAGGCGCCTTTACAAGATCCCATACATGATTGGAATCCATAGAATCCAATTCAGATTTCATAGCTTGGACCCAATGATGTGCATCTATATCATTTATTGCTTCATCATAAGTATAAGGATCCGATTCAGCCTCTTCTGAGATAGCCTCATAAGTTTCTCCCAAACCTATGAATCTTATAGGAGGCCGAACAATTCTCCCACTACGACGAGGCACCTGTGTACTAGACATCTCATGAGTAGTATCTTGTGGTGTATCTAACACAAACACATCATCCCTAGTTTCATCCATTGGTTGTTCAACTACAGGTTCATTCATTTCAGCCAAGACAACTCTACTTCTCGGAGTAAAATTATTCATATAGTCATTTTCCAAGAATTTGGCATTTGTGCTAACAAACACTTTATTATCCTTATGACTATAGAATAAACCTCCAACTGTTCCTTTTGTATACCCTACAAAAAATACCACTTCGTTTTAGACCGTAACTTGTCGACTTTCCTTTCAACACATGTGCCGGACAACCCCAAATGTGGAGATGTCTCATACTAGGCTTACGCCCATTCCACAACTCTACAGGTGTTTTAGGAATAGACTTCGAAGGTACTAAATTCGAAGATACATTGCGTATTTAAGGCATATCCCCAAAAAGAAATTGGTAGAGTCGAATAACTCAACATGGACCTAACCATATCTAAAAGAGTCCTATTCCTTCTTTCTCGCTACACCATTTTGTTGTGGAGTTCCAGTGCGATCAATTGGAATATAATCCCATTTTCAGTCAAGTAATCCTTAAAATCACCAAGAAGGTATTCGCCACCTCGATCGTATCGAATGGCCTTTATGTGTTTACCTAATTGATTCTCAACTTCAGTTCTAAACTCTTTGAACTTTTCAAAGGCTTCGGACTTCCGTTTCATTAGGTACACATAACCAAATCTAGAGTAATCATCGTTGAAAGTAATGAAATACTCATAGCCACCTCTTGCTTGGATTGACATAGGACCACATACATCCGAATGTACTAGTTCTAGCAAATCTTGGGCTCTTCTACCCTTTGAATTAAAAGGTCGTTTGGTCATCTTTCCTTCCAAACAAGATTCGCAACCGGAAAACCATCAAAGTCCATGGGCCGTAAAAGTCCATCTTTGATTAGTCTTTGAATCCTACTTGAATTGATATGACCTAAACGCAAGTGCCATAGATATGCATCACTAGTAGAAGGAAACTTTCTCTTTAATGATTTCACATGAGAGTTACTATCTAATTCAATTGTATAATTCATGCTTATCAGAGTTAAAATATAAAGACCATCCACAATATTGCCGTAACGTATAAACACTTTATCCTTCTTTATTACAACATTGTCTTTCAGGATAATACAATATCTATGTTTACCTAAGTAAGTTGCAAAAATTAAATTCCTACGAACATTAGGTACATACAAACAGTCTTCTAATGTTAAAACTCTAGACTTAAAACACAAATTAAACACTCCAACAAACCTTCAACCGGAATCTTGCTCCCATCACCAAAGTAAGAAATAGTTCTCCCTCATTCAACTTTCGGTCTCCCGGAACCCCCGCAAAGAATTGCATATATGATTAGTACAACCTCGAATCCAAACACCAAGAATCCGTTGGATTCTGTACCAAACATATTTCAAGAAGAAATGAACTTTTCATACCCTTATTCTTGGCAGCCTTAAATGTTGGACAATTCCTTTTCTAATGTCCTTTCTCACCACAATGGAAACACTTTCCTTTGGTTTTCTTTCCTTTGTTGGCAACCCCTAAGGCAATTTGTTTACCATCTTTTTTAGTGAAGTCCTTCTTCTTCTTCTTCTTACCCTTGCCTTTCGACTTAGGTTGAGAAGTAGAAGCTTCACCCACATTGGCTTCAACACTAGAAGTACCAAGGATGCCTTCCGCCGCCACTAACTCATTCATTAATTCGTACAAAGAATAAATCTTTTTGTTCATATTATAATTGAGTCTCGAATTCCTTGAATGATTCTGTAGTGACCGGAGTATCATATCCACTTGGGATTCTCCATCAATGTCGGCACCTAAAACTTCTAATGTGTTCGCATTAGCAATCATCCTAAGACAATGCTCCCTCACCGAACTTCCCGCAGCCATTTTGGTATTATAAATTTGCCTCATGGTTTCTTGCCTTGCGTAACGGCCTTGCTCACCAAACATCTCCTTCGTACTATGCATTATGTCCGAAGCAAGTTCTACATCCCGCATTTGATGCCGTAGAACATTTGAGATAGATGCTAGGATGTAGCACTTGGCCATCTCATTAGATTTCGCCAACGATCATATCGCCGTTTTTCCTCAAGAGGAGCATCTAATGAAGGAAATTTAGGACATGGTTGAGTAAGCACATACTTGTGCTCTTCAAATAAGAACAATGTCCAAATTTCTTTTCCAAATAACATAGTTGGATCCAGTCAGTTTGTTTTGGTTAAGAATAGAAACAAGTGGGCTAAATGATACCATGATAAAATCTGAAAATAATAAACATGAATATAATAAGTAAACTAGAAATTATCAATTTAGTATATAAGCATATAATATGGAACCTTAATAAAACCATAAAATAATATATGCAACAACAACCCAATCTCATATTCAATATCCCTCAGCATAGAGTGAACATAAAATACTATGATTGATTGAGAACAATTCTCATTACTAGTGCTATCATGATAACTCTTATCAAACACTAATAATATGCCGTTTTACATTTAGCCTTTAAGTAATAATAGCAAGAACTCAGTATAGATGATACTATAATACTTAGTCTAGTATATACCATTGTCTAGAATCATGTGTAACCACATTTCATCTCTTTAACAAGATTATTTTATAGTACCATAATAAAACACCCTCCGCATGGAATGCAAAGCTCGAAGCTAAGACAAGGTGTTTACCAAACCACTCTAAACCAAGAAATTCAATCTTGTAGGACCATGAAATAAATACTCTCCGCATGGAATGCTAAGCTCGAGGCAAAGACAAAGTATATATTTCACACTACTATGAACCAACAATGGAGGCCGTGAGATCCAACTCTTGAATCTCTCTCCCACTAGATATTTTAAAATAAAGGTTTTTAAGATCAAGAATGATAATAATGCTAGACACGTGAAAAAAAAATATAATCCTAATCTCATTAGGAATAAATTTCATTAAACTAGCATTAATATATGTAAATATATATAACGTAATAAAAACCTTTATTATATATAAAAATTTATATTATATTATATATAATATAATATACCAATTAATATATATAATATTTATTTAATTACATTATATTATATATATATACATATTTATTGGACATCAAGACAACGTCCAACAAGACAATTGCCATGGAATTGTCTTATTATTTATCATGGTGGGCCATCAAGGAATTGTATTTTAAGACAATCCATGAAGTTAAGTTTTGTCTCATGCAAAGAACAACTTTATATGTAAAAGTTCATGCATGAACCGTGGGCCATCAAGGAATGGATCCCTTATATGATTAATATATAATATTCGGCCATCACCTTTTCTAAGGTATTCAAAATGACCAAGCCATGTGTGAAGTCAACCCGTGCAACAAATTCAAACAATGCAAATTGAATTCAAAGTCGGGTTCAACAACTGAAGCAGTTATCCTTTTTCAAGCGGTTACTTCATCAAAACTACCAGAAGGCATGCAATCCGTATATCAACTATGAAATAACAATCAATGCATCAACACTCAATTGTATTCATATTCAAGCACTTTTCTACAAGACATGGCTTCACATAAAAACAATATATCCTTGTGAAGAAACAGATATGTATATACAAGTGATGCAATTCTCTTCATTATATTCATATGATGCAGAAAATTAAAAACACAAAGACAACGGTTTTTCTTAAATTCTAAAATTTAATCACATATTATACAATCATGATATGAAAACCTGGCTCTGATACCAATTGATGGAAAAATTCTGGTTTTGCATCTCATGCAAAACCCACAGCGGAAGCGACGAACTAGGATCTATTTCATTCATGATTGATAACGTGCACAACATAAATTTCAGAATTTAAGAACAAGATGGCGTACCTTGGTGTGGAGAAATTCAAAACAAAGATTAGAAGCACTTGGGAACACTTTTAATCTTCACTCCAATTCCACTTTACTCCCAAGATGTGTGGTCTCTCAATCAGTTTTTCAAAGGGAGAATGAAAGTGTGTCTCACACTCTCTCATACACCGTTTCTTTTTCTTTTCTCTTTTTCAGTAATCAAAATTCTGTATGTTTCTCCCTTTATAACTAACTGATTATCTAATTTGGCTGGCCTATTAGGCCTTTCCAATTGGGCTTTAGTGTGTGGCTTGGAGTGGGACCAAAAGGGACCAATAAGACACTAGCTCCAATGGGCCTTGGACTTTTCTGTCAACTCTTGACAAGTCCAAAGTTACCATTAATTATATTTAATACCACTATATAAATATAATTGCACTCTAGGCCTTATTAATAAATTATATCCCAAGACTTTATTATACACGTAACCCCTTCATAAAATATTCGTAGTAACACAAAGTCATAAATATAAACTGCCACTTTGTAAATTACTACATCTTATCCTTGAGTACCCGGTTTAATTCTTTAAAGTTATTCATTATATATTTATGAAATTCAATTTCATAAATATATACTTTAGTAATTTCTTACTAAAGTGGTTAGGCCTAACTCTCTGAATAACTGAACCATTAAACTTATCTCAAGGGAATATTTTATATCTCCATCAAGAGACTATGAATTCCATCTTGAGAATATATGTTCCATCAACACTAAATGTGGCTGCCCAACATACTGAGGTTTTGACCGTCACTTCAGATCTCACTCCCCGATATATCAAAGCAACCTACACTTCATGATCGTGTCCATTATTCTCTCGGGATTAAGAGTTCATGCAAATAGAAGTCGTGAGATTTATTATTCATTTGACGGTCATTAGGAGAATAATAAATCTCACAATGATGTTCAATATGTTTTAACTCTTAAAACATATCAACATATCAACTAGAAGCTTCCACTTCCATGATCAAGACAAATCATCTTAGTTGACACGTTATAGTTTTCGCAGATGAAATGCCCAATTTCATCACCGACTACGAACTATTAATTCTAAGTTTACAAAGAACTTGTGATTTACATCTTCTGTGACTTTTCACATAAATCACATACAATGCATCTCATGGACTATATGATAATGTCCCATATTCATGTTACCATTATTTTAGATAATAATAAAATAACTTTATCAAACACAATATTAAGTCATACATCATGTCATACAATACACAATGTCATACATAATATCATACATAGCATCATACAATAGGATTTAAGGGCACTAATCCTAACAAATACCACTATATAAATATAGTTGCACTCTATGCCTTATCTATAAATTATATTCCAAGACTTTATTGTATACGCAACCCTTTCATAAAATATTTGTAGTAATACAAAGTCATGAAAGAAGGCTGTCACTTTGTAGATTACTACATCTTAATTCCTTGAGTACCCGGTTTAATCCTTTAAAGTTATTCATTATATATTTATGAAATCCAATTCCATAAATATATATACTTTAGTAACTTCTTACTAAAGTGGTTAGACCTAACTCTCTGAATAATAATCTCATTAAACTTATCTCAAGGGAATATTTTGTATCTCCGTTAAGAGACTATTAATTCCATCTTGAGAATATATGTTCCATCAACACTAAATGTGGTTGCCCAACATACTGAGGTTTTAACTGTTACTCTAGATCTCACTCCTAATATATCAAAGCAATCTACACCTTATGATCAAGTCCATTATTCTCTCAGGATTAAGAGTTCATGTAAATATAAGTCGTGAGTTTATTATTCATTTGACAGTCGTTAAGAGAATAATAAATCTCACACGGTCCAGTTCAATATGTTTTAACTCAAAACATATCAACATACCAACTAGAAATCTCTATTTCCATGATCAAGACAAATCATCTTAGTTAATATGTTATAGTTTTCGCAGATGAAATGCCCAATTTTCATCACCGACTACGAATTACATTTTGAGTTTATAAGAAACTTGTGATTTACATCTTCTGTGACTAAATCACATACAATGCATCTCATGGACTATATGATAATGTCTCAATATTCATGTTACCATTATTTTTAGATAATAATAAAATAACTTTATTAAACACAACATTAAGTCATACATAATGTCATACATAATAATATATATAGCATCATACAATAGGATTTAAGGGCACTAATCCTAACACAAGGCTGGTCAAACTCCCACTCTGCTCCTTTTTGGACCAGGAGTTAAGTCCCCAGCAGGTGGCCAAACTATGAACATTACCCTGGATGGAAAGGAGCCAGTTCTCCCCAGAGTAGCGAAGATTACGCTAATTTTGCCCAATAGGGGTTTTGAAGAGGCATCTCTATGTGCTCTTGACACGGGCTGACTGCCTTGTTCATTAGGTTGATGCAAGAATTGCTTTAACTTTCCTGCTTGCATTAGCTGCTCTAGATGGTTCCACAAAGTCCTACAATCCTCAGTAGTATGCCCACGCTCCTGGTGGTATTGGCAGTGAAGACTCTGGTTGCGCTTCGTGGGGTCTCCTCCCATCTTATTTGGTCATTTAAAGTATGGTTCGTTCTTTATCTTTTCTAAGACCAGGTGAACGGGCTCTCGGAACATGGTGCTAACTGCCTGAGTGACAGCCAGACCCGAGGACCCAACAAAATCCCTCCGAGGTCTATCGTTATTGTATCTGTCCGACCTGAAATTCCTCCACTCTTAGGGGATCACCTTTGCCTTTCCCTTTCCTTGCTGCTGGTCCTCTTCTACCCGCTTATACTCATCAATGCGATCCATAAGCTGGTGCACGGCCCCAACTGGTTTTCTTGTCAGGGACTTCCTCAAGTCATGCTCGGCGGGTAGGCTGACCTTAAAGGTTCTTATGTCCACATCATCGAAGTTTCCCTCAATCTCATTGAACATCTCCTAGTACCCGTCGGAATACGTTTTCATGGTCTCCCCTTCGCGCATTGTCATGGACAACAGTGAGTCCAAAAGCCAAGGAACCTTGATGCAAGTGACGAAACGAGCCCCAAATGCTTGGGTGAGCTCCCTAAAGGAGCCAATAGAGTGTTCCTTCAGGCTGTCAAACTATCTCATCGCCACAGGCCCCAAACTAGAGGGGAACACCTTGCACATTAGGCCCTCGTTCTTGGAATGCACAACCATTCTCTGGTTGAAGTGACTCACGTGCTCTACGGGGTCTGTCCTACCGTTGTACATGGTAAATGTAGGTTAAGCAAACTGGCGAGGGAGTTTTCCTGCCTTGATTCTTCGAGTGAAGGGTAACTTGGAGATTTGGTTCAACGCTTTGCTCATGGCGTCATTCCCCGGGCCTTCGCAAGACGAGCTCTTGTTTTTGCGCTTATGATGGCGCTTCTCATCCTTTGAGAAAGACTCACTCAGGGGAGTCCTTGATCTGGGCCTGTAGCTGCCGTCTCCGTTTTCTTCGGAAAAGTGGTCGGAATGTGAAGGAGTCTTTTTTCGCCTCTCACGATGCAGCCTTCTGCGAAGGTGGTCTATTTCCAGCTGCATACTTCTGGTATTTTCCTCGTGAGAGATGTAGCTCCCTCCTCGAGATTGGCTCCTGCTAGTGTGTGTAGTATGCACACTAACCTCCCTATCCCTTTTTTCATTCAAGGTTGAGGAAGTGGTCTTGGCATTGAGAGCCAACAGACTTCTTCCGGTTTAACCCTGAGCCTACCATAGTTAAACGTTAAACACCCTAAAGCTCAAGCCTTTTCCACAAATGGTGCCAATTGTAGGGGTAAGATTTGGCTCCTGAACCCAAACGACTGGAGGACCCGGGCCTAAAAAGCCCAACACAATGAATTTATAGAGAGTGAGCAGTAAGACTGGGCTCCTATGGATTAGATAACGTTTACTATGGGTCAAAAATAACAAGAAAGTCAGGAAAAACAAAAGGCAACCACAATACTGTAAAAGGAAATTCTCCTTGGCCACGTCCGAGGAGATTGGCTCTTGAATATATCACTGTGAGACTTTTTTACAGTTCCAATTTTTTGTGCTATAGTGTTTTTCTCTACTCTTTTCTCTGATCCCCCTCTTTAGGGGACCTCCTATCTTATATAAACCATTTTAGATGATCCTAACCTTCCATTTGTTGATCACGCAGGTGACCACTCAAGTGCTAGTCCCATCAGACACATTCCTTGAACCCTTGTGAGATGCGGTAACTAAGGCAGCACTGTTCAAGGGTTTTTTCTACATAAATGCGGCAAGAAGGTTTGGTGGGATGCATTAAATGTGATGGCAGCCACCAGCTCTTCAATCATGTCAATACTAGCCCCCTTCCTAAAGCTCTTTCTGTACAATAAGGTCTTCTTTGATGATGTATTGATGACATGATCATAGAATCTGAGGGCATGGACTCCTCGGTGCAGTAATTGTCCTTCTCAGCCATGCTATGACACATGGTATAATTACCTTACTCGGAATTCTAGTACCTTACAATAATAATAATAATAAAAGATTTGTAGAAACCATTTTTTTTTCTTTTGAGAATTAAATTTGTAGAAACCTTAACTTTTATACTAGATAGGTATCATAAGATGCTCATTCAAAAGCTATTCACTAATTTCATTGTTTAGTGTTTACCACCAAATTCTTTGTTATCTTTCTTCTAACAAAACGATTCTTTGTTTATCTTTTGGTTTATTTTATCTATATACATTTTAATTTTTTTTAAGTATAAGCACAATTTAGTCCACTTTTATATATATAGAATTTTAGCACAATTTTAACAAAAAAAAAAAATCTACAAAAAACCATATAAACTAACTAAATTAAGTTAATATAGTTTATTTACCTAATTTTAAAAAAAAAATTTATTTAGCTAAGTTAACTTGTAAAAAAATTAATTTATTTTTATTATTTTGATAATTAATTTGTAAAAATATTTAATAGTAATGTGAGGTCCACACATTTTTACAATAAATTTATAATTTTTACCCACTACTCGCATTACTTTTTAACTAACCAATGATAACTTGTCTAGTTTGTAAAAGTAATATTTATAGAAGAAAATTTTCATAACTAGAAAAAAAAAAAAAAAATGGGAATAGCTACGAAGGCATTCAATTCAAGCGCTGTTGACACCTCAGCCGCTGATATAGATACAATTCAAAGTGCGAAGCACGCAATCTATCCCCACCCTCGTTACGATACATTGAAGCTAAAGAATGAAGAATCTTCTCCAATTATATCTTAGGGTTAGGGTTTGATTGAATTACGCTGCAGACACACAGAGACAGAGACAGAGCCAAAGAGAGATAGAACTATGGCGGAGAAAGAGGGATTTAGGGTTTACAACTCGATGACACAGCAGAAGCAGATCTTCAATACGCACGTGCCGGGGCGCGTGGGCATGTACGTGTGCGGCGTCACTGCCTACGATTTCAGCCACATTGGCCACGCCCGCGCCGCCGTCAATTTCGACGTCCTCTACAGGTTTTATTTCTCTCACTTTTGATTTCATCTAATATTTTTTCTGTACAATTTGCTAATTTAGGATGAGGATTATAAGTTAATTTCCTACAAATATAAGTTTCGTTGATAATCTTAGTAACTGATCCAACAAATTTTTGCTATTTTAGTGTGTAACGGTGACAATTTTTGAAGCACATTGTGTATGGAGCTTATTTTGTTAGTGAACATTTGTAATTTTTGGGATTAAATATTGCATGGAAGATTGTGAATATGGTAAAGACTCAAATTTGGATTGGTTTGGCTTGAAGGGAAATTGAGAAGTGAGGATGAAGGTTCCGGTTAAGTGGTGCCTTTAGGGCATTTGTTAATGGAACATTTTAGGAAAGTTTTGATAGGGAAATAGAAAAAAGCTATAAAAAAATTAGTTACTTTTTTTTCTTTTCATATAAAAAATTTTAAAATATATTTCTTAAACTAATGCCCTTAGGCATCTGTTAACTTTTCCCTTAGATGAATTGCTTGCTAGTTGTTGCTTTACAATCTGGCAAAGCTTTGTGTGTTTGGTTTTAGCTGGAAGGCTTTTAAACATGAATTCTTTGGCCTAAAAGATTTTTTATTTTTTATTTTTTTTATGACATGGAACCTCACCAAGGCAAGGCCCTTTGGACCCACCATTTGGGAGTAAACCACGGATACATGACCCCACGGCTCAGCCTGAACCCTTGACCTGAGGCTGTTTTTACCCCTTAACCTCAGGGTTGCTGTATATACAACACTTTTTGACCCTTTTTTTTTGTTACTTATTTATGGGAAAAAGCTAATGGATGCCCTAATGGCATTAGCTTATGAAATATTTTTAGAAAATTTTTATGGGAAAAGAAAAAAAACAATTAATTCTTTTGATGATTTTTTTTTTCCCCATAAAAGTGGTGTTAAAACTTTTTTAAAATGATTTATTAACAATTTTCCTAAGGGCACCTGTTGACATGATTCTTTATTTATTAATCTTTATCGTACTTGGTAAACCCAATTTGTGGGTATTGCTGGGGTGGGACTAGTGGTACTTAAAATCATCATTGATTTAGGATGAATGATCTGACCACAATCAGCTCATTTCAAGCTGAAACTGAGGTTAACCTTAATACTTTCACACTGTACTGCTTGTCCCCCTTTTTTAGCTCTTGCCTTTTCTTTATACTGATACACTTATTATTTAGAAGGTTCAGTTAATTAGATCTGTAAAGAAGCTAGTGTGTTGACAATGTTCTGTGTTTTCTCTACTGGAATTAGGCATATAAGCTTGAGAGTTAATATGAATCTGAACTCTACAGATACCTACAACACTTGGGATATGAAGTTACTTATGTGCGGAATTTCACTGATGTTGATGACAAGGTGAGAATCATGAGTATTGGGATCTCTGGATTTACCACTTTATCTGCGATATCTTATTGTAGTGGAGTACTACCGTGAATGCATTCTTATATATTAGCATTCATGCACATGTTTGTGCTTGTGTCTCTTTTCCTCATAGAATATAGCTTTTGTTATAGATTTGTGGAATTTCTTTTATTTAGATTGTTGTATTAAGGTGTTTGAAGCAATAGAAGATGTGAAGCTGATATTTTTTGACTCCGATCCATTGATTATAATGGAAATTCAATTTTGTAAAGAACAGCCACTTTTACTCAATAACATGTGGGAACTTAACGGGGATGCATTCATTTATTCTGCTTCCTTCCTGTGATTTCTAGAGATCTAGTTCAAAAGCCTTTAAATACTTTTATTTAAGAGAAATATAACAAAGGACACGATATATTATTCCTTGCATCTGTAGGATCTAGGTGCGATGGCAGGACCAGTTTAAAGAAACTGTCTCAGCCAATATATGGTAAAAAACAATCATCAAGAAGAAGAGTTAAAATTTATAGAGGACAGTCAAATCTCTTGCTTTCCTAGCAGATTTCCTAGAATTGGAGACTACTTCCTTCTTTGAGCGATCCTTGTGAAAGTATTGTTCTTATAAAAGATGGCTGGTTGAGCAGAATATTTAGCTGTTTTATAGCACATCTAAATCTTTTGTTTTAAAGGATTGATTTTTTGTACTGAAAACCAAATGAATTTAAGAAACCTTAAAAAGCATCAAAAGTGAACACAGGATAAAAGAATTTTTAAAAAAAATTTTCCAATGAGCTATAGCTCAATTGGTACTTCCTCTGCAAATAGTAATGGATCGAGTGTGAGGTCATGGGTTTTAGACTCTCTGGGTGTGTGTAACCTACCGGTAAAAAAGCTATTTTTTTTTTATTTGCAAAAACAAACTACATTTAAGAAAAACTGAAAGCACTTGTAATAAATTAAGAAATTGAAACTTCCTGCAAAATGAGTGGGAAGAAATGCTAATGAGCTATAGCTCAAATGGCACCTTGCATTGTAAGAGCAAGGTGGATGGTGAGATCGTGGGTTCTATAAGAAGCCTACTCCTTACTTTAATGATTCTTCTACATTGAAAATTTTGGCTAAGCTACTGACATGGTAAGTGCAAAATTCGACTGAACTCTCATTGAGTAAAGCTATTGACATAATATTGAGGCCTTCTATTGATTCTTTGCTTCAAATTGTTTAAAAACTTGCTGTTGGAGACTTATGTTGGAATGAAACTTGTGATCTAATCGATTTATCTTCATTGTGACTTACTGAAATTTTACCAAAAATCTTATCACTAATTGTTGGGAGTACTTGGACACGAAAAATTTTATCCTGAGCATCTATAAAGGACTTTCCCCATTTTCAATATTTCCTTTTTAACTGTTGTTAAAAAAAATATTGATGATACCTTGGTTACTTGTTTATTCTTGGGTTGCTTAATGCTTGGTTAGATACAACTAATATCTGGATTTTCTGCAGATAATTCGTAGGGCAAATGAGCTTGGGGAGGAACCATTAAATTTAAGTAACCGTTTTTGCCAAGAATATCTTGTAGACATGGCTGACCTTCAGTGCCTCACTCCTACCCATCAGCCGCGTGTTTCTGAGCATATGGAGCAGATAAAGGATATGATAACTCAGGTTCATTACTTGCTATGGTTTTCATATTATCTGAAAAAGTGTTGGGAAATTTTGATCTCTCTCTGTCTCTCTCTCTCTCACACACACACACACACAAATATTTGGACATTTCTGGAAATTGTAGCAGTTATTGTGAAAATATATAGGATATTGGCTTTTTAGGGGAGCATAATACAATAGGAATTCCTTCTTATGGTTTTCCCTTTTTTTTTTTTTTTTTTTTTTTTTTTTTTTTCCCATTTTGGGCACACAACTCACCCAATGTTTGTCAAACTTTGAATTCTATGCCCATGGTTAGGTGTAGTGCTGTATATCTATATGATAATATCAGGGACATGCCTTATTCAGATGTACTCTGATATCAAATGCCTGACACTCTGATTTTAAAATAAAATTTTGCCACTTATTCTCCTTCATTATTCCAATAAAACTGGCTACGCTCTTCCCCTTTTTCCTGGATTAATGAGGTCATTTATGTTTAACTACATTGGATAGATGGTACATAAATTGAGGTGAGGATCTGGTGCAGTGTGTCACCTATAGCCCTTACTGAATATCAACATTACAATTTCATATCTTTCTCAAATAAAAACAACAAAGAAACAGAAAAACAATTTAATATTTTGTGATATTTTCAGGTGATATTGAGCTGGACCTATTTTGTTGAGAGGTGCTGAGATAGTGAAAAATGGTTGTGCTTGGCTTGCATAAAAAGTTGTCAAAATATTTTTCTAAGGACTAAATATGAGACATTGAAATTTTGTCTGTATGAGCTGTGAAATATACATTTTAGTTTATTTCTGATGCATTCTTTCCACCTTCCCCTCCTGGTCCCAATTATCTGGTCCTGACCCATATCTAGTTGCATCTGGCTTTTTCACAGAGTTATGCCTTCCTGTTATTGAATTAATGTATTTTTGTTGGAATATTATGGAAAGAAACAAGCATGACCATGATAGAAAATGGAAATTCCCTTTTGCTCCTGCACAATGAGGAATTTTTTTAATTCTATTTTTTGTTAACCAATGGCTTTCATATGATGTAGATCATCAACAATGACTCTGCATACACCGTTGATGGGGATGTGTACTTTTCTGTTGATAAATCCCCAAATTATGGCCAGTTATCAGGGCAGAAACTGGAAAACAACAGGGCTGGTGAACGAGTTGCTGTTGACACAAGAAAGCGTAATCCTGCTGACTTTGCATTGTGGAAGGTGTGAAATCCCTTGCAAGTGACCTTGTAGTCTTTTTCTATATCATTTGATATCTGACATTCTCTAATAATTACAGGCTGCAAAGCCTGATGAGCCAAGTTGGGACAGCCCATGGGGTCCTGGAAGACCAGGGTGGCACATAGAGTGCAGTGCAATGAGTGCTCATTTCCTGTCCTACAGTTTTGATATTCATGGTGGTGGAATTGATTTGATCTTTCCACATCATGAAAATGAGATTGCCCAGAGCTGTGCTGCTTGCCAAGAGAGCCATGTTAGTTACTGGATGCATAATGGGCATGTCACTAATAACAATGAGAAAATGTCCAAGTCCTTGGGTAATTTTTTTACAATTCGTCAGGTAAAGTGAGGCTTAACATTTGGTTAATACTTCTGACAACCTTTTGATGTTTTCAGTCTTGTTAGTATTTGTGTTTAAAATACTCTTATTATATTCTTGTAGATTACCGAACGGTACCATCCACTGGCTTTGAGACTTTTCTTGTTAAGCGCACACTATCGATCTCCTCTCAATTACACAGTATTGCAGCTGGAAAGTGCATCAGATGCTGTTTATTACATATATCAGGTTTAACGCTATTTTAAATTCCAATTAATTTCATTTGGAAGTCTGCCACTATTGTCCTCATGCAGCTACCAGCATTGGATTGTTTTCTATTAATTTCTTTATCCATTTAGGGTTGTTCATGTGTGCATACATGTGAATACTCACATGTTTCTCTAGCTTGGATTTTTAACTGGAGTGGATTTGAGCCAATATATTCTCCCCTGTACCATTGATAGATCAGTAATAGTTTTCCCTACTGCTTGATGAAGTGCTACAACCATTCTGGCCAGATGGTTTAATTAATAATTTTGTCCTTTTGTTTTCTTCTCTCTCTCTCTCTCTCTCTCTCTCTGTGGGAAACTTCTGTTTGGTACTATTTCACCAGAAACGATGACTTAAGCTGTCAAATATGGATTTTTTGCCAATGTATTTTGGTTCATTGAGTGAAAATTATAAAATTACTATTTAAAAGACTAACGAAAAGAGTGTAGGACTACTTACAGGAAAAAGACAAGAACATAGAATTAATAGTTTCTGGTTGATGACAAGAATAGAACTAAATACTAATCTGTTTGGAATGTTTTGTGTTGGTTAGAATTTTGTGGCAGTTTATGTTAACTAAAGCCTGATGCCATGTTTTTCTAAGTTGATATTCTGTAAGAATATCTAATCTGCTTTAATACATCGACTACACAGTAAGATGCACACAGGCATATACACATACACTTGAATGGGTTTGTGTTTTAATCTTCAGAAAAATCATGACCAACTATCTTGTGATTGTTAGACATTGCAAGACTGTGAAGATGCTTTGTCCCCATTTCAACAAGAAAATCTCAAGGAGGGGCCAGATCAGAAAAGCAAAACAGCTCGGGTTACTCCTGCTGCCCAAGAGTGCATAAGTAAGCTACGTAGTGAGTTCCAGAGTAAAATGTCAGATGACTTGAACACTGCACAGATATTGACTTGTGCTTTTCAAGAAGCCTTGAAGTTCATAAACAGTTCTTTGAACATACTCAAGGTACATATTTGGAACCCATTCCAAGAGGTCTACTATGATGTGCTCTCTCCCTCTGCTGTCTCTCCTGCTGTGTATATTGTGAGTCTGTGTGAAATGACTGGTTATTTTTTTGATATTTTTTAGAAAAAGCAACAGAAACAACAATTATCAGTGGTTCAGTCTCTTATTGAATTAGAGAAAGAAGTTAAAGAAGTTCTAAGTATTCTGGGATTGCTTTCCTCTTCCACTTACTTGGAGGTGATTTGGTTTCTAGCCTATGTTAAAATAATTTAATGATGAATATTCTGTTGTATGGAATGTATCATTAAGAAGTCACTTTCCATTGGGCAGGTTTTGCTGCAATTAAAAGACAAGGCTTTGAAAAGAGCAGGGTGGGAGGAAAGTTATGTGTTGAATCAGATTGAAGAAAGAAAACTAGCAAGGGAAAATAAGGATTTCTTAAAGAGTGATCAGATCAGGGCTTCTTTAACTTTGAAGGGTATTGCACTCATGGATGTGGGCAAGGAAACTATTTGGAGACCATGCATACCAGTTGAACCTGTGCAGCCGGCACAGCCAGTTGAACAGGAACATAAGACCCTGCCAGTTGAACAGAAAACAGGCACCACTGGTTGAACAAGAAAAAAACACATCCCTTTAAACAAGAATGCAAGTTACCGCTAATTGAACAAGAACGATGGGGACAACATTGTGGACTTGATGGTGGAAAGCCTTGTTCCTGCCCCAACCGGTGGTTGACAGATGATTGGTACAGTTATTATTTAATTATATGGGGATTTTTGTAATTTTTTATTCTATTTTGTTATTAATGTTGTAACATTTGGGGCTATCACATGTTAGAAGCCCGAGTCCATGACCAAGTGTTATTTGGTCTTAAATATACAGCAATGTGGGCATAATATGGCTCAATTCCTGCATAAACAGCTATTGCAGGTCCAGCAATACTATACAAGAACACGGGGTGGGGTGACCCTTTTGTTGTTTGACAACTTCTATAGGAGTTTAAAGTTGATCAATTTTCCTTGTTCAATTTATTTCTTTGGTATTGGTATTGGGACGAAATTGCATCTTAGTTAGATTCTTGCCTCAATAGCAGAATCTCCGCCGCGGATTGTTAATACATAATTTGCATAGGTGGCCAAGTTAGAACCTAGTTGCTTATTGATTGTCAAAAGTTGTTGATTTAGCGGTTTGCTACCTTAGCATGTTACTTATGGACTTGATGACTTACACTAGAGGTAGTAGTATCTTCTAGAAAATTCATCCATCATAGGTTGGGGCATAATCTATAGACAATTGTTTTTTGAATTTTGCTAATGTGTGCTCTAAGGGCACATAATAATTAATTATTTTTTGAAATATTTTTTCGAGAGTTGAAAAGTATTGACAGTTTTTTCAATTCTCAAGAAAATATTTCGAAAAATGAATGGCTTAATGTGTGGCTTAAGGGCACACATTAACCGGACCTTTTATTTTTTATTTTATGACAAGCTTCAAGACAAGACCACTTCGTGTATACACCCTGTTGAGTAAATCCTGGAAACGCAACCTCTGCCTGAAAGAACTGTGTCCGCTAAAGTAATTCGATTGGTCTCTCTCTCTCTCTCTCTCTCTTTCTCTCTGAGGCTGGTTACCTTGAATTAGCCAAAAATGGAGGTAGGCTACCTCGAATTAGCCAGAAATTTTTTATTTTTTCTTTCCTGTCTTTTCAGAGAGAACATTATGGAAGGAACTTGTACCTTTTTTTTTTTTATTGGAATCTAAACTGTTCCAACTTGTGGTTGATGAAGGGGGATTTTAATTATTTATTTTAAGTATCATTGAGCGGGGTAAATACTTAAATGCAATCAGTGGTTATGAGCAAGAAAGCGTCACAGTGGTTGATGAGGAATCTTGAGCAAATGGTAGTTGAGGTCAAACCAAAACAGTTTTTCATATTCAAGGATGGGGTGTTGGCGTGTGAGTTTATTCTCTTATCTCATCCCTCTTTCCCTATATATGTGTGTGTGTGTGTGTGTGTGTGTGTGTGTGTTTCTCAAAAAAAGGACAAGGATACGACATATACGTTTAAAAAATGTTCCAATACCTTTGGACAATATTTGGAACTTAAAGTTGGTGGACGAAGGAGGTCTGTGATTATTCCAGAAGTGAAAGAGAAACATGGTTGGAGCCTGCAGGTGGAGGTGGAGGTGGAGGTGTGTTCAAATCGAGATACCTCGGCAGCGCATCATCTCCTATGGGCTTCACTTTTGGTTTCATGTCGATGCCGAGTGGGCCAGTTACGGCAGTCTTGTGGTCGGTGTTTACTTGAACAGTATAGCGGTCTCTTCACCTCTCTTTTTTCGATCTTTTTATGGGTTTAACGGGTGTTAGATCTGTGAACTTGGACGAGAAGGTTGGGATCAAGGTAAAAGCATTCCTGGTGGGGTCTGTATGTCCGGTGTGACTACAGTGGGTGGTCAGAACTGCACGAGTTTTGATTTCGAGTTTGATCTTTCCAATCTTATGGTGATACCTTTTGAGGATGTTGGTGGTTGTCCTGGGGTGTGGGAATCGGTGAGGGGAGAAGTAAATTCTTCGGATAATTTTACTGACAATGTTTCTTTATTGTGTGTTGCTCCTTTTGAGTTGGCTTTATGACAGAGCTAGAAGTTGATACCAAGAGGGCGTTTGGGGCCAAAATTGGAAATTAACACTATTTGCCAAACAATATAATTAGTAGGCACTGTTCTCAAACTATATTTTTTACTAACATCTCAAGTTTAATAAAATCGATTTAGGGCCTATAAATTGAGTATATGAGACTCGATTTCCATGGTTTGATCACGTCTGATGTGGCATTTTTTCCACGTGGTGACCACTTGGAAATCGAGTCTCTAAGACTCGATTTATAAGCCCACATATTCAACTGTACTTTTTTGTATTTCACTTACACACACACACACACACACACACACACACAAACTCAAACACCTTCTCTCTCTCTCTCTCTCTCTCTCTCTCTCTCTCTCTCTAAATGGGCGAATCTAGCTTTCGAAGATGAAGATCACCAGCAAGCCGCAACTGCCGGCGACTTTCGCGGCGAGTTTTGCCTCCAAAACCCTAAACCCTTCTCCGGACTCAAATCTTCAGTACCACAAGCCTAATACCAGCACTCGCAGGTCCACTCCGGCCCGAGCAATCCGGAACTCGTTCTAGCCAGACCACGCCACCACCCACCATCGCGCTAGACCCACGTAGCACATTGGGTTTGAAAATGCGCCAAACAATTGTTCGATCGGGTGCTACGAACGCTAGCTTTGGTGCTCCACAGCCATGGAAGAGAGAGTTGTCTTAGCAATGAGGGAACGAGACCCACGACCTCTGCAACTACCACAAGTAACGAATCACACCGGAAACACCATCAATCGTTCTCCTTCTCCTTTGTTGGTTCAGGTCTTGGTTGGTTTAGGGATTGGGTTTTTTTTGGGTGACAAAGATTTGGTGATTTTTTATTTGGGTTTGAAAGTTAGGGTTTATGTATGGTTATCTGTGGGTATTTTTTTATTTATTTAGATTTTGTCTGAAAATTGGTCTAATATAGTGTTATTGTTGGAGTATGAATGATTATAATTTTTTTTTGGCTTATAAATTGAGTCTTAGAGACTCGATTTCCAGGTGGACGCCACGCGGAAAAAACGCCACATCAGACGTGGTCAGACCATGAAAATTGAGTCTTTGAGACTCGATTTATAGGCCTAAATCGAGTCTTTGAGGCTCGAGATGTTAGTAATATATATAGTTTGAAAACAGTGCCTACTACTTATATTGTTTGGCAAACAATGTTAATTTCCAACTTTGGCCGGCCGTTTGGAGTAAGGTGTTTTCATCGCTCCTAAATTTTGTGGGCCCCACACAAACTTATTATATTTAGATTAGTTTTTTAACTCAATTTTCATAACTCAATACTAAAAAAATTGAGTTTGAGTTATGAATTTTTTTTTGATGTTTTTCAAGGGATGAGAATTGAGTTTCAGTGGAATTTTTATAAAATTAAGCAAATAAATGGGACCCACTCACATGTAGGGGTGTGCAGCCAACCTGCCAAATCGACCCAACCCAACCCAACCCATCGGGTTGAGTTTGTTTTTAGGCCTTGGTGGGTTGGGTTGGGTTGGGTTACAAAAAAGTTTTTGATAGCGGGTTGGGTTGGGTTTGGGTCATAAAATTTCAAATCTGCCAAACTCAACCCGACCCACCCATATATGCAAAATATATTATATAATTAATAATTTTTTTAAAATAACCAGCTTTTCCTATCCTATATAAAAGCCAATTAGTTCACACAAACCCTAGTAAATTACTATTATTGTTTAGTCATTAGTGTTGTTTGCCTTTAAGGAGTTACATTGATATTTATATTTTTTTCTTTTCATATTAGAATTTCTTTGTGTATGAAGGTTCTCCAATGGCAACTAGTTAAGAGTCCGTCACCACCATTGATGAATCACAACCTTTTTTTTTTTGCATTATTGAGAAAATCTAGGCGCAATTCTTGTAGCTCAACCTCTGGTCAATGATAATTACCCTAGTTAGGCCAAATCAATGCAGAGAGCTTTGGGAACTAAGAGCAAATTAGGGTTTATTGATGGAAGTCTCTCACTGGCCTCCACCATGGCAAAGAATCCACTATTTGTTCAAGTTTGGACCAAATGCAATAACATGGTAGTTTCTAGGATACTGAATTGTGTTTCCCTAAAGATTCTAGCTAGTGTTATTTACAGGAACGCTGCCTCGGAAGTCTAGACTGATCTCAAGAATTGATTCTCTTAGAAGAATGGTCCAAGGCTCTTTCAACTTCAGAAAGAGCTTGCAACAATTACTCATGGAAATCTTTTTGTCATAGATCATTTCACTCAATTGAAAGTTCTATGGGATTAGATTGAGAATTACAGAGCTCTTCCTTCTTGTACTTGTGGTTCTTGCACTTGCTCGATCAATGAGAAACTAACACAGTATCAATTGTAGGATTCAATGATGCAATTTCTAATGGGACTCAATGAGTCATACAGTCATATTCGAGGACAAATCTTGTTAATTGATCCTCTTCCTTCAATTAACAAGGTATACTCTTTGTTAATTCAAGATGAGAGCCAAAGGTAAATTGGTCACTCAAATGGTGCTTATGCAAAATCCACTACTTTGGCAGTCAAGTCACTTGCTAGATCTGCTAGCTTTGCATATGGAAATGGTTCAGCAGGGAAAGGCACTAAGGGCAAATGAAAAGAAAGGCCTGTCTATAGTCACTGTGGGATCAAAGGACATACAATGGAGAAGTGCTATAAGCACCATGGGTATCCCTTTGGATACAAAGCCAAAGGAAAGAATCCAAAGGCTAATCAAGTGGTTGGACCTGAGTTTGGAACCATTTTTGGTAGTATGGAAACAAATTCAATGCCTATGCAACAATCCTTTTCTCCACAGGCCTTACCTTTTACCACAAACCAATATCAGAAGATCTTAGCCTTGATTGGGGGTTCAAGCAACAATTTCTAGAGTCAAAACAACATGGCAACACCTGATGTTGTTCCAGCAGCAATGGATAATAATGTTTCAGTCACTACTCCACTTGCAGGTAATTTATCTTAAATTAAGGCATTTTTTTTTTTTTTTTTGCTGCCAATGTAGTGAATAGAAATGCTTATAGTTGCAACACTTGGGTATACAGGTGCCACAAACCATATCATTTGTACCGTAAGTTTACTTACAACTATAACTAGTTTAATTCAGTGCATTGTTGAATTGCCTAATGGAGAAAGTGCTCAAGTCACACACATTGGTTTAGTCCAACATTTTGCTACTTTGGTCCTTGATAATGTTCTTTGTGTACCTTCCTTTTCTTTTAATTTGTTGTCCATAAGAAAACTCACTTAGAAAATGACATATTGCCTTGTCTTCCTTTCTGAATTTTGCTTGATCTAGGACCTTTTCTCTTGGAAGACAATTGGAACAAGTGAAGTACATAATGGACTTTACTTGCTGCAAAGGTCAGATTGTGTCAACCCTTCATCCTTGACAAACCATCTCACCAAGAACAAGTTTGCTCATTCCTTTTCTTTTGTCAATGTGTAACTAGTATGCCTAGAATTTGGCATTTTAGGTTAGGGCATCCTTCCATGAATAAGTTGGTATCTTTGCAAGATACCTTGTCTGTTTCCTTTGATTCTTATACTGAAATTTGCAACATGTGCCCTTTCGCAAAACAGAAAAGGTTGTCTTTTCCATTCAATAACAACTTTTCAGCTTCTCCTTTTGATCTAATTCATGTTGATGTATGGGGGCCTTACTCGATACCTACTCTTGAAAGCTTTAAGTACTTCTTATCCATTGTTGATGATGCTACTAGGTGTACTTGGATATATCTTTTGAATTCTAAATCTGATGTTATGAATTTCATTATTTCCTTTCACAAAATGATACAAACACAATTCAAAGCTAACATCAAATCTGATGATGCGAGGAGAATCAGTAGACTGGATGCTTCGGTCTTCAAAGGACTAGCGATTGTTTTGAAGGCCTGAAAAGAAAGAACAAACAATCAAAGGTGACCGGGGTTGACCGGCCAAGAATCCTTTAATGGCAAAGTTAGTTTCTCTCTCAAATTCTGGGATTTCAACTTTTTAGAAATTGTTAAAAATGTACATTTGTCTGGTCTGAATAGGCGTTTATATAGTGCGCCCCAGAAACGGTTATTAGATTTGTAACTTCCCCTATATTTAAGGAGGTCTGAGGGATCGGAGATAACTTCCACAACCGTTTAGGAGTTACACTTTTTCATATAATTGTCATTGGAAGTTATAAATGTGATAAAGAGTTGTAGCATTGAACCTGGATTTCACTCATGTCCAGGAACACTAGCATGTAGGCAAGATCACGCTTGGGAATTTTCCTAAGTGTTAGGGGCTCATCTAGGAGCCTTCCTGACGAGCGTACCTTGTTCCCATGGAAGGTCGCCCTTATATGGACGACCTTCTCATGGACGGTTATCCTTACATGGACGACCTTCCTATGTGGGATGTCCCTTCTGCTCTAGACGCCTTCTTTAGACGAGCTGGAGCTGGTTAGATTTTTAATTCACCATCAGTTGCCCCTTGTCCAAAGGTCGTCTAGAGTACTGGAGGATCTACTATTGTTCCTTGGACGCGTGTCTCCATGTTAGTGATCATATATTACTCCAGATGTCACAATCTTAATGACTGAATTCTATGGTCTCAAATTGTGCCACATGTCACAAGTTCATTGGCGATTTGTCACGTCGATTCAAGTTTTCGAGGAAAATGCCACGTGGCGCTTCCTGGTTGGTCACGTCATTCTAGATACCATTTTTCAACGCCTATAAATAGTGGAATTCCTCTCGTACCCTCTGCATTTTCCAAATTTTCTTCTTTGACATCCCTCGTCCATCACCTCGTCTAGAAGTATTCCAACGTCCTTAGTATTTCCTCGTCTAGAGCCAGGTAATCTACTCATCCCCTTTCTTAGGTTTTCCTTCGAATTTTAGAATCTCTGAGGTTGTTGTTTCCTCGTCTAGTGATAGTGTAGAGAAAGCTATAGACAAGTTTCGTGACTCTAGCTACAGTGGTTCTAGTAGCGATAGTAGTAGTCGTAGTGGGGATACCGAGGAATACACATCTGGGGTCCCTAGGATTTCTTTAGAGGTCTTACAAGAACACCTTAGGACGAGGGCAACGTCTGGGTCTTTCGCTGGTACCTCAACAAGTGTTCCTCCGTTTGAGCCTGTAGAAGAAGTAAAGACCATATATAGCTGTGCTGAAGGTATCCCTTCCAAGGAGGAGAAGAAATTAACTGCCCTTAGGAGTTGGTACCAAATCCCTAGCTCAACCCTAGGTTAGCCGTCCATGGGGAATGGTGTTGCCAGCCTCGTTTTGGGATTGACATTTATGAGGCCTATCTTCTAGGAGGTCTTAGTTTACCTTTGAATTCCTTCGCTAGAGAATTACTTACTAGGTTAGGCTTAGGAGTTTGCCAATTTAACCCTAATGCGTGGAGACTCGTCGTCTCTATGCAAATTTTGTAAAGGGAAGTGTTCAAAGGGAATCGTCCTCTCACTGTGGACGAGTTCCTTTACTGTTACAAGCCCTCGAAAATTAACCAATCCCTTGGTTTTTATCAATTCACAGCCAGAGGGAGAGATTGTTGGTTAATTAAATCCTTGGTAACCTCAAATAGGAACTGGAAGACGGAGTTTTTCTTCGTCTCTGATTTTTGGGCTGGACATCCTGTCGAGGTTGGCAGGGATCCTTTTGCCCCCTAAACTGGAGAGTTAGGGAACCTTCGTCCTGAAGGTATGCCTTCTATGTTTATTTTATCATCAATATTTCCTTATTTCGTTCCTGCAGTCGTCTGAAAATTTTTCGTTCTTTTTTTTTTTAGGTGTTAAACGTCCATCTTTAAACAAGTTTTACCTTGACCGCGTCCATAAGGCTCGTCTATATCCATTCTTTAGTAAGTCTTCGTTGTCTTGCCATTTGGGGACTTGGTCCTGAACCGTCCAAAGAAGCTTTATCTCACGAACTTACTGTTCGCAGGTGTAAGTGTTTTTTTTTTTTTTTAAAGGGTTTATACTTTTATTACCTCTTGGATGACTAAGTCTTTTTTCTTTCTTTTTTTCCAGGGATGGCAACCATGAAAGAGAACAAAGGCAAGGAGGTGGTGGACAAGGCAAACAAGCAGGAGGTTTAAAATTAGCCTCGTCTAGTTGTTGGTGATAAGAGAAGTCTATCAAAAGCTGTCGACTTGGAGAATCTTTCCAGTCGTCGTAAGGAGAAGAAGACAAAACACAGGTCGTCCAGGGCTGGGGTGGTTACTCTTGGTCTTCCTATTCCCCCTTCATCTCAGCATCCGTCCATCTAGATCCATGATGTAGAGTTATCTAAGCCTGCTCACACCCCATCGTCCAAAACAATTGTGCCTACCTCGTCCCAGCCTCCTAGAAGGTTCCTAAGAACATCGTCGAAAACGAGGATCTGGCTTGGGAGAGATTTGAGATTTGAGAAGGCCGTGACTGGCGAGGACGTGGCCGCATGTTATGACATGTCCTTAAGAGAATTTGAGCACTCAGGTGTTCATGATCTCTTCAAGGTAATGAAAACAAACTTCTCCTTCTTTTTATCTCGTTCGCGTTATCACAGCATCATACACTTATTTACTATAACAAAACATTTATGGTTACTCACGTAGGCTATGTCAAAGTTCATCGCCGCGTCCAGATAGGCTACGGAGTTGGATAAGACGAGGATCTTATTGGAAAAAAGGATCAAGGAAGTCAAGGACAACTGTAAGAGTTGGGCTGAAATAGCAGCCAAGGCTAAGGACGAGACTAAGGGGCTGCGAAACCTCGTCGAAGAGCTGAAAGTTGATATTGTAGAAAAAGACACTCGTCTTGATCACCTCCAGAAGAAGTCTGATGAGGTGAGTAGCTCTCTTGAAAAGGCCAAAGAAGGTGCATTGGAGGAGTTCAAAGCTTCTAAGCAATTGACTAACCTATTAGACGCCAATTATGCGGCTGGGTTTGAAGACTTTCGTATGGATGCTAAGGAAAAGTTTCCTGACGTTGACTTCAACTCCATTGTGCTTCAACTTGGTGGCGCTGCTAGCTTTTTACTTCAGACGAGTTCCAAAGACATCAACATTGAAGACAATACCTCAACCAAGCCAACCCAGGACGAGTCTAAGACCAGAGAAGATTCTTCAGCAAAAGCATGAAAACTTGACCAGTTTATTACTTTTTTTCTTTTTTATGAGGTCCATTGTTTTAGGGCCATATTAAGATTTATTTGAGTACATTTCACTCGTCCAGAGTGCTTTGGACGAGTTTATTAACAATTGCCTTTTAAGGCTTTTTACTTTGTAAGGGTTTTTGGACAGTGGTCGTCTACCCTTTTTTAATGAATGAATGCCTTTTTTCATCCATTATTGACTATCATTGCATGGACGAGTTTACTTGTTTCTTTTTACGCTCAACATATTTGTTATTCTTTAATTTTTCAAGTGTATCTCATCCTACAAATGGCTGGTTTTCCAGCTCTTTCTCTCGTCCATGGGCTAGACGGTACTCCTCCATCTTTAGACGAGACGCCTTCAGCATTCAACTCGTCCAGGATGTTGGATAGCCTTGGTCAGGTACGTCCATCCATGAGTTTGAATATTTATATATATATATATATATATATATATATATTTATATGGATGCATTCCTTCGTCCATTTCCTGGCGTCCATTCTTGAAGTTAGGTTTAATTTCATCTTTTAGATGAGTATAAACTTCCTCGTCCATAAACTAGACAAGCATGCCTTAGCATATATTTTTTTTCTTGCTTTGTCCTTACTTTGTGGAAAGCTTATAAACGTTACCTCTCTGCGTCCAGAGATTTTCGTTCGTCATAGGCCTTAGCCTTCTTGTGGGCGAAATTATGGAAATTAGATTCATGTACTAAATACATTAGAAATCCAAACCATATTCATTATATAAACATCGTCCACAAATACGGCACATGCTTAGAAGCCAGTGCCTTAGGAAATTAAAATACTTATACAGGTACACAACCTCATCTTTCACATGTTGGTCTGTAGACAGTGCAAAAGTTTAGGAACTAGTGCACGTTTTATTTTTAAGACACATAAATAGTAGTAAAAACACTAACAGTAAACATGAGTAAACACGTAGACCATAGCTGTAACCTCGTCCATAGTTCTTGTCCCTGGTAATTCTCGTCCAAGCTCATCATTGATAGTACCTCCTCAGATGCTCCACGTTCCAAGGATGTTCTAACTTCCATCCGTCCAGAGCTTCCAAGTAGTACGACCCTTGCCTCTTGCAGTTGATTACCCTATAGGGTCCTTCCCAATTGGGTCCTAATTTTCCATGAGCTGGGTTCCTAGTTGCCATGGACACCCTTTTAAGGATGAGGTCCCTAATGTTGAAACGCCTGGATTTTACCATGGACTCATACTGCCTAGCCATAAGATTCTTGTATCTTGCTGTCCTTTACTTTGCATCCATCCTTACCTCGTCAATGAGATCGAGGTTAAGACGAAGTTGTTCTTCATATTCTTTCTCTTAGTACTTCATCACTCGATGGTTAGCCATATGAACTTCCGCAGGTATGACTGCTTCACTTCCATAGGCTAGCTTGAAAGGGGTTTCTCCTGTCGGGGTCCTCACAGTTGTCCTGTAGATCCAAAGAACACCTAGTAGCTCGTCTGGCCATACCCCCTTTGCCCCTTCGAGCAGAGTCTTGATGATTTTCAGCAAGGATCGGTTTGCTACTTCTGCCTGTCCATTTTCTTGTGGGTGAAAGGGTGAGGAATAGTGATTTTTGATTCCAAATTGCTCACAAAATTCTTTGAAAGGTATGTTGTCAAACTGTTGTCCATTATCAGGTACTAGTACTCTAGGTACCCTGAACCTACATACAACGTTTTTCCAAACAAAGTTTTTGACATTTTGTTGAGTAATTTTTGCGAGAGGTTCGGCCTCCACCCATTTGGTAAAGTAGTCGATCCCTACTGCTAGAAATTTGATCTGTCTGGTTCCCAATGGGAAGGGACCTAGAATATCCAGTTCCCATTGCACAAAAGGCCATGGGGCCATCATTGGGATCTGGTACTCCAAAGGCTGCCTAGGAATGTTGTTGAAGCGCTGACATTGGTCACATACTTTGACATAAGCCTTAGCATCTGCTTGGAAAATTGGCCAGTAATTTCCTGCACGGACGACCTTGTGGACTAGAGACCTTGCTCCCGAGTGATTTCCACATGCTCCTTCATGAACTTCCCTCAGTTAATAGTTTGACTCGTCTGGAGTTAGGCACCTTAAGTAAGGTTGAGAAAAACCTCGTTTGTATAGTACTTCATCAATGAGGATGTATTTGGCTGCCTTGACCCTCAACTTCCTAGCCTCGTCCTTGTCTTCTGGAAGTTTTCCATCCTTGAGATAGGTTACTATTGGAGTCATCCAATTTTCTCCCTCCACTATTTGTTGTATCTCTGGAAGGTCAATGCTCGGCATATATTAGATTTTGTCATACTCGTCCATAATTCCTCCTGCCGAAGTTGATCGTGCCAAGGCATCAGCTTCCATATTTTCCTCCCCCGGGAGTTGAAAAAATCTGGTGTCTTTAAACTTTTGGACAAACCGCTTCACTTTGTTGAAGTACTTCTTCATTCGATCCTCCTTAGCTTCACACATCCCATTCACTTGATTAATAACTAGTTGAGAGTCTCTCTTGACTATTATTGACTCCGCCCCTAAAGACTTTGCCAACTCCAGTTCTTTGAGGAGAGCTTCATATCCAGCTTCGTTGTTGGTGGTCTGGTATTATAGACGGGCTGCATATTCCAACTCGTCACCCTCTAGGGACTTTAGTATGACTCCAATCCCCCCTGCATGCAACGTGGATGAGCCATCTACATTGATAACCCATCTTTGAGTCTTTACATCTAGCTCGTCCTGACCGGGAGTGAACTCCGAAATGAAGTCTGCCAATGCTTATGCTTTTATCGCACTCCTTGTTTGGTATTTGACATCGAATTCACTAAGCTCTACAGCCCATTGAATTAATCATCCTGCAGCCTCCAACTTGTTCATTGACTTTTTTAAGGGGTGATCTGTTAGGATGTTGATAACATGAGCTTGAAAATAATGTCTTAGTTTCCTAGAAGTTGTGATAAAGCAAAGGCTAGCTTCTCTATCATCGGGTATCGTCCTTCCGCTCCTCTCATGTTAGGATTAGTGCCCTTAAATCCTATTGTATGATGCTATATATGATATTATGTTTGACATTATGTATGACATGATGTATGACATGATTTATGACTTAATATTGTGTTTAATAAATTTCTTTTATTATTATCTAAAAATAATGGTAACATAAATATTGGGACATTATCATATAGTCCATGAGATGCATTGTATGTGATTTAGTCACAGAAGATGTAAATCACAAGTTCCTTGTAAACTCAAAATGTAGGTCGTAGTCGGTGATGAAATTGGGCATTTCATCTGCGAAGACAATAACATATCAACTAAGATGATTTGTCTTGATCATGGAAATGGAGATTTCTAGTTGGTATGTTGATATGTTTTAAGAGTTAAAACATATTGAACTAGACCGTGTGAGATTTATTATTCTTCCAACGACTGTCAAATGAATAATAAATTCATGACTTATATTTGCATGAACTTTTAATCCTGAGAGAATAATGGACTTGATCATGAGGTGTAGGTTGCTTTGATATATCAGGAGTGAGATCTAGAGTAACGGTCAAAAGCTCAGTATGTTGGGCAACCACATTTAGTGTTGATGGAACATATATTCTTAAGATGGAATTCATAGTCTCTTAACGGAGATACAAAATATTCCCTTGAGATAAGTTTAATGAGATTGTTATTCAGAGAGTTAGGCCTAACCACTTTAGTAAGGAGTTACTAAAGTGTATATATATATATATATATATATATATATATATATATATATATATATATATATATATATATATATATATATTTATGGGATTGGATTTCATAAATATATAATGAATAACTTTAAAAGATTAAACCGTGTACTCAAGGATAAGATGTAGTGATTTACAAAGTGACAGTCTTCTTTCATGACTTTGTATTACTACAAATATTTTATGAAAGGGTTGCATGTACAATAAAGTCTTGGGATATAATTTATTAATAAGGTCTAGAGTGTAACTATATTTATATAGTGGTATTAAATATAGTTAATGGTAACTTTGGACTTGTCAAGAGTTGACAGAAAAGCCCAAGGCCCATTGGAGCTAGTGTCTTATTAGTCCCTTTTGGTCCCACTCCAAGCCACACACTTAAGCCCAATTGAAAAGGCCTAAATGGCCAGCACAATTAGATAATCAGTTAGATACAAAGGGAGAAACATACAAAATTTTCTGTAGAGTTTTTTGTAAGAACACATTGTGAAGTGGTGTGAAAAAGTGTTAGACACTTTTTGACATTCTCCTTTGGAACTGATTGAGAGACCACACATCTTGGGTGTTAGTGGAATTGGAGTGAAGATTGAAAGTGTTCCCAAGTACTTTTGATCTTCGGTTTTGAAATTCACCGCTCCAAGGTACACTCTCTTGTTCTCAAATTCTGAAACTTATATAGTACATGTTAACCTTTATGAATGAAGTAGATCCGTTATTTTTTCGCTGTGTATGCATATTTTTCCATCATCTCAGTGCCCTACTTGTATAATAAACTGGCTTCTGAATCCGCCCTTCTTCACTAATTACTACCGAGCTTATTGCATGTCGGGACACCGCCAAGTACAAGTATAGCTCTTCATCAGGTACGGACGGACTTAGCAGAGGTGTCATGGTGAGGTAAGCCTTAAGGTCTTGGAAGGCCTTTCGACATTCGTCCGTCCACTCGAATGCTTTTCTGAGAGTCTTAAAAAATGGCAAACACTTTTCAGTAACTTTTGAGACAAACCTGTTGAGGGCGGAGACTCGTCCGATGAGAGATTGGACTTCTTTGATATTCTTCGGTGGCTCCATATTCAGTATCGCCTGGATTTTGTCAGGATTCACCTCAATTCCTCTATGTGAAACCATGAACCCCAGAAACTCCAAAGGCACACTTGCTTGGATTCAACTTCATGTCATACTGGCTAAGTGTATCAAAGGTTTCTTGAAGGTCGTCCAGATGCTTCTCCTCATCCAAACTATTTACCAGCATGTCATCTACGTAAACCTCCATATTTCGCCCAATTTGTGGACGAAACATATGGTTAACAAGTCTTTGGTAAGTCGCCCCCGCATTCTTTAAACCGAAAGACATCACCTTATAGCAGAATAACCCTTGGCTAGTAACGAAGGAGGTCTTCTCTTGATCTACCTCGTCCATCCTTATTTGGTTGTAGCCTAAAAAAGCGTCTATGAAACTCAGCAATTTATGACCTGCTGTCAAGTCCACCAGCTGGTCAATGCGTGGCAATGAATAACTGTCTTTGGGGCAAGCCTTGTTTAAATTAGTGAAGTCCACTCACATTCTCCACTTGCCATTGGCCTTCTTAACCATAACCACATTAGCTAACCAGTCTGGATAATAGACTTCCCGGATAAATTTCGCCGTGACCAACTTTTGGACCTCTTCTTTAATGGCCCGGTCTCATTCAAGAGCAAAAACCCTCTTCTTCTGACGCAAAGGCTTGGAATGAGGGTACATGTTTAGATAATGGGTAATGACACTAGGGTCAATACCTGGCATGTCCTCGTGACTCCATTCAAACACATCGAGGCTTTTCTTCAAAAACTGGACCAATTTTGCTTTGTTTTCTTTTCCATACTTGCCCCGACCCTAGTAAATTTTTCAAGATGACTCTCGTCCAAAGGAATATCCTCCAGTACCTTGCTGGGCTCCGCAGTGATTCTTCTCTCGTCTATATTCATCGTCTGCACATGCTCGTTCATAGCCAGCATGGCTAAATAGTATTCTCTAGCGGCTAGTTGATCTCTTTGCACTTGACCCACTCGATACTCAGTCGAAAACTTGACAGACAAATGGTAGGTGGAAGTAACCGCCTTCCAACTATTTAAAGTCGGTCTCCCAATGATGGCATTGTATGATGATGAACAATCAACAACAAGGAAGTTTACCTCTTTGGTTATCTGTTGTGGGTACGCCTCGACTACCGCAGGTAATGTAATGGTGCCCACAGGTTGCACTTTCATCCCTCCAAATCCCACCAAGGGCGAATTCACTAGACGGAGCTGATCTCATCCTAACCTCATTTGTTGGAAGATGGGGTAATACAGGAGGTCCGCTGAACTGCCATTGTCTACCAATAACCTTCTGGTTGTATAATCGGCGATAAGCAGGGTAATGACGATCGCGTCATCATGTGGGTGGTGAACTCTTTCAGCATTCTCGTCCATGAACGTGATGGTTTTCTCATCAGCTTCCCTCATCCTAGGAGATCGTCCAGACAGCTGGACATTTTGCACCACCTTTAGGTATGTCTTCCTTGATTTGGATGACTGAGCTGCTGAGGTTCCTCCTATAATAACTCTTATTTCTCCAAGTGGGGGTCGTGATGACTCTTCCACCTTGGCCTTCAGCTTCTCGTCCTTGTGGTCTCGTCCAAGGAAATTCCTCAACTTCCCTTGCCTTATAAGATTCTCTATCTGCTGCTTTAAATCAAAACAATCGTCCGTGTCGTGCCCATGGTCTCTGTGGAAGAGACAATACTTGTTCCTATTGCGCTTGTTAGGATCTCCTTTCATTTTCTCTGGCCACTTCAAGGACGGATCGTCCTTGATTTGCATGAGCACTTGCTCAAGTGGCGTATTCAAGGGAGTGTATTGCTGATTTCTCACTGAAGAATTTGCCTTCTTACTATCTCTATCTTTTTTCTCTTCTGCCCGAGCCTTTTTTGGACGAGGGCCCTAATCAGGATGACGCGGGAGACCCGTTTCCGAACGCTCTGCTCTCTTCCTCTTCTTGGCTATGATCGCGTCCTCCGTATTCATGAAATTTTGGGCCGAATGGACGAGTTCGGCCATAGTCTGTGGCTCTTGCTCGTAAAGCTTATGAATGAACAAGTCAGAGTTGACCCCATTATGGAAGGCGACCAATAACAACTTGTCGTCCATCTTATCCACCGTCAAGGCTTTTCTGTTGAACCAGGTAATGAAGGACCGCAAATTCTCATTTCCCCTTGCTCTGTAGTTAGCAAACTGGAAGAGGAACGCTTGTGGCGTTGTCCTCCAATAAAATTGTTGACGAACAACTTACTCAACTCCTTGAATGAGCCCACCATGTTTGGGGGTATCTTGCTAAACCACACTTGCGTTGGTCCCTTGAGGGTGGTATGAAATGCCCTACACAAAATCTCGTCTGGAACCCCCTAAAGGTGCATAGTAGTCTTGAAAGTAGCGATATGATCACAAAGGTCACGAGTTCCATCATATGAATCCAAAGAAAGCATTTTGAACTTCGGGGGTAGGGGATGACTATTGATGAAAGCCGTAAAAGGGGAGTCCGTTTGGTGAACTAAGTCATCCATAGGGTTCGCCCATCTCATGTTCTCCTTCATTTCATCCATAGCTTTTCTCATCTAGTCCATCTCCCTCTCCAGGTGCGGCACTCTTCTTGAAGCAGTACCCCTTGACTAATTCTCGGACTCAACGTTTTTTCCTTTACCTTCTTCTGGGGTTGCCCTTCCATGTGTCTTTTATGGTGCTACCTCCTTAAATTGATCTCCCTATTCAACTCTTGGTTCTAACGGGTTAGTTCTGCCATGGCGGTAGCCATGGACTGTATGTGTTGAATAGAAGGTGGTTGCATGATAGGGGCTGACTGACGGTCACGATGGAGATTGCTAGAAGCATCCCTATTCTCCTAATGGCCTGGGCTGGTAACCCTTGATCTTATTCAAACCATACAGCCTTTTATCTGGGAAAGGCAAATCGCTAAAAACAAATAATCGAACGAAAAGAATGTGTTTCCCACAGAAAACGCCAACTGATGATGTGAGGAAAATCAGTAGACTGGATGCTCTGGTCTTCAAAGGACTAGGGATTGTTTTGAAGGCCTGAAAGGAAAGAACAAACAATCAAAGGTGACTGAGGTTGACCGGCTAAGAACCCTCCGATGGCAAAGTTAGTTTCTCTCTCAAATTCTTGGATTTCAACTTTTTAGAAATTGTCAAAAGCGTACCTTTGTTTGGTCTGAATAGGCGTTTATATAGTGCGCTCCAGAAACAGTTATTAGATTTGTAACTTCCCCTATATTTGAGGAGGTCTGAGGGTTCAGGGATAACTTCCACAACCGTTTAGGAGTTACACTTTTTCATATAACTGTCATTGGAAGTTATGCATGTGATAAAGAGTTGTAGCACTAAACCTGGATTTCACTCATGTCCTAGAACACTAGCATGTAGGCAAGTTCATGCTTGGAAATTTTCCTAAGTGTCAGGGGCTCGTCCAGGAGCCTTCCTGACGAGGTACCTTGTTCCCATGGAAGGTCGTCCTTATATGGATGACCTTCTCATGGACGGTTATCCTTACATGGACAACCTTCCTATGTGGGATGTCCCTTCTGTTCTGGATGCCTCCTTTGGACGAGGTGGAGTTGGTCAAATTTTTAATTCACCATAAAAATCTATTAGATCTGATAATGGACAAGAATTTGCAATGACTAATTTCTATTCTACTCATGGCATAATACACCAAAAGAGTTGCGTTTACACTCCCCAATGGAACTTTGTGGTGGAGAGAAAGCACCAACATCTTTTATTTGTAGCCAGAGCACTCAGAATTCAAAACAATGTACCATTATGCTATTGGGGGAATTGCATTCTTACTGCAACTCATATTATCAGTAGATTACCATCTCCCATTCTACATAATAAGTCTCCCTTTGAACTCATTTTTCATGTTAAACCATCCTATGATCATTTGAGAGTCTTTGGGTGCTTATGTTATGCTTCCACTATTTCTGTGCATAGAGATAAATTCCAGCCTAGAGCACAATCCTATGCCTTGTTCGGTTATCCACCTGCCACATAGGGTTATAAGCTTCTTAATCTTACTTCTAGGCAAGTTTTCATTTCTAGAGATGTAATTTTCCAAGAGAATATGTGTTTCCTTTTCTCTCCCTTGATATTGTATACTCCACTCCATCCACTGTTCCTACTCTTTCCATTCCAGATTCTACTTCCACTCTTAACACTTTGGCTACTGATTCTACTTCCTCACTTGTGTATCATGCTTCATACTTCATGATCAACACTTTGCACCTGAAGTTGATTCAGATTCTGACCTTGAGGGTGATGTTGTTACTTCTCCTCTTCCTGTTCAATCTCCTTCACCTCAGGTTACACAACCCGATTCACCTCAGATTTTTCACCCTATTGAATCTTGTGTTTTAGATCGTCAACAACCTGATTCCATTATTGTTGCTTCAAATGATTTAGCAATAATTCCATCTGATTCTTCCCTTGATCACCAACCTAACCAACTTACTTCTCTATCACATGCTCCCACTGAAGCACAACTTGCTTTACAACTTTCAGTTCCTCCTCAAGCTCTTTAAAGGTCTATGAGGGTGTCCACCAAACCTTCTTATCTCTAATATTATCATTGCAACCAAGTAAGTTCTACACTTGAAATTCCAACAATTCTGAAGAAAGGTACTTCTCATCCCCTTCAAAATTTCCTTTCTTATTCTAATATGTCTCCTAAGCATAGACAATTCTGAAATTACATTTCTTCTATTGTGGAACCTACTACTTATGCCCAAGCTGTTAAGTATCCCAAGTGGAGAGAGGCTATGGCAACTGAGGTTGTTACTCTAGAGGCCAATTAAACCTAGTCTCTCACTTCCTTGCCTGCTCACAAACAACATATGGGTTGTAAATGGGTCTACCAAGTAAAGTATAAGGCAGATGGTACTATCGAGAGATATAAAGCTATATTGGTTGCAAAAGGATTCACACAAAGGGAGGGCCTAGATTATACAAAAACTTTTTCACAATTGCTAAAATGGTTTCTATTAAAACCTCGCTTACAATGGCTACTCTGAAAGGGTGGCATTTGTCTCAACTTGAAGTGAACAATGCATTCTTGCATGGTGATCTAGAAGAAAAGGTCTACATGATTCTGCCCCCAGGCTTTCACAGCAAGGGGGAGGTTGTTTGCAAGTTGAATAAGTCCTTGTATGGTCTAAAACAAGCATCCAGACAATGGTTCTCAAAATCCTCTCATGCTTTGATCCAATTGGGGTTTCATTAGTCCAAAGTAGATTAGTCACTTTTCATAAGAAGAAGTTCTAGAACTTTTGTTGCATTGCTGGTGTATGTTGATGATGTTCTCATTGCTAGTGATTGTATGCAAGCAATAACAGATCTTAAGGTGTTGCTGGACCAACAATTTAAGCTTAACAATTTAGGGGGACTTAAAGTACTTTTGAGGCTTGGAAGTAGCAAGGTCCAAAGAGGGCATAAACCTATGTCAATGGAAATATGCCTTGGAACTATTGGAAGATGCAGGTTTGTTGGGCTGTAAACCAGCAAAAACACCTATGGATCAGAATTTGAAGGTAAGCAAGTATATGGTGAAGGAATTGAAGGATCCTAGCATGTATAGAAGGCTGATTGGCAAGTTTCTCTATCTAGCCATTACACAACCAGATATCACATTTGCAATTCATAGACTTAGTCAATTTATGGCTAAACGTAGGCTGCCTCATCTCCAAGCTGCTAATAGAATCTTGGAGTATGTTAAAGGAAGCCCTAGTCAAGGTTTGTTGTTCTCTAGTCAATCTGGATTACATATCAAAGCATTTGTTGATGCAGACTTGGCTGCTTGTCCAAATACTAGAAAGTCAACAACTGGGTATTGTGTCTTTATTGGAGAATTTCTAGTTTCTTGGAAGTCTAAGAAACAAAAAACAGTCTCAAGGTCATCAATATAATCTGAGTATAGGGTAGTGGTTGTTGTAGTGTGTGAGATTGTGTGGCTAATTAGCTTCCTTAAGGATATTCAAGTTTCCCATAGCAAAGCAGCTTTACTCTTTAGTGATAGTCAAGTTGCACTGCACATTGGAGCTAATTCTATTTTCCATGGGAGGACAAAACATATTGAAATATATTGCCATGTAGTCAGGGATAAAGTTTTGGCCAAGGTGATTAGGTTGTTGCATGTTAGAACCAAATCTCAGATCGGAGACATTTTAGCAAAGGCCTTGAGCTCGCAGCAATTTTCCCATTTGTTGTCCAAGATGAAGATGATTAATATACATTCCCCTGTTCCTCTTAAGGGGGAGTGTCAAAAGGGTGAAGCTAAAGAATGATCACGAAGATGAATCAAGCAGTTGCACTACATAGACAACCCAGGCAGAGAGGCAGAGGATTGAAACAGAGCACTGGAAGATAAGCTATTCTGCTTGCTACAAAAACAACAACACTCTAATTGATTAATACACTATGCTACTTGTAGTTTAGGATTGGCTTAATTGGTAGTTTCTATTTATGTACACGTGGAAATGATTGGCTAGTTGTAGAAATCAAATTCGTATAATTTGGAGTTAGGTAGAAGTTAGTTGCTCCTTGAATGTGTATAAATATCTAATGTACATTCATTTGCTCCTTAGTTCAATACAAAATTTCTTTCATCAAATTCTCAAATCATTTTTGTCTCTCCTTTCCTTCTTCAGTTTTTTCTTCTACCTAGAGCTCTCATTTCATTGAACCACCATTACTCCTCTACAAACCACCACTAGCCACCATGAGATGGCTCTTACTCGAGTCTCTTGGTTCAAGCAGCCCAGATCAGTTCAAGCATAGCCTCATTCACCCTGGCCCATGCTCTCTCTCTTCCCCTTTGCTAGATCATTTCTCTCTCTTGAGTTTGGGTAAGCATTTTCTCTCTCTCTCTCTCTCTCTCTCTCTCTCTCTCTCTCTCCTCCCCTCTACTAGATCGGTTCATCTCTTTCCTCAATTTCATATTTTTGTGAGTTGGGTCTCTGATCTAAGGATTTTTGAGTTTGGGTTTGGGTTTTTGGTTGTGGTTGTAGTTTGAGGCTTGGGCTGTGGTGGAGCTTGTGGTTGTGGATTTCTTGTGCATTCGTTTGGATTTTTTGGTGGAGGTTATGATTGAGGGCTATTGGTGGTGGATTTTGTGGTTGTGGGTTTCTGGATTTGCTATTGGTGTTGATGGTGGTGGATTCTAAGTTTGCCTTAAGTGTTGGTGGAGCTGGGTTTGGGTGTATGGGTTTCATATGCTTTGTGTAGAATCACGCAAGTAAGGAAAGAAGTAAGTTGAAAAAGCCTAACCTGTGGGCTCTACATGTTGGAGTTAGAATTGAGTTTTTGTGATAAAAAATTTGTGCCCAAATGAATTTTCGAGTGAGTTAAAGTAGAAATAGAAATGAGATATGAGATATGAGTTTATATATTTGAGTTATAAGAATAGAGTGATGATTTGAGTTATAAGAATAGAGTGATGAAAACTGAGTTAGAGTGATTACTAAACCAAACAGGCCCTAAGATATTGAGTCTTGATGCTAAGTTGAATATTTCTAGATGGGTGAAACATAAAATTCTTGTCTTCAGTAAACTCATTGGGCTTCCTTTGGGTCAATATGAGAAGTTGTGTATTGCTTTTTTACAAAGGTTAGAATACAAGATGGAGACAGGCAACTTGTTGTGCAGGGAAGCCACTGGTAGTTGTACGGTTACGAAATTGAAGAGTCAGGGAAGGAGAAAGCTAAAGAATTTGAGCTCTTTAGTGTATTATGATTGGACATAGAGAGTTGGTTGTGCAACTATGATAGTAGTTGGGAAACAAGTGTTTTTATGATGCTAAAAATGATTTCATGGAATGTTAAGGGGCTGATTAATCATTAAAAAAGTGTCGTTGTAAGAAATTTGTTACGAGAGTGGAAGTGTGATGTTGTTTGTTTACAAGAAACTAAGCTTACTGGCATGGACAAACAATTGGTTCGTAGCTTGTGGAGCTGTCCCAATGTAGATCAGGTTATGTTAGATACAAATCAGATTGCCGGTGGGGTATTGATTATGTGGGATAAGAGTTTTTTTGGAAAAGTTGGAAGATATAGTGGGAACTTTCTCAATATTGGTTTGGTGGCAAGGGGTGGCAGATGGATTTATTTGGGCATGCTCAGGGGCCCAACCCAAATGAAGTAGCGAGAGGGGTCACATGTGGGATGAATTGGTTGGTATTCAACAATATTGGAATGTATTGTGGTGATGCATTGGTTATTTCAATATTGTATGCTTCTTGAGTGAGAGGTCAGGAGGTTCACAACTAACTCTAGTTATGAATTATTTTTTTTTTTCGAGTTTATTGAGGATCTTAATTTGATTAATTTGCCTTTAGAAGGTGGAAGATATACTTGGGCAAGTGGTTCGGATCAGTCTTTGATGTCTAGGATAGAAAGAGTTTTGGTTTCTCAAGATTGGGAGGAACACTACCCAGATGTGATTCAACAGGTTTACCTCGTCCTATTTCTAACCACTGTCCAATTCTTTTGGTGGTGTGGGGAATGACAAGGGGGAAGAGTCCTTTCAGGTTTGAAAATATTTGGTTGAAGACAGATGAGTTTATGGATAGGTTCATTCATAGTGCAATCGACATTCTTTCTCTGGTACACCTAGTTATATGCTTGCTAAAAAGTTGAAAGTGTGGACACAACGGGGAGTTGCCACCTAGTTTTTGCAATGGCCTAGGAACCATGAATATAGTGTCCTATTGAGAAAGGGCCTTTTGATCTTACTACCAGAGTATGGGTTTAGAGTTTAAGTATAGTCTTGGCTTCCTCTAATTGTGTCTTATGTCTTAACCCTATTGAAGGCATATTCAGTATTGTATCTATACTCACATGCACACTAGCATACATCAAAACATACAACATTGCATCAATCATCCAAAACCTAACCATTCATCTATCATGGAATATCACAACACATCCTAACATACATCTATCATGGCATCTCACATCAACCGAGCATCATGTCATCATATCACATCCAAGGAAAAAGCATGTAAAAATTAAAATCAAGGCCGAAACACAAACATAGAAAGATCATGTGATTAAGAATGACTCATCCAAACAAGCATGTTCATACCTATCATTAAACATATATCATGCGTGTTCATATGAATACATGACTTATCTCACTTACCTTGCTGCATCTCAGCACCTATGGCATAAATGCATGAACTTGTGAATGCGTGTTCATGGCATCAAAACAAAGAAACGATAAACAATAATTTAAACATGTGAAAGGTAAACAAACAATAAACATAGAACAAGGACTAATACCTATAAAAGAGGAATCAAACAAAGGCATAACATGTGAAATAAGCAAAGAAAACAAAGCGAAAACTTGGATTAGGGTTTCTAGGCAGCGGTGTGCGTGCACATGCAGAGGCCTACGTGCACGGGGCCAGCTACATGCATATGCATACTTTGACCTGCGCGTATATGCAGGATGCATGTATGTGTAGGTTTGTTGAAAAACCCTAGCCTAGAAATGCAGCAAGCGTAAAACATAGAGAAACACTTTGAATAAAGAGACTAACAACCTAGCATGCTTAGAAACATATAGATTGAATAAAAACTATGCTAAGCAAACATATATAAACATAAAACAAGCAAAGAAACAAACAAAAACAGGATCAACCTAAAGAAAATAACAGAAAAAGCTTAGAGCTAATACCTCAAAACAAAAGCTCTTAAAGTTTGATTTTTTACCGTTTTCCTTAGTCAAATCTATTCACAATCAATAAAAAAGTGATTAGTAATCTTAAACTCAAAGATCAAGGCTAGAAAAGGCCCCAATTGAAAGAAAATTGACTTGAGGATGTTTAGTGAAAATCTCCCTCTTTGATTCACTATTTTTAGTGAATCTTAGTGTTTTCCCTTAGGATTTTTGTGTGTTTTGAAAAGGTACCATGTATGACTATTTATATTGTGAAAATAGGGGTTTGGAAGATGTGAGATTCATTCCAAACCCCTATCTTTAATTCAGAAAACTTGTCTTTCATAGTTTTTGGAAACCTACATGCGTACGCAGGCTCGAGCCTGTGTGCGCATGCATCATGGTTGGGCGTGCAGGTTGATTCCTGAGCGCGCAAGCCAAGGGTTTCCTTGGTTATAATTTTCCAAAAGTATATTTATTTTCTCATTAAAGTTATATTTTTCATTTTAACATTTCTCAAGTCAATTTAACATTTGATTGGGCCCAAAACCAACCTAGGGTCTTAAAATTTCAACATCATTGGGGAATGGGGGCTCGAGTCGTAAGAGGTACAAAATGCGGTGTCTACAAATGCCCTTTTTTTTACTTGTGAGTTCCGCTAACGGAATCAAAAGGATAAGAGACAAAACATTTTGTTTCGATGTACGTCTTAGGCCCAACCCATGCACATGACACACATCATGCATATATGGGGCGTGGTGCAACTTTGAAGAGTTGCGTGGGATTCGTATGTCCGAATTCCCACCTTTGTTGCTCAGGAAATGAGCAATGATAGGTTCACTATCCCAGAACTTGTTTTGCTAATTGCAAGCAAACGGCGAGTGATTCACTATTCTAGAGTCACTTAAAAAGAAAAACAAACAAGGCTAATGGCCGCAACCACCAACCAAACAAACAAAGGTTCTCTTATGAGCTTAAAAGGATAAATATATGTGGTGTCCATCTAGGGCTCTTGCCTCAAACTACTCCGAGAGGTACTTGTCTTCCATCTCCATCTCTACCTGTTCTGGTGAGGCTTTTGCCTCGGGGTGACCTTGGTCTCCATCTCTATCTCTACCTTTTCTATCATGCCTGTATGTTCAATTCTCGTAGGATATGTGCAAGAATTCTGACTTGTATAGGATTTGTGCCGGCATATTCAATTCCTGTAGGATATGTACACGAATTCTAACTTATGTGGGATATGTGCCCGCATATTCAATTCTCGTGGGATATGTGCACAAGTTTTGTGTTCTTCCCTTCTAATTTGTATGTTTTGTGGCTTGTGCCTGCATATTCAATTTTGATAGGCCAAGGATGTATTGACCCATTTGGTAACTTAATTAAGTAATTTAGGCAAGTGAAATTAATTACATTCAATTGCATGCAATAAGCGTGGTAGCACAAACAAATCACCAAATAAGTTAAATGCAACAGAAAATAAATTTGACATAGGTGATTTGTTTACAAATGGGGAAAACCACCAAGGCAAAACCCCACCGAGTGAATTTAAGGTCATCACTCTCGAGAATCCACTATTATCAAAACAGCAGTTACAAGTAAAAGGAATTCCAGTACCTAATACCAACTTACAGTTGAACCCTTACCCCAATACATAATTGGACTTGCAATGTAGTGACAACCTCTCCTTTCAATGCACGGCTCCCAGTACGTGACCAACCAATCGATGCATGGATCCCAGTACGCGGCTTACTCCTTTGCACAAATCCCAGTACGTGACTAACATACCAACTTGAGAAGGATGTTGGCAGCAAAGTTCTTCAATTCATCCACACGATGAAGATCAAGAAACTCCTTGGTTACAAAACCTTACAGCATACAAACACTGCAGTTTTTTCAAGAGAAAGATGAATTAGGGAAAATTGTCTCCGATCACAATTTGAGTGAATAATCACTTTGCATCAAGTTGTATCACTTTTGATGGCCCTTAAAATAATTCTTATATATGTCTAAGGTTGTGAGAAAAGAAACCCTACACAAATAGCTTGAATATGCGTGAAAAACATATTTGGAAATCTGAATTTCGTAAACCTCGATAGATAGGTTATCTGTCAAGCTGCTGTCAAGCATTAAGCTAAAACTCCATTTTAAACCTCGATAAATACAATCTATCGAGCTATCTGTCGAGCTTTAAAATACAGCACTTCTTCACTTGTTTTTTGAACAGATTTGTATGGCTTTAACTCTTGACTTGAACACTAAGTTGCTTGAAGACTTAAACCATCCTTGATTTACCCAATTACAAGTAAAGTGCGTTTTGTCAAAAGATTAGCCAATTCTAAATGACATATGTTCATGACAAGTTCTACATATGTCCTAACAAATTCCCATAGGATATGTGCACAATTTCTGTATTGTATAGGATTTGTGCCTGCATATCCAATTCTCGTAGGATATGTGCACAAGTTCTGTGTTCTTCCCTTCTAATTTGTATGGGGTTTCGTGCCTTCATGTTCAATTCCTGTAGGATATGTGCACGAATTCTATATTCTAACTTGCTTGACTATTTTTTGGTTGAAAGATCCACTGGGGATGCTAAAGGACTCACTAGAGAGTGTGATTTGCTGAGAAGTATATTGGTGATGATTCTAACCTACCATAAAGTCTTGATGGTATGCAGTCCACTGGGAAGGGGGGCATCTTACTGGGGATTTCATGGTGGTGTGTTGCTCACTGGGGAAAGCTTTCCTCCACTGGGGGAAAACCCATCTTCTTCTTTCTTGAGACTACTGGGGATTGACGTTGATTCCACTCTCGTGGGGGTTTTATCAACTCCATTGGGGAAATTTCATTTTGCAACTCTCGAGGGGGCTACTTCGATGTCTTGGACCCACAGGGGAGTCTTTCTGTGATACTAAATTTTGCTGGGGATTTGGTTGATGATCTTGACTCACGGAGGAGTTTTCTTGATGGTTTCCGATTTACTAAGGAATGTTTTTTATGCTTTCAATCCACTGGGATGCTTTTGAGGGTCTTTGTGTTCTTCTCATACTAAGAGAATTTCTATCATTTTTAGGCGTATTTTTTAATTTTCCTTTACATTTCCAGCCTCCTAGAACTTCCTGGGGATATTAAAAATATTTTTTATTGCTAAACTACACTTAGTTTAGTGGGAGGCCTAAACTACATGTAGTTTAACCACCAGGTGTGTTCCTGCCTCTTCATTTTTTTCTCCAACAGTTATCAACCATTTCTTTTTCTTCTCATTCTCTTCATCTCTCTCGTCTCTTCTTATTCTCTCTAATTCCCTCTACAAAAACCCTTTGCCTCTCTCTCATTCCCCAATGTAGGTTTTAGCCTACACATGCGTGCAGAGTGCCTGCGCACACAATCACATTCCTGTGTATGAATGCCGCCTAGCAGAAACCCTAGTTTGAGCATTTGAACTCCTTTTCCATCTGTTCTTCATCTACTTGCAACTTTAATATCATCCTTCACCATCTTTGCATCCAACTGTATGTCCCATGTTATATTTTATCCTATTGTGAATCCAATATCACATTCCCATCAATCTTTTCACCTAATCATGAATTTAATCTCATTTTCTTTTTGCAGGTTTTACCTCCATAATCTAGTAGAGTGAGTACCAACCGGGTACTAGTATGGCATGAAATCCTTATCAAGGAGACTCAGGGTCATATACGTGTTGTAGGCATCGAGCCTGTCATCTGTTTGTTGCCTGAGTGGTCTACTAGTGTCATCTTGTTTCAGACTTTGGCCGAGAGGTGGTGGGACACTACCCACACCTTTCATACTGCTGATCGGGAGATAACCATCACTCCCCATGACTTCCATCGCATAACTAGCCTGCAGTTTTATGGGGCCTCGATAACTTTGGAGGGCAAGTTGGGCACTCGACTAGGTCTAGAGTTGCTTGGAAGGAGGTACACCACAGAGATGATCTACTACACTAACCTTGAGAAGGATTTCATGCATCACCCATAGGCGACAGCCGAGGAGTGTACCAAGATGGTCAGGTTCTTTTTACTATATTTACTAGGGGAGTACTTCTTCGCCAACGGGGGACATACGGTTTCCTTGAGGTGGCTAGCCCTTTTCCTTGGGAGGGCTTGGGATGTCAATTGGGGGTAAGCGTGCTTGGCCTATTTCTATTCCTCCTTAGACATGCTTAGCCTGGGGACTTTGTGCCAACTAGTAGGGCCTTAGAAACTCCTCGAGGTTAGTTTCTCCTCATTTTCTCTTGTAGCTAATGCATTCTTAACCCTTGTGATTACATATATCCACATGTCATTTAGGTTAAGACTATGTATCATATTCTTGTTAACTGCATTCATATCCATATCTTGCAAATTGTCATCTTGTAAACTGTTATATCTGTACCTTGCGAACTGTGCCATAACTCTTGCAAACTACCATCTTACATATTGTCATATATATACCTTGCAAACTGTCATGTTCTCTTGCAAATCATACCATAATCTCTTTCAAATTGTCATCTTGCAAATTGTCATATTTGTTCCCAGCAAACTGTACCATAACCTCTTGCAAACTGTCATCTCGCAAATTGTTCTTTTTTTCTTTTAGCGTTGGGCCATGAAGTACGGTCTTATTGCTAAGGGAGCTGCGGTGGATTTGAAGAGCGTCACCTCGATCCGGGCCTATCTTGACAGGCTTTCTCCTGACGATGTAAGTTAGGAACATATTGCTTCCCATTGCTTTCCTTGCATGCTTCTTGGGATTTTCTTTCTAATCCTATGTTGTATCACAGGTTGTATGGAGTCCCTGGGCCGGCATTGATCCTGTTGCGGACCCGAATTTGGAGGCTGCTGGAATATCGCTTCCAGGATCACCCAGCCCATTGAAGGTGCTAGATTAAGGGTGCTTTACTTGGCAAAAGGGGTGTGCTACCAGCTAGCGGGTGCGGATATGCCCCAGGTTCTGATGGACCCTCTTGAGTTCATGCTTGCCCCTCATTCCATGACGACTGCAGAGTATGACCTATAGGGGTCGGGCATCCCCTACACAAAGTGAGTCACGGATGAGCTAGACTATTATGATGTGTTTAGTGAAACTTGCCTCATGCCCTCCCTTACTGCTGTGGTATGTGTTCTTACCTTTCTCATCTTCCTTCAATCATTCATTGTTTTGCACTCTTGTACATTGGTGATTTTCAAATGAAACACTTGTGTTAGGCTGACCTTGCTGCTGGTGCTCCTATCAACCCTCTCCTTGTGCCCAGGTCAGTCTATGCTTATGGTCCTAACGGCTTTGCTTGGGAGCATCCTGTTGGCTGCAATACAAATGTCATGGGTTACCCCTTTCCCAACAGTATACGGGCAGTGAGTTCTCTTTTATTCTTCCTTTACGTTTCTTGCAACTCTGAACCCTTGTCCTAACACTATCCTCTTTCAATTTAGCCTACTTTTTAGGAGCATAAGGAGCTCATTTGACTTGCAGGGAACCTCAAGTGGGAGGTGACTGAGTTTTCCAGGCAACTATATAGCAGTGAAGATGTCGGTGGTGATGATGATGATAGTGGTGATGGTGGTGATGGCAATGGAGGTTCAAAGCCAACTCTAAGACATCAACTGAGGAAGAGGCACTTTCGGTGATCCCGCAAACAAGCACAAACACAGACAGTATAGCATAGCATAGCTTTCTTTTTTTTTTGGTTGCTTTTATTATTTTTCTCTTTTTAGCAAACATTCCTGCACTTTGGATTTAATTTGAGACATTTGGTTGTATTTAAGAACATCTTTTATATTTATACTTTTACTTGGGATATGTACTTAAATTACAAACTTGTAGAAACTTTGTGCAATTCTGCTGTTCTTGATATTTAGAAATTCTGAGCTTGAATTGTGCCTTGAGTAGTTTTTTAGACTGTAAGACTCACAGGAGAAGCTTTTGGGGAGGAAACACCCTCAAGGAAGGAAAAGGATGTGTCTCTACCTTCATTCCTGCATGCCCAGACATAGGTCTACGTACGCAGCTCTTGATCATGCGTACGCAGCTCTTGACTCTGCGTGCGTGTACCAAAGGCCAAAAACCCTAATTGCCTCTATTCAAGTCTAAAATAACCGTTGGGGCCTTCAAACCTTCACCGAACACATTCTAAACTCAAAAAACACTTCTCCAAGCTTTCCAATGGTAGAGCTCTCTCCTTTGGAGGTCTTGGCATAGATCAAGAAGCGTGGCCTCTAATGTCAAAGAAGCTATCACTCCTTTTGGTCTCTCTTGCATCTTTCCTATACCATCAAATCAAGGTGGAAGAACCTCTCCTTCGTACTGTTGCCAACTTTTGGATTCCTACTCTGCTTGATTTTGGTTGACCCTCAATCCCTAATTTTTGCCTAGGTCCTCAACCTAGCAGGATTCCTCTAACTTTTGCATGGATTTCCTTTCGGTTTTCAACTCATTGAGGCTCCTTATATCGTCTTTGAACTCTTGTATTTTTTTTTTTTGCTCTCTCTCTTTCTCTCTCTCTCTCTCTCTCTTCCTTTTACTCATGTTTTTTCTCCTGCTCTCTTTTCTTTTTCGGATATGGCCATATGAGAGGCTCCAATCATTTCATCTTTAGGGTATAAGAAATGACTTAAAGGCTGTCATGAAGTGGGTTCACATAGTTGAGAAACCTTACAAAAGTCCAATCAAAAGAAAGGACTGACCGACCACCTTGATATACCCCAAATTTTACTTTTCTGCACTTTACGATTTTCATGTCTTTTCTTATAAATTTAATAAAGAATGTTCCAAATCCCTTATGTAGACGCTCGATTTTGCACTCATGATTTAATCAAGGAAGATGGCTAGAGTGGCCATTTATATATCCAAAATTCATGATTGCATTACATGTATTAATGTTTCATATAAAAAAAAAATGATCTTGAGGTTTTAACGGTCGCGACAGTGTGCCCGATTTCCAAATCGGACTGTCGGATTGAAAGATATCGCATGATTAAGTTTGCACGGTCAACATGCATTGTGTTTAGGTGGAACCAACCACACATGATTAGTTTAAATTAATTTTGATTGGCTAGACAATTAAAATTAATTAAGTAATTTTGTAATTGGTTGTTAATTAGTGTCAAAAATAGGCTTGCTTGCATGGGAATAAAGGGGATAATCAGATAACAATAAAATTGTAGATAGTCAAAACTTTTGGGAATGTTCATCTACAAGATAATCATTGAGGTAGAAATCTGAATCATCAGAAAAAGAGTTTAATTTATAGAATATGGATTAAAAATGCATCACAGTGCAAATCCCGACTCAAAAAACTTAAAAAAAGGAGTCCAAAGTGGACCAAAACTCAAATACGGGACCGGCACCCAAAAGAGCCATTCGGCACTTTTGGAGTGCCGATTGGCACAAATGCGGGCCACGGCTCGAGGGCACTTGAATTAAGATAAAACGCATCCTTTTCAATTTTTTAGAGATAAGGAGGCATCCAAGTTCGTATTCCGATCATTTAGCTAATTTTTCGAACATCGCAAAATTCAACACACTTTTTCACGCTCTCTGGCTCCCCTCTTTCTGATTCTTCTTTTCTTTTATTTTCTCTCTTACATTAAAGATGTTCTAGAGACTCTAGTCTTAGGAATTTCTTTTCTGTAAGTAAAATATTTTTGTTTTCAAAGAGAATTGAATAAATTTTTTTGAACCCTAAAATATTCCTTCACTATGAAGAGCACGTCCATGCAAGATGTAGTTTTTATTTTCTCCTTTTGTTCCTTTCTAATAATACTTGATGATGCATGAATAAATTTAAGGTTTTTTTTATTATTTCTGATTTCTAATGCTATTGCCATGGGTTGTTTAAACTTTTCTTTAAATATGTTTTTAGATAATTCTTTTGTTATGATTTCTCCTTTGAGTCTCAAAAATCTGCTAATTTACAAAGATTTAAAAAAACTAAAACTAAAACTGATCTGAATTTTTCAGATCTGATTTTTTTTTTCCAAAACTCAAAACAGATCTATATTTTCATTAAAAGCAGATCTAATTTTTTTTTAAACATAAAAATTGATCGTATTTTCATTAAGTATAGATCTGATTTTTTTTTTACACATAAAAACTGGTATGTATTTTCATTAAATACATATCTGATTTTTTTTAGGGAAATTTTCTTTGTCACAAAATAGCAAATTTTTGAAATTTGAAAGAGAAAATCAAAAGTTGAGATGGTTATTGTTTGATGCATGTAACATAGATTTATTTCATGGGTGTAGTTCCTCTTCTAAAAAAATCTTTTTCTTATTTTATTCATGAAAAACATATCTGATTTTTTCTCTCTACAAATCTAGATTTTCTTATTCACAAAACAGATCTGATTTTTTTTTTTACATATAAACCAAAAATCACTTTTTTTAACTTTGCTCCAAAATAGAATTGATATTTTAAAAAAAAATCCTTGTTCTTTATTTATTATATAAACACAAATTTGATTTTCTTTACAAAACTAATTTTTTTAATCTATACAAAAACAAATCTGGTTTTTTTTTTAATGGATCAAATCAATTATTTTTAAATTCACAAAAACTGATCTTAATTTTTTCTAAAAAAAAAGAGGACACATTCATAAAATAGATTTATGTGAGTCAGTTGTGGTTAAGTGTGTCATGTACGCAACATATCATTCATATCATGCATAAAGGGTATATTGGTCATTAGAGTCTAGAAGACCAGACTCTTTCTGAGTGGAATGGGTGCCTAACACCTTCCCATTCCGTAATCTCGCCTTTAAACTTAGTTTCTTTTGGATAGGTAGACCTATGCTTTGTCTTTCTTTTTATTTTTGGGTAGATTGTAACTAGGACAAAAAGCCATGTATTCTTTTGGTAGATTGTAACTAGGACTCAAAGCCTTGTAATATCTAATCTATCAAGTTGTATCCGCTGCTACAACATCACAATCCCATATTCGACCTACAAGATAGTTCAAGCCATAAGAATACTGAAGATCCTGTCACCATGGCAGAAGAAGGAGGACATTCGAACATTGAAGAACCTATGAACACCCAAGAGCTACTAAATACCATTGTAGCTAGTCAAATCCAGCTGAGGGAAGACATGAACCTTATGGTACAACAGGTTCAAAGCTTGAAGAATGGCCAAGAGGAGACCAAGACTGACCATAACTCCCCAACCATGGAGGGAGAGAAGAAGATCAACGAGAGAATAAACAAGGTGGAAGAGATGATTAAAAGAGCTTGTGAGATGGAAGACCTCATGGACTACCAATCCCTCTTACTTTTCCCTGATGTGAGATTTCCTCCCAAGTTCAAGATGCCAACCTAGGACAAGTTTAACGGGACCGGTTGCCCAAGTCCCATCTGAAGATGTATATGAGGGCCATGCAACCCCTAGGAGCAACTGAAGAACTACTTGCTCAAATGTTCCAAGACACTCTGACTAGAGCCACTCTTAGGTGGTTCCTCAACCTGGAAGACACTAGAGCAAGGAGTTGGGAGGACATCTGTCGTGAGTTTCACAAGCAATACAAGTACAACATAGAGGTAGATATAACAAGAAAGGATCTCAAGACCATGAAGCAAGAGCCGAAAGAATCCTTCTCTACCTTCATTACCATGTGGAGATCCGAAGCTACACAGATGATGAATAGGCCAAGCGAAGAAGAACAATTAGTTACGGTTGTAAAGAATTTATTACCTGTATACCATAAGTACTTGGTTGCCCAATATTTTCCTAATTTTAAAGCTTTGATTGCTGCTGGAACCCAAATTGAAGATGGAATAAATAATGGCACTATAAAGAACAAGGACCCACCCAGGTTTAAAAAGAATTTAGGGTCTAGTTCTAAAACTGCAGAAGTTTATAATATCCACAACAATGACCCTTATCGACTGATTGCACCCACTGCACCCGTGCAAATATCACAAGGGCCACTCCCAAGGCCTCGGGGGGAGTTTCATGAGTTATATATGCCTATGAGTCAAGTATTTGAGAAGCTAAAAGCAAAAGGGTTACTAAAGCCCTTAGACCCAAGACCAATTCCAAACTTACTACTTGCAAGATTTGATGTGAATAAAAGATGTGCCTACCACCAAGGCCCTGGCCATGATACTGACAGGTGTTTTGGCCTTTGTCATGCAATTTAAGACTTAATAGATGATAACGCCTTAAAATTTATATTTGTTATATATTTATGTGGGTGTTATCTCCTTATTACTCTGGTTAATTTGTATAATTAAGCCATGATTTGCATTAGTCCCAAATAAGATGTCATTCATTGCATGTAATTTTCTACTTTTAGGAAATTATGTGAAATAGATGAGTTTACAAGAGTCTGTGAGAGAATGGAGGCCAAACTAGAATTAAAAAGAGCTAAAGGACCATGACTAAATGTCTATGGAGGTGCAGCTGGAGTGCTTGGGTCATCTACCATATTGGGAGGCTTCAAATAAGGAAAGAAATCAAAGAGGCAGAAAATTTAAGGAAAAATTAGATTTAAGCATGGATCAGTATTTTGAGTGTATCACTCTCCTCAAAAATTTGATTGACACAAGACCAGATGGGTTGGAATCATAACTTAAATATCTACAACTTTTCAGTTTTGAGCTTTCCGAATTTCTCAATATTTAAAGGCTGAAATCAACTCACAAGTTACTACTGTAAACTTGGAAGAAGATTAAAATAGAAAAAGTTTTATTTTCTTTGGACACTTGAACGTTAGGGTTTTGAAAGGAGGTTGTGTAGAACGAATTTGGGAGAGAAAACCTTGTATTTTCCTTTCTCTAATGGCATCCTAAACTCTTTGCTAGGGCTAGGTGTTATGTTTCTTCTATACGGTATGAATATTCAATGTGATTCCTTCTAGGATTTTATCAACAACATATTTGATTGTTCAATTAGATTTCTTTTGATGGATTAGTTCTTCCAAGTTTTCAATAAGTTCAATAATGTTTTTCTTATTGTTTAGATGAATTTCTAATAGTTTCAAATATAAATCAAATTTTAAAGTGAATGGGTTTTTCTGAAAACTTTTCTAACCGCATTATTAATCTAGGTTATCATGCGTTTTTGAATTGTCTCAGTTCAATTGAATCATAAGTATTTAATTGTATAAAAACAATCAATTATGAAATATATAATTTCTTAGATCACAAAGAATTTCATATCAATATAGGAAAACACCCCGATGCCCTAGTATTTACATTATTAACTTAAATAAGTTATCATTGTTATTTTTGTTTACAATTACCAGGCAAAAATTATTTTTCATCTTCACCAAAATATATATTTTTTTTTACATTGTCTTTGAATTTACCTCGATCCTTGTGGTTTGACCTCGGTATTCCGAGAATTATATTGCTACAATCTCTTGCACTTGAGAGTGAGCAAGCAATAGACAAAAAGGTGATTGCATTGCCTACAAGGCCTAGCATCACGAATAATCCCTTGCCCAACCACAATTTTGGGAGAGGACCAAGGATTAACTGTTTGATGACCGAAGAAGAAAGTAAAAAGGACACATCTGAATTGATATATGATAACATGGGAAGAGTTAATGGGTATAACATCCACTACATGATATGTTATATGGAGTGAAGATGTACCGAAAACCAAAAATTACCCAACATCCACAAATGGGGGGAGACACTTCAAACCCCAATCAAATTACCCAATATTCACAAATGGGGGGAGACACTTCGAAGCCCAATCAAGTAACCCAACATCCACAAATGGGGGGGAGACACTTCAAATCCCAAGATACCAATCCTAATGACCCAACAAAAATTGCCCACATTACAAGGGGGGAAACACTTCAAACTCCCACATTTGGAGACAGACAACCTGGTAGAAGCCCTGAATAAATCTACCCAACAAACACCTGTTGAAGAAGATGAGGTCCTTAAGCAACTATAGAAGGCACAAGCCAACATATCTTTATGGGGTCTACTTATGGCCTCATACAAGCACTGCAAGAAAGTAGACCTTCTTAATCAAATCCAAGTCCCTACAGCCACAACTTCTCAAGGTCTAAACGCTATGATTGGGTCCATAAGTAAGGAGCTCCCTATTTCCTACTCTGACAAGGATTTGACAAAGAAGGGGAAACACCACAACGACCCATTGCACATTACTGTGGATGCCAAAGGCAAGTGGATTCAGATAGTTTTAATTGATGATAGAAGTGCCTTGAATTTGTGTCCTTTAAAGACTTCAAGTTGCTTGGGCCTAAGTATTAAGGATTTTGTGCCAACTGATTAGCATGTAAGGGCATACGACAATAGTAGAAGGGAGGTCTTGGGGACTGTAACATTGGAGCTTACTATAGGGCCAATGATCAAGAAGGTAGAGTTTCAAGTACTGAACATAGTATCATGCTTCAATATGCTCCTTGGACGACCATAGATCCATGACACAGAGGTCGTACCTTCATCCCTCTACCAGAAGCTCCGGTTTCCACACAAAGGAGTCATAGTTACCATATATGGCAATACTCTGACTGCATCCAAGCCCATCTTTGGTATCGATTTTAAGAAGGAGCCATTGACTTTGGATGGCTTTGAAATTGAGAGGCCTGGCTTTGAAAAAAAGGAAGAGGAAGTGGAGAAAATCCCTATGGAATTCGCTCCCTACAACAACAATAATGTGGTGGCAATGATGAGGAGAATGAATTATCTTCCGAGGATGAATTTGGGGAAGACTGTGAAGAAGCCTATTGTTCAAGTCCCGATGGTTCCTACTGCCACACAACCTTTTGGGCTAGGCTATAAGCCCATTGATGATGACTTGTAAGAGATGGAAGTGAGAAGAATGGCCCGTGCCAAGGCCAAAGCAAAGAGACTTCCTTGTCCTCCAGAACCCCTAAAGCCCTATACCCCTACATTGAATGGAAATTTTGTCAAAGCTAGAGATAGTCAATGCTATTGAGGATTTCTTGAACTAAGATTTGATCCTGAGACTAGAATTATGATGCCTGGGTTTGAGCTACTACTTGATTGCAACAACAAGATTCCAGAACTGAAGAAGGAAGACACAAATTGGGTTCCTACTGATTGGGATGATTACATGGACCTTGATGCCATAACTATTCTCCTTGGAGATGCCATTTGCAATATAGAAGAAGAAGAGTACTTGGAGGTTTGCCAACATGCATTAAAGAGCCCATATGAAGCAAGAAAAACAAATGATGAAGATGAGGAAGGGGGACAAGCCCCTTGTGATGATGATGAAAATAGCAACAGCGAGAGTGATAGTATTAGTAACAGCAGCAGCAGTGACAGTGGACATGGTGAAGATGATAGCAACAGTGATAGTGAAAGCAACGATAGTGAAGACTATGATAGCCAATATAGTGGCAATGATTGGGGTGAACCTCCTAGTGATAGAGAATATGAAGATAATGGGCTTTATTATGAAGACTATGATGATGATGTAGATTACTATGATGAAGATATTGAAGATGATGCTGAAGCTAACATGTGGAGCGACGCTAATAGTGATCAATACAAGCTGGAAAATGTGTTAGAGGCTGCAGGATAGGAGATTGGAGAAGCCGATAATGTAGACTATGTGCGTCTCTCGAATTGGAGCTGCATTACTGGTGTTAGTTCAAAGTCAAGTTCTCGATATGACAAGCATGGTGAAGAGATTCCTGAGTTGGGGCCATTTCATGATTCAAAACATGGCTCACTGACCCCATATACTGAAGAAGAGGATGACATAAATGCTAGATTGGCCACTCTAAAGCAAAAACTGATGGTCCACAGTCTTAGAAACATAACACTGGAGAGCCCTGAAGACGATAATAAGAAGATGGAAGGGAACGAGAGAATACCTCCCTTAACACACCCACCTGAACAACAAAAGGGAAGTAAGATTTGTTTAGTGAATGGATGGATAGCATAGAGCGCTTGGATGCTCTTGTAATTGACAAGCCCACAGATATGGAGATTGATGATGAAGCCACTAATCATATGGATGAAGATCCCACAGTACTGATGCTGAGGGAAGAAGGAACTTACTAGGAGCCACCTGCCATTGTTGCAGCCACGACTGAATTGAAGAATTGGGCATGGGAGGGAGTCGCCCACCCCATGGAGGACTTTGTGAAGAAGATTAAGACCGTTGAGTCAATCACTCTTGCCAAGAAGATCAAGATCGTCGAGCCAGTCTCCCCCGCCAAGAATATTGTTTCTCTCCCTATCGAGTCTATTTTTGCTAATATTACTACTCCTGTTAATTTTGTTTGTGATAGCATTCCTACTAAGTTTATTTTAGTTAAGTCTATTGAGTCTGTTGAGAACTCTTTTCCTTATAACATGATTTCTAATTCTACTTATTTGTTGGCTTTGAATGTTTGTATTTCTGAAATTGGTAAAGAAACTCTTAATAATAAGGAATCAAAGCAAGGGCATCTAGAACCTATAAAAGAAGAAACCCAACCCATTAACTTGGGAAATGATGATGAACCCAAAATGATACAAGTGGGCAATACCCTAACCACCTCTGAGAAAGATGCATTAGTGGCACTGCTGACAGAATTTAAAGAGGTATTTGCATGGTCATATGAAGATATGCCTGGGATTAATACAAATATAGTGCAACATTGCATCCTAATAGATCCAACCATGAATCTAGTCAAGCAAAAATTAAGAAGAATGAAGCCAAAATGGACTCTCAAGATCAAGGAAGAGGTCGAGAAACAGTATAATGCAAGATTCCTAAGGGTGGTTAACTATCCAGAATGGTTAGCTAATGTGGTTCCGGTACCAAAGAAAGATGGGAAAGTGAGGATGTGTGTAGACTTCCGAGATTTGAATAAGGCCAACCCAAAAGATGATTTTCCTTTGCCTCACATTGACATCCTGGTTGACAATACAGTAAGTCATGCCTTGTTATCGTTTATGGCCGGATTTTCAGGGTACAATTAGATTAAAATGTCTCTTGAAGATATGGAGAAAACCTCCTTCATTACTCCATGGGGGACATATTGCTACAAGGTCATGCCATTTGGCCTTAAGAATGCTGGTGCTACTTACCAACGTGCAGCCACCACTTTGTTGCATGATTTGATCCATAAAGAAGTAAAGGTTTATGTTGATGATATGATAGTGAAATCCAAGGACCGTGAAGGGCATATGCCAGGTTTACAGAAGTTCTTTGAAAGAATCCGATTCTACAAATTTTGATTGAATCCAAAAAAGTGCACTTTTGGAGTCACATCTGGAAAGCTGTTAGGGTTTATGGTAAGAGAGGAGTTGAAGTCGATCCTGACAAAATCAAAGCAATTGTAGAGATGAAGCCTCCAATAATTGAAAAGGAGATCCGAGGGTTTCTAGGGAGGATACAGTACATCAGCAGATTCGTAGCCCAACTCACACTAACATGTGAACCAATTTTCCGATTACTCAAGAAAGAAGTCCCCACAGTATGGAATGAACAATGCCAGGAAGCCTTTGAAAAAATTGAAAATTATCTGATGAAGCCACCAATACTCGTCCCACCAGTACCTAAAAAGCCATTGTTATTGTATCTTACAACTACAAATACAGCAATGGGGGCTTTGCTGGCTCAATATCTAGAGGAGACAAGAAAAGAGAATGCAATCTACTACATCAGCAAGAAGATGTTGCCTTATGAAGAAAAGTATTCACCACTTGAGAAGACATGTGTAGCACTTGTATGGGCAACCCGCAAATTCAAACATTATATGCTTGCTTACAAGGTCTTGTTGATTTCAAGAATGGACCCATTGAAATATCTAATGGAGAAGCCTATGCAAGATGGGAAGATAACTAAATGGGTTTTGCTTCTGTAAGAGTTTGATATTAAATATGTGACTTAGAAATCTGTAAAGGGGAGGGAAATTGTTAATCACTTAGCCCATTGTGCACCAGAAGAGGTTGAAGAAATCCAAGGAGACTTTCTAGATGAAGATATCATGGGGATTGAGATGGAATCCTGGAAGATGTATTTTGATGGAGCAACAAATCCAAACACAAGTGCTATTGGAGTTCTCTTAATTTCTCCAAAAGGACACACATCCCATATTTTATTAGGCACAACTTTCCTGCCACCAACAATGCAACTGAATATGAAGCTTTCATCATGGGGTTACGAGCAGCCCTAAGCCTTGGAATGAGAGAGTTGGAGGTGTATAGTGACTCAGCCTTGATAATCTCTCAGATTCAGAATAAATGGAAGATCAAAGAAGAAAGGTTGATGCCTTATCATAAATGTCTTTAGAACATGAATGTCTTCAAAAGTGGGCCTCGAAATTCATCAAGATCCAATACCAATATGTGCCAAGGATGCAAAATCAGATTGTAGATGCTTTAGCAACAATGGCATCCATGATGGATGGGCCTAATGAAGATGAAGGTAGACCAATAGTGGTGGAACAGAAAGAAGAGCTAGCTTATTGCATGACAATAAATGGGGACAAGGAAAAGAATGGAGAACGTGAATGGTATTCAGGCATCCTGCAATACCTTAAGGATGGGACATACTCAAAGTCTGCAGACAAGAATGACTAATTGATCATCAAGAGGTTGTCCATTAATTACATTATTTGTGGTGAGAGGCTTTACATAAGTTTGCAGACAAGGATGAGGCTTTACACATAAAAATTGGTATGTATTTTCATTAAATACATATCTTATTTTTTTAAGGAAATTTTTCTTTGTCACAAAATAGCAGATTGTTGAAATATAAAAGAGGAAATCAAAAGTTGAGATAGTTTTTTTTTTTATGCATGTAACATAGATTTATTTCATGAGTGTAGTTCCTTTTCTAAAAAAAAATCTTTTTCTTATTTTATTCATGAAAAATAGATCTGATTTTTTCTCTCTTCAAATCTAGATTTTCTTATTCATAAAATAGATCTAATTTTTTCTACATATAAACCAAAAATTACTTTTTTTAACTTTGCTCCAAAACAGATCTGATAATTTTTACAAAAATATTGTTCTTTCTTTATATAAACACAAATCTTATTTTCTTTACAAAACTAATTTTTTTTATCTATACAAAAAAAAATCTGGTTTCTTTTTAATGGATCAAATTAATTTTTTTTAATTCAAAAAAATAGATCTTAATTTTTTTTTTCTAAAAAAAAAAGGACACATTCATAAAATAGATTTATGTGAGTCAGTTTTGGTTAAGTATGTCATGCACGCAACGCATTATTCATATCATGCATAAAGGGTATATTAGTCATTAGAGTCTAGAAGACTAGACTTTGTCTGGGCGGAATGGGAAGGTGTTAGACACTCATTCCGCTCATACAGAGTCTAACACCTTCCCATTCCGTAACTTGGCCTCCGAACTTAATTTCTTTTGGATAGGTAGACCTATGCTTTGTCTTTCTTTTTATTTTTGGGTAGATTGTAACTAGGACAAAAAGTCATGTATCTTTTGGTAGATTGTAACTAGGACTCAAAGCCTTGTAATATCCAATCTATCAAGTTTGTACTTATTTTTATTCAATCAATAACAATGAAGCATTTTGATCGTGTAAAGTTGTATTAATTTTTTCTTATTTTTTTAGTATAAAAAAATAAGTGGCATCTCCATACCACTTACCCAAAAAGAGAGGTGCCCTTCAAAGCACCCAAAAAGCTCTTTTTCTTAGAGGCCTAAATTTTCCCAGTCTCTCACACCCTATGAAAACAATTTATCATCTTTTAATTTGAGCAATGAGAGAACCATCCATTCATTATCTTTGCTTATTGTCATCATTTATCTTTCTTTTCTTTTTTTCTTTTTCTTTTCTTTTTTCATATCTTTGTTTCACACAATCTTCCTCTAGGACCTTGGTTTCTACTAGCATTCTCAAAAATTGTATCTCCACCTCAACGGTAAGTATCGCTTCACTACCACAGACCAAGGAGTAACGGGTTGCCCCATTGATGCACGGATAGAAGTTTTGTAACCCCATAAGGCAAATGGGAGCTTCTCGGCCCAATCCTTGTATGTCACTACAATCTTGGTTTGGATATTCTTGACGTTCTTATTGGCTGCTTCTACAGACCCATTGGTCTACGATCGATATGGTGAAGACTTGTGATTCCCAATGTTATATAGTTCCATGATCTTTCTAACCTCTCCCTCAAAATGGGAACCATTATCAAAGATAATCTCTTGGGGTACTCCATATCGACAAATGATGTTATTCTCTATGAATCTAGCCACATGCTTGGCTTTTAGTATGGAGTAGGAGGCCTCTTCCACCCATTTGGTGAAGTAATCAATTGCCACTAGGATATATTAATGTCCATTCGAGGGTTTAAAGGCTATTCTTCCAATCATATCTATGCCCCAGACTAAAAAAGGCCATGGAGAGATCATGTTGTATAGCTCACTAGATGGCACGTGATTCAAATTTGCATGTGTTTGGCAATCGTGGAAACTCTTCACAAAGTCTACACAATCAGTCTCCATTGTGTTCCAATAGTACCCTATCCTTAAGGTCTTCTTGGCTAAAATTCTCTCATTCATATGAGGGCCACAAATTCCTTAATAGATTTCTTCCATGACTTTCTTGACTTCTTCTTTCTTTAGACAACAAAGATGTATACCATCATAGGATCTCCTATAGAGCTGACCTCCGCATAAGATGTATCGCATTGCCATCATCCTAATCGAACGATGCTCTCTCTTGTCGGCACCATCCAAATATACCCCTAATTCCAAGAATTTCATGATGTCATAATACCAAGGAACCTCTTCCTCTTCTATAACCAAGACTGAAGCTTCAGCCGTCTCTTCATGTACCAACCCATAACTTTTTTCAATCTCTAAAGGTCGTGTTTCCTTTGGGTATTTCAACCATGGAAACCAAAGTAGCCAAGGCATCTGCAAACTGATTTTGAGCTCTAAGGATGAACATATATTCAATCTTGTCAAAGGTTTTGGTCAAATCCTCTAAATATTGCTGATAGGGCTTTAAGTGCTCTTCCTTCACTTTCCACAACCTTTGTGCTTGAGCTATAACCAAAGTCGAATCTCCAAAGACCTCGGCCTCTTTCACCCCCAATTCTCAGAGAGCTTCCGGCAATACAAGCCTCATATTCTGCCATGTTATTGGTTGCCTTAAAATTCAACTTAACTGCTAAGGGTATGTGAGATTCTTCGGGAGTGATCAAGAGTACTCCTATCCCATTCCCATATTGGTTCACGGCTCCATTGAAATACATCTTCCATGCCCCTAGCTCAATGTCCAAAATGTCCTCATCTGAAAAATCTTTTTTACCATCCTTTCTTTCTACAGGGTTCTCGACACAAAAATCTAACACAATGCTTCCTTTGATAGTTTTCCTTGCCACATACTTTAAATCGAATTATGCTAGTAGGATCAACTACCTTGATAGTCTTCCACTCAAAGTGGGCTTAAACAAGTACTTTAATGGATCCATTTGGGCTATTACCCATATCTGGAAAGGTATGATAATGTGTCTCAATTTCTATACGGCCCACACGAAAGCAAAGCATGATTTTCTATGGATGTGTATCTAGTCTCATAATCATGGAACATTTTGCTCAAATAGTACATAGCTCTCTCATTCTAATCATTGTCTTCTTGTGCAAGCATACTTCCAACCACATCTTTTATGATAGAGAGATATAGGAGTAATGGCTTTCCGTGCTTCAAAGGTATCAAGATAGGTGGATGGAGGAGATATTCCTTGATGAGCTCAAAAGCTTTCTAACATTCATCATTCCATTCATGAGATTAATTCTTTCTTAGGAGCTTAAAGATGGGCTTACAAGTGGAAGTGAGTTTGGCAATGAATCGGCTGATGTATTGTAATCGACCTAAGAATCCCCTCATCTCATTCTCACTCTTGGGTGGAGGCATTTCTAATATGGCTTTGATCTTTGATCAGTCAACTTCTATCCCTCTGTCATTTACCAAGAAGCCCAACAACTTTCCCGCAGTTACTCCAAAGGTGCAATTCTGTGAGTTCAGTCTTAGTCTATACTCTTTGATCCTCTCAAAGAACTTCCTCAAGTTAATGATGTGACCCTTTCTCTCCCTGGATTTTCCAATCATGTCATCAGCATACACCTCTATCTCATTGTGCATCATGTAATGTAACAAGGCTGTGGCCATTCTTTGATAAGTTGCACCTACATTCTTGAGCCTAAATGGAATTACTATATAGCAATAGATTCCCCATTCTATGGTGAAGGTAGTCTTGGTCATATCCCTAAAAGCCATCTTGATTTGGTTACATCCCGAGAAACTATCCATGAAAGACATCAAGGCGCTACTAGTTGTGTTGTCGACTAAAACATATATGTGTGGAAGAGGGAAGTCATCCTTAGGGAAAGCCTTGTTCAAATCCCTAAAATCCATGCACATTCATACCTTCTCATCTTTCTTGAGTACGGGCACAACATTGGCTATCCATTCAGCTTGGTGTACAGGCTTGATGAACACTACCTTCAATTGCTTGGTGACCTCTTCTTTGATCTTTAGAAGCCACTCAGTTTTCATATGCCTCAACTTTTGTTTCACAGGTACCATATGAGCATGAGTATCAATGTGGTGTTGAGCTATCTCGGGATCAATACCAGGCATATCTTTATAGGACCATGCAACCATTTATTGAAATTCTGTGAGCAGCACTTTGAGATCTTTCCTTTCTTTTTCATTTAGGGTTAAGCCAATTTTAATTCAGCGTGAATTCTCGTCATTGCTCAAATTAAGAGTTTCAAAATTTGGTTCCATAGGTTCAATTTTCTTTTCCAATTATTTATTAATTTCATTTTCAAATTCATTAGAATCATTTAAGTGCAGAATTTCAATATTAAGGGACACATCAAAATAAGCCAAACCAGAATTCATCTTATTAAAAATATTGAAAAGTACATTGGGACTTGCATTACAAACTTTCTTTCCCACATTCTCAGAAAAACCAACCCAAGTCCGATGATGAATTCCGCTCCTCATTTCTTTCAAGGCATGTCACCCTCTTCTTTGAATAGAATCTTTAGCTCTGCAGACCAGTCCTCATCTTTCAAAGGTCCTCATACGTGTATGGCTTCAATTACGTCGTACAGAGGCTCTCCTTCGTTGAGGAAGTCCCTATCTTCTTCGTCGAAGAACCAATCACCATCGTCCTCACTCCAATAGCTAATCAACCCATCATCCTCCTCTTCTTCTTCATCCTCATCCCAGGCCAAGACAAGGTATTGATCCCTGTCAGAAGGCAGGTCCATGTCACATTCAAGCATGAAGCAGTCTGGAGTGACTTGAGCGGTTCCTGCTATTGAAGTCCATTTTGGCCAATCATGATCTTCCCATGATCTTGCGCTTCTTGATTCAGAGAAATTGTTGACGTGGGCCCTACTAAAGGTCCATGGTTTGGGAGTGCTCCTCAACTACGGCATGAATTCTCACAGAAGAAGGTGGACCTTTCCTTTGGTCATCACTCGATCAATATCTTCTTGAGTCAAATTGTCAGACATCGTGGCATGTGGACAACTTAGAGGGTCCAATGAGTCTTAGTAAATACATGCCCTAAGTAAAGAGTCCTTTGGATGTTCTTGGAAAGTCTTTCATTCCATCTTAATAAAGGCCCAATTACAAAAGCACTCCCTTAACTCTCATGAACCTTGCCCATTGTTTCATTGGGCTTTGGTCCATTTTTCAATAATGCTCTCATCTTACTCTTATGGGCTTTCATTAGAATGTACTTAGAGATTTTCAACCATTTGTCTCAAACATGGGCTTATAATGTATTCCTCACCTTTCGGCTCTTCTCTTTCATTTCAATATCATCATTGTAGCCTTCCTCTCAAGGTCCATGAAGTTCTCATCATTTTGGGCCTAGGCATACAACAAAGAGGCCCAAGATTAGAGAAATTCATATTGACTTTGTAGGATTTTGGATTCTAAGTCCATAGCATACTTGTTATCTTAGGCCCAAAGTCCCTTTTTTTTTTTCAAAAGGGCTTTTCTAATTTGGGCTTATGATAGCAATTAGGCTATGGTCTTATGAACTTTCAAGTTAAGATATACCTTTGGACTTAGGGATAAGCCTCTTACATTTGAGAACTGTTACTTAAACAATATAATGAATATATGTTTGAGATTATTTTTTGTGGTTGGTGAGATGCCAATTTGTAAGATATAAGTAGTAAAATTTGTAATATCTCTAGCATCACTCAATAATAAAATGCTGTGAAAAATAATATAGTGAAAATTGTGAAAATAATGATATTAAATAAAAATAAAAAAAATAGTGAAATAGGTGCAACACTAGGACAGACAAAAGCTGCTTATAAGAATAGTGAAATTGGTGAAAAGGTACAGGGTTTGGTCTTTGAGAGTAACTTCTTTTTCCAGTGTCACTTTCAAGTGGGAGTTCTTTTTTTTTCTCTATGTCAGGGACTAACTTAGAGTACACTACATATGCAAGGATATTTTAGGAGTTAGGGGGGGCAAGTGCCCCCCCCCCCCTTTCTGGCTCCGCCCCTGCCTTGCTGCATCTCAGCACCTATGGCATAAATGCATGAACAAGTGAATGCGTGTTCATGGCATCAAAACCAAGAAAAAATTGACCCTAATTTAAAATATGAAAGGCAAACAAACAATAAACATAGAACAAGAACTAATATCTATAACAGAGGAATTAAACAGAGGCATAACATGTGAAATAAGCATAGAAAACAAAGCAAAAACTTGGATTAGGGTTTCTAGGCAATGGTATGCGCATGCATGCAGAGGCCTGCATGTGCGGGCCGGCTGCATGCGTGAGAATACTTTAATATGCTCATGCATACAAGATGCATGCACACGCATGCATGTGCAGGTTTGCTCAGAAACCCTAGCCCAGAAATGCAGCAAGCACAGAAAATAGAGCACAACTTAAAAAAAAAAAGGTTAACAACCTAACATACTTAGAAACATAACGATTGAATAAAAACTAAGTTAAGAAAAAATATATAAACATAAAACAAGCAAAGAAACAAACAAAAACAAGATCAAAATAAAGAAAATAATAAAAAAATATTAGAACTAATACCTCAAAACAAGAGCTCTTCAAGCTTAATTTTTTATCGTTCCCCTCAGTCAAATCTGTTCACAGTCAATAAAAAAGTAATTAGTAATCTTAAACTCAAAGATCAAGGCCAAAAAAGTCCCCAATCAAAAGAAAATTGACTTGAGGATGTTTTGTGAAAAACGCCCTCTTTGATTCACTATTTCTAGTGAATTTTAGTGTTTTCCCTTAGGATTTGTGTGTGTTTTGAAAAGGAACCACGTATGACTATTTATATTGTGAAAATAAGGGTTTGGAACGGCTCCTAGACAATGTGGGATTCGTTCCAAACCTTAGTCTTTAATGTAGAAACTTGCTTCTCATGGTTTCTAAAACCCTACATGCGCGCGTAGGCTCGAGCCTGTGTGCGCATGCATCATGGCCACGCGTGCAAGTTGATTCCTACGAGTGCAGGCCAAGGGTTTCCTTGGCTTTACTTTTCCAAAAATTGATTATTTGCTCATTAAAAGTTATATTTTTCATTTTAACATTTCTCAAGTCAATTTAACATCTAACTGGGCCCTAAACCAACCTTGGATCTTAGAATTTCAACATCATTGGGGAACGGAGGCCCAAGTCGTAAAGGGTACAAAATGTAGTGTCTACAGTATGGCCTTAAAGGAAGATACTATTCAATGGAATCGTTGAGAGTTTGGTAATATAGGTTGTAATAAGAGAAAATTATTGGAGGATTTGAACAAGTTTAATGTTAAGAAAATGGAGTTTGGACTCACTAATGCGAAAATATGTGAGAGGGTTGAAGTGAGGTCCTAAGTGAAACATCTTCTTTCCTTGGATGAGATATCATGGAGACCGAAATCAAAAATGTTATTTATCAAGAAATGAGATAATAATACTAAGTTTTTCCATAAGGTGGCTAACTCTCATAAAAGGTATAATCATATGAGTTTCTTGGATGGGGATGATGTGGTTTATGAGGAGGAGTTAGAGGTGGATGCTTAGGTAGCACAGTTTTATAAAAATTTGTATCAAGAGTTAGAGGAGTGGAGGCCTTTTGTGGAGGGTTTGTAGTTTAATCAAACGAGAGGGATGGAGAGGTAATGGTTCGAAAGGAAGTTTGAGAAGTAGGAGATCCTTCAAATTGTTATAGAAATGGAAAAGGATAAAGCTCCAAGTCAGGATGGTTTCTCTATGGCTTTTTATCATCATTACTGGAGAGTTGTGGGAAAAGATGTTCTACCTATCTTTGAAGATTTTTATCAACATAGTAAGTTTGAAAAATCTCTCAACGCTACTTTCATTGCTTTAATACCAAAAATGAATGATGCCACCAACATTGGAAATTTCTAGCCTATTAATTTGGTGGGGAGTGTATATAAAATATTGGCCGAGGTATTGGCAAATCACCTGAGAGTGATGTTAGATCAGTTGATATTTAAGTCTCGGTAGACAAATATTTGATTTAGTTCTCAAGTATCTAAGAGTGTGTTGATAGCAAAGTGAAGAGTAAGATTCCAGGCGTATTTGTAAGTTAGATATTGAGAAAGTTTATGATCATGTGAATTAGGAGGCTCTCTTGAATTTGTTGAAGAGAAGGGGATTTGGGGGGAATTGGTATAATTGGATCCATACTTGTATATCTATGATTCAATTTTTTGTTTTGGTTAATAGGTCTCTGGCTGATTTTTTTGGTAGTTCAAGGGGATTGAGATAAGAGGACCTGTTATCTCCTATGTTGTTTTTTATTGAGATGGAGGTCTTTAGTAGGATGTTGAAGAGAATGAAGGGAGCAGGCTAACTTCAAGGTTTCAAAGCTAATGGTTGGCGGGACAGTGGGGAAAGTGTTTCACATCTCTTATTTGCAGATGATACAATTATTTTTTGTGATGTAAAAGCAAAGTAGATCCTTCATATATGGCTATTGCTTCTTTGTCTTCAAGATGTGACGGGTTTGAAGGTTAATGTGCATTAAAGTGAAATGGTTCTAATAGGGGAGGTTAGTAATGTGCACATTTTGGTAGAGATTCTGGGCTCTAGGGTTGGGACTTTGCCTATGTCTTATCTTAGCATGCTGTTGGGGGCTTCTCATAAGTCACCCTCTATTTGGAATCCAATTTTGGAAAAAATTGAGAGAAAGTTGGCCAGGTGGAAGATGTTGTATTTGTTGAAAGGTGGTAGATTGACATTGCTTAAGAGTAAGTTGTCTAGCCTTCCTACTTTTTTTTTATCACTTTTCACCATTCCTACTCATATGGCTAACAAATTTGAGAAGCTGCAAAGGGAATTCTTATGGGGTGATTCTAAATCACATTTGGTAGGATAATACAAAATGTGTGCTCCTATAGCCAATGGTGGATTAGGAGAAAGGAAATTGACTACCTGCAATAAAGCCTTACTAGGGAAATGGCTATGGCGTTTTGGGGTTGAGGGGACTTGGGTTTGGAGAAGGGTGGTAGCTTTGAAGTTTGGGGAAGAGTGGGGGGATGGACTTCTAAACTGGGTAGGGGTGTTCATAGGTGTAGTTTATGGAGAGGTATTCGCTTAGGTTGGGAGGCTTTTAGCAAAAACACTCAATTTGAGATTGGGGTGAGGAATGGAGTGAAATTTTGGCATGATAGGTGGTGTGGGGATCAACCTCTTCAATTGACCTTCACAGTATTGTACAAGATTGCCACTAATAGAGAGGCCTCAATAGACTTTGTAAAGTTTTAGACCCTTTAACACAATATGTTTAACCTAGTTGTTTAGCCAAGTGATTATTTAGATAAATTATTCAGTTCTAGGTTAACACATATAAATCATATCATGTAAATAATGCGAAAATATATAGAGCACAACAATATGATAACCCAAGAAAACCTAACCGGTAAAAAACTTGGGGAGGATTTAACCTAGCTATCCTCAAGATAAAAACAGATCCACTATGAAAGAATTGAAGTTTGTACAATAGAACTTAGACCACTAATATCCTATTGCTACCTCGTGTAGAAAACTTACTACCACAATCAAGTGACAGCTCTGAGTCCACGGACTACTTCTTTTCTTGATTTGCTGCAACCACAATTTCACCTACTTGTGACTTTGAGACTTCACTCAAAGGTTTCAGATCTTCTTTAAGTTCTTTAAGCAGCAACTGAAGCAATCATGAAGCTCTTGATACGAATCTTAATCTTGATAACCCTATGTATGTGTATGAAGGTAAAAACCTCAAGATCTCACAAAAGATTCACAACACAACACTTAAAAGACCTCTAAAACGTAGCTAGGGTTTTTCCTTTTATATGTGAAGTAAAACATAAAAACCTACATGTCAAACGGGCTTGGGTTGAATTGAAAATTCTGCAAAAAATTAAATCTGCACGAGTTTCGATCGATCGAGCCTTGCAGATTTTGACTAATAATTTCTACAACCACTCGATTCCAATTTTACAATTAAACATACTTTGAACAAGTCTAAACCTAGACTCTATGTTTTGATCATGGTTTGCCAACACATTACATATCGAAGTTCTAATACATTAATCCCTAAGGTCTTAGAACCTAACAGACTTGTTCTTGGCAAGGCAGGCGGTATGGGAAAGGAGAAGTTGGGATGTACATTTCACTCAAGATCAAAATGATTGGGAGTTGGATTTAGAGGTGGATTTCCTTCATATTTTGGATCCAATACACCTTCTACGGATAATGGGGATTGCATAAGATGGAAGTTGAAGGAAAACGAGGATTTTGACATTCATTTGTTTTATAATTAATTGGGAGGTTCTTTCTCCGTTGTCTTTCCTTAGGAAGGTAATTCGAGAGTTAAGGCTCCTCGACGTGTATCATTTCTTACATGGACTGCAGCATGGGATGAGATTCTTAGAGGTAATAATTTGAGGCATAGAGATTTTGATTTTGTTCCCTAGTGTGCTATGTGTCGTTGTGGGGAGATTGTTGTTGCTTCATTGGGAGAAGGCTCATCGGTTGTGGAGTTTTGCTTTTAAATCATTTGGGGCTACATGGGTCTTACCAAGAACAGTCTCAAATGTTCTCTTTATTTGTGGAATTGGTTGGGGAAACAGTCATCAAATATTTGGAATTTAGTTCTGCTGTGCTTAATGTAATGTATATGGAAGGAGCGTAATTGGCAAATATTTGAGGACTAGGATAGATCAGGGGACCAATTGCTTGCTTCCTTTAGTGAATCTTTGTTTGACTAATCTCAAGCTTAGGGATTCACATCTAGTGATTCCCTCTCTTGTTCCTTAGTTCTCTCACTTTTTGTAATTAATTTTTTCTTTGTTTTATTTTTTTCCTTTCTATATAATTTTTTTGACTGTTTTGTGCTCTTAGCATAAGATAGATTTTTAAATATACATCTTTCCTACTTATCAAAAATAAATAAATAACCTAGTAGCTTTATCAACCATTGTAGGAACGTGATTATAAAAAATAAAAATAAAAACCATTGTAGGAACGTGGTCAGACTTCTCTTTAAAGGACAGTAGTTGAAAATCCGCTGGTAAATGGGTTTGAAGTTTCTCTCCTGGATGACTTGGGCCGTAGATAACTAATTGAATGTGTTTTATATAGCCTGAGCAGGAAGACTCGTGCAACAACACTGCCTGTTTTTGTCGGTCTTTAAGTTTATCCTTGAAGCTGAGTTCATGAATGTTCTTGCAAATGTGCTCCAGTAAACTGGGGTTCACTATAAAGTTTTGGGTCAGAACTGGGGTTTACTCGGAAAATCGACAGTCATTGAGGCAAACAGTTTTAAGGGACTAGGATAGGTCTTCTAAACTAGTTAAAAGTTGTACAATTCGATGCAGGAAGATTTAAATGAATATGGATATTTAAGAAGCATACATTAATCATCCATTTTTAAAAAAAAATACATTATGAAAAAATGAAAAAGTTTTTTTTTTTAAAGTTATTTAAAATAATTTACTAATATATACCTTAAGACATACATTCGTAAAAGGGAGATAGTAGTTGCAAGAAATACAATTAAAGAATAATAGGACTTTTATATTTAAGTGGTTATCCACTTTTCTTTCTTATTGCTCAAAGTACAATGAGTAGTTTTTCTTCTGACGATTATATCTCTTTCTTTACAACAATGCTATTATTTATAGCCTCTTGAATGCGGTTGATTTTAACATATTTACCGAATCAAGTGGGATATCATTGGATCACTATGGTGGCACTTGCAAGAGCTGCTAAAATTTACACAATGCAAAACTTTGGCAAGTGTCCATAGGAAAGTCCACCTAACACATACAGTAAAATGTAATTGTCAATTGTCTATATTTCCAACCCTTAATTAATAGTTAATTATATGACTTTGTTTTGATAATTAATTATATTTTCAATAAAAATACATAAAAATAGTTTTATGATTTATCGCATAATAGATTGAAAGAATTCTTTAGTGGATGCAAGACTTTAGACTTTGGGAATTCTAGAATTTGTATACAGGATGAGATTATTTTTATGGTCATGTCAGAGGATTTGGTTTTAAAGAGGCTGGGGCGCATAATTAATATTAATAGAACCAGGATTTCGAGCCCATTTTGGCTAAACAGTCCAGATACGATAAGGATAAGTGAAGGAGCAGGATTGGAGTTGGATTGTGGTATAATCGGTAGGATTGCATTCATAGTGCCATCCAGGCCTTTGTGTCATTGTGTGTGAGTCCGTGTGTGGTTTTTTATTTTTACTTTTTTTAAAAAGGGGTTTTGGCCGCTCATTAGAGCATTTACATCCACAAATCTGAAAAATATATGCACTTTGCATCACTAAAAAACCACATTATTTATTTTATATAATCATTTTTATAATATATCATGCATCTCATTTTTTTATTTTACATTTCTTTATATCAAAATAATACTATTTTATAAGCATTTCTTTAACACAAAGAAAAAAAAAATCTCAAGATCATATAACTTTGGACAAATTTTGACTACAAACTTTGTTAAAACTTAATGATACAACTTCCACTAAAAAAATTAATATGATTGCATATTTTGAAAATTTAACTGTTAAATTGTATGTTCTTTATATTTCTAATTGTTAATGTAGGTGCACAATTGCACCTGAACCCAAGAACAGTTACGGGCTCAGGCCCAATGAGCCTTCAACAATATAAATTTCTAGAGTGTGGGCTTGAAACCCTGGTTAGAAGTATTAAGGATTTGATAACAATTCCAAAGCTAAAAACACTTATTAACAACAAACAATTATTGCAAATAAACCTCCTCGGACGTAAGCCGAGAATTCCTTTTCTATTATTTCTCTTTTCTTTCTCTTTTTTTTTTTGTTACCAAAAAGAAGATCCCTTTCTATTGTTCTAAGTTCCCCTTTAAATACTTCTCTTTCTGATACTTTTCCCACATGTTGTTCTCACCCCCTTCCCCCTAGATATTTTTCTCCTTAGTGCCTCTGGATAGTGACCAGAAGTTTCCTTTCCACTGTTCAGGGGTCACTTCCCCATTAATGCGGCCAGGGAGGTAGGTGCAGAGTCTTTAATGTGGAAGTGGCAGCCTTTATCTTTGGTATTTCTCAAATATCGGTGCTTCTAGAACATTCAAGGATTCACCCCTTTTAACCATTGGTCTTCACCAAGTCGTCCCTTAACCTTTATAATGAAGTCCCTGGTTCTCCCATATCCGTCCGAGGAGCAAATCACCCCTCGGATGAATCCTCGGATCCTCGGCTGAATCCTTGGATCCTTGGCGTATGGGCCGACCCGTAGTACTAACAAAATCTTAACCCAGGAGAAGGTCGGCCCTCCTTAGCATGGCCCAAAGGCCCATATACCCACCGGGGTCGTTTCACTCCCCACAGTTAATTCATAAACTTATTTTTATACATATTTTTGAACTTCAAAAACTTGAAATTTAATCATTTGATTGATGATATAGCTATTGATCTTTAATGTTCTGGAAATTTTTCACACATAGAAAATATAAGAAGAAAATATAATCTAATGGTGGATTTGTCAAAATTCATATCTAATAAAAAAATATTAAGTAGAATTGTAGCCTAAATTTGCAATCAAGTTCGTAGCCAAACTTTGTCCTATAACTTTAGCTAAACAAAGGATCTCACTTCATTCTTCTAATTTGAGTTACTATCTTTCTTTTACTTCACCAGTATAATTCCTGTAGCTTTAGTCAATTTAATACCTTTAACTATAATTTTCTTCTTTTTCTTACATAAATTTATTTTTATTTCTTTCCATATAGCGATTTTGTATGATGAGTATTTTCAAAACTCTTTTAATTAAGAGTTTTTTGGGGGGGGGGGGGGTGGTTGGGAAAAATTCAATGTTTATAGTTAAAATGCATGTAGAATATAAGCATATTTGCATGTGGGTCTATGAGTTTTCTTCTTTATTGTAAAGGGTTTTTAAGTTACTTTATTTATGGTGACAAATTGACAATACAAAAATTTATAATTTGACATTTTATTTTGGCTTCATAATTGAAGAAAAGTTTTTGAGTTCTAGTTAGTTCAATTAGTAAAATCTCTTATAGTTAAATAAAATATTTAAAGTTCAATCACCGTCTACACTAAAAATCAATTATTGTTTTGATCTTATGATAAAGAACAATTATTAAAAGCAGACGTCATAGGTTGAAACAAACACCATAAATTAGAAGAAGAAAAAATTGTCCTCATTTAGACTAATTAATATATAGGTGATCACAGATTGGATTGCATCACTATTTTTCATTGGTTTTTTTTTTTTTTTGTTTATTTTCTTATGAATTTTAGTCTAACTTTTCTTATAAATGTTTGTTTTCAAACATGATGGATGAATTTAATCTGAACAATCATAGCTATTAATTAACTTATTATGGTGTCACAATGTAAAACTTAAAAACATTTTCTATTGTTTGTGTATTGGCAATTTGGTACTGGATTCCTAATTAATGAAGGGCGGTTGCAGTGGGCCCAATAACTGAGAAGATAGAATGGACTGGACTGCAGGCCAGAAACAAAAAAATTAATGGTACCACATTGGACTACTCACTGACATGTTACTTGAGTTCGTGGGCCACAAATGCTGTTTATTGTTTTAACGTTTTTGTTGCTTGGGTTGAATGGAATGGAATAACCCTTTGTTACTTGTTAGTTTTTCCTTAATTTTACTATCCAAGCTAAGCATTATTGTGCCTTTTGAACAGAGTTGTGTATGAAAGGCAGCATTAGGCAAATGTGAACATATATATTCCTTTTTTTGCTTTTACTTTTACATGTTAAAAGCTTACTTGGATTTGTCAGCCAAAAAAAAGCTTACTTGAATTCCAAAGCATTCACATGAATTCCAATCCATGAAGCAGTACTATATATGTTCCTAAATATCTTTGATGCATATGTGATTGATGAAGGTACCCTGAGCAATCAATCCCCGGGGATAAATGCAACTCATAAAGAAACACTCCGGATTTTTACTTTCGAGGTACATGGTACACCCTCCCATGTCTATGAAAATTATAGTTGCAGAGTATGGGATTGTCATCTAAAAAGTATTTTAGTATAGACCACGCAAAGTACTCAGGAGTCATCACTATCAAAATTCAAAAACACATGTAGTCTTGCTTTGGCTCCTTTGTTAAAGTTGTCTAGTCTATGAACTATGGATAAGCGCATACAGGCCCACAGGCCACAGGGGTTGCAAAGATTACTTCATGGCTAGGAGCAAGCGTGGAGGTTGTCCCCATCAAAGGGTTTCACAATTTCTATTTTTTATTTTCATTTCATACACTGCCTATGACTTAGGTGATGGAACATGACAGAATAAAGTTTTTCACTTGGTACTTTGGTACAATATTGGTGGTTGTGTGTCTGTTATTTCTGGACTTTCGCATCTAGCTCAACTATTACACATGTAGAGCTGATTTAAGAGGACAATTCGGGTCCCATACATGGTCTCTCTTTTAGTTTTGGTTAAGCCAAATTGTAATACAGATGAACCTAGAGGGTAATTGTGTTATCTTTATAGAATATTGATTTTCTTTTACCTGGGAAAAAAAAACGAAGCTTGGAACCAGTTAGGCTTAAAAAAAAGATAATGATCAATTGTCAAATCTTGAGACACAAGGTAATGATGAATCATTGAATTATGCTACCAAAAAAGTTTAGTTTTTTTTTTTCCTTGATTTCGAGAATGACAATTAATTGTCCACTAATAAGAGTTGCCCAAACCAAACAAACTTAGGAGGAACTCAACTTTCAATTCAGGGCGTTCTTAGTCAAACAAAGCCAAGCTTGACAACCAATCTCAGTTCGACTCATATGCAATATCCCTAAGCTTTGATAAAGAAATTGCAAGCATTTTAGTTGACAAGGTACGCTTAATTGACTTTCCTTAAGATGACATTTGGTATCTCCTGGATTAACTTTTACTCAATCTAGTCAAAATCAAAACCTTATGATACGTCTAAGATGGAATTAGTAGTTCCTTTGGGGGAAAAAAAAACACAAAAAAAAAAAAAAAACAAAATCAAAAGTAACAGCTAGCTAGCTATGACATGCATACTTTAATATATATGCGTAAAAGTTGCATAATCAAGTATTGAAATTAGACACTTTTATGGTGAATGTAAGTTATGATTGCTTTGATCTTACGGGGTTGTGAGTGTGACCATGGAAAGTGAGGGACTTGGTCCTTGGGTTGGGTCCCAATTTTTCCCCTCGAAGTGCTGAGGACTCACTTTGAAAGATTCAATGTCAGTACTATAGCCAAGTCCAATGGCTTTAACTTTAAGTCATGAACATTTGTCATCTTTTTAATTTTATTTTTGGACTTTTGAGGTTTTGTTGTCGATAAAAAGGTTGCTAGACCACTAGTGAGTTTCCCGTGTCCGTTACACTCCGTTTTTGTGATTTCTTATTATTCCTTTTACCTTTTGGCTTCACTTTTCGTGCATGTGACAGGAAGATTCATCCGTTTCAAACTTGCTTAAAAAAAAAATAAAAAATAAGAAAGAAGCTGAATATATTTCAAAGGAGGAAGGAGCTAATTTTCTAGCAATAATTATTTCGATTGTATCAAGAATTTTGTAATTTATGTCATGTGTGATTTACAAATTAGGTACAAAACCTCTCCTCCTCCATATTTAACCTTTCAATTAAAAAGATGACGTATATATTTATTTAGGGTCTGATTAATGTATGTCCTTAGTGTATACATCAAGTATCTATTTTTTGAAACATTTTACAGAGAATTGAAAAAGTTGTCAAAATCGTTAGTAACTTTTTCATTTTTCGATTAAAAGTTTTCTAAAATTGTTTATTAATATACGCTCTAAGGACATATGTTAGTAAAACCCATTTACTAATATGAGATGCTTTCTTGTTTGCTTGAGGGCTTTTTGAGAAACCTATATGTAGATACTAATAAATTCAATTAGGACATTGTATTGTAACATACTTAGGAGTGGTATGTATTTGTATTATACTATCATGACTCATAAGTAAGGATGAAACTAATCCTATTGGTATTTTGAAAATTTTTGTATACATTATTTGAAAATTTTCTTATAATAAATAATGTTTTCTCTTATAAAAAATTGTAAATGACTTATTTATTATAAGTTTTTCATATGACATTTTAGTTGTTGGCTTATTTGAGACCCACAAATATGAGATTGAGATTTTAGGATTTGGAGGATTTTTTTTCTTGTCTTTTTCCATCAAGAAGATCACTTTACAATTAAGCACCATTATTAATTAATTTATTTATTTATTTATATATATATATATATATATATATATCTTGATGATACAATCAATAATTCGATTCATTTTTCAATTAGACCTTACTCTATAGCCTCTTTAGGGGTTATTATTTCCTTGGTAGCTCAACATACATACTCTTTACCTGTTATGCATTCATAGAACAAGGCTTTATATTCTTAATTACAATAATCTTTTAATGATTCATTTATTTCAAGTGGGGACACAAGATTTTAAATTCTCAATTACAATAATTTTATTTTTATAGTTCAATTATTACAAGTGAGGGAGGGAGATTTGAAACCCAACTCTCTTTATAAATGAGTCAAGTCAATATCACTAAGTTACATGGCTCTTTGCCTTATTTACAAAAAGGAAATCATTACCCTAATGAACATATAGTGGAGTTGCTCATTCTTAATTAGTTTGAGACTACATCTTTGAGAGAAATGTGAATCTTTTTAGAATTGATGATATTTGTTTGTTAGTAAGCAAGTTTTATCTATAAGAATTCAAAAAATCATATAAACTAATATTGAACATATAACTTCATCATTCTGAGCATAGTATAGGTTGATATTTGGATTTTAAAATAATAAATTGCGATATTTTTTGAATTGTGCCATTGGCTAGTGAGGATTTAAAAATCAATAGTTTACCAATTTTTTTATATAGTGGTTATATTTACTTTTCCAATTTCTATTGCAACTAAAGGAATGAGCATTTTTTCAATCATGAATGTATGAGAACTAGATTTCACAACAAAATGAAAGAGGTTATTCTAATAGAGTAACAAGATTTAAAAGAATATCAACTTATCATAAATGATTCAATTAAATTTATTAAGAAATGGTTATTTGTGTCTTTTTCTTAATTTTTTCATATCTGGCTAATATTGGAATAAATATTAGTTTAATATTTCATATATTAATTCAGTTATAAATTTTAGTATTTTTTTTTTTTTAAATTAGTTCATGTTTTGGCTCTTCTAATGCAAACTCTTGGTCGTGTCCCTACTCATAAGGGCAACTTCTTGACATTGTTTAGTGCGTATCCTTCTGTCTTCTATTGATTATGTCGGACTTGCCATCGCAGATAATACTTTAAAAACGATAAGTTTGTGGTTTAAGAATGTGATTTTCAATTCATTGCTTTACAAACTTAATTATTCATCCACGTACATTGGTGACAAGATTTGAGAGACAAGCCACCACAAAGTGCTCACTTCATGAAATGAATCCTGTAGTTCCTGATTGATCAATTCCAACCTGTAAGTGCTACTAAGTACCAATGTGCTATATATATGCCTATATTAGTGCCAAAGCAAAGACCCTATCAAAATCCCTTGTAGGGACCATAGGAAATATTGTCTGTCCTCTTCATTAATTGTAGAGTTGTAAAAAGCTATTGTTATTGAGCCCTATAGCACACAAAGATTAGTACTGTAGTGCATATATGAGATTGAGATTGAGATTGAGATTGAGAGGATACAAAAGCAAAACAGCCATGCTCTTCTTTGTGAGTACTTTCCGACTCTATAAAAAGGCATTTTGGGATATATGAATTGCGGAACTTCACGTCCTTTGTTGTGTTGATGTCAAGGTAAATTGATCAAGCTCTTAAAAGAGAAGAGTGAAAGAGCCTAGCCCTAAAGATGCGATACTAAAAATGCTTTCACTTTTTGGTACTCGATCGTAGCTCTTTTATTCCTCCTATGTTGTTGTTTGTACGTACCAGCTAGCGAAGAATATATATGCAAAATTGTATGGCACGTCACAGCAGTAGGAAAAGCTCTTTGTTGTGAGTGACACGACACACTGCAATCCCGAGTGTACTTGCTACTCCTTTTCCTTTGGTAGGATTTCATGTCAATATATTTAGCTATCTTTTGGCCTAGGACTCTATAACGATACCGTTCTCAAGCATATTTGAATTGATGCCAAATGACACCGGTCACCATATGTAAGAACAATATATCAAATCATCCAAAAGTTTCTCTACTATTTTACCGATCGAGTTGTTGATATAATTTATTTTAATAAAAGTAATTTTTAGCAATCCATTTTATACAAATAAGGTTGTTCTAATCACAATTTATCATTTTTAACTTTTAACTTTTTATATCAAATAAATTAGCACCTTAAATTTTGTAGAAAATATAGTGACCCCAGCATAACTCTTGTGAAAATTATGTATCCATCTATTCATGACTTGATTATTAATTAAGAAGAGCTATAATTATTAGTTAAGAAGAGCTAGATTACATATTTATGTATGTAAAAGATTATTTACATTCTAGATTATGACAAACTAATAAAAAAAATTAGATAATTACCTATGTTTGAAGGTATTTATTACCAACAATTTTGTAACTCAATTGATATTTTTTAATTTTTTCAACGAAAATATTAAATGTTTATAGCTTCTTGGTGATTCTACCGTTTGATCTTTAAAAAAAAACATAGGTGAGTGCTTATCTTTATGTAGATAGTGACTGACAGTTTCGTTTTGCTAAATTCTGGCTATTGCCATCTAGGTTTTTACCACTTTAATCACTTCAACATATGATGCACCATACATGAAACATAATCACATGATAACAGTAGCACATAGCAACAAAAAATAAAAAATAAGGGTTAGGCAAGAACACTTTAAATTGCACTTCCAAGAAAACATAGCAGCAAGGAAGATAATTATTATGTAGTCCAACAAAGTGAGCGTGGATAATTAAGCATCATATAATGTCTTAGCTTGTAAAAGAACTAAGACATCGCTAGCATTATTTTTGGGGTGAACCACTTGAATCTGTTTAATCCTAAATCCCTAATACTACACACGAAAATGGTACTCTCCGCACGTGTGTTTATAATTAATTGCTAGTTCCAACTATTTCCTACCTATAATTGATCATAACCTTTTACATGGAACATCGATATTTAATGTGTTCAGATGCTAAAATTACCAGCAAATTTATAACCAAAAAAAAAAAAAAAACCTTATAAACTGATGAGATAACAAATGTATATACTTGATATCACATTTTAAAATTTTAAAAATAAAAAATAAAATAAAATAAAAACGTACCTAGTATACAATTCTTCTACTTTTGTGAAGCTTATATAATAACATTTGTTGATCCTAACATCGCTCTAAGATTTCCCAAAAAATAAAAACATCATCGCTCTAAGAGCAACACATAATTATTACATAGTACACATGACGTGATAATAAGTGAGTGCAAAGGCCACGAACTTTTAAAATGGGTAAACCACTTGCATCTATATATAAGTACAGATCCCAATACTAGTAACAGATGATACTTCATCTCTGGTTTCACTAAATTCCAATAGCATCTGTTCAAAGAGAGTATTCATGACACTCAAAATTTTTGTTTGTAGTTTGTACTAATTAATATATGGAATGTGCTTCTTTAATCATTATATATGGCAAAAAACTAATTGCACGCTAACATGTGCACAGGTACATCGATCCCCATATGGTTTAAAATATAAACATGAGATCATTAACTTTTCAGTAAGCCACTTGCATCTATTTTAAAAATTTTAATTCCAATACCTGTAACAATACTCTATGGTTTTATTAAATTCCAAATATTCCATTATTATTATTATTATTATTATTATTATTATTATTATTATTATTATAAACAGTATCAGCATTGATTAACAATTAGACTGCCTCCCATCAAAAAAAAAAAAACAAAATTAGACTGCCTTTATTAGAGGGAGGCGACGTCTAAAACATTTTTACAACATTTTGACAACAAATCGCAGACGGTTAATTGTTATTAGTTCAAATTTGAACCTAATACTAAGATTACTTTTTTGCCCAAATAATAATAACCAGTAACAACCTGCAACTTAAGATTTGTTGTAAAAATGTTGTGAAAATATTATGTACATATCATTTCTCTATTAACATATATATAGCACACCTTAATTATCTCCTACCAATCAAACTCTGGATTTGAGGGAAGGAAAATAAAGTAGAAAATGTTACAAATATAATAAGGTCGCTAGCTTCCAGTTGTAACATCATCCACCTTTTTCATTGCAAGTCGTAGCACATAATTTGGGCAAAAGCCTAGCTACGCAATTAAAGATGAGACTCAATTGGTTGTGTTATGCTTCAAAGTAAATTTTTTAACATCAAATCCGATTGCATATCTTTTAGTAAGGCCAACCTTTAACCAATCAGAAGGGATATATATTTATATATTATAACAAAATCAGAGATTAAAGAAAAATTAAAAAGAGAAACTGACTGCCTCAATGAGAAAGCACAACATTCAATATATATATATATATATGGTCCCGATCGACCACTAAGGGGCAATTGATTAAGTTGTTCAATCATGTTTGAACTTTGAACACGCGAACTACTTAACTATATATATATGACCAAAATTTCATTGGGTCATGGTGACTAAGGAATGAAAGGATGGTTCAACCCTAATCACTTTGCTTTTAATTACTTTATGCAATTTTATTACATATACATATATATATATATATATATATATATATATATATATATATATATATATATATAAAGCTTCTTTTAGAGGATGATTTCCACTAGAGACCGAGTTTAAGATAGAGATTTGATTGGTTTTGGGAAGTGGATGTCCATATCAATTAATCGAATTCATGGGTCCAACTCACAGCTAATAATATTATAATTTAAAAAAAATTAAAATTTAAAAAAAAAAAAGTTGTGGGAATCAGTTTTGATTTTCTCGGTTCCTCCTTACCAACCGTCGAGAGTTATACTTTTCTTTATGTACTCTCATATGTCAAAAAGGCCCCAAAAGAAAGAAGAAAAAACAAACATATTCAAGTGCACAAGTTTTCAAATATATGATTATGTTCGCACACCCTACTTTGATGCTCTAGATCTCTCCTTCAATTAATGAAACAACAGTCATCAAACTCAAAATTTTAAAATGCATTTATCATTGTTTAAAAAGGAAAACCAAATGCATCTATCAATTTAAAAATCTTGTGTAAATATATATATATATATATATAGGATTGGTTTATCAGATTTTAAAAATAAACTGTTGTACTTAAAAACAGCAAATTTTTTTTTTTAAGTTAGTATATTAAACAAATAAATTAAATAAGCTGAAAATAGAAGTGTAACATACAAACTTTAGGTCGAATCCTAATCCCCTAGGCCTCATTAGCTAGCCAAAATCATTTTTTATTTTTTTTATTATTATTATTATATAGGGAAATGTTAACCAGCACCGCACAGCACCGTGCGGTGCTGGTTAATGTTTCCTCTTTTGTGTTTAACTTAAAAAGAGGAAAAAAAAGCAGTAAAAAAAATTCTTAAAAGAGATAAAAAAAAAATTGCCAAAAATTGAAAAATTGTTAAAAATTAAAAAAACTATACAAAAAATTACTCAAAATATGTTGTTAACGGGCAACTTACGGTGCACGTTAACACAACCCATATATATATATACAGAAAAATTAATTTAGGTTAGACCAATGATATGAGCAGGCCATCTGGCCAATGAAACAGCCAAAGCTCCCTTTTATGCTCATTTCCATGAAAAAATAAGTTGGTGCTTAAAGCACCGACTTTATGCAGTATTAGCATTTTAGCACTTCTAAACTCATCACTTTGCACCGAAAGAAGGAACCCTTTTTTTTTTATAATTTTTTGACCATTTTGATGAGTTTATATATATATTGGTGGGAATAATTCTAGAATTATGCAATTTGGTGCTTGCTTGGCATGCATTAAATACATATATCTTGTTTTCATGGCTACACGTAAGCTTTGTTTAACCCACAAGAATGAGTTTAGTTGCTGATTTGTAAGAAGCACGTTTGTAAGATTAATTGTTCTCCCCATTATATCCCCCAACAAAATCTCTCAAAATCATTCGTGTTTGGACAGCAACCAACTCTTTTTTTAAACATTAACATCAACCCTCTTAATTATAGGAGACAATGAAAGCTTTTTCTTCTTCTTCTTCTTCTTTTTTTTTTTTTTTTTTTAATGTTTGACTTAACACTACATATATGTCACCTCATCCAATCAAATTACTGAGTTTAAACTGTTGGGCAAGACTGGTCTGCATGTGATTGGCCCCACATTCCTATCACCTCCAACTCCAACTCCAATATGTTAATGTTTGGGTGAAAAGAAGGCACCAACAAACTATCAAGGGGGTTAGTTGGAGTTATTGAGGACTAGAAACCTTGCAATGATGTCTCACCTTACTAGAATGGAAAAGTATATATAAATAATAATAATAATAATAATAATAATATCTTTTTCTTGCATCTAGAATTATTTTATATACTTTTTTTCTCCTTTCTTTTATAATTAATTTCTCTTCTAAAAATCAAGGCAAATATCATTTGAATTTTACTATCGTTTTGTCACCAAGTAAAACATTTAAAGAGACTTATACCAAAAGATAAAAATCATTGCAATCCTTACTAATTAAATGCTTAACTATTCATTTCATTTATTGAAAGAAAAGGAAGAAAAAATTACTTAGCAAGTTGAAGAAGCCAAACCAAAGGACTAGCTACCACATTGTCAAGGCATTATTAACCTAAGTAATTTTTTTCTGTCATCTTGGTTTTATACCTCATTCTCATGTCCAAGTCTTTACCCTATACTTATTACATTTGTTTATAGTCTATAACATTGAGATTGAATAACGAATGCACTCAAATCTTTTTTGAAAGTAATTGTTTACAAAGTCTAGATAAAAGGAATAAGTGATAGTAATTAAATAAAATGCTAAATATTTTACACTTTATTATATATAAAAAAAAAATCTATAAACTGACATGATAATTAATGCTCAATGACCATAATATATATATATTTTTTTTTTTTAAATTTTAAAATCGGCACAATAATGTTCAATATTTTTATAGTAAAATTTGTAATATGAGTAACATTTAACATTCTTTTCAACAAATTTTTTCAATGGAGAAGAGGAAAATATTGAAGGAAATTACATAAACCACATATATGGCACGTAATTAAGTTAAACTGTAATTTTGTGATTTTCATTTCTATTTTATATGAGCTTTCAAAAACTAACATATTAGACCCACAATTCGTTGAAGACTTTAAAGTTTGAACACAGAGGAACCTAAAAACTTAAAAATAACCATGAGGATTTGCCATAGAAATTGGTCAAAGTAAAAAGATATTTTGGAAACTTTGGGCGGAAATGAACGTGTTATTGCGATTTTATACTCTTTGGATTTATTTATTATTTATTTTTCTTTAAAGTTAGTATCCAATTTGTTTTAAGATGGGTGATTGAGACAACGAGATAATCACAAAAATAGAATAAATCTACCTCAAAAAAAAATTAAGAAATCCTAAATTGTATTATCGCAAAAATAGGATTTTGTTTTAGGTTTATGTTAAGCACAAAATTAAGTTAAAAATAGGAAAAATGATAAAAAAAAAAAAATATATATATATATATATATATATATATGTACACACATATATGCACACCAAAAAAAAATCTTAAAACTAACGAGACATTGTTCTAACTTTTAATCCAAAAATTATACTAGAAAAGGAAATTATCATAAAAATTAAACTTGAATCAATAAAGTAGTGTAGATCCTAGAAGTATGGCTATAATTTTTTGTTATCCTTATATTGATTCCTTTCATGTCGTCAAATTTCGTTCCCTTTTTTTTTATCACTGACTTCGAGGATTTTGAACTCAGTCTATAACTTATTGTCATTACACTTCAGTTTTCTTTTGTGGTAAAGTAGCAAATGTATTTTTAGTTTTTACCTTCTAAACTTCTTGGGTCTGTGACTTAATAAGATTCCTTTATTGAGAGAAAGTTATCAGTTATGAAAAGTCACCCCAAATTAACCAGAATTAGTCCTACCCAATACCCCCAGATTTCATGCCTTAAGCAAGGTTATTAAATTTGATTCATCAATATTTATTTTATTGCAGAAAGTGTACGTTCGGAACGATTTTTGCAGTTTCGTCTAGCTACCTTCACATCAAATCCTTTTTCTTTTTTTTTTAAGAAAAAATATTTGTCACATGCTACTTGCATTTTCTCCCTGGTATTACGGCACCTTCCAGCTTAAAAATAAAGATATAATTATATTGCAAGGCTTCTTCTTGTAATCGACATCGTATTAGAAAAGTTAACACTTAACAAACAGTATACAACTGGGATTGGCTAAATGATCTTCATTATTTAAAAAGTAACAGGATCTTCATTTTGTTTCCGTGGCCCGATTAAAATATCAAATCCATCACATTACAGATACTAAAAATTAAATGAGAACTGTATAGTAAATAATTTTTTTTTTTTTAAAGCAGTTTAACGAATGAAAATTAGCCACATGTATGTCGTTATACAAGTTTCTGTTCGTTGTCCCAAAAAAAAAAAAAGTTTGCCATGTTGAAAAATATTTTAACATTTAATTTCAATTCAGCAGGATTATATCACCAAATGGCGATGTCTTATGGTACAACAATTTCTATCTTGACTAATACCGCTCATATGATAAACTTTAATTAATTGTTGTTTGGTGTTGACAGGAAATAATTTAATAACATATAAAAAAATAATTGAATTTCTATAACTTTTTTTAGTGATGAAGAGGAGCCAAACCCCATATTACTTGTCATATGTACAACTTTATATCTCTAGGATAATTAAGCGCCAATCCCTTGTAAGCTGACTAATCCTCATAATCATCAAAGAACTTAGACTGTACTTATGTTATATATTTTATGAAAATTTTAATGGGATTGAGATGGTATTAGAACTAGGTTTGGTAGAATATTTGCTTCTTTCTTGAGGCATGTTCCCCATCATCAAGGGATGATTACCATCAATGTTTTTATATTCATTATATATATATAGCCTAGTTAATTTATTTCCCATGTTTCACTATATATTCTTGAAAAAACCTCATGACCAAAGAGATGAGTTAATTCTCTTCATAGATTCGAGCCAGAGGAGTAGGTGATCCTTCTTGTCCTACTCATATCCATCATTCAAAAGAACCAAGCATCATGCATGCATGTTATGTTTCCTTTGGTGAGTGACAATTTATTGTGCTTAGAGCACTGGCATTGGGAGTGTAAAATGACTAAAACCCCTCAAGTTGCTATTTTACAATTCAAACCGTTAAAAGCATACCACAACCAAGTTGCTAGATGCAAAAAATTATACCCACTAGCTACAAAAAAAAAATATTAATCTTGTAATTATGTGTGAAGAGAAAAAGAGAGTAGGAGGAAAGAGGGAGGGATCGAAGAACGCTTTTTATTATTTTATTAGGTAATTTGTATTATTTTATTAGATTGTATACAAAAATAAAAACTGAAATGTAAGATGAGTTGCAAAATGGATTGATAAAGTAGATAAAATAGTGTTTAAAGATGTAAAATAAGATTTTTTTTTTTTTTTTGTATTCCCCAATATTAATACTCTTATAGCTTAAACTAGACATCGATGGAGGCCCCCTTGAAGTTTTAATTAATATTTTGTCCTAAGCTAGTCATGGGAATGGGCCTCTAGACTCTAGTTGCCTAGATGGGGATGGCGATGGCGATGGCGATGGAAATGGAGAAACCCACCTTGTCTCGCCTAATTGCTAAAAATCCAATGGCTAAAGCTAAAGACAAGATCACAATAATAGTGTCTCCACAACTTGACATTTTTAGGGGTAATAACTACATAGTGTTTTTTTTTTTTTTTTGCTGAATATGACTACATAGTGTTAATGATGATAATTTTTGCTCTTAAATATATCACTTTTATATCATCTATATCAAACAACACCTAAAATAAATATGTAAAGTACAATGTTCTTTGTTGGATGACAGTACTACTATCTAGTTTATAATTTCTTATATATGCATAGATATAATTAAGAATCACTACAATTATATATATATATATATATATATATATATATATATATATAAAAGTATAATTAAGAATCACCACAATCATATACCTTTTTGAATTTTTACCAACTTAAAAAAAAAACCATTATTTCATTTTTTTTTTTTAAGAACTTTATAAGGATATTGTGGGGGGTAGGAGGACCAAGGGTAAAGTAGATTTCAAAGAGTGCACCTATTCAAGGAGAGTAAGAGAATCAGGACAACTATTATTCTTTAAAGGCCCGAGGACAGGGGAGGAGCAGGGACTGAAATAGGGTTGGTGGGAGGAAGCTTCTTAAAAGAGATACCTTCCACCTCCGCATTGAATACTCTGCACCAACCTCATCAGCTGCATTAATGTGAAAATGACCCCTAACCCTAAATAATAACTTCATAGCTAGCAATTTCATCTATCACCTTCAGAAGGGTCTTAATGGGACAAGTATTTTAAGAAATGCCCTGAAACGTACAGTAGCAGGGTTGGGATGTAAAAGAATGAACTATAAAAAGAAGAAGACCCTCCAAAAAAAGGGGATGGATAATTTCTAAGTGAAAAAGAGGCTAGTAAAGAAAATACAAGATCACATTGTCAAAAACCTGAACTAATCTTACATACAAGAGACTAATCCTTGGACTTTTCCGAGGAGGAGGTTAACCTTAATTGTTGTTCCAGTTACACTTATTTGCTACTTTGGACTCTTCAGTCTGAGACCTAACCATAACCTTATCTTGCAACTGATACATATTCTTACTCTCTTACAAACTCTGTTGTTCGGGCTAAATTTGAAGGGTAAGGTACCACTGTTCTAAGTGGACTTGGACCCTTACTTTCAAAAACCTTACAAATATCATTATTTAGAGTGTAATTTTTTTTGGTTCCATTTTAATACCCAAAAAAAAAATGTAATTTATCGAACTAGTTACAAATTCTTAGTTCTTAACATTTTTTTATTATCCTAAAAAAACTTTTTTTTTTTTTTTTTTTTTTTGTAATGTATACAATTAATGAATTTAGATCATGTTTTTTCTTTTTTCTTTTTTTTTTTTTGAAGAATTTATGAAAATTTATTGGTTATGAATCTATTTAAAAGACGATTAATTTTAAGGAACACATTTTTTTATGGAGGAATCTATTACATACATTTACAGTATTACATAGAAGGATAATAAATTTTCCCGATTAAGAAAAAAAGGTTAATAAATTATATATGATTCTTATTATATTTCCTAAATTTAGATTTATGAGTTTACATGTGAAGAGAATTGACACAAAATTAAAATATAATTGGAATGATACTTGGCACAAAATTTAAGTGTATTTAATATTTAAAAATACTTTGCTAAAATTAGAATGTAATTAGAAAGATCCACAATTAAAATTTGTTATTTATTTTACATTTTAAGTGGATAAAATGGATTCTAACTTAAAAGTCTCTCTGTTAGAATTACTACAAAATGTAATTTGGCCAATTAAAAACGAACTATTATTGTAAAATAATCCTTTTGACATTGTCATCAGATATTTCATTTTGATGATATATTATTCTTCAATATATATATATATATATATATATATATATATATTATATATAATAGGTAAAGCTGAGAGAAAATCCAATTAAATTTCAAATTAGAGTTTAATTTTGTGCCGTGTGTCTCATCTAATTTTAATTTTAATTAGAGTTTAATTTTGTGCCACATGTCCCATCTAATCTAAGTTTTTTAATTTTTATACTAAATGAGTTAATTTAGTGTAGAAAACAAAGAATCCAATATAAATAAACCATAAAAAACCTAATCATATAACTAAAAACAATTCAAATTTATAAGTCATTTATGTAATATACCATGAATATGTAATATATATATATATATATATATATATAAAAACCAAAGTTTAAAGAAAATTCAAGTAGAATCAAAATTAAAATTTTCTTTTGTTAGCTTTCCATACAAATTAAATTGTTTAAATTTTTGTTTTTTTTTTTTCTGAACTAAAGCATGTTTTTTTATACAGTTTCTATTTAGATATTTTTTATGTGAATATATGGAACGTAACAAATTGTAGTTGTGCTGAACGATCCCATGCATCTATCCTCTTTCAGTTTAGGAAATACTATTTAACTAGTTTATTATTTTAGTTTGTGTTGTATTTAGTAGAATTTCACAGACAACAACTATGAATTGATATTGTATATATAGTACCCAATAATGATTTTCAAAATCATATACGTAATAGTAATGTAATAAAAAACTTGACATAATCAATATCATAAAAATTGTGAGGAAAAACAATTTTAGTACCTCCAAATGTTATGGTCAAACTATGTTTTATATGTTTAATAACCCAAACCAACATCAACAGCACAACTACAATTCATCATTCTCGTTACATACTAGTATAGATGAATGGTTAAGACTTAATATTATATGAGTATGATACAAAAAATATAATAAAAAAAAGTTTGTGTACCATTGGAAAACCCTTTGACTTGCTTTTGCAATTTCCATGATACGTTTCAAGTTTCAACTAAATTCTCTAGAATCATGGGATATATCTGTAGATAAATGAGTCTATGATTAAATAAAATAGATAATACAAGTTAATATTCGTTAGAAAGACATCAATGGATATTCTTGTTCTAACATGCAGCTGTTAAGCTACGAAGAAAAGAAATGCCAGTGGGTTCCAGTTAGCTTAACTGGTAAAGTCTCTGATGGTTGAATAAGAGATTTGAGGTTCAATCTCCGCCTACACCAAAAACCGATTAGTGTATTGGTCTGATAATAAAGAGATATCATCAAAAGAAGACGTCATAGGTTGAAACTCTCTCTCTCAAAAAAAAAAAATGCCAATTCATTAAATGAAGTTTATATTGCGTCAAAAAGTTTAGTAGGCAATGAAATGCTTTTAGTATGCCTCGAACGTCGACTTTTTGAAGAACATCTCACTCCAATTTTCCACGGGTAGAAGACTCACTTCAACAAATACAGAATTTAGTTCATTAATGTGAGATTAATTAATATTGTAAATCTCAAATTACAGAATTTTAGAACCATTTACAACATCCAGAAAAACTTAGCAAACATTATCAAATATTCCTTTTTATTCATTGTACTTTTTCCGATCTAAAAGGGAAGCTAAAATCTCACATGTATAAATTCCCTTTGTTTTTCTTCTTTTCCAAGTATCTGTCTTTTCTTCTTCTTTAATTTTCTTTTTTCCTTTTCTTTTATAGCAACCAAATGGCGTATTAGACTATTAATTTATAACAAATTTGTGAGACAATTATAAACATTTAGCTCTCATTTCTACCTTGAGTTCCATTAGCTCAACTAGTAAATTTTTTAAATAGTTGAATAAGAAATCTAGGGCTTCATCCCCGCCTACACCAAAAACTTATTGATGTATGATGATAAAGAGCTATCATTAAGAGCAAATGCCATAAGTTGAACTCTCTCAAAAAAAAAAAAAAAAAAAAAAAAAGATCTCCTTTCTACCAATTAAGAAATTAATGCATCAATAGTCTAGACTGTATAGAGACTACATAGGCTATCTCTAATGAGTTAAGTTGTAGCTTAATCTCAATTTCTCCAAAAAAATTATGTGGTTTCAAAAGATGGGAAATACTAAACACTGTGCATAAAATCATAAAAATTAACATCTTCCTTTTGTTCATTTTGTTTATATAGTTTACTTTTTGGGATTCTTTACAAATAATGTAATTAATTAAGTAAATTAATTAGAGTAATTATTTATCTTTCTCTAAGTGTAAATTTGAAAAATTCAACTTTCAAAATTAAATTCTATTGAATGGCATCAATGCCATTGGATTATTGTAATGTATTTTTGTGAATTTGTCATATACGTCATCTCTTTCATAACACGTAAGTCCCACAACTGTGTAAAATTTACATGTTCTAAGAGGGATGATACGCACACAAAATGCATAACATAATTAGTGTGAGGGTAAGTTTATAAGAAATAAAGAATTCAAAAGAAAAGAATGATAAAAATTAAAAGAAAACTGCAAAAAGTATGGTTAATGATCAATGTGCTATCCAAATCACTTCCTTAAGAGAAAAAATAAATAAATAAATAATTGTGGAAAAATGTACAAGATCCGATTTGAGATGATAAACATGAAGCTTGTGAGTGGAGCCAAACCCAAACCACTCGGTAAACCTTAAATCATCTATTCAAGTCAAGGCAAGCCGAGCCGAGCCTAAGGTGCAGCCGGAGCAAGGCTGAGATGCAAGTCCAAGCCCAATGCTTCATCAAAACTGGGCCCACCATCGCCTTTGGAGAACCTACTCAACGATGGCCCATCAACCCTATTATGGGCCCGGGCCTGTACTACCTGAGAGCCCATAGAAAATGCAGACGAATCCCCTACACCACCACCATACGAAAACATCCCTGCTCCTCCTCTACCACTCGTACTATTACTACTATTACTACTAGAAATAACACTAACAGCACCATTACCATTATTTGTGAACACGCTCCCATGCGACACGTGGAAGGGCGGTGCGGCGCGTGGGACATACACCCATGAAGGCTGAGCTGAGCCACCCGGGACTACGACGGAGCCAGGCGGAGCGAGGAGGTGAGGTGGCGGAGCGAAAGCTGAGATGATGGGGTTGCGGACGTAGGCAACGGCGGCGTTTCGAGTGGCTTGTAACTGGGCACGTTTGAGTTGTTGCCTCTCTTTTTTGTGAGCGTTTTGGTGCCCACCAAGTGCTTGTGAATTTGCGAACTCTCGGCAACAGTACTGGCACTCGTATTTCCGGTCACCAGAGGGAGGGAAAGAGCTTGATTCCGATGACCCAGATGGGGATTTGGTGGATTCTACGGGGTCTTCATCTTCTTGGACGTTGATACCAAAGAGTTTTAAGCGTGTGGTGCTGGTGGTGGTGTTAGTGTTATTGCTTGGTTTTGTTTGGTAGTCTAGCTCTGCCATGTGTGTAACAAAGAGAGAGAGAGAGAGAGAGAGGGAGAAAGAGAGAGAGATGGAAAATGAGGATGTTAAGAGAGTTGTTGCATGTGTGGGGTATATATACAAGATAAAAAGGTTTTGATAATGTGTACACAGTGTAGAGGCAAGAAAGAGAGATAGAAAGAGAGAGATGGTTGCGGACATCCCAAGGAGAAGAAAGTGTGTAATTTTGGGAACACGACCCGAGAACACTCGGGGGGACCCTTTGAAGAATATTATACTTGATTTGCCGATTCTTTCTTTCCATTTTCTCTTTTTGTTTAGGGTTAAATTGCCAGATTACCCTCTTCTTGATTTTTAATTTTGGTCTTAAATATTTGGTTGAAAAACTATTTGATCATAATTATACATTGATCGGTAAACGTATTGTTTATTAATGAAGTGGGTAATGGGGATGGAATGTGATGCATGTGATGAGAGTATAGTACGGGTCGAGGTATAAAATGATTGGATTTGTCTACTCGAGTCAAAGCTGCTTCTGGTTTTTTTTTTCCCCTTTCTTTTGTGTTTCTGACCAATCACAACATATATAGTATTACTTCAAAATTCAGTGAACTTCGACAGTTTGGCAGCATCAAAATTCATATGAACCGTTGAATTGGCGTTACTAACTTGGTAATACCCCCTCCGTGGGTCTAATTGTACCATTCCATACCCACTTCTTTGTTTTTTTTTTGGTAAGTATACATAACATACAATGCTTATCACCTATGCAAAGCAGTATCATTTTTTAACTGACAACAGTGAGAGGGAGAGGTTGATTCGATTGGAGGGTTTTTTTTCCTTTCTCTGCCTTGTCCACTAAGTTGGGGAACTTGATGAAATTAGGTCAGAAAAAACAATGGATGTTATGGGCCACTTGCCGTTTTCTTACTTTAATTTTATTTTGGTCCCTCTTTTTGGAGGAATAGGCCACTAGCTTCAGTCATGGATGATACAAATTTTGGTAAGATGATCTATCAGAAGTTTAGAAAATTTCTTGGTTCAAATAAAAAACTCGAACCTAGAATAATCTGCTCTACTCAACTCAATTGATGTTGGCAAAAAAAAGAAGAGAAAACTCAGTTGATCACACCTCCTAGCCAGTGCATGCAGGACACGTAGCTCTTTTATAATGCTGCTCTTGCCAGGCTTGAGGCTTCTCCAAAATATTGCTTCAGAGCCAACCTTCCATTAAGTTTTTAATGAAAAATTCTAATGACACAATTTTTATGTCATAACTTTTGCTATAATTTTGATACGATTGATTAGGAATGACTGAGAAAATTTGGTAGGTTTATTTGAAAGTATTATTCACTACTTGTCAACACTTTGGTAGCCTGGTAACAAAGGCGGGCCAACATGCCTCCGGTTTAAGTCTTCTCACAGCTAGCAACGTCTTGTAACTTTGGCTGCTTACTTAGCTCATCAATGGTATGGCTTTTTAGTCCGGAAACAATTAAGGTATTACTACAGTCACATTCAAATAAAAAATTACACTAATTGTCCCTTTTAGCATTTATTTTTACCAAAAAAAAAATTATTCATTTCTCACGGTCATTTCAAGATGTGGTTTTATTTATTTATTTTTTTTTAGAATGTGGTTTGATTTTAAAAGATCTGGTTATTACACATTTATCGAAAATAGGGTAATTTTGTAATCTCACACGGGGTAACCTCAGACATATAGTGGAACAAACTCCAATGAGACACAGTGAAACTCCCATAATCTCTGTTCCCACTGCAGCTACTAGAAAATGTCCAAAAACTTCACAGTTGAGTTCTCTCGCATTCCCTGTTGTAATTTTATTTTCCATTTTTAGTCTCCACTCACTCACTCTCACTCACACACTCTCTCTCTCTCGGCTCAATCTTAGGAGCCGACACCGGTACCCACTAACCACACTACTATTCTCACTCTCACACTCTCTCTCAATCACAAATAAAGTCAAAGCATCCATGCATGCAGCACTTTCATAGTATCCATTTCCAGGGTCCTCTCTCTCTCTCTCTCTCTCTCTCTATATATATATATATAAACTGAGAGTAAGTGAGAGAGATAGAGAACTCAGATCTAACACCGTCTGTCCCACTATTAATCACTTCTGCATGGCCCATGTGTCACCATCGTATTTATCTTGCATATCTTGAAGTAGATACGCATGTTTCAGTGTTTCACATTACAACACACCCTTTCACTCTTTCTACTATATAAATGATGGCAGTTTTGTTAATAAAGTCAACAAGGGAAGCTAGATCGGCCATAAAAGACAACTAATATTTAAGTTATTTATACTAGCTTGTTTGAAAGGGTATCATATATATATAATTTTCATTCTTATGTATGTTTGAAATGAATGTTCAGGTGTGTTTACAACTTACAATTTGGACCCCACCATTACGTGTTGATGATGATGAATAATTGTTTAGGATGTTTGCGTGATTGACGTTGAAATCTATATTTCTATATTGGTTTTCTTTCTTTAGGAGAGATCTCTCCGAATCTTACTAACTACGAGAGAGAGAGAGCTTTGTCTTTGTAATCTCCCACTTAAAGAGCATAATAATATGAATTGTTGTTATTTCAAAAGCTCTTTCCAAAGTCTTCATCACAACTCCAAACATGACCCACCTTGTCCCCTCTTTCTCATGTGTCTTCTATTCGAACTCTTCTTATTACTTAGTCAAATTTTCCCATATAATCAAATTCCCATCATCCCCCTTATCTGGATCATCTTTGGATTGGAGGTGAATGCTTTTACCATTTTCGACCGTTAGATCGGATAATTAATCATCAATACCACCATCAACAGGTGCAGTTCATTTTTATATACTTTTTTTATTTTTATATATTTTATAAATGCAGTAATATTTAAAATCTCTATCGTTTATTTCATAATAAATTAATAATTATTCATTACCATCAAGTTAATACATTGGTATTTTTTCAGTTTAAATATTATAGGATTTAAAATTTATCAATAACATTACTATTAAGTCAAAATATCTTCTTTTTCTTTTTGTGAAATAAAGTTTATAAATTGAGTTAACTAGAACTCACACACACACATATATATAGATATCAATGAAGCTTAATATAACATGTAAAATTAGATGTCAACTTGCCGATCAAATGTCAATTTTTATATATAAATATATATATATTTTTTTTTTATCTTTTATAGATTCAATAGGATTTAAAACTTATGGGATCTATCTCATGATAATTACTCATTACTATTAAGTCTAGGCTTCAGTTGCATCTTTTTTCTTTTTTTTTTCTTTTTTTTGTATAGATATAATTGGATTTAAAACTTGCACCACAATAGCTAAGTAGATTACTAGAACTCACATATAAGTTATCCTTTTTTCTTTTTTTTTTGAGAAGAATATAATTTATCAATATATTAAGCTATATAATTGGTAAAACCAGATGTCAACTTGCGGATCATGGCGGCCAGCGGGTGATGCAAGCTTATAGATATTATACTTTTTTTTTTCTATATTTCACTAAAATTTTCAAATCATCAAAATTTGTTTAAGCAGGTAAGAAATGGGATGGTTGTGATGACCCATTCATCTATAATTAATGTGGGACCCAAATTTTTAAGTCCCTAACATGGGATTATTGGTGGTCTGAAATCATAATAATGCACATAGATTTAGGACTTAGATTAGGATCTCCATTAATTAGTATTGAAAAATGTTTACTACAAAACCTAACCACCTTTTTGCTTTTTGTTGTGGATCCAATGATTTTGCTAGCTCTTTGGGTCTTTCTCACTCCTGAGATGAGAAGGTTAGGGGGAAAAAAAAAGCCCAGTGTTGGGGCCATTCTCACGCCACATGGGGATCAAGTAGTTGGTCTTAGCTCAGAAAGAAATTAAAACGCATTGAAGTGACCTTCTCAAAATTAATGTGTGTAGTCATAGTGTCATACTCGTAAAGGTTAAAGAGTTGCTATAGGGGTTGTTGGGAACAGAGGTGGCCAAATAAATCTAGTTCTAATTTTTGGCTTCATTATATGTATATATGAATTGTCTTTCATCCAAGGCTTTTAATGTAAAAAAAAAAAAAAAAAAAGGCTAATGTCAAGAAATTTTTCACTATATATATATATTATATATATATATATATATATATATATATATATATATATATATATATATATATATCTCATTACTTTTTATCTAATTAATTATACCTCAAATGTGAATTTTCTTTGATTCAAAGGGATCAGAAAAAGTGAGGGGTCAAACTCGAATTAGAGTTTAAACTTATTAAAAAGTATTTTATTTATTAATTTTCTAGTTTGAAAAGTCCTTAGGTTTTAAAGCAGTACAGCTGAGCTGAGTAAGTTAGAAGTTGAAACATATATGCTGGGTAGAAGAGGAATAGAGTGGGAGCAGTGTGTTATCAATTTGTTTGAGAGTGGATGAACATAGATGATAGATAGGGGTCAAGGTTTTCTTGCGAAACACATGTGAGGAGGGTTCATCTAATTGGTCCCTCACTGTTTGAACAAAACTCATGTAGGTCCCGCGCACATTTGAGGCACATTGGGACCACATGTACCAGTTTTGAGGCAAATTGGACCCTACATTGAAAACCTATCTCTCTTTCTCACACTTACAAAAAAGAAAAGAAAGAATTGAATTGATGTATATAGTATAGGGTGGTGAGGGAATTGTCCAATCACACTTGCCCAATCTTGTTGATTAATAAAAACAACTGTCTTCTTATTAAGAATGGATTTTTTTTTTTTAAGCTTCTTTGCAAACTTTGTAATGTTTTCCACCATCTAATATAATACACTTTTAGGAGCCTTAATCATGCTTTTCTTTCTTTTGTTGTTGATTGAAGTGATGCCGATATTATCGTTTTAAGATCGCCCAAATCGTGAGGATGGCCCACTAAGTTGTGCTTATCAAGGAAATTTAGCCAATGATACAAAAAATTTATTATATATTAACTATAGATTATTTGAGACATGATCCTATCATATTAGAACTCCATTAACTTTCTAATCATCCTTGTTTCTTTTTGCAACCATTACTTTGGAAGGATCCAAAAAGGATAAAAAGATAACCCTCAATGTGACTTAATTTTCAAGTTGAAATCCCTTTTATAGATATGTTCAAAGCATTTATAAACAATCCCAAAAAATGTGGGTCTGACTCAATTAGCCCCTCCATGTATTCCAAGTGACACTACCTACTCCTTTTAAAATAAAAAGGTGGAGGTTGGGTGGAGTTAGCTTTAAGTCATGTGAATTGTGAAGTGACTCTCTCTCTCTCTCTCTCTCTCTCTCTCTCACCCCTGCAAGTAAATTTAATTATATAGCATCAAATAATATTAATCTAACACAAAGAGAGAGAGAGAGAGAGAGAGAGAGAGAGAGCGCTAAGCTTAGATTACATCTAGAATGTCTACAATAAAATAAGGCATATATAGCTATGAATTCCATCCAATTTTAAAATACACAAATGGAAGTACCCGTGAATGTGGTCTTGGTCAATCAATAAGACAAACTAAATGTGCTTTGGCTTTGCTAATAAAGTGAGACACTCGGACGGCTACATAAACACCCACATTACATCTAACCCAAAGCCACACATAGTTGGGGAACACCTGCACATGATATGACAAAAACATTAAATTTTTATTTTGCTTACTACACTATCAGCCCTCTCTAAGCTCTAGTTGCACAACTTCTCATGCCACATGGGTTATAGCCAATTAATCTATCCATATCAACCAAATATATTCTCCTTTCTAATTTTTGCCAGTTACCTTGAGAAGAGATGTTTGAATTGTTCACTTGCAACCCCAAAAATAGATACTAAAAATAAAAAAATTAAAAAAAAATTTCTTACAATAAGTGGGATAAGATTAAGAAAGATTCAATTTAGATTTTTATAATAAATAAATAAATAAATAAAGGTATTGGAATTACAGAAACAAAATAAGAGTGTAATTTGGTGGACATACATAGAACTAGCTAGAGGAACATAATCAATTTATAAGTCGGCCTTTATATTTTTAAGCTCTATGTGGAATTTCCATAAACTTTATGATCTTTTTCGTGGATGTCTGTTACTCTAGATTTTATTTCTCCTAATAACATGCCTCACATGAAGGATGCAAGGACATTATGTCCTTTTTACTTCGAAGAAAAAAACTAAAAAACAAAAACGGAAGGGGCTTCACTTTTGCTACATTTCGAGGCAATAAACCTACCACTTGGGACGGGGCTGCCTGCAAAGTCAGCTTCCACATGTAGAAACAGTGGCATGGTAGACATAAACCCATTGAAAGTGAACCAAGGAATCTAACTTAAACGCAATATATATATATATATATATATATATATATATATAGAAGGAAAAAAAAAAAACAGTATTTATATGCATGTGGGACTTGGTCTTATAAGGAAGAGAGTTAGGCATTTCCTTAATCTACATCATGTGCTTATTTTAACAAAGAACCTTAGATAAACAAATCCCAGAATTCTGGAGGAATTTGTCCCTTGGAAAAGTCCAAGTAGATACAAAATGGTCTTAACCATAAACAATAATGGGTTCAGATTCAACACAAGTCAAGACAAGTTGTTTTGATTTTAAATGCAGTTCAACTAAGTTGTATGTGTCTATCAAGCTATCTACTTGTTTTTTTATAATTTGCCCAAGGTGGCTAAATTAGTCCCCAAACGGATAACCTAAGACTGTTTTCAAGTCTATTATTAGAATTTATTATTGTTGCGTTTAATCTATTGTGTTGGTATCATTTATAAGAAACAATGTCTTGTATCAATGTTTAAACAATTTGGTGGTTACAGCAATGTCTACCATAGACAACTTGTTTATGAGTTACTAAAATTGGCCACTTGATGTATAGAGTTTTAAATTTGATAGAACTAATCATATTGTTGTAATTTGTATATCCTGTAATGCATGACCCAATTAAGAAAATGGTAGCAACAATAGCAACGGTATCAGTCATAATTTTATATGCACATCTTATAAAACTTGACTCTTACAAGCGTATAAATCACATGCTTATTAGAGACTCACACAAGATATACCATTTCAACCTGGAGGATGTGTGGTTGTCACATAGAACAAGCGGACCATGATAATTGGTCAAAAGCGACAATCAAACTGAGATTAACAGTGATCAATTTGGAAATTCTCAAATAAATATTGAAAAATGGGTGGTCTTGGCCGTTGGATCCTGCCAAATTCTTCATCAATATCCTAGCCCTAGGACCCACTTCAAATGGTGGGTCCAAATTGCTTTCACATATTAAAATTTCTTAATTGAAATATCATTAGAATTAATTTTATATTGGGAAACTGCTAATAATACAAGCCTTTTATAATATTTACACTTGAACATGATTGAGGTAGTTGAACGTCTAGTCAGTGATCATTAAAATTTAAATTCATAGGTAGAGACAAATTGTTTAGTACATATGCCAAAATCAAGTTGGATTATATAATGTTCCATGTGCACGTTTCACTGGAAAATTTTAAGATATTCCACCTGTCCAACCACGGAGAAGAGAGATCCCTTTGATGAATTATTATTATTATTATTGGTTTTGACAGGACATAATAATTCTTTACGTGTCTAAATTTTATTAGGAATTAAAATATCCTTCTGTGAAGTGAAAGGTTTATGGATCTCCTTTCAAATTACTTAATTAGCAAGAGAAAAAAAAAAAGATACAATTTTTTTCAAAAACAAAGTTTTTTTTTTTTACTATATATAATTATATATCATTTACACAGGCATTTGCAAATGCAATGTATTAGATGGGCTCTAAAATAAATCTAATTTGAAAACAGTAACAAGCACGACTTTAGAGTGAAATCTACAATTTAATTTAATAAAATAGAACCCTTTTCTTTCAAGTTTCAATATGACAAGGAATACATTTATTGAGAACCACCAAATTTATATGGCCGAAAAGAAGTGAACCGCTAAACCAAAACCATATGCGAGGACTTTTATTCATAATCATTCGACGACACATGGAAATGATTTTCAAGGAAAAGGCATCAAGAAGAAAGTGACTTGAGCTTGACTTTCATGAACATTGCAATGAAATACTTCCATCATCAATATTCAATAGTCAATAGCGTCTTAATGCACCATGTGGTAATGACTGAATTAACATATTATTTAATTTGTAATTTCATATATCAACACTTTAAGCAACTCGATCACAAAGGCTCCAGTAACATAATGGTAAGTTTTCAGCATACTATCTTCACCCCCTAAAATACGTAACCTCATATAACAATCTTTCAATATTTTAAAGCTTTTTGCCATGGGCTTGACTTTGGGAAAAAAGAATCTGTTATTAATAATTTTCCATCATCAAACATATGACATAGATACAAACCTTACATTTGATTTGAACACAAGACACCAACAAAAAGAACCGGCTAAATATGCCGCCTTAGAGTTCGTTGAATTAAATTCATATTCATCCCCCAAAAAGTTTAGAAAAAAAACGCCTGCTACAGAACATTCAACTTGGGTTACTTAAGAGTTGCAATCATATAACCAAATGTAAAAGTGATAATACTTTTTGACATTCAATCTTACTCTATTCTTCTACAACGTACACAACTCTTCTAGTAGTGCCTTGGTAGTTTTATAAAACTATATATAGTTGATATATAACAAAAGTCATAAATGTTAAGAGGTTAATTGTTTAATAGTACTATCTCGTTCTTCAATGATAGAGAACTTGAGTAATCAAAATCCCCCTCCTTGCTATAGAGAGAGAAAAAAAAAAAAAAAAATATATATATATATATATATATATATATATATATATATATATATATATATATATATATCATAAACACTTATGCCTCTTTAATCCATTTCATTTTAGTTTATTTTTCCCCTCATAAATATTCAAAAAATCCATTAAAGATTAATTAAGATAATTTTCAAGTTTCGATAACCAAAATAAGTAAATGTTAAGGTAATTTGCATAATTCCCCCTATAATGTGGGGATGGTTTAAATTAAAAGCCTTAAATTTGAAGAAGTTTCAATTAAAACGATGATATTTTAAAAACTTTCAATTTATTCGCTCAGTGAGCCACTATTGAAAAAAGTAGAAAAATTTTAAATGACTTGTAATTATAACCAGTCTAAACACCAAAAATATTTTGATGTGAATCACAGTATTTTAGCACCAAAAGAATCTTACAAAATGGCTTAAAAAGATCCCAGCAGATAAATACAATTGGATTACTGCTGATTGTTTTTTTCCCCTACTAAAACACTACCTGGTAACCTGGTTATGTGACAAATTTTTAAGTACTCCAATAAGTCACAAATACAACTTAATTTTTTAGTTACTTTTATTTAATATTTAACTGTAACTCAATGATGAATTGCTTTTGCAAAAAAAAGTAAATAAATAAATAAATAACGAAACAAATTGAAACAACCTAAGAATCGAGAAATTATTAAGTCCACTAGAAAGACTGCGAACGTAGTCCTTCCTGACCTCCCGACCAATAAAATGTTGTCATTTATGCAAATGTGACATCATTTGATAATTTTTATTTTTTATTCCTTATGCTGATTAAGAAGCTCACACATACATTCGCATAGATGATATCATCTCGTTGATCAGAGAAGACCATATTAGCAATCCTCCTGGTATAAATAATAATTTATCCTAAGAATCAGAATGCTAATTAATGGCTTATTTAGACTAGAAAATAGAGTAAAGTTGGCCAAAAATTAAACTACAATTTCTAATCAACTCTACTTTACTCTCCCTCTCGCTCCTTTAATCCAAAGGAACCATAAAAGTTCTAAAATTTTAAGGATTAGTTTAAGATAAGAGTATAGGATGAATAATGTAATTTACCCTAAATGCTAGGATAATTATCACAGACGTGACAACTCATTGGTTCCCCCCACCCCCCCGCGGCAGGTACATAGAAGGACAACTCATTTGTTGGTACTGGTCTCCACGACGATGTAGAGATGACGCTTCTAATTGCGACTGCCCATATTAGCAAGTCATGTACCGCCTATTGGATCAGGTCCATCGGGACAGTCCGTAATTATAGTTCCAAAATTTCCTAATTTCACATCCAATTATTTATAGAGCATATTCTAAAAATTGGGTGATATTTCGGAAGTGTCTATACTCTATAGAAGAATTATTTTCGTTTGTTTTTTTTTTTTGTTGTTTCATAAATGTGCTTTTCTTTCAACAAAACCGCAAATACTTGTCAGGTTGAGATTTAAAACATCAGCAGTAAAACTAGTGAAGAATTCATTCTTACAACAAAACCAAACAAATGAACCTATAATTTCAATATCAAAATTAATATGTTCAGAATGCTACATGAACTTGGATGAGTATCTCACTTAATGGCATCATGAGTAGTACAAAGATATTAATACACATACCTTTAAATTTCACATGTTTTTACAGAACCTAAAACCCAATGATGAGTAACCTCGGTGGAAGCTAGATGACAGAAAAATTGGGCATAGCATACAAGGAAAGCCTTTGTATGCGGCACCCCAAAGGCCCAAACATTTGAATGTATGGATGGATTTTCAAACACATATAATACCAAAGAGAAAAAATAACCCAAACACCTTCTCAACCAAGCTTTTTATCAGCTCCTTTCAGGTTAAGATTAAACCATTTCTTTTTACCTGACTTATCCTTGCCATCAGAGCTTCCATCATCCACTGGACTCTCAGCCTTTGAATCTTCACCCGCAATTTTGCTACCACTCCCATTACTTAAACCACTGCCACTCCCACCACTATTGACTACCTTGGTTACAGTGAATGAACAATGAATATTGTCTCGCTGTTTCAGTAGGTCATCCACCTGAGTTGCAAAATCCGAATGAGGTCCAATGAAGAAATAAGAGAAACACCATGTAGTGTGACTTGAGTAACATTGGTACCAATGGTAAAGCATCATTTCAACCATTTAATTACTAACACCAAAAATACGGGAGCAAAGATGGAGAAATAAGAAAAACACACAGCTTATTCCATTATTTGGAACTTAATCATTAAAATTGTAACTTAATATTGGAAATATATATATGTGTGTGTGTGTGAAACGGAAAGTTTCAAAATTTGAGCTAGATTGCAGTGCAGGTTAATGAAAATATAAAATAAACAATAGACGTGTCAATATCAAATATGAACATAATAAATTTCCTGCCTCATTAACCCTTAGAATAAAGAAGTCTTATTATTCTCCTACCATGCTGAACTTGCACATGTGCATTTTGTGTGTGTGTATGTGTGTGATAGAGCACTCACAACACCCTTTGTGAAAAGGGAATTATGAGGATAATAAGAAGGTATAACTTACAGACTGCTTTTCCTGACTGTATCTGTTGGTCACTTCTTGAAAGCGCGCCAATGCCTACAAAATATTACATCAAAATTGTAAGCTGTATCACCAACTACCTACTATTCAAAATAATGACCAGAACAGGCAGAAGCATCTCCACCTTTCTGTATTCTGTCTCAAATTGCCGTAGCTCATTTCTCTTTCTTAAAATCTGAGCCTCAATCTCCTTCAGCTTCTCTGTTGTGTCCTCATATGTCTTTGCACAAAGAGCCTCAATTGTATAGGTAGCAGTCTTAAAAAAATTATCTCCTGAACAGATCACAGAGTAAGTCATGTAACAAATTGGACCCACAAGTTCTAATACACAACTAGCCTATAATAAAAAGATGAAGGAACAATATAATCAGTTCACACCATAAACAGCGAATATATGAGTGCCGGATTTTAGTTCTGAGACCTCACAAGGTTGAAGACCTTCCAACCTTTTAAAGAAAGCAGCTTCAGGGTCCTTAGCCATTGCTAGCTGCAACAGCAGAATGATTGATATCAATACTTCAGAAATGATAAGATGGAAACTTTTTACCCACATCCCAACCCACTCAAAATAATGATGATGACAATGATAAAGAGATTGCAGTAAATGCTTACAGCATTCACAGTTGAATCCATTCTGTACACTTGAAAATGTAAGAAATACATCCCCGCAGATGTCACCTTACCAGTCTTCTCACTGTCTTCCTGTACAAACAGATACAGTATCCCATGTTAATTCTAGTCATGCACATAGTCCAATTGCACAGGTGTTAAAGCATTCCATTGTAATTGATAAAACAGAACCGGAAAGTAACAGGTACCTGAACAACAAACTAGGGAATTTATGGAAAACTTGAAGGTAATCAATCATAAAAATAGCAAAAATACAATAAACTTCCAGGATCAGGAAGCATAAGCACTATAATCTAATAAAAGTCAAATTAAAAGCCTGAAAGAAAGTTTCCCCTAAAAAATTTTCACTAGACAATTTCCAAATAAAAAAGGAACCAAAATGCAATCTCAGAAAGTGTTATTCTCCATACACACACACACACACACACACACACACACACACACATAAATCCTATAATCAAAAATTCAATGAGCTCCACTGCAAGTAACATCTCCTTCCTTCCCTCGTAAGAGTAAGATGGAGAGTGAAGTCATGGATTCTACCTAACAAAAGAGAGTTTTTGAAAATCCATATTATGGGATGCTACTTTTCCATGAAATGCACTAAGAAAAGCACTTTCCCTGGGTGGCTAACAGGTTTAAGGTGTACTGAGAACATTTAAACTATGTACCTAAATGTGTGTTTGAGTGTGTCATTAGTTCCCTACTAACTTGACACAGAATAAGAACATCTACATTGTAGACCACTCACTCTATCATTTGCTACGAGTGTAGATAGGTGGAAGCTTTTACACCACTCAGCAGCAATTTGCTTCTGTTTTTCGTTGTGGGGGAAGGTGGGAAGTATCTATCATTTATTATCTCTATTTGACTCCAACATTAGAGTGACAGAAACTTGATCAACACAATTATTTGATTTTTTTTTTTTCAAAACCCACTTCCAATTCCAATCATCAACTTGATTTTATTGCAATTCACCATTCAGCTATCACGAAAAAGAATAAAACAGTACCTAACTATTAGACAGAACGCTTTTCTATTCATAAATACTGGTGTCCTCCAAATTCAGCCCTCACTCTCTCAAACACCACCTAAATTACAGTTACCAAACCAATATATCTCTAGTACTTCATAAATGAAACCTTTGACTATCTTTAATAAAGGCTATTGAGGAGTACATCAGAATTTGTACACCTAATAAATGACACTGAGCCCAAAGGCCCTAAGACAGAAGTTTTAACTTCTTTCACTTGACTTCTCTGGAGTCCAAAATTAATTTCAAACTTGTAACCCTTAAAAACCAAAACATATAGTATGTCAGATATCCTACTCCACCAAAATTCACAGCTCTGTCAACACTAAGATTCTCTTTGATACTTCTACACAAACAAGAAAAGGAGCCCAAAAACAAGTGCAGATCAGTTATAGTATTGAAAACTTTTGCTTTTCTGCAATTAGGATAATCTGTAACGTGAGCAGAATGCAGGCACATGCTCATCCAAAACACCTGAAGACATTTAAAATAATATCAATGAACTCGACCTCCTGGAAATTCTGCAATAGTATAAACTGTAACATGGGCTAGATGCAGGCATATTCCAAACCAAAACACCTTAAGGCATTCAAAAGAATATTACTGAATTCAAGTTCTGCCGCAACAGGCCATGTAGCATCAAGTGAGTACTGAAAATATCTCTATACTACATACTACTGGTCTAAACTAGCGTGTTTTTTTAACATGCTACCAGCCTGCAACACCAATATAGCAACAGAATTCGTAAAACTACATTTATGAAAGAAAATTTGTGTGCACTTCAACAATTTTCCCAAGAAAGAAGACAGATCAGTCACAACTTATACAGTAAATGGGACAAGCCATGAGATTAACAGAAAACTGGATTGATGAAGCACCAGATAAAATGTACATACCTGTAACGCCAAACCATAACCTAAATTCCCCCCATCTTGTTCAAAATAGAGTAACTGGAAAATCAAGTTCTAACGTTAAAATTTGAAAAAATAACACTCTGAAGTAAAAGCGTACATGCACACGCAGAGGTAAAGATGCGTCATAGGCATAGTCATCCCAAATTGCACAATAGACCTTACTGAGAATCATTTCATACCTTGAATTTGCTCTGTGCGGTTGAAGTAACTCTTACTACAATCCCTGCCTCGGCTTGTTGCTCATTAATTGTAACACCAAAGAAGTGGGCACACTGCTTTTCTACCTGCAGTAGAATGTAAAATAAGTAATATGACACCAAAGAGTATAGGTCATTAGGACAGAAACCAAGTAAGCACCTTTCCACTAACTGATGTGCCAATTGGAAGAGGTCTGATTGTAACAGTACCATTCAGAGCTTCTTCAAGAACATTAGCGGAAATTGTAGTCTTAATTGGGACACCCAGCTTGCTATAAACAAACAAAATGAGGGGTTATAAAAGCTCAAGGACACTGATAGCTCCTAATCTACCATGTAAGATACCACCTGAATAAAGCCGCAAACATTGTATTGACGGTACCAAGATTAGATAAGTCAATTTCCATGTCCATGCCTTCAGTGTCAAGAGCCTGAACAATTTATTATAAGATTCCAGTACCATTAAAATCTGATAAACCACCAAAAAGGATTTTAGTGGGGAATTGAAAGACAAGGGAAAGTGGAATGATGCAATTGAAAGAACAGAACTTCCAGCTTAAATGCATCTTTAGATACAAAATAAGTATCTATACGCTATTATAGAGAGAAGCCAAGTAGACAAATGAAACAAATATATGGAATTACTGAATCCTAATAAAAGTAGAAAACATTGACAAGCTTACATGCCCTGAAATACCCAAACAAGACAGATAAAATGAAAGAAATTACTTTTATCAGTGAAGGCATGTCAGTAATCAGCAGCATTTTAACTTCCTAAAAAACTGAAACACTACCAAAACATGTATGCAGATTTTGAAATTTACGACGTTCAACCTGCGCCTGTGTCAACATATGACATTTATGTCGGCACCCACAATAATAAACCTTTATCAAGAAATGTTTCTCTAGTTATTGGCTATGGATACCCCCAAATCCTTTCAATCCCATACCAATGTGAGTGATATCCTAAAAAGCACGGACACAGGTACAGATATGACACAGCGACACAAATTTTTTTTAAAAAAATAGGACACGGGTACGGCACGACACGTTTATTAAATAACTATTATAAATATTTTTATTTTTATTTTCTATATATAATTAAGCATTTATTTTTCGTATAATGTTAAACTAATATATATTAAATTAAGAGAAATAATGGATAATAAAGCAAATCCATGACTATTAAAGGATGTTTAAAAATTAGAATACAAACCAAGAATAAACATATTTATTAATTTTCAAGTGCACTATTACTAAAGAGCATGAATGCTCTCTTTGTTTTGTGAAAGAGTATTTGATTCCTCTTGTTCTAGTATCCCAGCTGTGTCCTGCAAATTTTTTTTTTTTTTATTTTAAAAAGGACATGGCTGGGACACGCATGCAAAAGTGTCGGAGGCATGTCAAGTGACCGACACGGGTACAATATGGGTATGTCACTCCAAATAAAGTGTCCGTGCTTCCTAGGTGATATCCTAATGAACTTCTCTCTGTCATGATCGTGGATCAAATATCAATTATAAAAAACACATTCTTGCCACTTATTTTGTTCACTAACTTTCAATTTGCAAGTTTCAGTGCCAGCATATTGAAAATATGTAATCTCTATACATAAATCTATCTTGTTAGCTTTAATATATGCAATAGTTCATTGTTTTACTTCAATAAAAAAAAGTATCACACTTCTATCAGTTTAAGAAACAGAAGATCTCAATGATATAAGGGGACTTCTAAAAATACAGAAGAAAAAAAAAACAAAGAAAGATTGGATAGTATAAGTATTCATTAAGACAAAGACTAAATTTAAAATGTTTCTTGAATTTGTTACAGTTGATGTTACTCCTTCCTGCTATTATTTTCATACACATGCATAGACACCACAAAACTTCACATAACTGGACACAGAATAAGAAGAGTGGGAAGAAAAGCACCTCAAATCCTGAAGTGTCATATTGCCTTCTCTTCTCTGGGTCAGATAAGATGCTATAAGAATATGCAACCTCCTTGAAGAGTTCTGAAGCTTCAGGATTGCTGGCATTCTTGTCAGGATGATACCTGTTCAATATTGGGTTCCAAAATCACATTGTTTACAAAAGATCTATTGGATAAGCATCACCATCATCAGTGAAAAAGTGATTGCACAAACTTAAGTGAGTATGAATGAGATAAACCACATTCAACAGATAAATAGTGATAGAACTATAGTTAAATGACTATTTTCACCATTTCCTAGTAACTTGAGTTTTTGGGACAATTGGTAATTTAACAAATATATTTAACAAATAGCATTGAAAACTATCCTTTTGTTATACATTTCTCTCTTTTTTTCCCCCCCTTCTTTACTCTACCCAAGCACAACTGAATAGTAAGGGAGCATTACTTATTAAAAAAAGGATAATATGGGACTGTTTTCTCTTTTCATTGAATTTCAAATGGCACCACACATTTCACAAGCCTTTTTGAAGTTATGAATCCATTATCTTCAACTACACATCATCAGCTAGCAACAGAACTGATGGTACAGGATTACTTTAAGGATTCCATAATAAAACTTCAACTTCAACTTGTGACTAATAGCTGCATTGTGCCATAGAATATCACGCAGTTTAGTTCACGAATTGCTCCCTAACATTATAATTAGAAGTACCTAGATATCTCAAACAAGTAAATTCAATCTCAATCCCATGTTTTCTTCCCCCAAAAGAATTAACAAGAAACAACCAACCAACCAACCAACCTTCAAGAATCACAGAAACCAGTTGTAATCAGATTCTATAAGATTTCACAAATCAAATCAACAATCTTGTTCTTGCACGATAATAACCTAACTTTGAGCTAGAAATTAAGCTCCCAAAGCAATTTTGTTTCAATTAAAATGTCCCTAAACACATACCAGGCTTAACCAACCACAATTCAAAACACCCATTAAAGAAAAACTCAAAAAAAAAAAACTAAAAAAATGAAAAATTGGAAGAAATGAGACATACTTGAGAGCGAGTCTCCGATACGCGGTTTTGATTTCTTGATCGGTGGAATCTCTGGAAACGGACAGTACCTCATAAGGATCTCTGCGATTTGCTGGGGCAGAAGTTCCTTCCATCTTGGAGCCCATTCCCATTCCCCAACTCTCTCTCTCTCCAAAATCTGGAAATTTCCTATCTTATTTCTCGGTTCGTCCAATCATGGAATGAAATCTAAAACATACCCACAATATAAATAGCAATAATTACGAATCCAAAACCTAGAAAAAGAGGTCAAAATTTGATTTCTTTTTTTTCTTTTTTCTTTTTTTGAATTTCCAACAAAATACACGCAATTCAAAGCATTATCGGATCGCTAATATTTTCTCGGGAATCGAATTTAGAAACACGACCCAACAACAATTGAATATCTATGAGCAAGTATCAAGGATCTAATCGAAGAAGAAAGAATGAAAAATGAAGGAGAGAGAGAGAGAGCTAGGGTTTTCGAATTTACAGAATGTAGAAGGTGTGGAAATGAACTGATTTCTCTGTCTTCTTTGTAAGTTCGGTTCGTCACTTTTTTTCTCTTTCTTTTTTTAATATTTTTTTTTTCAAAGGCTCTCCTCGGGCGTTTTTTCAGAAATAACTAAAACATTCAAACTATATCGTTAGTAAACAAAGGTTTGAAACAAATTTGGTTTCTAACAAATCGAGTTAATTGGACTCGATTTTTGGCTTATAAATCAAGTACATTGTACTCGATTTTTCCATCGCGGCACGGGCTGAGCTGGACAAGGAGTCCACATAGGCACAAAAATCGAGTTCAATGAACTCGATTTTTGGCCATAAAAATCGAGTTCAATGAAATCGATTTCCAATTTCCACATCTTACCATGTGATGAAGGTCACGGGCGCACGTGATCACTTTAAAGTAAATCGAGTCTACTGGACTCGATTTTTGTTCTCCACCGGTTTTCGGGCACGTGGACATAACTCGAGTAAAGGAGACTCGATTTATTTGCTTCTAAAAATCGAGTCTACTAAACTCGATTTCTGTGAATGGTCCCCAGCCCATCCACGTGTCATGTGGGTCCCAACTGGGACCTTTTTCCCCCTTACCCGGCTCACACCTCTTATGCTCTCACATTTTCCCTTCTACTCTCACAGCAGCATCACTCACACAACTTACCTCATCACTCACACAACTTGCCTCTCATCACTCACACAACAACAATCACACTCAACTTTCATCAACTCTCAGGTAATATTTTTACAATATTGATAATATTTTTTGTTAGTTAAATATAGTGGTTATTTGCTAGGTTATTTTGTTAAGAAACAATTAGAACATATTAGGAAAATTTTTGTTTTTTTGTTTGTTAGTGTAAATATTGTGATTAATTTATTTGTTAGTATATTGTGGGTAGTTTGTTAGTATATTGTGATTATTTGTTAGTTTTTTTTAATTATTATTATGATTAATTATTGAAAATACTTAGTACTAAATATTGTGATTAATGTTATTACAACATATTTGGAAATATATATTTTTTTTTTGTTAGTGTAAATATTGTGATTAAATTATTTGCTAAGTTTTTTTTAGAAAATTAATGTGATTAATTATTGGGAATTTTTAGTACCAAATATTGTGATTAATTATGTTATTACAACATATTGGGAATATTTGCTTATTTTTTGTTAGTGTAAATATTGTGATTAAATTATTTTCTAGGTTTTTTTTAAAAATTAATATTGTGATTAATTATTGGGAATATTTAGTATTGGGGAAATATTGAGTACCAAATATTGTGATTAATTATTTTATTAGATATTGAGAATATTTTTTTTGTTAGTGTAAATATTGTGATTAAATATGCTAGGTTTTTTTAAAAAATTAATATTGGGAATATTTAGTACTAAATATTGTGATCAATTGTTAGGAATATTTAGTACTTTTAGGTTTTTGTCATTGGTATGAAATGGATTATGAGTTTGATACCTAAGACGCCCATTACAGTCTTTTTAGTATAAATTATTTCAAGATATAGTTGTTTCAGATTTGTAACAAAGATTTCAATGGGTAACTAGTTGCTATAATATTTTTGTTCATCATATCTTATTTGAATGGGTTTTGAAAGTCATGCCTCTAGAATGATTTGGATGTGAGTATATGCAAATTTGGTTGAGGTTAGTATTGTTGGCATGTCATACCCAAAGTTTTGTGATTGATGTTGATTGAGAGTTATAAATTTGTCACTAACACAATTGCACTTGATGATCTATAGGTTGATAATGATCTATATAAATATATACTACGGTGGATCCCTTAGCAATGCCAACCCTTATGACGGATTTCCGTTTCAAGGTTCGGGTATCCAGTGCTGTTATATGATGATACGCCATAAGTTAAAGACCTTGAGTGATTTGAAGATAAAAATTATGGAAGAGCTGCAACTGAACCCTGCTTTGCATGACATACATATTACTTTCCGTTTTCCACATGAAGTCCTCAATCAATGCATTAATTACAGATATATGGCGATAACAGAAGACAAACATGTGAAGTTCATGTTTCACAGGATGCGTCAATGGGAATAAGTAGCAAATTTTGAGTTGTACGTCACTTTGGAGCCGCGTGCAGAAGTCGGCGCAGAGGATATTGTACAAACAACTACATCTCTACAATTTGCAGTCCTAGATGATCAATGCACCACGTTGGGAGGCTATACACCCCCTTTTCAAGAGACACCAAGAACAGTTGAGAGCAAACCTGGCAATAGATATGAAGATCAATTTTGTACACATCGAGGTGAATCCTCTACAGTTCTAGTAGTTGAAGATGAAGACGAACACTGTGTTGGGGAAGATCTTGACGATAGAGATGAGTACGAAGAGAGGATTGAGTGAGGTGACTTTGATAAGGGTGTTGATGACCATGAAATTACTCTCAATCCTAATGTTGATGATATGGATGAATGTGATGAAGATAATGCAAACCCTACTGTTAGAGTTCAGCATGTTACAAATCCAACCCCTGTTTATGAACCTCCCGCCTTATCATTTTATGAAAATACTTGGGAAAATATGGTTGATCCTGAAATTGGTGAGCAAGTATTTGCTTCTTCTTGGAATGCGGACATGAATTTCTGTACGGGGTTGATTTTTGCGAATAAAGAAGCGGTGAAACGTGCATTAACAATTTATGCCGCAAAGCATAACAGAAACTTTATGACTAGTAGGTCGACCAAAAGTAGACTGTATGTGAAATGCATGGATGGGTCATGCAAGTGGTACGTTGGAGCAGTCATGAAGCCTAAACAGGGAACATGGATGGTCACATCTTATGAGGGTCCTCACAGTTGTATGACCCTTGGCATGGCTCTTGATGGTAGAATGATGGATTGTAATTTTCTTGCAGCAGAATTTATTCCAACGTTGCAAGAAAATCACACGGCAATAATTCAACACCTTAGAGATTACATCAAAGGGAAGTATTATGAACATAAGCTTTCTTACTATAAGATATGGGATGCGAAACAAAGGGCTATTGCAAAGATATTCGGCGATTGGGAAGAGTCTTACGAAAGGCTGAAAAAGTTGTTGTTGGCATACTTGGATCAAGAAGCTGGCACCCGGTACTGGTATCTCACTAAACCGAGGGAGGAAGGTGTTATAATATTGCGATATGTATTTTGGACTTTCGCTCCTTGCATTGAAGGATTCAGACATTGTAAGCCAGTAATCAGTATTGATGGGACCCATTTGTATGGTAAATATCGAGGGGTGTTGATGATTGCAATGGCCACCGATGCCAACAACAAGGTTTTGCCTTTCGCCTTTGCTGTTGTGGACAAAGAGTCAGGGCCTAGTTGGAGGTGGTTTTTAGAATGCGTCAGGTTTGCATTAGGGGATGTGATAGCAAATAAGGACATATGCATAATTTCTGACCGACATAAGGGTATTCGAAACGCAATTGCAAACTGGCCTAGAGATGATCATGGACGAGTACGAGTATACCACAGATATTGCCTTCGACATGTTGCTAGCAACTTCAACACGCATTTTCAGGACGCCACTTTAAAGTCATTGGCCTTGAAAGCGGGGTATGCTACTCAGGAAGCTAAATTTGAGTTGTACATGCAACCTATCAAGGAAGCCGAGATTGAGGCCCTTAGAAAGAAATCAGCCACTGAACAACAAGTAAGTGAACCTGACCCATCCATCATGCCATACACATATCTAATGAAAGAGGATATAGAGAAGTGGACCCAGCTACATGATGGTGGATACCGTTATGGGGCTATGACAACCAATGTCTCAGAGTGCTTCAATAGAGTACTCAAAGGTGCCCATGGCCTGCCCATTACTGCACTGGTTGAATTCACTTGGAGCAAACTTGTCGCGTATTTCCATGATCGACACAAAAAAATTACTCATGATCTCTTCGAGGGCAAGGTGTGGAGTAAATATGCCTTAGAAATTTTTGATGCAAATCTGAAAAAATCTAAAACACACCAAGTAAGGCCGTTTAATAATGTCCATGGTGTATATCAAGTAATGACTGCGTACAACATCCATAGCTCTGGAGGGGGACAACATAGTCATGAAATAAACATATTGGCCAGAACATGTGGTTGTGGAAAGTGGCAAAATCGAAAGATCCTTTGTTCACATGCGATTACAGTTCTTCAGTACTTGGGGCAAGATGCAAGTGCATATATTGACCCATGTTATAGTTTGGAGAATGCCATTTGCACCTACTTACACCAATTTGTGGTGCCAAAGTCAGAGTCATTGTGGAGGGATGTGGAAGGTCCAAAGTGGGTGCCTGACTCAGACCTGTTGCGGGCCAAAGGTCGACCTGTGAAGTCTAGGATACAGAATGAGATGGATGGGGTCCGGCGAAAAACCGGGAAGCCGAAGGCCAGATTCTGACTTGAGGGAGATTCAACAAAAGCAGAGCTGTGGACTGTGTCATCAACATGGGCATAACCGTAGAAGATGTCCGCTTTCCTGTGGGGCTTCGGCAAGCAATACTAACCCAACCTAGGTAAGTGATGCTTTTATATAAAATTTCATGATTGTATCAATTAAACAAGTTACGTAGATTAGTACCGTTGTTTTGGCTGTTGGTATCTAACGACAATCTTTCAATTTTTCTCAGGTATGCAGATACTCGATTTTGGAATGGCATTGTAGATGTAAATTGTGGTTCTTTTTATTGTGTATTCGAACTTACTACTGGGTTGTATCGGCACAATTATTATTTTCTTTTATCACTGAATGCACTTGTAATCGAAGAATTCTGTATCCAATGTACCCATTTTCTTCCTCATCTGTATAGCTTTGGATTCTTTTACCACCTTATTTTCGTCAAGTCTTGTCTTATTTTTACTCTGCATGACATTGTTCACTTACTTTTTATAGTTTTTAGTCTTGTTAAGTTGATGGTGGCATTACTTGTGAGGAAGGAAAATAACCAATAAGGTGGTTTTCTAAAAGTTTTGCTTATACTTCAGTTAACATACTGAATAGAGAGAGCAAAATATCGTGTTTCTGCACTACAGGGAAAAAAAAAGTAAGAAAAATAAAGGAAGAAAAAAAAGGAAAAAAAAAGCAAGCAAAAAAAAAGGTCAGAAAAAAAAGTAAGCAAAAGAAAGGAAAAAAAAAGTAAGAATATAAAAGGTAAGAAAAAAAAGTAAGCAAAAGAAAGGAAAAAAAAAGTAAGCAAAAAGAAAGGAAAAAAAAAAGGTAAGAAAAAAAAGTAAGCAAAAGAAAGGAAAAAAAAAAAGTAAGCAAAAAGAAAGGAAAAAAAAAACAGCAAGAAAAAAAAAACCAAGCAAAAAAAGGATACGAAAAAAAGTAAGAAGGAAAAAAAAAAAAAAAAAAAAACGTAAAAATCAACTTCATAGGGGTCGACTTTGTCCCAACTCTCTGCCTGGAAACTCGAATTTTCGGTACTCGAGTACTCAATGTAGAACTCGAGTTCAATGAACTCGATTTATAAGGCGACATAAAACGAGTTCAATGAACTCGATTTATAAGGCCACATAAATCAAGTTCAATGAACTCAATTTATAGGTTTTTTTTTTTTTTTTTTCCCCTTCTGGTGGTTTCCTGTCAAGCCCTACGTGTCAACCTCACAAAAAAATCTTGCCCCATTCAGTCCTCACTCCTCATGATTTTATTAAATAATGACATGATTTATAAATGAGATTGACTTGTCCAAAAGGCCGTATTAGAAGTTCCCGCAAGTTATGAGTACTCATTTGCTAAAATAGGTGGACATAAGTATTGTTGAGATTGTCAGTTCAACATACACACAAAATTCCTTCACACCACATGGACTCATTTTGCACTTTACACATTGCCAATAAAAGTATCTTAAGTTCTACTTGTTAATGATTGTTGTGGGCACCAAAAATTAAATACAAATAACAGTTAACAGTTTGGCCAATAAGAATATACTCAAAAAAGTCAGATTAAGCAAGCAGGTTACAACATGTTGAAATGAAATAATAACAAAAATCGAATTTTCAAAAAAATTTCTTTTACACCATGCAATTTAGTAGCCAACTCTTTCAAATCTTTCACTTCCTCCACAAGCTTGAAAGGTGTAGACTCTATAGAAAACAAGCATAGAAGACAACTCCATCTGTGAAGGTGGGAATGGATAATATCGCTCTACCATAAAGATCAGAGTTTTTTCTCTCGGGAAGCAAGCATAGAAGAAACTGTGGACCACCAGGAAGTTTTGATTGTATATCCTCAAACATCTTCTCCACTGTAGCCATGGGTGGAGCGCGTCTCTTCCATAGATTTTCTTGAAACACATCGACTAGAGCATTTATTTGCTACAAGAACATAAGAAAGATAACTATCAATTATCAGACAAGGCATTATAGCATTCATATTAGGAACATATACTTACAATTCCTTTCAGATCTCCATATTTAATTAGATCATGTACAAGACTTTGTCTATCACAACACGCTGAGAAGTTCACTACAGCCTAGCGTTCAATCTTTGTTGGCTGCACTACTTTCTACATGGAATGTTGAAAATACCGTAAGAATATATGTTATCAAAATCTTAAATAGTAACAAAAAAAGGAAATACCTTATTGTTGAAATTCCATCGACCAACTTTCTTAGCCTATCAAATTGAAATCATCACTGAGGTAAATCTTATTGAGGATTTGACAGAAGCATCAATTTCTTGTTGCCTTCTTTTTTCCTCAATTGTTGTTGTATGGGAGAAGCATCAATGTAATTCTCAAAAAGGGACATTTGTTATAAAATTATTATGTAATTTATATAAAAGAAACTATAAAGCACAAAACGAAAATGTGGATTTTCAGATTGGATGAAGTTTTATACACAAAGTTTGTAGATTATCAAATAGTTGAGCCAAAATAAGATTAAAAGTGAGGTCCATTTATAAAATTAAGAAATTTGAAGCTGGAGTATTATCATGGAGCAAGATTTATCATAAAGAAAATTATTTATAAAAACAAAACAAACAAAAAAAAAAGGACAAAGTTTGTGGTAAAATTTCATATGAAGTAGAAATAGAGATTAATATGAATTGAAGATAATACCAAAATAATGATGAAGAGAAAAAGAATAATAAAAAATCCAAGAGAGTTTTCTAATAAATTTACTGGGTGCTAATAAGGAGTCCACCTCCTTATTAGTATTGTAAATACTAAATTATTGTCCAACTTAAATCTAAAGAACAAATGAAACAAATTTCAAAAGATCATAAGAACCCCAATTCATATGAGGAAGAAAATGATGCTCACAATGTCTTTCAAAAGAGATCGGTCATTATCTGTAACAAATGTTGTTCCTTCCCTACCAGCTCTTGCTGTACGACCAACACGATGAATATAGCTGCATAAAGGACCCCAAAAAACAAAAAACAAAAGATTTCATCAGCATGCAAATTGTGAGCCTCATGCCATCATATGCATATCACCATATGGCAACATCGAGAAAGTTTAATCTACCTTTTATATTCCCGAGGACATTCATAATTAATAACTGTTTGAACACCTATGATATCAAGTCCCTGCAAAAGACGATCAGAACATATAGTCAACTAACAAAACAATTTAATATTATCCAGATTTGTTGTACCACTGGAATCTTCTATTGATGCCTAAAAAAAGCATGAGAAAAGAAAAAGGAAAGAAGAAATGCAAAGGACTTAGAAATTCATCCATTAACTTAAGAACAAAGTTTGGCTATAACCTAGTTTAAAGTAAAGGTGGCAGCATTATAAAGTGGCACTTGTGATGTTGGATAGGAGGATAGTGAACAGTGAGCAGTGAACTTGTGAACCCTCTTCACATGATAAGATCCATATAGGTGTAGCCATAGGTGTCAGCAAAAAGGACCATAAACTAGAAAGATGCTATTTATGACATCTACAGTGGGGTTGTTTGGTGGAACTCTCAGACAACTTGTCCTTTTAACTGCATGCCTTTTACACCTTTTTCTCGGGCACACAAGGACATGCTATAATTACAACTCATATTGGATTCGAAGGAAAGTTGATGACAACTGCAGTAGATATTGTTCTTTAGAATATTAACCATTCTATACATGGAATAAATTTAGGTAGCTTTAACCACTCTAACCGAAAAGAAATGCTTTCAACAATCTTAACCGAAAAAATAAATGCTCTAACCTCTCACCAAACACAGTCCTTTTACAGCAAACTAGCTAGTAACTCCATTCTGGGTTCACTTAAGACTTGAATCCTAAATACCACTATCATTCCAACTTCGCTGCCCTCCAATCTTAACTTCTTTCACCAATCCTGAGATCATATTTTGTAACATTAAGTTATGGATGACAAATATGTGAGAGGTTATCAAAATGTAAACCCCATACTATGTAGGCTTCTTTTATAAGTAGGTTTTTTGGTCAAGGGAAGGAGAAAATTCGAACTAGTGACCTCCACCTAATAAGGCGTGATCTCCAGCCAAATGTGCCACCTCTTGAGGTTTGTTTAGACTCACATATGGGATCCTCAAGAATTTGGAAGAACCTTTTGGTTTCTGATATAAACAAAAAATTTCAGCCTATGAAAAACCCTTCGCCCTCTGAATTTTGTAAGAGACCCTGGCTATCAATACTGGCGTCTATAAAAATTTAGCCCACTACTGAGAAGATAGGAAGAAAGACTTATCTAAAAAAAAAAAATTATTTGAAAAAGACATTTAAATTTCCTATCAATTAAATCTAACACAATCCAAGCCCTGACAACCTAGCATCCATGAATCTGAAGTACAATAAATTAGCCATTGTACATTGAGTATTAATTCCCTAAAGAGGTAAAATATAAAAAACCAAGCAATTTGAGTGTTTAGGTATTCCGATCTCCCAAAGATACACAACCAACAAAAGCAAATTTCTAAATAAAATAGAAGAAGCAGAGAATTAACTAAACCTTTCAAGAAATTAATAAATGTCACTACTGTCAGAGAATAATATCTAATATTCACAAATTTAACTAGCTGTAAAATTTCATATGAACTAGAAATAATTTTAGTGAGTTCATTGCCCAATCACCCATAAAAATAGATTGTTATTCTAAATGACAGCTTTTACCTGCCGAATTCGTTCCATTTTGGAAGCATCATAGACTGCTGGCTGAGTCTCATGGCACACCAACATGCGGACTTGATCACAGTGGAACTGCACACGAGTGTCACCAACAGGCACCCTTCCAGCAGGTAGTTGAATTGTAATTGATTTCCTCTTCTCCCAAGATTCAAAGTTCCAAAAGCAAATCTACAAAAAAATAATTCATTGAAATAGTACCAACAATAAAAGGGGTGGAACATATCAAAAGGCATAAGGACCACTGGTGAAATTTATTTTCCCACCAGCAAGATCTTTAGAAAAGAAATAAGAAAAAAAATATTCTATAAAGGTTGCGTTTGGATTGTGTCTACACCACAGCATTTTGCGTTTTGCGATTTCTTTTTTTTTTTTACCAGCACCTCTTGCACTGTTCATGGGACATGAACAGTGCATTAAGACAAATGCACAGTATTTTCAGCGTGAACAGTAACAGAGAAATTATTTTTTCATCAAAAGTTTTCAGTTTTCAACAAAAAAAGCGGTATCCAAACACATCTAAAGACTTGCACTGAAATAAGCTCATGGAGATGCAAGAAATATTTGAACAATCTAAATCTTAGATGTCTCAGAGAATGTATTGATAATCAGAGTTGATGAGGCCGAAAATATCACCAGTGAGTTGCAAGCACTCCTCAAACCGAAACAATACCTGCAAAAAGAAAATAATAGACCTAAGAGAGAGCACCGGTGTGGTGCCGGCCAAAAACCCTCCGAAGGTCAAGTTAGAATCTTGTTTCCTCAACCCTATACAACTTCCCCCTCAAGTTCCTTTCCACATAGGAGTCTTTTCAAACGTGTGTCGCAAGAAGTCCAAGTGCGCACGCTTGCGTGGGGATAAAGCAAAAGTTGATTTAAGACATATTAAATGACATGCAACCAGAATCCATAATTAATCCATATATGACGGATACTCAGTGAATTGAACCGTCATAGTCGCGTCACCTACGGTGTCTATCCGTCTTCAAACTCTCCGTCCCTTCAAGTTTTAATGGAAACATCCGTCTCCTATTTTTATCCCCTTCAGTTGCCCCCTTCAGTCCTTGGATCCGTCTTTTAAACCTAACGAATTCATGGACTGACTTACAAAGCAATGTATTGAGATAGGACGGTCTTAGTATTCAATGACGAATGACACGTGGCCTGCATTCCTGACGAAGAACACGTGGTCTTTGTGGATTGGCTGTTTCCCCAAAACGAGGCGTCGCTTCGTATTCCGCGCCCTTTGTTCTATAAAAGCCAGACATTTCTCCCTTCATTTTCGCTTCTTATCAAAAATTTGTGAGCAGAGCGCAACCGTCACATCTATCGTGCCTTCCTGTCCTTCAGCAGATTCATCCGTCGTTCCTCGCTAGAAACCATCTCGACCCGATATGTATTCCAAGCTTTTCTCCGTCTTTCTTTTAATTTCATTATTTCACATACATACGCTTTCTTTAGATCCGTCAGTCTCTTAGATTATATCATCATAAATGTAGGTAATGTCTAGTGCGTCAAGTAACCAGTCGTGTGTCCGCGAGGGGGCGGGCTACGATGAAAGGTTTCCGTCAGGTCCAAGAGATCCTGACACTTCAAGTGAAGAGAGGAATCCGTCCAGTACCTCTTCTTCCCTTGATGGTGGTCTGGAGACGGAGAGTTCAGAGTCGTCCAGTAGTAGCTTGGACGGTGTGGATCCACCCGTCCAGTTAGTAATTGGCCCAGGCGGCCTTAGAGAGTTCGTCATGCTGCCTCTTTGGACGGTAAATGATTTTAGGTCATCTATGACTGAATCTCATCTCAACACACTTAGGACCAAGTACCAAATACCTGACAACATCCGTCTAAGTCTTCCCGAAAAATCCGAAAAATGTTACTATTGGGGGGTAGACGGTATTGGGGTCTACAAGCAAGCTTTAAAGGCGGGGCTCAGATTTCCATTAAGTTCTCTTCACCGTCACCTTCTTCAGTACCTTGGCCTGTCCGTCACCCAAATCTCCCCAAACGCCTGGAGGGTGTTCATTGGGGTTGAAGTTTTGTATGGGGCAATGTCTGACGGTGCTCGAAGGTTGACGGTGGAAGAATTCTTCCATTGTTATCGTCCAACAGAGATCGTCAAGTCCAAGGGGATGTATAGTTTTGTGGCTAGAAGACCATTATTGAGGCTCGTCAGTGATACTCCAGACTCAAACAGAGACTGGAAGAGTCGTTATTTCTTTTTGGAAGGGGACGATTGGATGTGTCGTCCAGGAGATAAAACTTACATGCCCGTCGACACAACATGGGGCATTATGCCTCCGTCGGGTATGTATTCCTTTTGTTTCCGTCCAGTTAATCTTTGAAAGTTGGTTTATTATTATTATTATTTATAGGTCTAACCGTCTTTCGTTGCAGCTCGGGACCGTCCACAAGTTAACTTGGAGCAGTGGAGTTTTCTAGAGAAAATTTTTAACAAGACAAAATTGCAAGAGAGGACTTGGGCTCAACTCGTCACACTTGATACTCTACACTGGTATTGTGACGGTCCTGATCCTTCACCCTCCGCCCGTCGTTACGACACAAGAGTCAGAAAACGTAAGTTAGCCGTATTTATATCCGTCTCCTTTCAGCATCGTCATTTTGCTTTTATTTATACCCGTCTTTGATTTGCAGAAATGGACGCTGCCAAGAGGAGAGCCTTCATCAAGCAGCAGGCAGCCAAGAAAAAGTTAGAAGGTGGCCAAGCTAAAGGGTCGGTTCCATCCCTTCCGTCTAAACATACTCAGCAAGAGAAGGTGGACCGTCCTCCTAAGAAGCAGAGGACCACACTAGAGCCCGTCGTGGTGTTGGAGGCTGAGAAGGCACCCGTCAGGCATGGAAAAGGCAAAGGTTTGATGAAGGGTCCAGCTCCCACCGGAGAGAAAGTGCCCGTCCTTTTCCGAGAGGACTCAAGCTATGCCCTAGGCAAACTTTCGTCCATCCTGACGGCTGACGACTATGAAGACCTCGGCAACCATGCGACGGAGGCTATGGGAGAGACGGGGCTCTTCAATATTGCACAGGTATTTTTGTGAATCCATCTTACTTTGTTTTTTCACGCCTATCCGTCATTTTCATGGTGTTGTACTTTGTTTCAGGCCATGCTGATGATGAAAGGACTGATGGGTCGTTGCGTCAATCACGAGACGGTAATGGACCGTCTAAGGAAGAAAAATAAGACGATGGAGGATGAGCTTCATGAGCTAAAGACCTACAAGATCAATGTGGACAGGAAGCTCAAACGCTCGGAGCAGGTCAGAGGCGAGGTGGAGAAGGAGAACGAGCACTTGCGCGAGATTTTAAAGGACAAGGAGAAAAAGTTGACGGACACAAAGGCTAAACTTCAAGATGCAAAGGAGATAGCCGTCCTGGAATATCGCGACTCCGAACTCCTTCTGACCGAGCTTGGGAGCTCCTTTGCAGACGGATTCGACGATGCCATCCGTCAGGTTAAGTCGTCATATCCAGACCTGGATGTATCCCATATTTCAATTGATGCTCAAGGGCAGACACTTGCACAGTCCGTCCGTTCAGAAAGTACAGACGAAGTGTTTGCCGTCACTGCTCCAGCTGACGAAGGTGAAGCTCTTCCTCCTAATCAGCCAAGCGACGGTCCATTGGTCGGGAACTCTTCTCCAAAGAATGATTAGGATACTTTTTCTTTTTTGTAAAAATTCCTACCGTTGTAAGGGAACTTTGTTGAACCGTCATTTGTAATTATTAAATTTAACTTATCAAATCTTTTATTGCCTATTGCTTGCTTATTATCCGTCGTATATTGTATGCTTGTTTATCTCATTCATACAACCCGTCTACAAAGAAAATCTTAGGCGTCCGTCCTGGACTTTCAAAGGTATTTTTAAGACCCGCCCACTTGGTGAACTAGATTTTCTATCCCTTTGGAATGATCCGTCCAATTTATGGACTTGTAGATTCTTACCTTCGAGGTGATCCGTCCACGTTGTGGACTTGTATATTTACATCCCTTTGGGATGATCCGTCCACTTTGTGGACTTGTAGAATTTCATCCTTTGGATGATCCGTCCACTTTGTGGACCTAGGTTTTTATCCGTTTGGGATGATCCGTCCACTTTGTGGACGTGTATATTTACATCCCTTTGGGATGATCCGTCCACTTTGTGGACTTTGTATAATTTCATCCTTTGGATGATCCGTCCACTTTGTGGACCTAGGTTTTTATCCGTTTGGGATGATCCGTCCACTTTGTGGACGTGTATATTTACATCCCTTTGGGATGATCCGTCCACTTTGTGGACTTTGTAGAATTTCATCCTCTGGATGATCCGTCCACTTTGTGGACCTAGGTTTTTATCCGTTTGGGATGATCCGTCCACTTTGTGGACGTGTATATTTACATCCTTTGGGATGATCCGTCCACTTTGTGGACTTGTAGGTTTCTCATCCTTTGGATGATCCGTCCACTTTTGGACTTGTAGGTTTTCCATCCTTTGGATGATCCGTCCACTTTATGGACTTGTAGAATTTTCAACAGCATGCATTCCGTATTTTCTAAATAAAAATTCCTCTCATAAGTTCAACAAACCAAATCGTCAATGGAAACGAAAACTTGAGTTAAAAAGTAAAAGCTATGACTGTCTAAAAATTAAACTGAAAATAAGGCAGTAGGTATTGTCTTATGACTGCTGCACTACTGGTAGTACTTCTTCAGGTGCTCCGTGTTCCAGGGATGGCCCAACTTCCTTCCGTCTAATGTCTCCAGGTAGTACGTTCCTTTCCTGTGCCATGAGATGATTCTGTATGGGCCTTTTCAGTTAGGACCCAGCTTTCCTAGGGATGTATCCTTCGTAGCGCCAAGCACTTTTCGTAACACTAGATCTCCAACCTTGAAGTCTCGGTGCCGGACCTTGGAGTTGTAGTGTTTCGCCATCATGTCTTGGTACCGCGCCAGTCTCTGGGCTGCTGCTGCCCTGACTTCATCGACAAGGTCAAGCTCTAGACGTAATGCTTCAATATTCTTGCTCTCGTCATAGCTTTCCACGCGGTAGCTCGTCAATCCCACTTCTGTCGGTATGAGGGCCTCAGCACCAAACGCCAATCGAAACGGTGTCTCTCCCGTTGACGTTCTTGCCGTTGTTCTGTACGCCCATAGGACACTTGGTAGTTCGTCCGGCCATATGCCTTTTGCCCCCTCGAGCCGGGTCTTGATAATCTTTAACAAGGACCGATTCGTGACTTCAACTTGTCCGTTGGCCTGTGGGTGGGCGGGTGACGAGTAGTGATTCTTGATTCCCAGCTGAGAACAAAAATCTTGGAATGCATCGTTGTCGAATTGCTTCCCATTGTCTGAAACGAGTACTCTCGGGATCCCATATCGGCAAATAATACTTCTCCACACAAAGTTGCGAATGTTTTTCTCTGTGATAGTAGCGAGAGCTTCTGCTTCCACCCACTTGGTGAAGTAGTCGATTCCAACCACCAAGAACTTCAGTTGTCTTGCCGCTATTGGAAATGGACCCATGATGTCTAACCCCCATTGCGCGAACGGCCATGGGGCCGTCATGGGTGTGAGTTCCTCCGTTGGCTGTCTAATAAGATTGCCAAACCGTTGACACTTATCGCAGGCTCTAACGTACATATGGGCATCCTTCTGCATTGTCGGCCAGTAGTATCCTGCTCGGAGTAACTTGTGCACCAGAGACCTTGATCCTGAGTGGTTTCCAAAAATTCCTTCGTGAACTTCCCTCATCACGTAGTCTGCTTCGTCATGGCCAAGGCATCTTAGATACGGTCGAGAGAATCCTCTTTTGTAGAGGATGTCTTTAATCAGTATGAATCGGGCAGCCCTAACCTTCAATTTCCTTGCGTCTACCTTGCTGTCTGGCAGCTTGCCGTCCTTGAGGTACGCCATGATTGGAACCATCCAATCGTCCTTAGTGCTTAATTCCTGCATTCGAACGTTATCTAGTAGTGATGAACGTTGGACGAAGGACAATACCTGTTCTGGAGCGATCATGGGTTCGGCTGAAGCAGCCTTGGCGAGTCGGTCCGCCTCTTGATTCTCTTCTCTTGGGATCTGAGCTATCGTGAATTGGAGGTCGCTCGTTAGACCATTCACTTCTCCGAGGTACCTTCTCATTCGCTCATTCCTACAATCATAGCTCCCATTAACTTGGCTGGCTATAATTTGAGAATCGGAGTAGACTACTGCCTTCCTAGCCCCAGCCGCTATCGCAAGTTCCAGTCCTGCCACCAGGGCCTCATACTCCGCTTCGTTATTTGTAGTGGGGAACTCCAGACGGATCATGCATTCAACCTTATCTCCTTCCGGGGTGTGGAGTACAACTCCGACTCCTACTGCATGCTTATTGGAGGATCCGTCTATGTGAATTCTCCATGTGGGTGTCTCTTCTACCCCCTGCTCGTCAAGTATAGTGAATTCCGCGATGAAGTCTGCCAGTATTTGTCCTTTCACAGCTGTTCGTGGCTGGTATTGGATGTCGTACTCACTCAGCTCGATAGCCCACAAAGCCATCCGTCCGGCAGTTTTAGGATTGTTCATTGCTCTTCGCAAGGGCTGATCCGTCATGACTATTATTGTATATGCTTGAAAATAGGGCTTCAGTTTTCGAGCTGCAGTTACGAGTGCGAAGGCGAGTTTCTCCATCAGTAGGTATCTCTCCTCTACGCCTCTTAGCGCCCGGCTTACAAAGTACACGGGCTTTTGTATCTTCCCTTCCTCTCGGATGAGAGCTGCACTTACCACTGCTGATGAGACGGCGAGGTACAGGAACAATTCCTCCCCCGGCGTGGACGGACTAAGCAATGGCGGGGCAGAGAGATATGCTTTTAACTCTTCAAATGCCCTTTGGCATTCGTCCGTCCATTCGAAAGACCTCCTTAGTGTTCTGAAGAATGGTAGACACTTGTCCGTTGCTCTTGATACGAACCTGTTTAGGGCTGCTATCTTTCCTGTCAAGCTTTGCACTTCCTTCACCGTCCTCGGAGGAGAGAGCTCCATAATTGCTTTCACTTTCTCAGGGTTGACCTCGATGCCCCGCTGGGACACCATGAATCCTAGGAATTTTCCAGCGGTCACCCCAAATGCGCATTTGCTTGGATTCAGCTTCATTTTATACGTGCGAAGAGTGTCGAAAGTCTCCTGGAGGTCCCTCAGATGATCTGACACTTTTGCGCTTTTCACCAACATATCATCTACGTAGACTTGGACGTTCCGGCCAATTTGGTGCGCGAACATTTTGTTCATTAATCGCTGGTATGTGGCTCCTGCATTCTTGAGCCCGAATGGCATCACTTTGTAGCAAAAAAGCCCCTGGCTTGTCACAAATGATGTTTTCTCTTGATCTGTTTTCTCCAACTTAATCTGATTATACCCTGAGAAGGCATCCATGAAGCTCAACAACTCATGTCTTGCGGTGGAGTCCACTAAGGCGTCAATGCGTGGGAGCGGGTAACTGTCTTTAGGGCACGCTCTATTCAGATCCGTGAAGTCAACACACATTCTCCACTTCCCATTTGGCTTTTTGACCATTACCACATTTGCCAGCCAGTCTGGGTAGTACATCTCTCGTATGAAGTTCGCTTCCCGTAGCTTCTGCACTTCCTCTGCTGCGGCTCAATCCCTTTCGGGGGCAAACACGCACTTCTTTTGTCGAACTGGAGAGAATGAAGGTGACACGTTCAATTTATGGACTATGACTGACGGATCTATCCCTGGCATGTCATCATGGCTCCATGCAAACACGTCTTGGTTCTCTTTGAGGAACAGTAGGAGCGCATGTCGAACCATTTGGTCGACCGAGGTTCCTATCCTGGTGGTCCGGTCGAGCCTTGAATCGTCCAGTTGTACCTCTTCCAATTTCTCCACGGGTTTTGCCACTGCTCTCTGTTCTTCGATGTTCATTGCCTGTACATGGTCATCCATCTCCATCATGGCCACGTAACATTCCCGTGCAGCCACCTGATTTACGGCCAGTTCTCCAACTTCATGCTCAGTGGGAAACTTGATCATCAGATGGTAGGTAGAAGTGACGGCCTTCCATGCGTTGAGAGTGGGTTGTCCGAGTATGGCATTATACGCTGAGGAGCAATCAACCACTAGAAAGGAAACATCCTTGGTTATTTGCTGCGAGTAATCTCCTACTGTCACCGCCAATGTGACAGATCCTAAAGGATGGACCCGGGTTCCCCCAAAGCCAACGAAGGGTGTGCATGCCGGGATCAGGCGCTCTTTTGCAATCCCCATTTGCTGGAACGCGGGGTAGTAAAGGATGTCTGCTGAGCTCCCGTTGTCCACTAGAACTCGGTGGACGTTGAAGTCTCCTACCTGTATACTAACCACAAGCGCGTCGTCATGGGGGTGGTGAAGACGCCGGGCCTCTTCTTCAGAAAACTCGATACTGGAGCCGTTCCGTCGTATTCCTTCTAGTGAAGAGCCCGTCGACTGGACACTTTGCTCCATCCGTAAATAGGTCTTTCTGGCCTTTTTAGACGACCCCGTTAAAGTACTGCCCCCTATTATCATCCGTATGTCTGCTACCGGTGGTCTGGGACGTTCGTTTTCCCGTTTAGGATTCTGCTCTTGGGGTTGATCCGTTCTCTCCTTCCTCACGAACCTCTGCAACCTTCCTTGCCTGATCAGGGCTTCGATCTGTTGCTTCAGGTCATAACAGTCCGTCATATCATGGCCGTGGTCACGATGAAAACGGCAGTATCTATCTCGTGGCCTCTTGTTTGGATCTCCCTTCAACTTGCCCGGGAACGTCAAGGTTCCTTCATCTTTGATTTGCATTAACACCTGGTCAATTGGGGCTGTGAGGGGGTAAAACTTGTAAACCTCCCCGAAGGTGGTTTGGATCTCCGGTCTTCTCGTCGATCTCTGGTTCTTGCCATTTTTCGTCCATTATCTGGTTTCATATCTTCCTGTCTTTCCCTTTTTCTTGGCTTATGGTCGTCTCTGGCCAGCAAGGCGTCCTCCGCGTTCATATACTTTGTCGCCCTGTAATATACATCGGATATAGTCTTTGGGTCATTCTTGCATAGAGAGAACAAGAACTTACCCTTTTGTAACCCGTTCGTGAATGTTGCCACAAGTATCTTGTCATCTGCCTCGTCTATCGAGAGGGATTCCTTGTTAAAGCGGGCTATATAAGACCTTAATGTCTCGTCTTCTCGCTGCTTAATACCCAGTATACATGCAATAGACCTCTTGTGTCGATGACTTCCAATAAAATGTGACACGAACTGTGCGCCTAGTTCCTTGAAGGTGCCGATGGAATTTGGTGTCAGCCTACTGTACCAATCCCTCGCAGGCCCTTTTAAGGTAGTGAGAAAAGCCCTGCACATGATTTCATCCGGTACATCCTGAAGATGCATTAGGGTTCTGAAAGACTCCAGGTGATCCAACGGGTCTTTAGATCCGTCGTAGTTTTCCACATGGGGCATGCGAAACTTTGGAGGAACGGGGCATGAATTTACCAACGCTGTGAAAGGTGAATCCGTTCTGTGGACTAGGTCGTCCAGGTTGCTGGATACCCATCCTCTAAGGGCGTTCATCATCACATCCATGCGTTCCTTCATCTCCTGCATCTCGGCTGTGATATGAGGTGGCAGGGAGTCCGAGGCAGATGGCGGGTTTGTCTCCGGTCTCTCCGGCCTTGTCAGTGCGGTACTACCTTCAGGCCTGACGACATTCCTCCCCTCCGGGCTCGCGACTTCCTGGTCCTCCCCTGGTGCACTTTGGTGCGCAGTCATCTGCCGTAGTTGCTCTTCTAAATCGTGATTCTGTTTAGTGACGTGCTCAACAGTAGCAGCAAGCGTCTGAACTTGCCTTTCTAGCGCTGTAGCATGCGGTTCTTCGCCTTGATTGTTGAATGTCGCCATTGATCTGGTAAGTACCATGCAACTTTTTGTCCTTGGAATAGAGCAAAGTATGAATTAGTTTTCCCTTTACTCTGGAGTTCCCACAGACGGCGCCAACTGATGAGGCCGAAAATATCACCAGTGAGTTGCAAGCACTCCTCAAACCGAAACAATACCTACAAAAAGAAAATAATAGACCTAAGAGAGAGCACCGGTGTGGTGCCGGCCAAAAACCCTCCGAAGGTCAAGTTAGAATCTTGTTTCTTCAACCCTAGAATGCCAGAGTTAAGAATATTGTGCGTACCTTCATATCTAGGGTTTCTGGAGTATTTATATTGGGTAGAATTGTCTTTCTCTTAGGATACAACTTCCCCCTCAAGTTCCTTTCCATATAGGAGTCTTTTCAAACGTGTGTCGCAAGAAGTCCAAGTGCGCACGCTTGCGTGGGGATAAAGCAAAAGTTGATTTAAGACATATTAAATGACATGCAACCAGAATCCATAATTAATCCATATATGACGGATACTCAGCGAATTGAACCGTCATAGTCGCGTCACCTACGGTGTCTATCCGTCTTCAAACTCTCCGTCCCTTCAAGTTCTATGGAAACATCCGTCTCCTATTTTTATCCTCTTCAAGAGTAGTCTAAGAATATCAAGATGTATCCAGGACAAAAGAAAGTTAGAAGAAAAAAAGAACCATGTCTCTAAGCACAAACAGACATTTATTGATCTACACAGCTTGGTCTTATTGTTTCAAGACACATCAGACCTCACCCCCATTTGCAAGCAACAAAAATCATAAACAACAAAAGTAAAATTGATAAAGACGGAATAAAACAGAAGAATCACAGTGCAACATACCTGGGCATCAGCACCTGTTGAAACCAGGACATTAAGGTTGGAGGAAAAAGCTAAACCAGTAATACGCTTCTGGTGACCTTTCAATTTTGTTTTGACCTAACAGGAAGAGCAGTCAACTTGTAACTGATGATCAACACAGCAATTCAGATCCACGACATGAGACATAAGATGATGCTTAAATTAATTACCTCATCCACCCTAACATTGTAAATGTGAATGGTCGAGTCTTCCATACCAATAGCTAAGATGTTATTATCTTAAGGATGAAAAGCAAGGAAGGTTGAGGCTGGTGGAGGTGCCATAAAAGTAGTCATTACCTGCAAATCAACAAAAGCAAATTTCAAGTTCCAACCCAAATAAATACCGAGTGAATGCTAACAAAATCCACAACACCTACAGATCGCACAAAAGATCACAGTATTACATGCATAATTGTGTCATATTACAATTAATTTACCTTAAAAGTCATCATATTGAACAGTGAAACTTTTCCCCCACAGGCAGACATTACGTAGGAATCATTCTTTGAGAGTGCTATGCACGGAACTGCCTCTTCATAATTCTCTGGGACATCATTAGTCATAACAAGACCGGTGTTTGGTAGCCAATGTTGTGGAACAATGCTGGCAGTGGCCTACAAATCCAAAGAGTCAGAAAGATTTTCATGGTAATTTGCCATAAGTATACTGCATAAATTATGCAAATATAATCATATAATACATATATAAATGTACAGTGTTCCTTTCACAGCTTAACAGGAAAATATATGCAATCATGCATCATTTACATTTTCATCTATGTTTAGATATTTGTAAGCATATGTCCATCACCTTTCCACTTGGGTTTTGTTCATTACGGCTCCACTTCCATAGCTTCTGGACTCCATTAAAACCAAGTGCAAGAATGCCAAAACCAGAATTTGTATAAAGAAGTCGAGCAACATAAAAACAAATGAGGCCTTTTTTAAATTACAAACTTCATAGCATGAGATCTATTATATCAAGATATGAAATTAAAATCAATATAAAAGTTAGAAATAAAAGAATAACTAACCTTGTTATCAGGATCTGTACTATCTGGCATGGTAACTGCTCGACACTGAACAGGTTCAACAATTTCAACAAACTCCCAAGCTTTGGTTTTATCAGATACATCATCTAAACTTTTTTGCCTTTCTACGCTTCTACTGATCGGATCTACTCCATTCTACAACAAACAATGATCAGATTTAATGCAAATACAACAAAATTATTCAAAATCCTAGAAGACAACTTTATTAAAATGGCAACTTTCAACTATGGCTATCACAGAGCTAAGATGATAGGGCTCCCGTGTGATAAATGATTTTATTATTTTGTGTAACGGTTGCATGCAATATCTCTCTTACATGAGGGTGGACTCCACAATTGTGGGACTCCACCCATTTGGGAGAGATGTTGCATGAAACGGTTATACATAATACCATCTCGTGTTAATGGCAACCTTTTTATTAAAAAATGGGGCTTATTAACCCCTTTTGAGTCAATGGAGAAACTCATGTCCCTCGACTTAGCTCTTATCCTTTTCTTTTGTTAGTTCTCTTCCCATGCAAGATACTCAAAGATGTTCTGCTTACCATAACTTTGCACAAATGTATGGAGTCACTGCTACTCTACTAAGAGAAAATAAGAAAATGACACCAATTCAAAATATGTAACTTAATTGAATGATTATATGTGTTATGTAAACACAAGTTCTTGTTTCTGTGTAAAAAATATAGAAGATGTCAGAAGTTGTTGTTCAGTATGTTGTACAAAGAAGTTCGCCTGAAGTTTGCCAGGCAGTTAGGTCAACCAAGATCATCAATATGGACTTCTGGAGCATAGCTTCTGACCTTGGCCTGACAGTTGGGTCAACTGAACTTTACGGAAAGTCACCGACCTAAGTTACCTTTGTTAATTTGGAATTGTTTGCATAACCAAGGACTACTTATAATTTGACTAATTAACAACTCGGCTTAATATTGGTTAATCCACATAGTAGGGGTATAAACAAACTTTCAATCTTACTGTTTACGGCATTGAAATGCCACTTTGATTGCAGGGAGAACCCTTTACAATGAAAGGACAAGAAATATAAGTGCAAACAAACAAAACAAAGAGGTGAACGGCAGAGAAAATGCTTAATTGCCATAATAATAACTACATTTAAACGATTAGGGATAGTAATGGTTTGAAAATAAGATTGGTATCAAAGTAAATTGCAGGAATCATTGAATGTATCTAACAGTCATGTCAGGGCGTTGGATTGACGGGCCTCACGTGAAACCTTGATGAAAACATCCTCCATATTGGTGTCAGCCAAACCCCAAGCAAAAACAGTGAACTTTCTCTTTGCAGTCTCCACTACTTGGAATACATCCGCAATTCTAATCTCACTTTTCGGTATCTCAAACTTCTGGGTTCCAGATAATTGGTATACCTTGTTGGCACTTGGTGCAAGATGTTGCACCATGTTCTCCACTTCTTCTTCTTGATCCGAAGATGTTGTAATTGTAAACACATAAGACCCTCCATATCTAGCCTTCAGCTGTCAAACACCGTATGAAGAATTAACTTATTCAATTGCATTTTTATGGGAGAATTCTTTTAAAAAAGAAAAAAAGAAGACAGTTAAATAGTCTTAGGCTGGTGGGATGTTAGTGCCCTTGAACTTTGACAAAGATGGTTCACACCATAGCAAGATACTCAAAGTCAAGATGATATAGGAAAGAGCAAGCTAAATTGCATCGGAGCTCCAAAAGTGTCAAGAATCAATTTGAATGGGGGAAATGATGAGGCTGTTAACAAGCCTAAACAGTAAAGATTTTTGTTATCTAAGAATAGACTTAGGATCAAATCCTGCCTAGAAAATAGGGATTAAGAGATGGGAGATGGCCACCTCCCATGATTAGTGTTGACTGCTGAGTGCCCAAGGGGAGGTAAATGCAACATGTTGGTGTTGTAAAAACATCAAGCTTGATACAGGAATTTTGTGTCTTATAGTAATTTGACTGTTGGTGCTGATATTCAACATATTCATGAAAGAATAAATATAGGTGACAATGGGTATTGAGTACTTCAATACAAATCAAATTAATTGAGGACTTTTACTCAGTAGTGTATATGCAGTTAGCTTGCATGCTTTCCAATGCTTCTCAGTTGCTAAAGCTATCATGCATTCTTACGTTCTTATCATATGCATCTTCCTATCTAATATGGAAGTTAGATAACTAAAGATCAACAACAGGAAAATCCATTAAGGACCACTAACTCAATAATTTTAAATCTCTATGAATTAGTTATATTATTGAGGTACCTCTTTTGGGTTTCCTATGCACTGCAAGCTACCGTCCACAAGGAATCCTAACCGATCACAGAGGAACTCTGCCTCTTCCATTGAATGAGCTGAAACCATGTATACAAGCTTCATCAGTGTAAGTATGAGGGAAAATAACAAAGCAAAGGACCATATAGTAGGGCAAGGAGAAAAATAGGATTTTTATTTTTATTTTAATTATCATCTACAAGCCTATAAAACTGCAGTTCCATTGTCTATATGATCCAACACCAGCAATAATTGTTTTGTATTATTGGTGGGAGAGAGAAAGAGAGAGAACTTGTTAAAATAATATTCCGATGTTGCTTTGCATTCTTCACAACATTCCATAAGTTATTCTTTGAAGCTGGATCTAATCCAGTACTTGGTTCATCCATGTACACAACCTTGCAGAATTCCAAGGATTACATCATAAACAACATAAGATAAATATCCAAAAAGGTATTAAGCAACACAGTAAATTGAAACAGAAATTAAAACATACTCTGGGATCCCCAAAATGAAATGGCCACACTTAGCCTCCTCTTCATGCCACCACTGTATTTTCCAGCTTGTTTGTTGGCTACTCCACCATGAAATAGGTTGAGACTCTTAAGAGATTCTTCTACTGCCTGAAGATAGAGCAAAGGAATGGACCAGTGAACAGTGAACATGTCATGCGGAAGGCGATCAGCAAATTAAAGCATTGTAGCAGCTTTATCACAGTATTCTCTCTCACAGGCACAAAACTAAGCTATCCATATACTGGACCCGGATATATACACAGTGCACAAAATTACCTTCGTTTGATGTCATGGTTGTCAGACACTAACAAATTAATACTTGGCATAGCACCAATAGTATCCCCCATCTTTCCTTTCCACCTTTTGAATAATTCTAATATTCACATTCTAAATTTATAGCTTAACTAGTGCAATTATCATATATCAAGTCACTTTTCCTACCTTAAGAATTTATAAGTAATAATAGTCAGTCAAAATATATGGGGCTGCACTCAAATTCCAATATGCCCTCCAACAAGGATCTGTGGCTCTCAAATACAAATGAACCTTCATTCAACAAAATTGAGAGTAAAAGCAACATTGACTTACTTGTGTTAATGCAGAACCTTTAAGGTTCTTAAGTTTCCCATAAAATAGTAAATGCTCTCTCCCTGTTAGTGTTTCCCAAAGCAAGCTGTTATTCGAGGAAAAAAAAATTATAAGAAAATAAACAAGCTTACAATTTCAAAGAAAAGGAAGTAGAATGGAAGAAAAAAAAAGAAAAAGAAAAAAGGTTTCCTTGACACAACAGGGGGATGATCTAGCTTACTCATGCTGTGGGCATACACCCATGTTGGTGTCTATTTCATTCATTTGAGTCCGTATATCAAGACCTTGAACAAATGCAGTGCCAGTGGTTGGCTTTGTAAGTCCAATCATCTGTCAACAGATATGTATTAACTCCTAAATATTGCATAAAGTACAAAAAATGATTTAAGAAAGTAAAAAAGATGATTTAATTTCCCTAACAGAAGTGATTAAAATCCAAAGAGTGTCCAATCACAGTTTAATTAAATTTTATTGCTACTTCCTGGTTAGTCAAGGTAAACTATATATCTTTAATCTATCCACAACATTAAATAATTTCAGGTTAGGATGCAATAAAGTTAAATGCTTCAAATTGAGCACCATTGAAAGCATTTTCTATTTGCTCCCACCATCAGCAAAACACGTATGCAAATTCCCAAAAGTTTATTTCATTTGAAGAGACAAAGAACCTGTATACTGACCATATTGATAAAAGAGGTTTTGCCTGCACCATTGGGACCAAGCATACCAAAACATTCTCCTCTAGGCACAGCAAGATATAGTCCTTGCACTGCGAGTTCTTCAAGGTTTCCATCACTTTCTGGGTATATCTTTTGCAAGTTATCACAAACAATGGCATGGCTTGTGCTTGATTCATGTAGCAATTGGTCAACCTTCTCCCTCTGGAAATAGATAAATTTTGAATTATCATTTATGTGTATAAAAGAGTTATGTCACTTCATTGAGTAAGATGGATTTCACAACAATTTGAGGGACTGTATAAAATACACTTCCCATAACTTCTATTCTGCAACAATCATCTGTATCACACAGTTTGAACTAGGGAGGCATGGGGGTAGGGGAAGGAAAAAAAATGAAGAGAACAAAATTCTGATTGAGGCATAGAAAAAAAGAAAAAGAAATGTAATCATGAGGTTGAATTGACAAACAACCTAGAATTTTTTAATATTTCGACATAATATCTAAAAAAATGTATACAACACCTTGCAGATAAAGCACAGGATTAGAAAAAACTATATTCTATTTATATGGGCTTTATGTATATGTACCGAGTGCTACTAAAGTTTCTTCAAAACTCTCTACTGGTGGTGGTGGTTCAGTTAACAATTTGTTAAGAATTTCCAACTAGCTTTTCATTCATAAATCAACATGAATAGTCACGCTATCTTTCACATAAAGAAAATATTCATTTGCACTCTACAATGGTCATGAAAACCTGCATTGGCCGTGAACTTTGCCTTATAGTCTGTACATGAATACAGTGACTTGACACACACACAGTTCCATTTTCTCAGGTTGCGAATCCCAAATAAATAAGTTCCCAGTTGTCAATTGAAAGACCACCATATGTTGGGTCCATTTTTAGTCAAGCATACCTCAAATCAGCAAGTTGATAACATTAGCTTTCAAGATGAGTCAAATTCTTCTTAAATTTTTGGAAGATAGAAAATGACCAGTTGGTTTTAGTAAAATTTTAGTATGCAATATGCCAAGCAAGATTTTCAAAAGGCACACAAAAGGAACTGTATGAAGGTCAAGTACATTTACATGAATCTGAAAATACTAAATTCATGGACAAAGTTGGCTCAAAATTAAAAAATAACCTTGTAGGACCCAACATATCCCGCTTTCACCAAAATCTCTAATAGATCATAATACTTGTCCACTTCCTGACAAAATAACACCAGACACGCTGAGAAGTCCATAAGTTTACTATAAACTCCAATTTTTATGAATCACATTACTAACACACACACAAATAATAATTAAGAACTAAGCCTTACTTGCAAACAGATTATATACATGCTGAATTGAACACCATTTGTAGGCAGATGGGGTCCTGACCCTATAGCACTTGACGCTTATGCTGTCTTGTATAATGTTTAGTACGTGGGGGAGGGGGTACCGCATCTCCTTGGTCAGGCTCCTTGCATTGCTGCAAAGACAAAGTTACAAAGAAACAAAGGATCAAATGAATTTTAATACCAACCATAACAGCAGTCACGAAAATATTCAAAGCTAGTAAATAACCAATCATACCGTGGGTGTGTCCTGCTTTGTGACCACCTGTCCCACAAGGAGGTGCTTTTCTTGTGCGTTTAGGCCGACCTTGTGGGGGTGAGTGTAACCCAACTACTTGCTCAGTCTCGACATGCACAGCTGGCTGATTTGCTTGACTCCCAACAACTGAAGATACTACAACTGTAGGGGAGGATGGTGTAGCGGACGAAATGTGAGTGAGGCTCATAGTCGTAGGAGCTGTATGCAGTCCAGGAGTGGGCATGAATGACATGGAGTCACTATGGGGTGGTACATGGTGTATATGACCAATGCTGTATGAGGGAGATTTAGTGTGCATGACAGGAGGGGTGTCATTGAAATCAATGCCAAGATCAAAGGATGGTGGAGTAAGGGATAGATGAGCGGGGTCTGAAAATGTACATAGGGTGGGTGAAGGGATCTCGGGGTGAGAAGATGCATGTGCAGTGGGTACAGGGATCTGTAGGTCAGGAAATGCGAGAGTAGTACGAGGAGGGATCCCTGGGGAAGGAGATGCATGTGGGGGTGGAGGGAACTCTGGGGCAGGAGAAGCATGTGGGGGTGGAGGGGGTTGATTTTGCCGTTGATGGGGTGCAGCACACTGGCCATGGCTATGGCTGGCAGGAGTTGAGCTCGTGCTTGGTCGTGCATTCTGTTCTGGCAGTTCTGGATTTGTTGTATCGGCATCTTCCAAGGGAAGATGGGCAGCTAGACGGTGAAGGCGATCCACTTCCTTCAGCATAGCTGTAATCAGCTTGTGCTCAAGACTGTCTACTACATAACGCATCAATATCTGCTTGTGCATGGCGACCTGCAATTTTTGTAATACGATTAGTACACCTAACGCAAAAATGGTAACACGCAACAAAATTTGGAAAGAAAGGTCAAAGCGATTACCGTAATAAGAAGTGAGGCGCTAGTGTGGTCGACAAACCTCCATGTGACTTTACCATACCAGCCGAAGTATGGATGAACACTCGACATAGCACCCTCTAGTCGCGCTCCATTACATAGTTTTTGTGCTCTTGTATTCCATACTTGGATGTGGCTAAAATGTCTGACTCTCCAATCCACTTCAATCTTCCCCCTTAGGTCTATCTTATGAAGGGCATCGTCAGTATCAACATCTTCGGGAATTTCTTGTACCATCCCAAACTGACGAAGAACACGATCCGGGGTATGTTTCTCTACTAGCCAGAAACATACAAGTGGCATCCTCGCCATCCACATATCCCATCCTGCTACACAAAATGCAGGCAGTTGGCCTAATTCAGCTTCATATGGTTGCCACACCACCTGTTGTAGTAATAAAAAAGCGCAGCACATTATGCAATGTCAAGTTATTTTCAACTGACATATTTTACAGTTATAACAGTATACAGTATTCATAAACATTACAAGAAACACAATTTGGGTACCTGGTTAGGATACATAGAATCTAGAAGCTGACGGTACCGAACTAAACAGATTTCAGGGGGGCTATTCTTCGTGCTCACGACCCAAACCAACCAACAATGAAGAAAGAGGGAATCAATATCTACCAATTATGCAATGTAATAAAAAAAGAAAAAGGATATGTATGCTGATGGAAGCTTAAAGCATCATATTGTTTATTTTTCCTTGAAATACTACTAGTACACTACATAAGCATCCTTAGTTGTAGAAAAATACTTGAATAATGCTAAGTTCAATTATTTTGTAATGCTAAGTTCAAAAACTTAAGTAGTTCTCATAATGCTAAGTTCAATGTGTCATATCGTTTAAAATGATGGATCCAAAAAAAATAGAGATAATCGGTCAAGGAAGAGACTTACTTAATAGACAACGGCGAAGATGGTAATGGTGGGCCATATGCACCATCTGGTGGAAGGTCCATCCTTGGGCACAAAAAAGGGAATCTGGACCATGCCCAATACTGAACGAGTATCAAGGCCCCACTAATCTGACTAGCCTTTTTGTCGATTGCCCTGCATAACTCTCTGTACAACCATGCAAGGCAAGCGCTCCCCCAACTGTACCAAGGTGGATTGTGGAGGTCCCTCAACATCTGCAACCACATCGTATGCACCCTATCGCTAGACTTGTCAGCAAAAATTGTGTCTCCTAGGAGTGCTAGAATATAACACCGTGCATACTGATGCACAACAACCTCTTCTGCACCATTGGGTAACCCTTGGTCAATTTTTTCAAGTAGCTTTTTGATTTGGATCCTCTGTCCTTTAAGCACCACAGAATTAGTAACAATTCCAAGCATTTGCTCACATTCAACAGCCCACGTCAAGGCACAACTTCCAACAATTGCCTTACCATCGATTGGAATCCCCAACAGGATCTCCACGTCTTGTAATGTGATCGTCATCTCACCATGTGGAAGGTGGAAGGTGTGGGTTTCAGGCCGCCATCGCTCAACAAAGGCCGTTATCAAGTTATGATCAAGCTCTCTAAATGGGGTCCTATACAGCCCCTCTAATCCAATTCTCTTGACAATGTCGAGGACGCGATCATCCACCATCGGGCTTCGTTTTCGAAACTCCTCATTACGACCACGACATTTCAATACCCCTGAATCTTGCACATGATAGAACCATGGTGATGAGATGCAATATGCCAACTTATTTAACGAAGCGTTTGTAGTCTCCTTATTTTTTTTATACAAAAACCAAAAATACAAAAGCTATATATCAAGATTAAGGTTATGCTCAAGAAGAATTACATCAACAAAATCAAGATTATAGCCTAAAACAAAAATGATAGAGGTAGATAATTATTAAGCGACCATTTTGCAAGAGCATAAGCAATCTAACTCAATCCAACTAATGGGCATGACTATGCATTCAAAGCTAGTGATACCATTGATAAACTTAGGATTTTAGAAATGAAAAAAAAAATCAACATAATGTAAAAAGATAAGAAAAGAATATAGAAATTCAGCAGGTCGTCGATTTTAATTTTACCTTGCCTTCCCAAACAGCAAACGATCGATATTCTGTTAGAAACCTTAACACCGAAGGAACCCTGGGACCAGGACCGAACTCATTAACCACCTCAGCAACGGTAGCCATACTACACAAATTTTAGGGAGTCAAGAGTAATATAAGCCTATGTTCAAGATAAATTAGCAAGGATCTCAATGTATAGCCTAATTTATTGCACAATTCTCCAAATACCACTATGCACACATATAAAGATAATTTTCAAACATATTTGTTCTCTAACATCGTTTTCAAACTAATTACGAAACTAACATCTCAAGTTTCTTAAACTCGATTTCACTGTAGCAACTTAAGTATCAGAAACTTGAGTTCCATGTGAACTTGACTCTTTAACACTCGATTTCTCTTAAACAAAAACATAACCAAAAGGAGAAATTGGCATAAGACACCCATTTTCAAACATATTCGTTAGTTAACATCGTTTTCAAAGTAATTAGCAAACTAACATTTCGAGTTTCTTAAACTCGATCAACTATCAAAACAATAACACGAAGCAACTATCCATTAATATATTACCAATTGCACAGGTAGTACATTTAACTTTTTAAATTTGAGTTAGAGTGGAAACATGAGTGACTACTATGCCAAGCATGTGAAGTGTCCTGGGGTGATCATGAAGCATACATATTATAAATGAGTTTCTAGATGTCCTTTTCTTAGCTTATGACTATGAATGAGTATTCACCACCCAGACTTGGCTTGATGATTGTAATCAGTGGCTTAAGGCTTAGTACATATTGTCCAAATCTTGCAAGAAAAAAAAAGACAAAAGAAATATAACAAAGCCTCCTGGGCATGAGGATAAGTGCATTCATTTCAAGTTTCAAACTGATATATATATATATATATATATATATATATATATATATATATATATATATATATATATATATATATATATAACAAAATCATTTCAAATTCAAAAAGCTCAATTCGAATGAAATGCAAAAATTAAAAATTCCACCTAGTCTAAAAATTAAGACAAGCTTGTACAAGCATTAAACCCAAACCCTAAAAAACTATAACAACAAAAACCTAACACACTCCAACTTGAATTCAACGACTCTAAACACTAAATTCCTATAATTCAGTGAAATAGGAACCTAACTCTTCAAACAAAAAGAAAATAAGGCAAAAATAAATAAAAACCTCTCAAACTCCTTCAGTCGGGGAAGAGCTTGATGAACTAGGCGTGGAGGCGGACACCATCAGAGGATCATAGCCAGATGTCGGAGTGAGTCGGAGTGTGAATGGATCAGCGTGGAGCAGTGGACATCGGCATATGTGGTGCGGGTTTGATGGTGATGCCGATGGGTTCACTGCGGTGGTGGTGGAGATGGTTTGGGTCTTTGGGTTGGATTTGGGTTGGGTTCACTGCGATGGTGGTGGGGATGGTTTGGGTCTTTGGGTCGGATTTGGGTGTGTGGAGAGACGGTGGGAGAGTGTTTGAGAGACGGTGTGGGTGTTTTTGAGAGACGGTGGGTGTTTTTGAGAGGCGGTGGTGTGACTGACAGAGATTTGACAGTGAGAGACGGTGGAGACTGAGAGAGATTTGACAGTGAGAGACGGTGGAGACTGAGAGAGATTTGAGAGTCAGACTGAGAGAGACGGTGAGAGTGTTTGAAATTGAGGGATTAATTGAAATTGAGCTTCAAAGAAATCGAGTTCAATGGACTCGATTTACTAATTTCCTAATTCGAGTCCAATGGACTTGATTTCTAGGTCGACGTGGACTCCCTGTCCACGTCAGCTGCTGCCAGATGAACAAATCGAGTACATTATACTTAATTCATAAGTCCAAAATCGAGTTCTCTGGACTCGATTTGTTAGAAACCAAATTTGTTTCAAACCTTCGTTTACTAATGATATAGTTTTGATTTTATAGTTATTTAAAAAAAAATTCCTCTCCTCGTTCTGATTGACATTACGCTATTTTCAGCTAACGGAAATTAGTCTAAAATTTTAAATTTTTATTTTTATTTTTTTGTTCTGACCATCTGGTGCACGTTAATGTACTCTCCATTTTGACAATTTCATAATTAGTAAATTTTGAAAGTTATTTAAATATATATATATATATATTTATTTATTTATTTATGGGACCTCATGGGGTTTGAGCCACTTGCGAGCCAACCCTCTTCTATGATTTTTTTTTTTTTTTATTATCAACTCTTGAGATTTAAGAATTATTCAAATTGACTCTTGTAACTGAATTCTATTACTTTTATTAATTATAATTGACAAAAAATATCACTTTTTGTGAATGTTTTATTTTTAAAATAATTTTTTTTATATAATAAGAGGATCACATGCATATCATATAATTAATTTTTATTCCTCAAAATTAAGATTAAATGGTTAATTTAGACAATTCTTAAATCTCAAAAGGCAGTAATATAAAATTGAAGGCACAATGGTCATTTTGCATTTACCCAGATTCAAGGGAATCTCTTTGCATTCTGCATTGCTTTTTTATTTTTTGCTTTGCTTTTTATTTTTTTATGTTGCATACTTATTTAACCCACATTACTTATATATTTTTTTGGAAAAAATAATAAATAAATAAATAGATAAAATTATTTACATATTGTAGAATCAAAAGAATTTATAATGCATATAAAACCAAAATGATTTGAATTTTTGTTGATCGCCTCATTAAGAATGACAACGGGTCAGGTTTAAAGCATGTTTCTTTATGCCCGAGCCCAACCCGCGAGCTCGCCCCCATTACCCAAACCTACCCCGTTTAATAAACGGGTTTTTTATAGACCCCAAACCCGCCTCGTCAAGCCCCCGCGAGCCTTGTCTCGTCATGCCCGATTCAAAATCACAAACACAAAACCTTACACAAACACAAACACAAACCCAAAAATCAAAAACACAAAACCTTACACAAACACAAACACAAACCTTACACAAACACAAACACAAACCCAGATCCAAAATCACAAACACAAAACCTTACACAAACACAAACACAAACCCAAAAATCAAAAACACAAATTTTTTTATTTATGATTTTCCCTTTCAAAATCACAAACACAACACACAAATCTTAACACAAACACAGACACAAAAAACACAAACACAAAACTTTCAGATTTAAGATTTTCCCTTTCAAAATCACAAACAGAAACCCAAATCCTAACACAAACACAAACAAAAAAATTTCAGATTATGATTTTCCCTTTCAAAAATACAAACACAAATCCTAACACAAACAAAGAAATTAAAGAGAGAGAGAGAGAGAGAGAGAGAGAGAGAGAGAGAGAGAAGAACATATCATTGAGAAACAAGAATGGCAACAAATCCAAAAAAAAAAATTGGTGGAGAACAAATCCAAATCATTGAGAGTGAGTTACGGTGAGTCAGTGATAGAGGGAGAGTTGGCGTCTACAGTGAGGTAATGGCGCAGGGAGGAGGGAAGTGGGAGTGATTTAGGGGGGCGGTGGTGAGGCCGTGAGTGTGATTGTGTGGGTCAATGAGAGTGACAATTTGAGGAGTTAAGGGGGGCGGCGGTGAGGCTGTGGTCATGTGGCTGTGTGGGTGAGAGTGACTAGAGATTGAGAGAGAGGGGGTGGCGGCTCAGATGAGATTAAGAGAATAAGATAGGATTAGGGTTTTCTGAATAAGGTTATATATATATTAGTTTAACAGGTCGGGTTTGAGGCGGGTATCACTAAAACCCAAACCTACTTCGGGTTTTATCTTAAAAACCTAGACTTGACCCTATTGTTTCGCGGATTGGGTATTCGTGAGTCGAGTAACAATTGTCATACCTACACCTTATATTATACTACATCAATAAATGAATAAATACACCTTTATTTTTCCTTTTCAACTAGTACTATACTTTTTTTCTTGGTGTTTTTATTTAGAGTTATACCAACCAAAGAGAACACATATTAAAGACATAACTATTATCATAAGTTGAAATCTATTCTCTAACACATTTTAGAAATACATATTTAAAAGATACGATGATTTGATAAATGACTTAGATGCCTTTTTCTTATATGTACATGCAATTATCTATACTCTATTAGTTTTGGGTGTTAATGTTTTGAATTTTAACAACTTGGTTGAAGCTTCCATTAAAACAATGTGTAAAATTGTGATTTTCAATTATATTTTTATTGGCTTTAATTCCGTGTCAAATTTGATTATATTTTATCAATCATTTCCCTGTGTGTTTATGGGATTCAATGTAATGGGTTAGTGAGTGAAATTGGTGAAGAATTGTAAGGAACATAGCAGCTTACGAGTGGACAACTTGCGAAAGGTCACATGAGAAGCACAAGCTAGAAGTTGAAAGGTCTAAGTGTGTGATGGCATCTCATGAGTGGCTCATGACTTGGACAACTCGCAAGTGGCTCGTGACTTGTACAACTCACTAGCTGACTCGCAAGATGCACGGCCAGCCTGTTTTATATGCTTTCCTCATTTTTTTACCAACACTATATAAACTCACATTACCCATGAGCCATAGGTTAGGTGGGGTTGGGTGTCTAACACCTTCCCATCCTTATACCTAAACTTCAAACACATGCTCTAATGAAAGACATTATATTTATGGTTCCTAGACCTAAACTAGATGGCGACTGCATTTACACCCCCTCCCATGGTCCACCCTAGGCCAAGGCATATTTATCCAAACGCGAGGATGACTTGTCACGAGTGCTCGCGCCAATAGTGGTAACTCCACTAGGGATAGAGAGTTTGATTCCAATGTGTTCCATTTCTTAATCTTGATAAAGGCTTATTTAACATTTTTTGCACACACTTTCACTTGGTTCTTTTATCCCTTTGCCATGGTTGGTGATGAGTGGGAAAGTGGAGGCTACATTCAAGCGAAGACTTTCTGAAGTTCATCCCACCAACTCACAATCTGTGTCATTGCCTATGATGGGCTTTAAGTACATTAACGGTTTGCCACCAATCCATTACGGTCCATTTAGGCCTAAGATTGGAATCATGGCCCACCTAGTTGTGAGTGACCTATTGATTTCTCAATTTAGTTGTAAGGAACTTACCCACACTTAGAAAGATCCTAGATCCTATCAAAAGAGGGTACCTTTTATATCTCTTGTTTATTCAACCATATATCTTGTGTTCACCTAATTCTAAAGGAAAAATAAAAGATGTAAAATTTGAAAGGATGGCCCAAAAGTTATGGCATACCCTAAGACTATGGGATGAAAAGAAAAAAAGTTCTCGAGTATAAGATGCTTATCCCAAATCCAAAGGTATATCTTAACTTGAAAGGTTCATAGGATCATAGCCTAGTTACCATCATGAGCCCAATTTCAAAGGCCTCTTGAAAAAGAAAGTCTTGGGCCTAAGGTAACAAATATGCTATAGACCTAGCATCCAAGATACTATAAAGTTGATATGAATCTCCCTAATCTTGGGCCTCTTTGTTACATGTAAAGTTTTAAAATGATAAGAGTATCATAGGCTTTGAGAGGAAGGCCACAATATATTCTAGCTAGAAGGCTGCTTCAAAAAAAAAAATTCGATAATGAATATAAGAAAAGGAGAGCCCAGAGGTGATGAATACATTGTTGGCCCATATTTGAGACAAGTGGTTGAAAATCTCTAAGCACATTCTAATAAAAGCCCGTGAGTGTAAGTTGAAAGCTTTATTGTAAACAAACCAAGCCCTATGAAGCAATAAGCAAGGCTCATGAGAAGAAATGAAGTGATTTTGTAATTGGGCCTTCATTAAAATGGACTTTAGGAATGACAACAAGTTGGGTTTGGGACAAATTTTTTTATGCCCGAACCCATCCTATGGGCCCACTCTAGTTACCTGAACTTGGCCCATTTAATAAACGAGTTTTTTTTTTCAACCTCCAAACCTACCACATCGGACCCCGTCCAACCATTTCGAATTTGGGCCCAAATCGTGACCTAATAAAAAAATTTAGATTGAATCGAAGCCTATACTGCAACTCGAGCAAATATATATATATATATGCCCAAATTCAAGCCCTATACCGTGGCCAAAATGCCAAATCAATCCATATCATAGGACCACTACAAGCCTATTAATCATAAATTAATAAATCACTTGTTAATCATGAATCATAGCTAATATCATAAATCAATAAATCACCTAGCTTTTTTTTAGGGGAAATAAATCACCTAGCTAAGATCACCATTTAATCATAAATCAAACATAAAAATAAAAGTTACAAAATAAATTCCACAAGTTTAGGATAATTACAAACCAACAAGTTAATTTGACAAGTCCAAGAAATTAAAAAGCTACTAAATTAATCCAACAAGTCTAATCTTTCATAGCTGTGACACAACTTTCATCCACTTCATTACGCTCCACATCATCAAAATTTTTTTGAATTGTACAATCTCCTAGAATAGTTGAAGAACCTACTGTTGGTAAAATAGATGGAAAATACGTGTTTGTATTTCATACAAAACATGTGCAGCGAAAAATAAACGGATCTACTTCATTCGAAATTGATAACATGTACTATGTAAGTTTCAGAATTAGAGAACAAGAAAGCGTACCTTAATGCGGTGAAATTCAAAACCAAAGATCAGAAGCACTTGGGAATACTTTTAATCTTCATTTCAATTCCACTTAATATCCAAGATGTGTGGTCTCTCAATCAGTTTCCAAGGAGAGAATAAGAGAGTGTCCAACACTCACATACAAACCATTTCATACCTTGTATGAAAACACTTATGAAAAGGTCTCATTAAAACCTTAATCAAATTCTGTATGTTTCTCTCCTTATATATAACTGATTATCTAATTGGGTTAGCCTTTTGAGTCATTCCAATTGGGCTCTTGTGTGTGGCTTGGAGTGGGACCAAAAGGAGCCAATAAGACACTAGCTCCAATAGGCCTTGGGCTTTTTTGTCAACTCTTAACAAGTTCAAAGTTACCATTAATTATATTTAATACCACTATATAAATATAGTTGCACTCTAGACCTAATCTATAAATTATATCACAATACTTTATTACACATGCAATCCCTTCATAAAATATTCGTAATAATACAAAGTCATGAATATAAACTGCCACTTTGAAGATTACTACATCTTAATATTTGAGTACCCGGTTTAATCCTTTATGTTATTCATTATATATTTATGAAATCCAATTCATAAATATATACTTTAGTAACTCCTTACCAAAATGGTTGGGCCAAACTCTCTAAATAACCAAATCCATTAAACTTATCTCAAGGGAATATTTTGTATCTCTGTTAAGAGACTATGAATTTCATCTTGAGAATATATGTTCCATCAACACTAAATGTGGCTGCCCAACATACTGAGGTTTTGACCGTGACTAATAGATCTCACTTCAAATATATCAAAGTAACCTACATCTCATGATCAGGTTCATTATTCTCTCAGGATTAACAGTTCATGTAAATAGAAGTCGTGAGATTTATTATTCATTTGACAGTCGTTAGGAGAATAATAAATCTCACAGTGACCCAGTTCAATATGTCTTAACTCTTAAAACATATCAACATACCAACTAGAAATCTCAATTTCCATGATCAAGACAAATCATCTTAGTTGATATGTTATAATCTACGTAGATGAAACGCCTAATTTCATCACAGACTACGAACTACATTTTGAGTTTACAAGGAACTTGTGATTTATATCTTCTGTGACTAAATCACATTAATCACATACAATGCATCTCATGGACTAAGATAATGTCTCATAGACTAAGATAATGCATCTCAGGAAATACATTTATGTTATTCATAATATATTTATGAAATCCAATTCCATAAATATATACTTTAGTAACTCCTTACTAAAGTGGTTGGGCCCAACTCTCTGAATAACCAAACCCATTAAACTTATCTCAAGGGAATATTTTGTATCTCCGTTAAGAGACTATGAATTCCATCTTGAGAATATTTGTTCCATCAACACTAAATGTGGCTGTCCAACATACTGAGGTTTTGACCGTGACTAATAGATCTCACTCCTGATATATCAAAGCAACCTACATCTCATGATTAGGTCCATTATTCTCTCAGGATTAAGAGTTCATGTAAATAGAAATCGTGAGATTTATTATTCATTTGACAGTCGTTAGGAGAATAATAAATCTCACAGCGGTCCAGTTCAATATGTCTTAACTCTTAAAACATATCAACATACCAACTAGAAATCTCAATTTCCATGATCAAGACAAATCATCTTAGTTGATATGTTATAACCTTCGCAAATGAAACGTCCAATTTCATCACCGACTACGAACTACATTTTGAGTTTATAAGGAACTTATAATTTACATCTTCTGTGACTAAATTACATAAATCACCTACAATGCATCTCATGGGGTAAGGTAATGTCTCATTAGTTCATTTATAAACAGTCTCATATAATTAAAAAATTTAATTATTAATGTCATGCCAATAAATTGGATTTTTAGGGCATAAACCCCAACACCTACAACAACAATGAATTAAAAAAAATGGAGTAAACTTCATCAAATTATAACCAAAAAAAAAAACATATACATTCATTGGATTTTATCTCCAATACACACTATCACAGAACATAGAAACATAAAAACCTTAAACCATATAAATAGAATTGATCTATGTTCTTTTAATATCACCTAAGCATTCAAAAATTCCAACAAAATATAACAATCCCAAAAACATTTAAGCTGATTTCAAATCAAATATTTTTTTTTTTTAAAACGCAATATAATAATATCCAAACAGGAAAAAATCGCCAAATTCAGGCTAAACCAGCATATGGGTAAGCATAATAATATCATATAAACAACAAACAAGCAAAAACAATTCTCCTTTATTATTTTCTCAGCAACCAAAAAATAAGGGAAAATGAAAGCAATCAATCAGAGCATCAATCACAGGAAAATTAATGGGAAAATTAAAATAAAAAGCATCAAAGCATCGATCATGGGAAAATTAAAAATTTTATAAAAAAATCTAAAATTAAAGAGCATCAATCAACATCCAACCAAACGTATTTCTAGAATCAAAAAAAGAAAAGGAAAATAAAAGCATAATCGAACCTGTGGCTATGGAAAACGACAAACAACGACGATGCAGAGATGAGGGAGGGATGAACGGTGATGATGAAGGGATGCAGGGATGAGGGAACGAATGAGAGTGAGTGAGGGTGAGAGTGAGTGAGGCTGTGAGGGTGAAAGTGAGAGTGCATGACTACGTGAGGGGAGGTGACTGCGGCTGATGAGAGGAGAGGATAGTGAGAGTTAGGGTTAGGGGCTGGTATCACTAAAACCCACACCTGACCTGAACCCGCTTTGGGTTATATTTTTAAAACCCAAACCTGACCCTACTGTTTTGTGGGTTGGGTAAATCTGACCCATTAGGGTCAAGTCAGGTCGGGTACCCGTGGGTCAGGGTTTTATTTCCATCTCTAATGGACTTAAAGACTTTCTAAGAACATCTAAATAAAAGAACTTTTATTATGGGGCATGCGTCTGTGTTTTAATGGCTTCTCCCAAATTTTCCACGTGCCATGATGTCTAACCATACAACTCAAGAAAAGGTGGATCATTTGATAATTAAAGGAATGGTTTGCATGCTTTTCCCAATGCTGAAGCATGTTCCTAGTCCATGGACCTTCACAAGGACTCATGTCAACAACTTTTCTGAAGTAGAAAGCACGAGATCTTGGGAAGATCATGACTGGCTAGATTGAACTTCAACAGTTGGGACAACCCAAATCATCCCTGCTTGCATTTTAATTGAATGAGACTCCGGACCTCCCAACGAAGGACGGTACTTTGTCTTGGCCCAAGATGAAGACGATGCAGAAGAAGATGATGACGTGAAGATTGGTTATTGGAGTGAGAGTGATATGACTGGTCCGCCGAAAAGGAAGATGGTACCCTTTCCAATGAGAATGGAGTCTCATGGGATATAGCAGAGCCATAAGCGTGTGAGGTCCTTTGGAAGACAAAGATTGGTCTGCGGAGTTGAAGACTTTGTTCAAGGAGGAAGGTAAGAAAGAGAATGACAACGCTTAAAGATGAGGAAAGACAGAATTCATCATGCCTACTGATGGGCAACTTAGCAATTGGACTTGGGTTGGATTTTCGAATAGAATGGGAAAGGTACCTTGTAATGCAAGTTCCAATGTACTTTTCAACATTTTTAATATGAATTACGACTTGGCTTATTTTGATGTGTCTCATAATATTGAAATTCTACACTTAAATGATTCTAATGAATTTGAAAATGAAATTAATAAACAATTGGAAAAGAAAGTTGAACCTATGGAACAAACTTTTAAAACTCTTTATTTGGGCAATGATGAGAATCCACGATTAATTAAAATTGGCTCAACTCTAAATAAACAAGAAAGAAAATATCTCAAAGAACTTCTCACTAAATTCCAAGAAGTATTTGCATGGTCTTACGAAGATATGCCTGGCATTGATCCCGAGATAGCACAACATCATATTGATGCTCATTCTCACATGGTACCTGTTAGAAATTGGGTTGGTTTTGACCCAACCCATAAATCATGGCCCATGGATCGTCCATATGGGTTATCTGATAAGTGAGTTTAAATTTAAACTAACTGATATTGGTATGAGTTATCAATATCAGTAGTTGAGTAATTTAAACTTAACAGATATTGATATGAGTTATCAATATCAGTAGTGGAGTAATTTAAACTTAACAGATAAGATCTTTTAGGGATCACATATATCTGATAGTAAGTGAATCTCTACTAGTATTTAAAATACTCCTACATCAGTCAGATTAATAAGAGATACAGTGAGTGAACATACGTATAGTTTATGAGTGCTCTCTCAAAATAAGCCATCTCTCTGGAACACCATTTACTGTTCCCTAGAATTTGGAGTGTGGAAATTAGGAGAGACTCTAGTAGCCTTTCCTGTGACTTGGAGGTGTTCCACAAAGGAGATCATGAGGAGTTCGTAAAGCAAGTAAAGAACAAGATCCGACAATTTGGCGATTTGGTCCACCAAAAGTATGTGTTTATATGACCTCTAGTAAAGTATTTAACTATTCAACATTGGTATCAGAGCCCTTTTATGCTTGTTTTCACTCTTGAATGATGCCATGATCTCTAATGTATGTAATCCTATATGCAAGCTAAAATTAAAAGTTTAAGTAATTTTTAATTTTCAGATTTGTAATTTTTAGAAGCATGTTATGGCGTGTAGAGAGAGAGATATAAAAAGTTGTAATTTTTTAAATGTTTACATGTAATCCGAAAAACTGTTGTGATGAACAGTAAAATAAAATTTGTTTTTCACTCATTTAAAATTGTCTTGTAGTAGTTTACGATGCGTGTACCACTATGCTTAGTGCTTGATTGGTTATCTATAAATTAAAGCGATGAGCCCCACGTTGGTGACTTGGTGTATTAGTTACACACAGATTCTTATACTTGTTGTTTCCTTCAACAAGGAAATTGTGCAATGAAATAAGCCACATGTTGAGTGGCTATGTGGATCTGACACTATTGTTTACTAATGCTATGTGGATTTGTTTACAGTAGTTTACAAAGGATAACTTTGCAAGATATGGATTTTGTAGTTATTGCTTACCTAGCAATAACTTATAAGTTATAACAATACAGAAAATTATATGAAAACCAAACATTAGGTTTTCTTATTATATTATAAACATTCCTGTTTATTAGACCTCTTTTTCTAGTATGACATATATTTAATACATGTAATTGGGATGGAAATTTTATTTTTAACTGTCATGTTAAAATAAAATTGTGAAAATATGAGTAAATTGTGAATTTAGTTTTCTAATTTTCTGTATAATTATATTTGGAATTTATTTAATTTTTGAATTAATTTATGATGTCTTTTTAACATATTGTGATATGATTGAATTGATATTATATGAATGCATTGATGAATATGTGTCCAAAGGGTTTATGAGACTCTTTGGCTCATCTCTATAGTTAGAGATTATATTGGTAATTTATGCAACATGTATATTTTTATTTATTGTTATTGTGGATGGATTAGACAATTTTTGAAATTATTTGATAACGTAGCATCCCCAATTTTTTTAATTACAAATAGAATCTTTGTATTAGGGTACTTGAATATGTAATTTTTTGGGCCAATGTTTTTTGCAATTTTTTTTGGGCCATTGTTTTTGGCAATGTAATTTAAGGCTATATAATTTAATTTTGGAAGCCATGTAAGGGGATGTGTTTCACAATTACCTATAATTTTCAAATTTTGTCTTAGCATGTTGTATGAAATTACCAATAGGGCTTATAGTGGAGCCACAAAGATGTATGGACACATGTTATATGTATGATTTAATATGTGGATGGTGTGATGTTTTATTCTTCACAAAATTTTATTTAAAATCAATTAGATGTGTTATTCCAATTTACATAGTGAGAGATGATTATGAGCTTAGCGAAATTTTCGATCTCACTATGTAGAAAGGAATATCATGGTCTAGTTGGATTTTTGAAAATAAAATTTAAAAATGTATGTGCTAATGTCAACTTGTGTAATGAATGCAGTGAACATGACCACTAAGAATGTAGTTGCTGATCTAACTAAGAGAGAGAAACTAGATGGAACTAACTATGATATGTGGCATAGAAAAATTCGATATCTGCTTAATGAACAAAAGGTCCTTGAAACCCTAACCAATGTGATGATGCGACCTGAAAATGGGAATACTGCCTAACATTGGCGTGACTTAGAGGCCTATGAGTCTTGGGTTAAGAAAGATCGTTGTGCACGCTTCACTATGCTGAGTAGCATGCATAATGAGATGTGGAACCAACTTAAGATTGCCTATGGAGGGACTTCAGCAACTAGGTTGCGAGCTCTTACTTTGAACTTTGAGCAATATGTTATGGATTCAAAGCATAGCATGGCTGAACATCTAAGGATAATGTTTGCATTGATAAGTGACCTAAAGGCTGCTGGCAATAATCTCTCTGATGAACAACAGGTCACATCAATGATACGTTCACTGCCTAAACCTACTTAGGGGCAAATGAAGCTTGTTTTGACACATAGTAAGAATATCAAGACTTTTGCTGATATTTCTCGTCATCTCAAGCTTGAGGCAAAGCGCATGGGGGCACACCAAAACACCCTCCCTGTCGCCCAATTTAGGCAATGGAAGGCATTCAGGCCTAAACGTAAAGGACAAGGGAGGAATGCCAAAGGAGTTGGTTACCTTGGGCTTAAAGAAGTCAAGATAGCAAAGCGCCAAAAGGGCAAGCGTGCTAAGAAGGACAAGGCAAAGATCAAATGCTACAACTGTGGTAAGAAGGGTCACTTCGCTTGTGAGTGCACTGAGCCGAAAAAGGTATCCATTCTTAACAACTCTACTATTACTTATGTTTGTACACATGTTTTTGTTGCTCATATTATTCCTAGGTGGATTGTAGATTCAGGAGCAACCAAACATATAGCCAGAGATAGAGTTAGTCGTGTGGATTACAAAAAGATACCAATAGGCACACAGTACGTTATTTTGGGTAACGGAGCTCAAGAAGAAGTCATAGAAGTTGGAACCTACTAGCTTAAATTGCGTCTGGGACGTATGTTACTTCTTCATGATGTGCTTCATGCACCTGGTGTCCAATGTAATCTATTTTTAGTACATACTATGCTTAGACTTGGATTTAGTTTCCGTTTCGATGGTCCTCAGTTGGATTTTTATTTAAATAAAACCTTGTATGGACATGGTTATTTATCTAATGATTTCTTTATGTTGGATTTAGATCATTCATCTTTTTCTTTTATTACTCATAATAATGATGTTTTTGATTCTGTAATGTGGCATGCTAGACTTGGACACATAGGAAAAGATAGATTGGCTAGACTAGCTAGAGAAGGCCTATTAGGGTCTATCACTAATGTAAGCCTACCTCTGTGTGAACCTTGTCTAGCTGGAAATGCCTGTAGGAAGCCTTTTGGTAAGGCTCCAAGGGCAACTCATCCTTTGGAATTAGTCCATTTGGACATATGTGGACCTATGAATGTTAAGGCATGCCATGGCACCTCTTATATTATCACATTTATAGATGACTATTCACGTTTCAGTTATGTCTATCTGATCTTTCATCGCTTTGAAGTATTAGATTGCTTTTAGAGCTTTGTGGCAGAGATTGAGAATCAGAAAGAAAGGAACCTAAAGGTTTTTCAAAGTGATAGGGGTCGCGAATATTTGTCTAAACAGTTTCAAGAATTATGTGAGGAAAAAAGGATAAGCAAGCAATTGACGATTCCTAGTACTCCACAACAAAATGGTGTTGCAGAGAGAAGGAATCATACTCTATTAGAGATGGTTAGATCGATGATAGCGCAAGCTAACCTTCTAATTTCGTTTTGGGGGGATGCATTGTTAACTGCTGCCTATATCCTTAACCATGTGCCTTCTAAATCCGTTCCTACAACATCGTATGAGTTATAGATTGGTGCAAAACCCAATTTGGAGAACTTGCAGCCTTGGGGTTGTGTAGGTTTTGTTCACAGTACTTCCCATAAGTATGAGAAATTGGGCCCTAGAGCAAGTAAGAAAATCTTTATAAGATATTCAAAAAGCTCAAAGAGGTATGTAATGTATGGTGAACATTCTGAAGGTGGAATGATTGAGATAGAGTCTCGTGATGTCAACTTCATTGAAGACGATTTTCCAAGCATCGGTGAAGCAAAACAAGATCTTCAACTTTATGAGCTGCAAGAACTTGAAGGTGTCATACCATCTTTGGGTAAGGGTGGAGAATCACAACTTCATCCTAAAATCGCCAAAGATAGTGGGAGTGGTTTGGCTCCTAGTGGGAGCAAACTGCTAGATAGTGACACACAAGGATCCAAGGTACGTAGAAGTGAACGTGGAACTATTCCCCCTTGTCATTTTGGGATTGAGGGGGAATCTTTTATATGTGATTCACTAGACCTTGATGAGCATGCTTCCTATGAGGAAGCATTAGCTTCACCTACTTCACATGAATGGATAGTTGCTATGAGGAATGAGATGGATTCTATGGCAAAGAATCAAGTTTGGGAGTTGGTTGACCTTCCGCCTAAGCACAAGACCATTGGAAACAAGTGGGTTTTAAAAATAAAGTGCAAGGTAGATGGATCAATTGACAAATATAAGGCTTGTCTTGTGACGAAAGGCTATACCCAAAGAGAAGGGATAGACTATGAAGAGACTTTCTCCCCAGAAGTGAGATTTGTCTCTATTCGCCTTATTCTAGCTATTGTTGCACATTTGGATTTAGAATTCTTCCAAATGGATGTGAAGACTGCATTTCTCAATGGAGAACGAGACAAGGAAATCTATATGGATCAACCTATTGGCTTTGAGGTCAAGGAACAAGGGCGCAAAGTGTGTCGCCTTAAGAGTTCCATTTATGGCATAAATCAAGCGTCTAGACAATAGTATTTCAAATTTCATAAGGCTATTATTTCGATTGGTTTCGAAACGATGGAAGAAGGCCATTGTGTGTATGTCAAACAATCAGGAAAGAGTTTACTTATCCTGTCTTTGTATGTGGATGACATTTTATTGGCTGGAAATGATATGGAGATGATTGTCACCACCAAAAGGTGGTTGCCCTCTATTTTTGATATGAAGGACACGAGAGAGGCTAATTATGTGCTTGGAGTTCAGATTTTCAGGGATCGCTCAAAGAAGCTTCTTGGTTTGTCTTAAGAAATATACATAAAGATGATCTTAGAGTGATTCCATATGCGTAATTCCAAACCCATAGACACTCCAATTGAGAAGGGACATACATTAAGCCTTGAAGATTGCCCTAAATCAGAAAAGGAAAAGAGAGAAATGGCAAGATTTCCCTATGCAAGTGCAGTTGGAAGTCTGATGTATGCTATGTTGTGTACTCGACCAAACATCTGTTTTGCAGTTGGTATGGTTAGTCATTATCAAAGTAATCTAGGACATGTTCATTGGCAAGCAGTTTAGAGGATTTTTTGATACCTTCGTGGGACATCGAATCTCATTCTTTGCTATCAGGGTGGAGATTTGAGATTGAGAGGTTATTCTGATGCTAACTAGTGATAGAGATGAGCGCAAGTCCACTACAAGCTATGCATTTCTACTTAGTGGTGCAGCTATCTCTTGGTGCAGTAAGAAACAGTCTTGCATTGCTTTATCCTCAATGGAATCTGAGTATGTTGCTTGTTTAGCAGCAACACAAGAAGTTGTTTGGTTAAAGAGATTTTTCCAAAGCCTAAGGGTGACATCACTTGCAGATGAAGCTATAAAGATGTATTGTGATAGTATGGCAGCCTTGGCTTATGCTAAAGATCCAAAGTATCATAGCAAAAGCAAACACATACAGACTCGTTATAACTACATTCATCTTGCTATTTCACAAGTAGAGGTGATCCTCCAACATATCTCCACTAGCAGGATGGTGGCTAATCCACTTACTAAAGTCATTGCTAGAGATGCCTTTTAGGTTCATGTTAGGAGTTTGGGACTTTGTAGGATTTGATATGTTTTTGGATACCTTATGGACATTTATGTTTATTCATACTTTATGCAATAATGATGTTATTCATTTTGATTCATCTTGTGATGTGATTGATATTGCATACTAAGCGCACATTATTTGAGAATATGTCACTAGGCTTAGATCGGTCTACTCACATAGACGATCACGCTAGCACTTGAGTAGCGAGCAAGATGAGACAAAGTGATCACTTTGTTTTTCTGTAAATCAAGTAAGTGATCATCTTGACACTTAGGGAGGCATGCAAGATAATATAATGAATGTCTCCTTAGCTAGGCTAAGATGAGACTTATGGGAGTTGCACTTGAAGTGTATCCATAACTTCATGAAGCCTAAATAAAGCCAAATGTGAGATCTTGAACAAGAACTTAATATATAACTGTGCCGAGAAACTCAGGTTGGTTGCCTTTGTGGCAATTGGACTAAGATTTGTACGGTGTTTGAGTGTGACAAACCCAGTTGAGTAGCAGCTCCATCATAGCATAAAAATTATACTGTATGTGCTAAAGCTGACCAATTAAGGGAGTGATTAGATAGATCCCTACTTTGTTACTATGTGAGCCCTAGTCAACCATTATATGGTCCATTCTGTGCCATTTTTTCGACCTAGAACTATGTCATGAAGTGAATGTTTGATGTTGTTACTTTAGCATGTCATCTCAGGGCCATGATAAATAAAGTCTCACGAAGCATGTTTAGGAAAGCGATCAAGTGTGAATAAATTGACATGAGTGTCTGGGGAAGATTATTTAGAACACACCATTTATTTTATGGTTCATAGCCCGAGCGATTATGAGGAATTTGTTTTTCAACATAATCATGAGCATATTATATGGTATAGGATCAAGTATTGCTTTGAGTTTTGAACTCATGAGGGATTAAAGAAACTTGATCAAGTGTGATCAAGTAATCTAGGGCATAGACGAGATATTATGAGTGATGTAATATGTTAGTTTAGATAGTGAATTAATATAGGACTCCTACCCTACACCTTCTCGTCAGGTCGCACACTCCATTTTTCTGTATTAAGAGAGGATTGAATAAGAGATTGAAAGGAGCCAGTTCTAACTATAGTACCCAGTGTGGACGAGTGGGAGATGTTAGAAATTGGATTGGTTTTGACCCAACCCATAAACCATGGCCCATGGATCGTCCACATGGGTTATCTGATAAGTAAGTTTAAATTTAAACTAATTGATATTGGTAGGAGTTATCAATATCAATAGTAGAGTAATTTAAACTTAACAGTTGAAATCTTTTAGGGATCACATATATCTGATAGTAAGCGAATTTCTATTAGTATTTAAAATACTCCTAAATCAGTCAGATTAATAAGAGACACAGTGAGTGAACATACATATAGTTTTTAAGTGCTCTCTCTAAATAAGCCATCTCTCTAGGACACCATCTATTGTTCCTTAGAATTTGGAGCGTGGAAATTAGGAGAGACTCTAGTAGCCTCTGCTGTGACTTGGAGGTGTTCCACAAAGGAGATCGTGCAGAGTTTGTAAAGCAAGTAAAGAATATGATCCAGCAATTTGGTGATTTGTTCCACCAAAGGTATATGTCTATGTGACCTCTAGTAAAATATATAACTATTCAACAGTACCCATCAAGCAGAAATTGAGACACATAAGAACTGAATAGTTTCTTAAGATCAAGGAATAAGTCATGAAAGAGTTAAAAATAGGGTTCATCAAACCCATGCACCAAGCCAAATGATAGCTAATGTTGTGTCTGTACCCAAGAAGGATGGGAAGGTGAGGGTGTGTGTAGACTTTAGAGACCTAAACAAGGCTTGTCCTAAGGATGATTTCCCTTTGCCTTACATAGATGTCTTAGTGGATAATACCGTTGGTAGTGCTTTGATGTCTTACATAGATAGTTTCTCAAGATAAAATCAAATCAAGATAGCTCCTAAGAACATGACCAAGACTACTTTGACCACCGAATGGAGAATCTATTGTTACACAGTAATTTCATTTGGGCTTAAGAATGCAAGTGAAACTTACTAAAGGATGGTCATAGCCTTGCTACATAACATGATGCATAACGAGGTAGAGGTATATGTCGATGATATGATCGTGAAGTCCAAGGATAGAAAAGGTCACATAACCAATTTAAGGAAGTTCTTCGAGAGAATCAAAGTTTACAGACTAAGATTGAATCCACATAAATGCACTTTTGGAATAACTGCTGGAAAGCTACTGGGCTTCCTAGTAAGTGATAGAGGGATAGAAGTTGACTCATCAAAAATCAAGGTTGTAACAACCAAAGTTTAAAAAAAAAAGGTTTGGTTGGATATTTTTGGGACCACACTTGCCCCACCTACCACATCACTCCCCACCACACATTGCAATCTATCTCACTCTCTCATGTCCGGCCATCCTTCTACTCTTTTGTTTCTTTCTTTTCATTTCACTTAAGATCACACACTCCTCTATCACTCTCTCGTCCTCTCCCACCGGAACCTCCATACCACCATTTCAACCATCATTTTTCTAGCAAGATCACCGGAAAATCCTTAAGAATCTCTAAGCACCTTCATATCTTTTATTTGATGTAAAATTTCTAATATTTTTGGTGGGTTTTATACTTTTGCTTGAGGTTATTTTTATCTAAGCTTTACCCATGTTATTTATGAGCATTGGAAGTAATATTTATGTGTTTATATGTATGAGTTTTGTATTAGTGGAATTATTTGATGAGTGGGTTTATGGTTTGTGCTAATAATGACTATCTAACGTTTATTTATGGAGGAAATTTAGGGGTTTTGAGTTATAAGATGTGATGGTTGGTAAATCTAATTTTTCCATTGCTATTGGGTTTATTTGGAGTTAGTTGAAGTTCTCAATTTCTTGTCTTGGAAGATATTTTGATTTTGCTTTCATGGGTCTCTTGATGATATTATGTAAATCTTATGGAAGCTAGTCATAATGTTGGAGATAATATTGAATGAGTCAACTTTATAAATTGGAGTATATGCCTTGTGAATTAATTTGTTAAGAAATTTTGGAAGTGAAATATATTATTGATAAGGTTAAATACTAGGCTTGCCTAATTAAGTACGTATTAGGCAATTCCTAAATTGTAGCTAGATACAATTTCAAGCTTTATGCTTATTGTGATAGGTTTGCTTGATATTGTTTAGGTTCTAGCTAATCTCCTTTGGAGCTTGAAGAATTAGGCTTTGCGGGTTGCGAGGTAAGTAGCTTTTTAATGGGATTTTTGGAAAATAACCATGTTGCAAAAACGTTGTTTTTGGGTCAAACACATTTTGGAAACTTATATATGGATATATGTTTTCTAAAAGTGTTGTGTTGTGACCCTATTATATATGAAAAATGCATCATATTTGGTATTGCATTTAGGGAAATGCATGAATTGTTGACATGGAAAAGTGAGCATCTTTTATTTAATCTTTAACAAGGAAATCATGAATTTTATGGTATATTGGAAAATTTAAAGATGCTTATCTTGTCTTGTTATTTGGGAAATTGGTAGAAAATCTTTTTGACAAGAATGAAGTTGAAAACCTTACAAACTTTGTGGAAGTTAGATTATTTAAGGTTTTTCTGAAATTATTTAAGATTTTTCTGAAATTACTTGGATATAAACTATGTATTTGAAAGTACATGTGTGATTTCCCGGTGATCACCCAATTTGGTTTCCCTAGTCTTTGTGACAATGAAATTAGATCCAGGTCAATGCCATTTCACTTTGGATGACACGTTCTTCTCTGTTACCAATGGGGGGAAGAGATTCCTTAATTGTTTGTAGGGAGGCTACTGCCTATGGGGCCAAAAGACCACATGTAAAAGAGGTCCTATTTGATGCGTTCTTCCTGCTGCCCCTGGGGGGAGAGACAAAAACCTTGAGAGTATGGGTAAGGCTGCCACCCATAAGACCAAAAGACAGAATGCTAGAGAGGAAAATATCATGCTAGTTGTAAATGGGTGGATCCCCTGACTGGTCTATGTGGTAATGTGGTATATTTGTGATAATTTACCTTATGTTAGATTTTATGGCTTTGGAATTATATTGGTAGTGCTCATAGATTTTAATATATAGTTTCAAGGTATTTATTTTGAGAAACTTTGTGTTCCATTATTTAATTATTCTTGTCATACTATTATTGAAATGATCTTCTAGTATTCAGTTAGAATTTCCCAAATAAAAACATAATTTGTAAATCGTTTATCATCATGAAACTTGCATTTCTCCCACCCCCATTAATTATGCTACTTACTGGGCTCTGTCTCATCCCATTATTTTACAAATTTTTCAAAGTAGACAACGATCATTTTAAGACAGCTTTTTGGTGGCTAATAGTAGTTAGACTAACTACTGATGGAGGCTGAACTATTGTGATAGAGATATTAGATGATGTACATCATAGAGTAGACTTAACTCATTCTTTTGTATATTAACTGGTTATGACTTTATTCCCACTGATGGGACAAGTTGATGATATATAATTATTTATTCAGACTTCCATTCTTTTGTGGCCAATGGTCCTTGTAATTATTTCATAGAGCTCTAACTTACTTTGAGAGTATATTTAATGGAATTATTATGATAATTCTTGATGTTGATACTTGATATAATTTATTTGGATTAAATTCCCACTAAAAACAAATCTACAGATACTTTTAAGGCGTCTTTCTCATGTTTTGGACTCTTTGGGGTTCAGGGCATATGACATAGGCCATATTGGATATGCCTCCACCTAAGCATGAAAAGGAGATAAGAGGATTCGTAGGCCGCCTGCAGTACATTAGCCGAGTCATCGCCAAACTCACTTACACTTGTGAGCCTATCTTCAAACTTCTAAGGAAGAATGAACCCCATACATGGAATGATGAGTGTCAAAAAGCCTTTAAACTTATTAAAGAGTATCTTCTCCACCTGCCTATCTTGGTATTTCCAAAACCTAGGAAACCTTTGATCCTCTACCTCTCAATCATAGAGGATGCAGTAGGAAGCATGTTAGCACAAGAAGATAATGATAAGAATGAGAGAGTCATGAATTACTTGAGCAAGAGATTCCATGACTATGAGACTAGGTACATACCCATAGAGAAATCATGTTTCGCTCTTGTATGGGCTGTACAGAAACTGAGGCATATCATGCTACCATTTCAAGTATGGATAGTTGCTAGAATGGATCCATTAAAGTACCTATTTGAGAAGCCTTCCTTGAGTGGAAGATTGTCAAGATGGTTGATTGTATTAGCAGAATTTGACTTAAAGTATATGGCTAGGAAAACTATCAAAGGGAGCATTGTGTTAGATTTTTGTGTCGGGAACCTTACAGAAGGAGAAAGTGGTAGAAAAGACTTCCCACATGAAGACATTTTGGATATCGAGCTAGAAGCATGGAAGATGTATTTCGATGGAGTTGTGAACCAATATGGAATGGAATGGGAGTACTATTGATTATCGTTGATGGATCTCATGTACCTTTGGCCATCAAGTTGAACTTTGAAGCAACCAACAACATGGCAAAATATGAGGCTTGTATCACCAGAATGGAAGCCCTAGGAGAGCTAGGGGTTAAGGAAGCAGAAATCTTTGGAGATTCGACTTTGGTCATAGCACAAGCACAAAATTTGCAAGGGGTGAAGGAAGAACATCTAAATTCTTACTAACAATACATGGAGGAGTTGACAAAAACCTTTGACAGAATAAAATACACCATTATCCCTAGAGCTCGAGAACCAGTTTGCAGATGCTTTGGCTACTCTGGCTTCAATGGTTGAAATACCTGAAAGAGTATGGACATGGCCCTTAGAGATCAAGCAAAGATATTAGTTGGTACACAAAGAGAAAGAAGATTTGGCAATATTGGCCATAGAAGAGGAAAGAGTCCCTTGGTTTTACAACATCTTGAAATTTATGGAATTAGGAATTTATCCAGAACATGCCTGAAAGCAATAACGTTGTTCAATTAGGATGATGGTGATGCAGTACATTCTATGCGGGGGTCAACTCTATAAGAGATCCTATGATGGGATACACCTTCGTTGTTTGAAGAAGAAAGAAGTGGAAAGAATCATGGAAGAAGTCCACCAAGGAATTTGTTGTCCTCACATGAATGAAAGGATGTTGGCAAAGAAGATTTTGAGAATGGAATATTACTAGAATATGATGGAAACCGATTGTGTGGACTTTATGAAAAGTTGCCATAACTACCAAACCCATGCCAACTTGAACCATGTACCCCTTAGTGAGCTATACAGTATGATTTCTCCATGGAGCATAGATGTGATTGGAAGGATAGCTCCTGAGAACTTGAATGGACACGATTACATCCTAGTTGCGATTGACTACTTCACCAAACGGGTAGAGATAGCTTCCTATTCCATATTGAAGGCCAAACATATGGCCCGATTTATAGAGAATAATATCATTTGCCGGTTTAGAGTACCACAAGAGATCATCTCTGACAATGATTCGCACTTTGAGGGTGAAGTCCGAAGGATTACAAAGTTATACAACATTGAGCATCACAAGTCTTCACCATACCAATAACAGACTAATGGGGCCATAGAAGCAACCAATAAGAATATCAAGAACATCCTAGCCAAGATGGTAGTGACATACAAAGATTGAGCCCAGAAGCTTCCATTTGCATTGTGGGGTTATAGGACTTCTATCTGTGCATCAACTAGGGCAACTCCTTACTCTTTAATTTATGAGAGTAAAGTGGTGCTTCCTATTGAAGTAGAGATACAGTCTTTGAGAGTATTGGTGGAAACCAAGGTCCTAGAAGAGGATTGGATGAGAGAAAGATATGAACAGTTAGCCTTGATAGGTGAGAAAAGGATGAAAACCCAATACCATGCACAAAGTTACCAAAAGAGAATTGCTAGAGTATTCAACAAGAAGGTTAAACCTAGAAACCTTTATGAATGAGATCTAGTCCTAAAGGTACTTAGAGATGAAACTTTTGATCCAAGAGGAAAGATGAAGCCAAGATGGTCTGAGCCTTTTGTTATCAAGAGGATCATGTTAGGAAGCACTATAACAATTAGATATTTGGATGGAAAAGAGATGCTTTGCCCAATCAATATGGACAAGCTCCAGAAATATTACCTTTGAAAAGAAGAAAAGAAAAAAAAAACCGCTAGGTTGAAAACTTGAAAAGGCAGCTTAGGCAAAAATTAGGGCAAAGAAACCCCGCAAGGTTGAAACCCCTAAAAGGCGACCTAAGCAAAAGTTAGGGGAAAAGACCATGGGTATGGCAAAAATTCCCACAAGGACGTCATAGGCAAAAATTACATGGCATAGAAAAAAGAAAAAAGAAAAGAAAAGAAAAATAAAGACAATAAGCAATGATAATAAAATAGTTGATTTTCTCATTATGAAAATTAAAAGATGATAAATTCTTGCATAGGATATTTGGAACATTCCAATCCTTTATTAACTCAAATGAAAAGACATGGAATCATAAAGTGCAAAAAAGTAAAATCTTGGGCATATCAAGGTAGTCACTCAGTCCTCTTCCTTTTGTTAGACTTCTTGTGATCATTCTCTTCCTTATGAACTGCCTTCATATCAGTGGATAACCAACCTTGTATCCCAAAGTTGGATGGAGAAATTGAGGAAAGTGGATGTTCTTATTCATTGCCCTTTGAGGCCAAGTATCTTGAATTATGCCCAAGATTCTCTTAGTGAATGCTAGGGTATGGTAAGAACCATTGCCACAAGGTACCCCTTAACGGTCACCAAATTATCATGCAATACGACATGTGGGATACTAAGAGCAACAGCAAAGCCCAACCAAAGGTACACAGTTTTCCTTGAAGCCACAACTTAACATGGCCTCGATGTGCCACAATTCTACCACCCATTGAATATATGCAGAAGTAAGATGCTTCAAAAGTTCAATGAGCTAAATAGGATCCATCTCTTTATCTTTAAGCTTGCGATCACGATAGTGCTTTGGTTGATATCAATTAGATGGAACAAGGGGAGGATGAATCAACTTGAGTTTCTCGTACAACCATATCTGTGGGAGAGAAAAAGAAAGCATTGAAAGCTCGATTAGTGTAAAAACACTAATGCTTGTTTAGACCCCCAATTTTAAATTACAGCTTAGTTTCTTTTACCTTAACTTATCTAAGTACGGAACAAGAGTAAATGAAGCGCAATAAATCAGAATTACTCTAGTGCATGAACATAAGCAATAAGCAATAAATGTAAAGCACAAAGAGTTAGGGAAGAGAGATGCAAACACAAGATAACACAACAATGTGTTATCAAGGAGAAAATCGAAGAACTCAGTGAAAAATCTCTCCGCAACCCTCCAAGTCAAAATCGATCCACTAGTGAATAAGTTGGAGTACACTAATATCAAAAAGACCCTCCAAGCCTAATCTATCCAGTGGACATGAGCCCTCCAAGCTCTAGCTACCAATGAACTTCTCAGAGTCATGTCTTCACTAGTTATCCGAATACCGCAATACCGCCCGATTACAACCACTAAGCCTCATTGGCTTCTTTTAGCAAATCTCAAATGCTTCCTAAACTCTAAAACACTCTAAATAGGTGCGGGTTGTACTTGAGTATAAATCTCCTCTCAAGGTATAACAATGGGAGAGGGGAATGAGAAGAAACTACAATGATTTCTCTATTGAGGATAAGTAGCTCTCTCTAAGAAGGGTAGGTGTGTTATAGAAACTCTAGAGTTTTCTTCTGAATATCCTCTTTTCAATTTTGTGGGTGTACATGCAAGTTAGATTTGAACTTATATGAGAGTAAAAATAAGTTATCTAATTGTACATCTAAATGAAAAAGCTTATGAGTGACAAAGGTGCAAGCTTTAACATCACAAAGTCTAGAGAAGAAGAAAGTGATCACAATGATGTAAAGTTAATACAAGATGTACGTGGAAAATCCTAAGAAAGGGATGAAAAACCACAGTTTGAGCAAGAAAGGAACATTCTTGCTCTATTCAACTTTATTCTATGTGAAAAGAAGAGGTAAGTCTTGTACAATAAGGGTGTTCTTCCTTAAAAGAGAGACCTTGTTTTCTACCTTCCTATCTTATCAACTTTCTACTCTTTTCTCAAAAGATCTACTTGAGTTTTCACCCTAAAAGTCCAACTACACGTTTCTCTTATAATTAGAGGAATATGACTAAGTACAAAGACAGATATCAAGTCATCATTTTCCTATTTTGGACCTTACCACAGCTGGGGTACTATTTGGTGACTAGAGGAGAAAGAATACACTAACATGGCACTGTGGCATGTAGGTAGGTGACTCTGCCATGACCTGGGGGACAACTCCTGGGCAATGAGAGGGACATCAGAAGTATTGTAGGTGATGCATGTGTCCCTGAAGTGGTCCAACATGCACTCAGCTAATAAGAGGTGTTTCTATAGTTGCTGACCTTAGAAAGTCACTATTTCCCTTTTGTGAATGCTTAAGTACCATGTCAGATGCATATCTTACTTTCTTCCCAAGGCAGTCACGCCTTTGGCACAAGCTAAAGATAGAACTTTGTAGCCAACATTTCCTCTTCCTTTGGTCACAACCACTCCACGTGTAGGGTCCAGATCCAACCACATAGACATTCTCCCATGCCTTGGTTGATGTAATGTACAGTGGGTAATGAGGGCATATATAGTATGGGTGAAGGGTATAAGAATCACACTTAAAATTCTCCAAGTAGAGAGTTTCGCGGGTCACTCACAACTTGGCCTAAGTCACGAAGTGACTTGCAAAATACAGTTTGGCACTTGACTCTTTAGCTTTCAGCATGTGCTTCTCATGTGACTTTCGTGGGTTGCACCACTCGTGAGCTGAGTCGTGAAATCAACTTCTTGAGCAATCTTCACCAACTTAATACTAAACTCAATACAATAAAACCCCACAAAATACAAGAAAATAAATTAATGCAATTACAACACTTCTTTGTCATGAAATAAGCCAATATAAATGTTATGTGAAAAATTATAACTTAACAAGCATGAGTGTTGAATGGAAAAAGGAGAGATAAAAATAGAAGAAGAGAAAGAGATATTCAAAGATGATATAAGGAGTCTCGATGGGTTGAAAACCAAAAGGCAATCACACAAAACTAGAGGAATCCCGCTAGATTAAGAAAATCTAGGAAAAAATTAGGGATCATACATGAAGAAGGAAAGGACTCTTCGAAAAGAATGTTGCTTCCTCCCTATGAACAACATCTAAACCATTGAAGGTTTCAGCCAAAATATGGCAATTGGGCTCCCACTCCCTAGATGTTTGACCACATGAAAAATTCCAAGATCCACACGAGGTGTTTCAAGCACCAAGAAGAACCTTGCAAGAATGCAAAGGCAAAAAGCGTTGAGATGATGAGAACGCTTTATTCTAGCCAATGGAACATCCTTCTTAGAAAAGTACTTGAAAACCATGAAGACGTTCAACTTGTTGGACTTGCACCATCTCTTTGCCATGGCTAGGGGAACCCCCAAAATTTGATGAGCTAGGTTAGAAAGATCTTCCTCAAGTGTAGGGAGAATGATAGCACTAAAGTCGTGTTCACCCACAATTGCACCAAATTCCTCAAGAGTGGGGCATAATTCCACACCGTTGAATTGAAAGACATGCCAAGTTGGTATCCAAAATTCAATGGCAGCATGCAGAAGAGGCTCATCCACTTTTATTTGATGAAATGAAGAAATACAAGAAAGACCAAAAGGGTTGAAATCATCCTTGAAATTAAGATTAAGCTTGTTAATCCACATAGAGACCTCCAAAAAAGTGAATTTTGTTATTGGGAACCTTACAGAATGGTTCCTAAGCTTAAAACACATTATATGAAGGTTTGGAACTATTTTATTGTGAAAAAAGTTGGCTAGGGTTTTTCTACCTAGCGGCACACGTGCGCATGGTCCTAGATGCGTACTGTAGACACCCAATTTTGCACCCATGATTTAATCAAGGAAGATGACTAGAGTGACCAATTGTATCCCCAAAATTCATGATTGCATTACAAACATTAATTCATTTATTGCATATCATAAACATGATCTTAAGATTCTAACGATCGCGACAGTATGCCCAGTTTCCAAATCGAACCATCGGATCGAAAGAGATCGCATGATTAAGTTTGCACGGTCAACATGCATTGTGTCTAGGTAGAGTTGACCACGCATGATTAGTTTAAATTAATTTTGATTGGTTAAACAATTCAAATTAATTAAATAATTTTGTGATTGGTTGATAACTAGTGTCCAAAATAGGCTTGATTGCATGGGAATAAAAGGAGATAATTGGATGACAATAAAATTGTAGATAATCCAGACTTTATCAAGATTTTTAGAGTAATTATCTACAAGATAATTGTTGCTGAAAAGACCTAAATTATATAGAAAATAGATAAAAATCTTAGAATACGGATTGAAAACACGTCTAAGTGCAAGGCCCAGCTCAGAAAAACCTAAAAAAAGAGTCCAAAACACACCCAAACATGAAAGCGCAATTGGCATCCAAGAGTGCCGATCGGTACTTTCAAAGTGCCGAATGGCACCTATAAGGCCTTTGGCCCGACGCTCTTCGGGTGACAATAAAACACATCATTTTTTGACTTTTTTGCAGAAAGACGCGTCTCGATTCGCATTCTAATCATCTTTGCTTATTTTTTTAATTATCACAATCTCTATAAATAGGGACTGGATCTCAAAATTTAGTACACTCTTTGACACATTTTTTTCTGGGGGAGAGAGACACGTCTTCACACTCTCAAATTACTCGTAATTTTTACTCCCCTTTTTTATATTCTCTCTCTCTTAAAACTAGGGTTTTTAGGTTTCAAGAATAATTGCATAAATTTCTTTGAACCCTAAAATATCCCCTCAAGAAGAAGAGTGCTCCATGCAAAAGGTTGTTTCTTATTAACCCTTCTTTTTTTTTTTAATTATGTTTCTCTTCCTGTGATGATGTGTGTTTATATATTTCTTTCAGTTTAGTTGTTTCAAAGATTCATATCATGAATTGTTGATTTATTTTGTTGAAACATGTTCTTGATTCTTTATATTGTTGTTGTGATCCTTTTCTGAGTTTCAAAAATCTGCATGTTATCACTTCTTTTTCTCAAAACAAAAACGGATCTGCATCTTCATTAGATGTAGATCTGAATTTTTCTCAAACAAAAACTGATCTACATCTTCATTAGATGTAGATTTGAATTTTTCTTAAATAAAAACGGATTTGCATCTTCATTAGATGTAGATCTGAATTTTCCTTAATCTAAAAACTGATTTGGATCTTCATTAGATGCAGATCTGAATTTTTTAACAAAAAATTGATTTGTATTTTCCTTAGATACAAATCTGAATTTTTCTTATTTTAAAAAAAGCTAATCTATGTTTTCTTTAGATGTAGATCTGATTTTTTATTTGAAATTAAAAAAGAATCATGAATGGTTTTGTTTGGTTGTGTTTATAGCATAAATTTATTTCATGGATAAAGTCCTCCTCAAAAAATTCTTTTTCTTATTTTTTGTACATACAAAAACAGATCTAATTTCTTTAAATATACAAATCTGAGTTATTTTTATTATTTAAAAACAGATCTAATTTTTCTTACAAATTTTGGTACACATTAATTTTTATTATTTCTCATTTTGCACACGTTAATAAATTTTGGTCCCCGGCCTCAATGATGAGCTTGACAGATATTAACCAATAGTAATTAAAGAATTCACAATAGTTTGGAAGTAATCACAACTCAAAAGTGCTCAAATCGCTTTGAAATCGATATTGAAAAATGACCTTTGCTCACTGCTCTGACTGTAACTTTTGATAATAATAAAAAATAATAATTTTTGAGTAAGATTTGTTTCATTGGAAACTAGCCATCTTGGACTTCAATTTGAACACAAAATTTGCCTACTTTGGACTTATATTGAGTAAGTTATGACCATTTGAAATCTGGCTAACTACGCAGTCTGATTTTCTAGGTTTTAAAACTTCATTTTAAGGGCCCAAAATATCATGCTTTGATGTGGGCCAGCCCATAGACCCTTGAGAACATCCAAAGATCATAAAAAAGGTCCAAAAACCCTAATTTTAACATATAAAAACTCATCTTATGTCTCCAATCAAAACCGTAGCTAGAGAGAGTTATTTTTTGGCCTCCATCTTCTCTAAAACCCTATTTACTCTTTTTAAACCCCAGGGCAACACCTTAGCATGTTTTTTACAAATTAAAAACCTCTCTCTAGTTAGTTATAAGGCAGATACTATTTTTCTAAATTGATTTCTCAAAACCTTTTTCAAAATCTTTTGTTCTTAAGTTATGATTACTAACTATTGTTGTGTTCTTTTGATTATTCTTGTCCTCAATCTAATCTTTGTGTTGTAGGCACTGAGGGGTCAGTTAAATAATCTCAAATCTGTGATTCTAAATCAAGGTGAGCCTCTTTGCCATGATTTCTCACTTTGCTACATAGGATTCACATGGTTCTTAATTTGTTTTATTTGTTATACATGCTTAGAAATATGTTTTATTTTTTTGATTTTGTTTTGTTATGTCTTACCATGCTTTGAATGAACAGTTGAATTGGATATTAAAAGCATGCTAGGTTTTGTTTGATTGTTGTTTTGTTACTGCTTTAAAACTGTGTTCCCGAGCATGTATGTGTGGGCATGCTTTATATGTGTACGTATACTCAAGACATGCGCATGCATACTTGATGTATGTGCACGCATACTTGTGCCCAAAAATGCAAATTTATGGTTCTTGCTATTTTATGTGTTTTGATTAATTTTAATCCTTTGTTTAGGTCTTGTTGAGTCTAGCTTTCACATGTTTAGGTCTAGGGAAAGTAGAATAACATGTTTTACATGCTTGAATTGATAGATTGATAATTAGGGTTTATGCTTTGATGAATCAGACGAACATTCATGAGAATTTGAACATGCATTGATGCATAGGTGGTGTTATGGTGTAGCGAGGTAAGTGAGGTAAGTCATGCATAATTACATGAACATGTATTTTACTTGGTTGATGAACATGATGAACTTTCTTAATTGATGAACATGATAAATATACTTTATTAATGCCTTATTGATGCTATTGTTTTGTGATGTGCTTACCGCCCTTTGATATATATTGTGATGTAACCTTTATATTCTGATGTGATCTTTAACATGTTGTGTGTTTTATTTTCCTTAAGTGCTTGATGTATGTTTAGGTCAAGGATTAGAGCTCTCTTCATAAACTCTTTAATTAAATATGGCCTAGCAACACATAAAGGAGGTCGGTCCACAAGGCAAACAGTCTTGGATGCCTAACACCTTCTCAAGCCGTACCCAAACTTTAGACCCATAATCTGGTATGTGGACCCATGTATGTAAGTGATTGGCCTAAAAGGCCCAATATGGTTCCTAGACCTAATCTAGAGTCTAGATGACGACTCCACCTTTCTCCGCCACGATCCATTCATCTGGGGCGTACTCTCTTTTGCGCCCATAATAGGGGATGCCATTCCTCCATAGCTGGTACTCAGCATCGGTTATCAAAAGCGAGGTCAGCATGAATGGAGGAGGATCCATTGGAACCTGAGGCCTGAGGCATATCCTCACCCATCAGCTGGCAAGAAGCTCACTCAGCTAAGTATAAAACCTTCAAGCCCGCACCCTCCAAGGGTTGAGTGGTCCTGGAAGAGATAATGGAGGCCGCCTCTAGCCCCTAATCAGCAACTGGAGGAATACCCACCCAAGGTCCCCAAGCAATTTGCCAAAAACACTCATTATTAGAAAGAAAATGTTTGAAACATGCAAGGACGGCTAGGAAAGAATAATTTCGCTCACTTCTTCAAATGAGAGGTTTTTAAGATGAGCCTGGATTGAAGGGAAGTCCTTCAGGTCCACATCTGGACCACGAGCAACAAGGCCATAGCTCATGGCCCAATGCTGCAAGAATAGCAAAATGACAGTTTGCAAGAAAAGAAAACAGTACAATTTGCAAGATAATAGTTTGAAAGAAAAGAATAAAACACAGGTGGCAAGAATACGATTATAGTTTGCAAGATGAGCCGAGACTGAAGGGAAGTCTTTCAGGTCCACATCTGGACTAGAAGCAACAAGGCCATAGCTCATGGCCCAATGCTGCAAGAATAGCAAATTACAGTTTGCAAGATGATAGTTTGCAAGAAAATAATATAGTACAATCTGCAAGATAATAGTTTGCAAGAAAAGAATATAGTACAGCTTGCAAGAATACGATTATAGTTTGCAAGACAAAAGCACGGATACAGTTTGCAAGAGCATGAAATGCAGTTTTGTAAACCTAAATGGCATATGAATAAATACAGTTTGCAAAAGTATGAAGTGCAATTTGTGAAACCATGTAAGAAAAGGAAAAGGATCTAACCTCAAGGAGCTTCCAAGGCCCCGCTAGCTAGGGCAGAGTCCCCTAACTGAGTGTGTCCATGACCGAATAGAGGTAGGCAAGACAAGCTTGGCCCTAGTTCACCTCCCACGCATGCTCGAAGTCACGAAAGAGAGCAGGCCACATCAAAAACAACGTCTGCCCACCATTGGCAAACAAATATGCCCCTAACAGGTACAACAAGAATGCCCTAGCCATCCAAGCACAACCATTAGGCGTTGCCTAAGAAAGCGGCATATAATCCCTCTCCAAGTCGAAATAGCAGATGTGCTCACTCGAGTACCTAAGCCCTAATAGGTTGATGCCTAGCTGAATGCCCAACTCACTCTTTAAGTTAATAATGGGCCCATAGGATCTCAGACTGGTCATCCGGTGGAAATCATGAGGAGTCACTATCATCTCCCTCCCAGCAATGTGAAAGGTGTGGGTAGTATCCCACCAACTATCAGCAAGTGCCTGCACTAAAATGCCGCTGGTGGAACTCTCTAGAAGCAAACGCATGATGGGCTTGAAACCAACCACACTCACTAAGGCCTTTGTATCTTTTGTCAGGGCCCTATACCATGCAAAGAGATGACTAGCACTACCCCTAATCGTGGAATGAGGTAAGACCTATAAAAGACAAGAATAGGAGTATAAGAATCATGTTGGATGAGAAAAATAAGTGAAAAAAAAAAAATTTAAGTGCAAAAAAAAATGAAGTTTTTGGGGCATGCGTCTGTATGAACTTATGAACACGGACGCGTACAAATGAAGAGTGGGTGCGTACGCATAAACACAAACAGAACGGGTTCTTCAACAGTTTCGGCCTACCATTAATCAGAACTCATCCTAAACATGTTCCTACCTCTCATAGCCATAGGACATCAGGTTTTCATCTAAACCAATATCACAAAACCCTAGCATTTACAAGTCTAAAAATGAATTAAAATAGAAGATCAAAGCAAAACTTGAAAATGAGAAAATTTTGAAAAACTCATCAATCCGGTCTGTGCACCCTCTAAAAGAAGGTTTTGTGGCCTGAAGATCAGCGAAGGGGACTCCATTAGCCTTGTGGTTCCATTCCAGTGGGTGAGATTGAAAACTTCCAGAAATCATGTAGGTTTTCTTGGTCTTGAGTGCCATTGGAGAAGATGAGAGAGTTTTGAAAGAGAGATTCTCATGATTCTGATATGGAATGGATGAGGAAATGAGGGAGAGGTAGGAGGTTTTTGTAGGGAAAGAGAGGGAGTTGAAGAGTTAGAGAGAAAATGAAGAGGTGAGGAAGATGGAGAGAATAAGAAGAAAAAAAGAAACGATTGGTAATAGTTGAAGAAAAATGAAAAGGCGGGAAGGTATCTGATGACTAAATTAGAATATCCCCAGTGAACTTCTAAAAGATAAGAAGTGCAAGAAAACATTTAAAGACAACCCCCATGGGTCATGAAATAATAGAATGTACAAAGATGCACTGAAATGATGTAAATACCCCTCAACGGGTCAAAAGATATAAAAATCCTAAAAATACTCCTTTGTATATTAGAAGGCCCAAGAACGTTCCCCAATGGATTGGAAGGCCCATGAACACTCCCCAATGGATTAGAAGTCACCAAGGAAACTCCCTCGTGGGTTAAAACCATCAATCGACTCTTCAGTGAGTCATAAATAGAAAAGCCTTCCCCAAGTGGATCAGAATCATCAAGGACTTCCCCGTGGGTCCAAGATAACAAGACAACTCCCTCGCGAGTTACTAAAAGGAGAATTTTCCCCATCAAAATCATCAAGGACTTCCCCATAAGTCTAAAGTACCAAGATAACTCCCTTATGAGTAACGAGAAAAAGAAGGAAGTGTTTTGGTTGAGGATAACCTTGCTATAACCTTGTCAGACACTTCGTTCTTGGGGACCTCCAGATCCGTCGTGGCTTAAAATATATTTTGCCGGAGCACTTTTCCACAAGAATAATGGGCAGGCATTGGGGTTATCATTCGAGATAACATAGGTATGGTTATGGCTTCTTTAACCCAATAGCTTCCACTACCTTCCACAGTTTTAGAGGTGGAGGATTTAGCAGCAAGGAGAGTGCTAGAATTTGCTCTTGAACTTGGCTTCGACATGGTAATACTAGAAGGTGATTCGAGATTCTAATCAAAGCACTTCAAAGCATGAAACAATCACTAGCTCAGGTTGGCCACATAGCTAAAGATGCCCAACATCTTGCCACCCTCTTCATAACTTCTAATTTTGTTCATGCTCATAGGACTTGTAATTCAGTTGCTCATTCATTAGCTCGTTGAGCAATTTTATGCCCCCATATGTTAGTCTGGATAGAAGATGTTCCACCAAATATTGATGTAATTCTTCAGGTTGATTTAAAAAGCCTTACTTAATGATATGCAAGATCTTCCTTCTCCAAAAAAAAAAAAAAAAGTTATTTTGATCAAATAACCATAGTTTTTTTTTTCTTCGATTTTGTACTTTTATTTATGGGTCTTTAAGCCTTTTGCTTTTAAACTTGAAGTAAGTAGTCAAAAATTAATTCAAGTGCGCTATTTTTAATCATTTTTTATATTTAAAAAAACAATAAAGGCTATATTTGCATAAATTTGTTGAACAATAATATTATATTAATTTCAATCTTTGGTATACTTTATGTTTGAATTGAATATCATCTCATTTTTATAGTTTATCTTTATTCTTTTATGAATTATTTAATTTATTTACTTACTTTTTAAATTTGAATTAATTATTAATTGAAAGATTAAACTAATGACCCAATTATTGAACTAATAACCCAACGTTTGAATCAGTGAATCATCAAATGATTCAAACCACTCCTTTAATAGTTCAATGCTTGGTTTAATTTACATAACTATGCATGAGGGTTGAACTAGAAAAATTAAGTGTCATGCTAGGGTGACTGGAAAGCATTTCCTTGCAAAATGCAAAGAAACTTTTTTTGTTCTTTTTTTCCTTGGGGGGGGGGGGGGTGTTAGCAAATGTTACATATTGTACAAGATAAAAAACCTCTTTGTAGCTAAAATGATTGAGGGCTTGATGTTGCTTTTTAAATCAATCACTCCAATCATAATTCCAATTTACCAACTACCAACCCTTCCATCTTTTAGTATACTCTATATGACTTGATCACAAGGTTTTAAAAAAAAAAAAAAGCAAAAAGGTTATTCTACATTTAATAATGCTAAGCTAGGTATAATAATATTGAAACTCACAGGGAAACAATTTTATGATACACAAAGTTAATTCATGAGCTTCAATATGCGTATAATAGTGTTTATTTATTTGTCTAAGCTTGATTAACGCATGGAACAAATTGAAAGTACTAACTAGTGTTGCTCACTTAATTTTGTTAGACAAAGAGCAGTGTGGAAAGTGAATGTAGAAAAATCAGTTATATGAGACTGTGAGTTTTGGCATGACAAATGATCCAACTAGTCTAACGGCAAGTCCATGGAGTAGGTGAAGAGGGTTTAAGGAGTTTCACCTCATTGTCTAGTCTAATAACCTTAAAAAAAAATTAAAAATCTCAAACTCAAATTTTATAAATCAATACGTGCAAGAACTATTTGACAAAAAAGGAAAAAGAGAAGGAAATATGCTAGAAATGAATGTGAACACAAATTAAAGAGAGAAATGAAAAGAGTTAGGGAAGTAGATCAAATTGTAAGAAACTGCGACCTTGGGAAAATTTAATCTTGCGTGAACAGGGTAGGCTGAGTTGATATGTTTCTCAAAATAATGTGTTATAAATAGAGATTATGCAACAAAATTTTTATTATTGGTTTTCAGCACACCTCTCTTGGCTTGCACTTGTGATCTAGGAGCTTTGAGGTTGTTCTACATCATCCAAAGCCATCCTTTATGTAGAACAACAACCCTAACTTGTTCTTTGTTCAAACTTGAGTGATGCATGACAAAAATGGTTCTCTGATGGAGTTGCGATACACACAAATTTTGTAAAAGATAAATCACACGGTCACAAAATAATGTAACAAATAATCAATCTGTATATATATATATATATGTTAGTACAATCTTTTGTATGACTCTGTACGGTGAAAGAATACAATAAAACTCGTCTAATTCGATCTCCATGAAACTTTACAATTTGAAGGGCTATGAAGCTCGAACTTTTTTTTTCATCGGCTTAATCTTGAACCAAATCAAAGGAAGCTAAAGGAGAATCCCTGCTTTGATTTGAAGAGCAAGAATAAATCTTGATGAACAATAGAATTCTTTTGGATCTAGAGATAACTCTCTATTTTGGTAGAGTGTCAGTATGATTCTTTCTCTCTAAATGTCCCCATTTTTCTCATATGAGAAGCCTCTATTTATAGGCGACTCAATAGTATTTGATTTGGAATTTTCTCTCAACATTTAGTGAGAGTTAATTATGAATTTTTAATTTAATTTTTAATTTATATTATTTTCCATTTAATAAGAGTTTTCCATATGAGTCTTTTCTTCTGACATTGCCACATGGATTTTTTCATTTGATACTGCCACATGGCTTGGACATGTGTCATTTCTATGTGAGTGGTGGTAACTCAAAGACTTAACACATGACTTGATTTCATTTGCTAATTGTCCACATCATCAATTGGAAATTAATTTAATCAAAGATATTCGATCATGATCAATTGGACGATTGTAGATACATCATAAAATTTTATTGTCTACAGCTGCATGCTGCTAGAGTAATGTAAACTAATCCACAAAGTAAGAGCCTCACTAACACTTTGTGCAAAACTAAAAGAATGCAAAACGGGTTCTATGTTATAGGGCATCATTGCTCTATTGAGTAAATCCTAGGCATTACTTTGCTTCAACCAACCAGCTTCAACTGGAGCTAATCCTGCAAAACATGGAGGGGCATGCCGACTTTGAGCGCCCCTTCTTCTTTTTTTCTCATCATTTTCTAACATCTCCCATTTGCACACTCTAGGCTTGAGAGTACCATTCGTCTCTCAATGTATTTCTTAGTATATTCATAATAGCAAAAAGGTTGTGCAATCATCAAGCACACTGGGGAAAAATATGGGAGCACTATACTAAATCTTGAACAAAGACCAGTGTAGCAACATCCCTAAAATTTCATTATGCCCTAAACATATTCTAATAAGTCAAATCAAACATTTCTAATTCCTCTCGAGTATGATACTTGGACCTTTACTTGATCCATCGAAACTATCACAATGTACTCACGATTATCACTACCCTTAAACGTTATAACATGTTAACAGTGAATGCAAACTTAGTGTTGTGTTTTTGAATAATTTTTCCTTTGCACATGTGTCATTTAACTTCAGTCCAATCTCTTTCCTAGCAATGTCCTTTTAGAATATATCTAACATGGCCATAAGTAACATGCCAAAGTAGAAAACATTAAAATATCTATTTCATGACATAGTCAAACATAACAAATGGTGTAGGTAGGATCTTAATGAAATATCCATTGGACTTGCATAGTGAAGAAGCAAGGTTTTATTCTTTCACCTCCACTTTTGGTCAAACAAGCAAATGTAATATGAAATACATGCTATGGTATAGTTCTCTTAAGGAAGAGTGTATGTCTTAACCTAATACATTGTACAGATCTGAGTCTAGTCACTACTCAAGTGCCTAACCCTAATCCTTTATTTTATTTTGCCACCCTACGCATCAAATTTAAGATTTTACATCTACCTAACCAAAGGATATGTGGAGTCAAGGATCATGGGCTATCCATGCATAGTCTAATAAAACTTCATATGTTATAAAGTTCATCTTAGTTCCAACTAAGGTGACATATATTTGTTTCAACCATCTATATATGCTAGATAACTAGGATGGCAAAATGTACCCGACCCGCAAGTACTCGGCTCGACCCGACCCGCAGGTACCCGGCCCGACCCGACCCTAATGGGTGGGGGTTTTACCCGGCCCGTTTAACATTAGAGTCGGGTCTGGGTTTTAATTAAATACCCAAAGCGGGTTCGGGTTGGGTCAAGGTATTAGGCATACCCGGCCCGAACCCGACCCATATATATAATATTAAAATAAAATAAAAAAAACCCTAAGTATATAAATAGCCACTTTTCAACCCTAAATTCCTCAGACCCATACACTTTTCACTCTCACCCTCTCTTTGTCTTGCCAAGCCGCCTCTCATTCTCTCCCTCACCCTCACTTGAACAAGACAGCCGCTCCTCCCTTCACCGGCGCCGCTGCTCCTTGCATACCTCACCTCGCCGGCGCCGCTCTATTCTCCACCTCGCCGGTCTTTCCTCCCTACCTCCCTCACCTTGTCACAGCCTACGGACGCCTCTGCTCCTCCCTCACCTCGCCAGGCCCTCCTCCACCTCACAAGACTGCATCTCTCTCATCTCCCTCACCTCGTTGTGAACTCAAGCTTTTGCAATGAAACATTGAAAATAGTTCTTTTTGTTCAAAGAATTAAATTTTATATTTTCTAGTTTAAGTGCTATTTTTGTTGAATAGGATCGGCTTGTTTGATTTGATTTTGTAGGGTCTTCTTTTTCGGACCTAGGGTTTATATGTTAAATCTTGTTTTTACTTTTGATGTGGGAAAATATTGTAAAGAAAAATAATGGTTTTTGTTCTGATCTGTTGTATTTTCTATTGTAATCAAATTTGTATTTTCCAGTTTAAGTGATATTTTTATAATTCTTGTTCCGATCTGTTGGTTGCTGAGAAAATAATGGTTTCCGATCTGTTTAGATTTGGATTTTCTTGTGTTCTTTTTCCCCTACCGTTTGGTTGATGAGAAAATCAGAATCGGGCAAACTGTTTTTATTTTTTTTTTTATTAGGCCATAGAATGGGCCCTGAAGTACAATGGCCCAACAGGGCCTGTGGAGCCCGCGGGGCCCGACGGGCCGGGTTTGTAGTTTTAAAAAAAAGCCTGTTTATTAAACGGGCCGAGTCCAGGTCATGGATCTTGGCTCGTGGGTCAGGTCCGGGTATGCAAAAACCCGGCCGAACCTGACCTGTTGTCATTCCTATAGATAACTATAAAAGGACATAATGTCTCATCTTTGCTCACAACTCAAGCGCCAAGGCAACACTCATATGAGTGAGACAACCTAAGCCTGTTGACATACCTTTTGTTAGAGTGAAAACTCACCTTTAATTGGGTAATTCGTCCAGAGATGTTGATGGAAGATGTTTTCGAAGAATTTACATTAGATGATTCGACAAGCTTGCAAAAAAGAGAGGGCTAATCGAAGGGGGCACTGGTGTGGCACTAGCCTAGGGGTCTACGATACTTAAGTTAGGAATTCAAAGAGCTCATATGATAACATAGAAAGTGTATATGGAACACATATATTCAACGACCTCTATCTATGGAGATGAGTTTCCTTTTATAGGTGTGTCTTCTAGCTGTTGGCTGCCTGTCAATTAATTTTGTGCATTTATTTGATTGGCATAATGTCTGGCCATTTAATGAAACAACGGTTATTCGTCTTTTGGCCATTATTCTTCTATAAATGTTGGCTTTAAATGCTAGTTCTAGACAATACTTATCATTTATTGCTCTGACTAAAACGTCTTCTGACTTAATGAGCATGTAGTTGTTGGGTAACGATCACCTGTTACGCTATTAAATACCTCCATCAATTACACTTTTCATTAATTGCTAGACAGCTGGTGGTAGAAGATGTTCTTCTTGTATTGACAATCTTTTCGTTAAGATCATCCATCTACATGGAAGATATTTTTTATCATCTACCTGAATGGAAGACTTTCCTAATTTTTTCTAGTCTAACACCTTTCGTACCAAAAAATTCATCATATGGTATATGTGTGTGTTAACATACATATTATAACCAAAAATGATAACCAAAATATAACATAACATTACATTCTACATAGCCCTAAACTTCTTACATGAACCTAGAAAGCATCTCTTCCTATAGGCTTTGTCTGGTGATTGGTGGTGATTGGTAATCATGCAGTAGAAATGTGTTTTAGGACCACCTATTTATAAGCAACCATGACATGAATGGATTGATATCTTGTATTATTATGTTTGGTTTTGCCATGATACTTGGGGTTCTTAAAATAGGAAAGTGTTACCATGCTATCACAATGTATCATCTTGATGACCTCAAGGTGCTGAAAGAACCTCCTCAATCAAACTACCTCCTAAATAGCTGATGAACAAGTTGCTTCCATAGTTGATAAAGCTATACAAGGTTGTTCTTGCTAGTCCTTGTGGTGGCACCATTATTAAGCAAAACGCATAATTAGATGTGGATTTGTGCTCATCTAGGTAACAACCCCTATCAACATCACTCTCATCTATCAAACGCAATTCTAAACCCTAACAAAGGACATAGTCCATTGTCATTTTAAAGTACCTTAATATCTTCTAGACTACTTTCCAGTTTCCAATGAGCAAGTCCAAGGTTGGATTAAAACATGTTTACTAATCCAATAGCATAACATAAGTCAAGTCAAGTACACATCATTGCATACATCAAGCTTTCAACTACATCAGCATAGGGAACACAAGCTGTGTTCTCTTTAACATCCTAAGTCTTAGGACACAATTATGACTTAAGCCCTTGTTTTGGGCAATAAGAGTGTCTATGGGTTTGCAATCATGCATTTGGCTCAAAAACCATATAGGTTTGCTGTGAAAAACCTTTAAAAGTTTCTTTGAGCGATCTTTAAGTATTTTAACCTTGACCTTCGCCTCAAAGTTAGAGGGCAAGCACCCCTTTGTAAAGATAATCATCTCTGTAAGTGCACAATTGCACCTGGCCCCAAGAACAGTTACGGGCTCAGGCCCAATGAGCCTTAAACAATATGATTTGTAGAGTGTGGGCTTGAAACCCAGGTTAGAAGTGTTCAAGGATTAAATGACAAGCCAAAGATTGCAAACATATGAAAACAACAAGGAATATTATAAATTAACCTGCTCGGACGTAAGCCGATGGCTGTTCTTATATAATCTCTTTCTCTTTGTTTTCTTTCTTTTAGGTTACAAAAAAGGGATCCCCTATTTCTGTTCTAGGTTGCTCCTTAAATACTCTTCTTTTTGATGCTTTGTACACGTGTTGCCCCAAACTCCCCCTTAACCTAGATATTTCTTTTCTCAGTGCCTTTGAATAGTAACCAGAAGTTTCCCTTCCACTGTTCAGGTGTCACTTCCCCATTAATGCGGCCAGGGTGGTAAGTGCAGGGTCTTTAATGTGGAGGTGACAGCCTTTATCTTTGGTATCTCTCTAACATCGGTGCTTCTGGGACATTCAAGGGCTTCCCCCCTTTAACCATCGGTCTTGACCGTGTCATTCCCTAACCTTTATCATGAAGTCCCGGGTTCTCTAGTGTCCGTCCGAAGATAAAATCACCCTCGGCTGGATCCTCGGATCCTCGGAGTATGGGCCGACCCGTAGTACTGACAAGTCCTAAACCCAAGAGCAGGTCGGCCTTCCTTAGCATGGACCAACGGCCCATATTCCCATCAGGGTCTTTTTACTCCCCACAATCTCCATGTTATATCTAGCCAATAATATGTCATCAATGTACAATGACAAAATAATGAAACTTTCCTAAAGTCGTTTTATGTAGACGCGGTAATCATTTTCGATAATTGTAAACCCATTCGATAGAAAAACTCAATGAAATCTCAAGTATCATTTTCTAGATGATTTTTTTAAACCATATATGAATCGCTTAAGTTTGTACACTTTATGCTCCTGACCTTTGGCTTCAAAGCCAAGGGGCTAATCCATACAAATTTCCTCATCTAATTCTCCATGGAGACAAGTTATCTCAATGTCTATTTGGTACAATTTCAAATTCAATTTTGCAATAATAGCCATAATAAGTCGAATTGAGGCAAACCTCTATACCAATGCGAAGGTTTCCTCATAGTCAACACCCTCCTTTTGGGTGTAGTCCTTTGCCCATAATCAAGCTTTGTACATTTCTATTGAACTATCTTACATTTGATTTAAAAAATCTACTTGTTCTTAATTGCATTTCTCCCTAGCAATAGGTCTAGTAGACCCCAAACCTAATAAGCCTTACAGACTTTTTTTCATTGTTCATTGCTTTCATCCACTCATCATTAGCAGAAGAAAAACCGTTCGAAATAAATCACAATCATTATCAAAGACAAACTGGAAACCAAGTCTAAGTAAAGTAACTTGCTCCATTTTCCACCTTGATATGTCTACCCCCAACAGGTATCTGGCAGTACTTCACAAATCCTACTTAATCTCTGGCAGTACTTACAAATCCTACTTCATCTCGCTATATGTTTGGTTGATGTTGAGTTTACAACCCATACCAGGAGAAGAATGAGCAACCATGAGTAGTTAAAAAAACATGGCAAGAAATATGATTAGATCTTACCTTCTTTGATATCGTGCATTCATGAGCGAAGTGCTCCTTCTTTCCGTAGTTATAGCAAGTCAACATAGACTTGCCATTCTTTGTATTGCACTTGACAGTGTAGCCTTTTTAGATGGTAGCTAAGAAGATCTCACTTGTCTGAGAGCATAATCAAGGTGCTTGTGTTTAGGCCTAGATGTGTTACGCGAGCTTGTCTTAGCCATGTGTTCAAAACTATTTGGTTTAGCTACCTTTAGGCACTCAGCTTCAAGTTCCAAATGATGTGCCACATCATCAAAGGTTTTGATTTTTCTCATTTTGCATCTTGTGTTGGCAAAATCTATTTGCAGATGAGGTGAGAGTACGTAGATGCAATCAAATCCGCAAAATAAATGCGGTGAGATAGTTGATTGAATGTTAAAATTTGAATGAAAATCAAACCCAATATTTAGAAGTTTAGGAATTAAATTGACTCAAATAAATAGTTGATAGACCAAATTAAACTTTACTAGAGGATCAAACTAGTCATTTAACCTACTTCCAATTGTCTATCAAACTACCTCCACGATTAGGGTTCAAGTGATAGCCCAATCCTAACCAAAAACAGAAAAACAAAAAACAATAGCTCAATGATAGTGTCATCCTTTATAGAACTTCATATCATAGTTAGAACCCCACCTCTTCCTCCCCCAATATCCACCTATTTAAAAAATAAAATAAAATAAAAATAAAACCACTGCCATGATTCATGATTGATAACCCTTTGCCACTTATTTCAGATTGAAAAATGAGTTACAGTTTCCAAATTCATGTACACAACACATCCATGCAATTAATCAGAAGCACAGAGGATAAGTTGCAGTTCTATTTGTCCAACGCACCCGGAACTACACATTTTTTCCGAAGTATTCTGAGGCCAAAATATATCTTAAAGCTCTACGTGTCTATTACCATACAAAATTGAGGAACCCCAAATCAGCTTTGATTGTTTAGCAATGGCAAAGATGTTATTAATAACTTTCCTGCTCAATGCAATATATTTTCAATTTCTATATTGATGAAAAGAACAGTTGAAAACTCATTGAAAAGGAACAAACATCCACCATCCTCCTAACTTTGGGAATGATCACCAGTTTTGGGGTATGACACTGAAATTTTCGGGAAAATTGTATTCACTATTTTTGTGTGTGGAATGTCTACTCTACAAAGCCTTGTGTAAGTATGCTGCCGCCAAAGGTATTTACAACCCAAATATAACCAAGAAGAAAGCCGCCAAATGTTCTAACTAGTTTGATGTTGAACAATTGTAACCGGAATCAACCTTAATTACCCGGGTATTATAGGATTCGCAAAACCCACATTTGTGGTATAGCCAGTGGAAGGCTGCGGTCCCCTTCTTATCACAGTCGTTGCACAGTATATCCTGGAACAACAAAATTAGTCACTTTGATACTCAGCTAATAATGATAACTTGATAGGGTTACCGAAGAATTTGAAGATGAAAAAGGACTGGCTGTTTTTACCTGACAACGATCCCTGTATTCTTCTGGGAGTTCCTCAGAAGCCAATAAAGCATCAAGCATGCCGAAGTAAACCTGAAAGGATACACACCACAAAAATTTTCATTTTTTTTTTTTCTTGACCTTCCATCTGCAGGTGATAAAGTATCGGTCCAACCAGCCAAACCCCATCCATTCACTCATAACAATTGAGTATTATTCACATTTACAATGTTTAAATGAATGTTCTGTGAATACTAGGAAAATAAAGAAAACACAGATGCAAATCCATAGTCTTCACAACTTATTAACCATGTATAAATTTTGGTGGTACTTGCTATTAGCTTCACCCTTAAGCGTCTTGGATGTGTATCACTTAAAGATTAGCTCATCAAGTCCATACCAACTGTAGGATTCTTTTGAGTAGTTCAAGACATTCATCAAGCTTATAGTGAGGTCCATTTAAGTTAGCCAATAAGCATCATCATACAATATTTGGTCATACTTTTTGAAGGTATTGAAAGATTCGAGGTTGACCTAAAGGCTTCTTTTTTGCATTTTCCATTTAATAAGTATAAGAACACGACATTTTCACTATTTTTTTCACAACTAATAACGGCCTGTTGCAATCTATGTAGTACAGATACAGACACGATCCCTGATACGGTGACACGACATTTCTTGAAAACTAAGATACGATACGTCGAGGATATGACAATTAATTAATTAATTAATATTTATTTTTAGGTATATATATTTCTTATTTGGAATAAGTTATGTTTATTTTGGATTTAAAAAGTATGTAAAAACAATGAAATGTTTGGAAATATATCTAAAATTAATTTAAAGACTATAAATAGTGTTTAAAGTACGAATAAAAGAGTTCAAATAAACTAGACACTCATAAAAAGAGTTCAAATAAACTAGACACTCATAAAAAGAGTTCAAATAAACAACATTCAACATCAAAATAGAACAACTGAATTAAAAAATATTTTTTCAACCTGAGTGCGTGCTTGACATGTTTGTGTCCGTGTCGGATACATGTCCATGTCGGATACATGCCTGACACCAGTACATTGGCAATTTTGCCATGTCTGTGCTTCCCAAGTTGCAATTGGTACATAATAAAAGTGGACACAGTGGTATATCCAAGAGAGAGAGATGTTGCTCCAATCACAACCCCATGTCGATGGTTATGAAAAGAGTTAAAAAAAAACAATGTCCTAACATTACTCTTTCCTATTTAAATGTTGTACAATGATCAGGAGGTTCTGATTTCATTTTAGGTCTTTGGTTTTAATCATTACAAAGCTCTTACTTTAGGGCTTCCAGGATTTCAATAACTCTTGATTACTTATCTAGAAAATTCATATGGTTGTGAGATTTATATAATCCTAAAAGAACGATAACACAGATTTTTATTAAAATTATATATGTGAAAATTCCTCACCTATATGCCACTAAGACTCAAAATAGTCCAATTTTAAGTTCTTTGGAAGAAAAACAGGGCAAGATGAATATGGTTATTTCGGTGTGATACCCAAAGAGCTCATCAATGGATCTTGATAACAGTATAACAGATGAAGTGATATTAAAACACTTACGGCCATATCTCCCAAAGATTTGCTACAAATTGGGCAAACATAGTGACTGCAGGTGTATGCCTGAGATAATAAATAAGTAGGATATCACATTAAGCACTGATAAAATCGTTATAAGAAGTCAAAAGTTCAAGCAGAACTTCAGTACAGGAACCAAAGCAAAGAAGGCAACAAAATGCAGACCTGGAAGCAATCTGAATGCATAAAATGGCCACATGGAAGAGCTCGAACAGTCGCACTTGACGTGAACAAAAAATCACAGCAAATGGGACAGTTTGTTTCCAGACCTTTCTCCCGGCACTTGTGATCTACTAACTTTATCCCCAGGCAACAATTGCATGTCATGCAGTGAAAGTAATCAATGCCAAGTCCGTTCCCCAGACGGCATAAATTGCAAAAAGGACAATGATAAACTGTCCTGAAATAAAAATATATAAGAAAAATAAGTAATCCACTTCGGCAATCCTAACCACATATGTTACCTAAATGATCAGAATCAGAAGAAACTAAGCCTAATCACCATACTGAACAGACCATTTAGAATATCCCTACGGATTAAATAGCAATAAATGATTATGGACACGTGCACTACCAGTTTGTTACCATATCAAACATATATAACCCCAAAACTTCTCAAGAAATAAATTGGTCATTACCATGGTTTTGAAACCCAGACCATTCAAAGAACCAGAAAATGAGAGGTTTAAGGTTTTTGAGGTCAGACCGGGGTTCAACCAAGGTAAAACTGTGACATGTCATGTCATTTAATTTTTTAGTGGATTTGATACTTAAATTGTATTTATATATTTATCTAATTATATTTATTTATTTATATATATATATATATATATATATTAATCTCCCATTCCTTACCAATAAAATGTGTGTGGCCCAATGCTTTAGACTTTAGACATGCTTATTTTCTGGTTGGGAGCAAGTTCAAGTCCAATAAATGATAAACATGTACTTTGATGTGCAATATATGATAATTTCAACCCACAGTTGGGGGGGACCCTAATAGCCCTCTATTTAAGTCTAAAAAAATTAATTCAGATAAGTTATATATCTTATAATTTTGCATGGAATTTTGACAAATCCACCATTAAATTACATTTTCCTTTTATATCCTCCATGCTTACAAAATATCTAAAAAATTAAAGATCAATAGCTATATTATCAATAAATTTTTTAAATTACAAGTTTTTGTAATTTAAAATTATGCATAAAATATAAGCTTATAAATCATATAGTATATATTATCTAATTGGCACAGAATTTGACATGTGAATTAAAAACATAAAGAACTTACAATTCAACGATTAGATTTTCAAAATACGTAATAATGTAAAATTTAATAAAGGAAGTTATAGCCTTAGGCTATAACTAATTTTGTAGCTAAACTTTGTCCATTTTGCATTATATTGAAATCTAAAAAAAAAATAAAACCTGATTCATTGATAAATAATTAGGGAGAAAAAAGTTAAAACAAAAGTATGTACCTTTCATCATCAAAAAATTTGCAAATACTGCAATAGTACTTTGCCATTGATAGTCCACCACATGAAGGAGTTGAGCAAACTGAACCAACGGGCTGAATTTTCAAGCAGCGCATACACATCATTTCAGTTGTAGCCTTCCTGCAAATAAATTAATATTAAAAAATAATACATAGAAGTCCATTGATAATCAAGCAGACAATATTTTTTTTTTTGATAAGCAATAATCAAGCAGACAATAATATATGGCACAAATATACCTATCCATTGAATGGTCACTGATTTTATCATGGCAGAACCTGCATGTAAATAACTTGCCACAGCAAGCAGCACGGAGCTTACAATTTCTTCTGTAATGCTCACACCCAAATACTTGTTTCTCTGAATCACGAAATGATGGAGAACATGCAAGTAAATCTTCAGAATTTGAGCCTTCACCTGCTGTTGCCTGAGGTAACTTCTGCTGAGATGCTATCCACCGACTAACATAACCCATTTATATATCATTACACGTAAAAAGCATATTAATCTATTATACATTGAAGCATACAAACAGAATGTTCATCTAATAGGTGGTGCACAAGGTTTATAAAAGGGTCACAACATTAACTGACCTGGTCATAAGATTTTGAATAAGATATGCTTTTCTTCTTGGATCAAGAGTTGAATCTCTAGAAACTTTTCTTATTTCAGATTCAAGCTCATTTTGATTCATCCTAAAGATATCTTTCCATCCAGGCTTGAAAGTGAGATCACTGTGGTCCAAGCTTTCATAAGCATCAGTGCCTGATATTGTAAATTTGGAATATTTGAGAAAGAAATCTTAACAATATGAATCTTCAACATACTTAACTTTTATGACATCCTTTTTTATATATAAAACAGAACTGACAAAATAAACTGCAAACACTAGGATCCAATGCACCACTAAAAGAAGCACCACACGAACCTAGTGAAATGCTACTCCCCGATGTTGTCGTCTGTGGAGATGCAGCAGAATTTCCCTCCCACCATTCATTAAGCCATTCACTGAACATTGTATTTTTAGTTGCATTCTTCCACGTGTCCATCATTTTATTCTGCTCCTCCTGAGTAAGAGCAGACGTGACCCATGGCAACATTGATTGAAGGACTTCTGCACCTGTAGTACCAATTATTCTACCAACAATTTTGTCCTGATCTTCCACAGAAAAATGTCTGTCAAACAGTGGCCACAACTCTAGTTCTTCCCGGAAAACATGTTGATCCAATGTTACTCTAATGGATTTGCACATGCCCTGAAGCTTAGTAGAGAGCTCATCGTACTTTCTCATGGTATCATTATGATCAGAAGGATCAAAGTTACTTTCAATTGAATGATCAGAAAATTTTGTACCGTTCAAGCGCTCATGCAGTTGTGTAAGCGCAGAAAGCACAGAAGAAATATCCTCAAATAGTTTCTCTTCCTGCTTGTGGTCCAGAGTGTAAGAGTGGCTCACATTATGAAGAGTCTCTTTAGATTCTAATGCTGGGAATACTATATCATCCTCTGCGTTACTATGAGCCCGATATAAACCCCATAACAAACGAAATCTGCCAGTAAACTGCCTAAGAAAGGTCTCATTGCAATCATTAAGCTTTCCGGATTCAACGTCCAAATACTCCAAGTCTTTGCGAATGGCTTTATGAAATTTAAATATGTTATCAATAGGTCGTGTTGCAGATCCAGCGTTGGTACAGGCTATGTCTATTTCCCAATTAAAAAGACTTGAATTAAGGGAAGGAGCAGAAGGACTAAAAGATAGGGACCGTAGTGACTTTGCTGCAGCTAAAGTCACTCCTAAATTATTTCCATTCACTCCTAACCCAGGGACACAGCAAGACTGTTTACTGCAAGGTAATATAACGGAATTCCCAGCTTCTGTAGAATGATGAGCATCACTATCTTCCTGTGGTATTGAGATTCCATGTTTAACCGGCCTTCTATTGTCATCTGCTTGAGTGAATGAACGTTTTTCCTCAGAAGAAGACAAAGAGGCGCATGCACAGACCGGTTGGCTAACATATTCTTCCATGCCGGTCAATACCCTTGCAGAACAACCACTGATTGCACTTGAAGACAAGCAAACATTCCTTAAACGACCTTTACAGGCCCAGCCAGAAAAAAGTTTGACCAGTGCAGAATCTGATGCTGGAGCTGCATCAGACAACTCCAAAAGTTAGAAACAGATACAAAGCAGAGCAGCACACGCATTTTTAACAATATATATATAAATAAGAAAAAGTTGAGAACTGATATTGAACCTGCCATATACATATTCTGGAGGAAGAATGTGGCTTCTTCATCACTAACTGATCCTACCAACCATGGCAAGACACATTCAATCAATTTCAAGGGCATCAAACATAAACTCTTATACAAGAGTTCACGCTGTTTTTCAGGGCTAAAATGCTTCCGAGCAAGTGGAAGAACCTGCACTTCAAAAGGAAAAGTTAGATAGCTTTTAAGGACAGGTAAGATGCTTGAATGTCTTTCTCAAGTTCTAAATGCAGATAAAACGTTTTTACCGTATTCTACAAAGAATATGGCGTAAAATGCAGAATGTGTCATTTCTTGCGAAATTACTCACCTGAGCTTCCTCATCATGAAAATGTTTCTGTATGTTGTCCATTATTTGATCAGCCTGAGAGCACAACTTTGTACAAAATTCAGCAGACGTTGAGTTGGCTTCAGCACTTTGGATGCTTTCTATCAGGCACCTAAGCTTGTCAAATTGAATTTTTTCTTCTGCATGCTCCTGAGCAAAAGAAAGTTCTGCATCTACAGCAGGGAATATAATTTTGTCCTCAGCAATGCTGCAGACAGAGAAACAATAGAAGCTCATTTCATGAAATGTTTCATAAGATATGAGAAAGACATGTCACTGTTACATTTCCTCTTTCATTACTAAAAATTATTGCTTTCTAGGTCTAATAAGGTTAGAAGAACAAGTAAAAATAATAAATATATGAATCCAGACAGCCTTTACAGCAGACAGCGAAAAGAAAAGACCCATCAAATTCAAAAATTCTTAAATAGGGTTCCTGGATAGTCGTGGGAAGAGTAGGGTTCCTGGAGTCATTTTTAAGCTCGATATGGAGAAAGCCTACGATCATGTGAATTGGGAGGCTTTGTTGTATCTGCTGAATAGGATGGGTTTTGGAGTGAAGTGGTGTAAGTGGATTCGTTCTTGTATATCCACAATTCAGTTCTCTGTTTTGATTAATGGGTCCCCAGCTGATTTCTTTGGTAACTCAAAGGGTTTAAGACAAGGAGATCCGCTATCTCCTATGTTGTTTTTGATCTTGATGGAGGTGTTTAGTAGGATGTTGAGAAGAATGGAGGGAGCTGGCTTGATTCGTGGCTTTAATCTTGAGGGTAGGAGGGATGGTGGGGAACGTGTTTCACATCTGTTATTTGCAGATGATACTATCCTCTTTTGTAATGCAGATGTGGAGCAAATTCTTCATATCCGGTTGTTGCTCCTTAGTTTTCAGGCGGTAATAGGTTTGAAGGTCAATGTGCATAAGAGCGAAATGGTTCCTTTAGGGGAGGTTGGTGATGTGCATGCTCTGGCTGATATCTTGGGCTGCAGAGTTGGATCTTTACCTATGTTGTATCTTGGCATGCCGTTGGGGGCTCCTCACAATTCCCCTTCAATTTGGAATACAATTTTGGAAAATATTAAGCGGAAATTATCTAGGTGGAAGAAGTTGTACTTGTCTAAGGGAGGTCGTTTGATGTTACTCAAGAGCACGCTTTCTAGTCTTCCGACTTACTTTCTATCGTTATTCACAATTCCTACTCATGTGGCTAATAAAATTGAAAAGTTGCAAAGGAATTTCCTATGGGGAGATCGCAAGATTCATTTGGTAGGATGGGACAAAGTTTGTGCGCCTATAGCCAATGGTGGCTTAGGGACAAGGAAACTGACTACCTTTAATAAGGCTTTATTGGGGAAATGGTTGTGGCGGTTTGGAAAGGAAGAGGGTCGGTTATGGAGGCGGGTAGTAGCTTCAAAATATGGGGAAGATTGGGGGGGATGGACCTCAAAGCTGGGTAGGGGAGCTCATGGGTGTGGTTTGTGGAGAAGTATCCGCATGGGTTAGGAGGATTTCAGCAAAAATTGTCAATTTGTGGTTGGGTTGGGGAATAGGGTGAGGTTTTGGCAGGATGGGTAGTATGGGTTCAACCTTTTCAATTGGCTTTTCCAAGGCTGTATGGCATTGCCATTGATAAGGAGGCTTCTGTTGAAGCTTCTTTGCATAGGCAGGGGGCGGAGGATAGAAGAATTTGGAATGTTCGATTTAGTAGATTTTTTAATGATTGGGAGATGGATGAAGGGCTGCAGTTTCTTCGTATGTTGGGTGCTATAAACCCTCCTATGGATGTTGGAGACCGGATGAGATGGAAATTGAAGCCTAATGGGGCTTTTGACATCCGGTCGTACTATAACAAATTAAGAAATTCTCCTTCAACTATCTTTCCTTGGAAAGCTATTTGGAGAGTAAAGGCCCCTAGGCGAGTTTCTTTTTTTGTTTGGTGTGTAGCTTGGAATAAGATCCTAACGGGAGACAATCTGAGATTGAGAAGATTGGATTTTGTGGATTGGTGCATTATGTGCCGTCATTGTGGAGAGACGGTAGATCACCTACTTCTTCATTGTGAAGTGGCCTATCGGTTATGGAGCTTTGTTCTTATAACTTTTGGCTTGGCTTGGGTTATGCCTAGTTCGATTTCAAACTTGTTTTTTGGATGGTGGAATTGGCTGGGGAAGCATTCGTCTCAGATCTGGAATTTAGTCCCGTTGTGCATCCTATGGTGTATTTGGAAGGAGCGGAACCGGAGGACTTTTGAGGATTTGGATAGCTCTAGTGATAAGTTGCTTGCTTATTTTAGTGGAACTCTCTTTGATTGGTCTCGGGCGTGGGGACTCACGTCTAGTGATTCCCTCCCTTCTTTTCTTTGCTCCCTTTTTCTATTGTAATTTCTTTGTTGTTTGGTTTTCTCTCTTGTTTCTCTTTGTTTTCTTTTTCTTGTAATTTCTGGGTTGCTCTGTGTTCTTTAGGCATAGAGTAACCTTTCGTATATATATCATTCTTACTTATCAAAAAATAAAAATTCTTAAATACTACACCATGCACTTTAAGGGAACTTTACTGCTTGAATCCTTCCATACTTTATTAACAGAACTTCTAAGCATAAAAACAGTTTTAGAAATGAAAGTGAAGTCTGTGAACTAGGCCATGGTACCACTGACCATTATCCCATAGTTAGTCCTTGTCCACAAGGCAAATCACATTAAGTATGCCACAATTGAAGAATTACATTCAAAGACTCATTTGCCTGTAAAGAAAATTAAAATAGGTAACATGGCTGAAAAACCAAACCTGTGAAAGATGCAGACCTCTGCAATGAATTGCAGCCTCTTGTTGAATGCAAACAAATCAGAAAAATCTCCAGAAATTTGTATCTTCCTAGCGGCCTCGGCTATATCATTCAACTCTATTTTTATAGCTTTATGCCAAAGCAATATTTCATCTATAGGACAAGACACAGTGGAATTGGTATGATCAGCATTTAGCTCCATATGCTTCCTTTTACCAGTTTTGGAAGATTCACATGCACACTTCCCCTGCTCAGTCTGACTGATAAAGGCACTAGACCCAGAATCTTCACAACCTTTCTGCATTTCAGACACTCTTAGCCCTTCCATCCAAGCAAATACAACCTTCACTTGAGCCAAGATAAAGTTAGCCTAGTTTTCTCATAAAACCATCCAAAATGATTTTCCACCAAAAAGAGTCCTCACCTGCTGAAGAAGCTTCTCTTCTGGAATTATCTTGCACAAGCACTTCTGCATGTCCTGACGTTCATCAGATGATATAGAGGAAGAAAGCCAAGGAAGAAATTTCGCCATCATGTTGACAGGAATGCTGCAAAGAAACTGCCATACCAACATGGCCTGCTCTTCAAATGAAAACTTCTCGATAAGCAAGGGGAAGACCTGCCAAAAGAGTAAGGTCCAAACTTACTTCTAACTCAGCATACTTTTTATTTTTTGATAAGTAGTTCTAGCCCTGCATAGTGAGCTCTATATGGATGGCTGGTGAAGTATGGAGGGTGGTATAAAAATAAACTCAGTTCCATGTATTTTGCAATAAGTATCAAATCTTACATCCTAAAGACTAGTGCACATGATCAACTGTCAGCTCCATCTAGAGCAACATATAAATGAGAAATTTAAAGGAGTTAACCCACCACTAATTTTGTATCGCGTACAACTTACACAGCATTTGGCTGAGAATGAAGCAGGAAGGGAGGTTTCACTATTACTCATGCTGGTATGGATGAAAGTGGAACAATGTAAGGAAGAGGAAAGAGGTTCCTTTCCTCTCTTCCCCACCAAACTTTTTCATCCATAAGTAGAGGGAACGGGATGGAAAAATTGGTTGTCTAATGTCTATATATTCTTTATTCCACTCAGGCCCACCATTTGTTATTTCTTCTCTCCTTTCTTCTTTGATCAACCAAACATAGGAAGACAAAGGTAGTTAGCCATCTCCCCCCCCCCCCCCCTTCTCCTCCTCCTCCTCATCCCCTCCTGTTTCTTCCCTTCCAATCAAACAAATTGTTAAATTCTGTGTCTTGGCATGCAAGTAGCAACACATACTCAGCCTCAGACAAGAAACCTTAAGGAAAAATTAAATATGAGTTTAATAGTTGATCATTGTTTTCAGAATCATTCTCATTGTACGATAAAACATCTTAGGCACTTGGATAACCACTGATGTGTGATATACATTATATAACTGTTTAGGGGGAAAAAGTCCTTTTGGCAAGAAACCAGGACCAAAACGAGTTGGAGCGGTTAAAACAACTGAAGAAGAAGCCTCCCTCTTCATAAATTTGATGACATAATAGAGGCCCTCCATATAATGTCTGTAGACCGGCCAGCTTACAGAACACTACATAGCCAAGATGCATATCTTTTTCACATCACATATAAACGACCTAGACAAACCTAACCTCAAATTGGATATTCATAATGGCCCATGATGGTTTCATTAAAAAAAATTCCTGCACAGCCAAAGGAAGGGAGGGGTTCCTAAAGGGAGCCTTGACATGCAAAGCATCTTCTTGAAAAATGACCTGATCAGAGCTTCTCTGAAATTATCACTGGCTACTCAAACAACAGCTGTCTGCTGAAGTAGAAGCAATGACCAGAGGAGAATACAAAATGACATCCAAGGAATGAATATCCCAATTTATGCAAAAAAAATGTAACACATTTTCTGTTATGAATATAACTTTTAGTGAGGATTACAGTCAAAAAGCATAAAAAATTAGTACTCCCTATGAAATCTTGTATACTACTAACGTTTCGTAATTCATATAATTTTTATTTTTTTAATCTAAGTATGGAAATTTTATTGAACATGAAAAACGCCACCCCAGTACACAAGGATTTAAAATGATGGAAAATAATACATATGGCCCACCCTGATTAGTCTATTAAGGATCCACAACCGACCCCAAAATTTTGGGACTAAGACTTGGTTGTTTTTGCTGTTTGACATTCATTAGATCCAATCAAGTATACCCTAAATATAATAAAATGAAATAAAACTACCATAATAATCTATTAAAAAAACTATCACATTAGAAATGAAACAAACAAACACCTGTTCCTCTTCCTTGAACATATGCTGGCTAATTGATGTTTGAAGAGCTCCAGTACAAGAAGCCAACTCTCTTCTATAGCTTTCTTCATTTTGCAAATTTGACTTTAACAGCTCAAACAACTGATCAAAAAGAGCAATTTCTCCCTCATGCTCTAGTGAGTAAGTTCGGGCAACATTCTTTACACGTATATCCAGAGCTGGAAAGATAACCTACAATGCCAAAAGAAAACATGATGTAATAATCTTAATTGATGAAAGACAAAAAGGAACTTTCCAAAGTGAACTGATAACACATGATTTAATAAGTTTGCATTTCTCATTTATTTAAGAGCTTACTAGTAAAAGTGTTGAATGTTACTTATCACTTCTGTAATTTATATCCAAAGCCTTTTGATCTTTAAGTTTTAGATGTGCATGTCTGTGCATATGTATATATACATACATAAACAATATATGATAGTGACCCGAAATTAGCTTTCCAAAGTGAACTGATGACCCAAAGTAGTGAACCAACTCGGTCTGTCTCCATCATACCTCAAGTCAAAGTATCATTCCCCATTAGTGTAACCCATAATGCAAAAAGAAACATATCCTAGCCAACTAAGCTCTACAGAACATAAAATAAAGCTTACATGCCTGGATTGTTATCATTAAACACTAATCCTCTCAAGTCTTGAAAAATCAACTATGTCAGCATCATATATAACAACAATGGAAGCTCCAAACAAATGTTTCCTAAGCTAACCACAACAAGGAGATCTATGCATGGCACACCATATTTATTTAATATTATAAGAAATTATAGCAAATGTTGCAAAGGCGACACCATTATTCACTTGTACTGGCAACATCTGCTTAATGAGCAAAATGAAACAAAAACATCAGTGGACGTGGTAAAAATTAGAAAAGAGTGATATTGTATAGCCCAAAGCCACATATGCAAGCAATTCCTGATAGTAAAATAGTTATGAATCCAGTAAAATTTGAATCACAAAGCTCTACCTACTTTCAAAGCCATTCAGTGAGTTAAAAGTGAGGGAATGCCCCATTGTCTATTTCAATAGAACAAGTGAGTCAAATTTACATGCTATTGTGGTGTGATAAATGAGAGAAATATAACCACTCATACATTCTTAGAGGTAAACCTTATTTAAATGATGAATGAGACCATGTTTGTAAACCGAAACTAGTGTTCCAATTTATATGGCGATCCCATCATTGCTGGGTAAACCCAGCAGTTTTGTAATGTTCCTGGTTTTTGTATTCCTCTTAATGGATTCTAGCCTTCTTGTTATCATGAATATTATAAAAAATAAATAATAAAAAAGATCAATATGCTGATGTAAGTGTCCAAAAAACCCTAAATTTGGGAGGCAAGAAACGATACATTTAGGTCAGAGTAAGTTGTAACTTAAGGCACCCATATACAAATCCAAGACTCAAATTAAAGTCCCGATAGCTCATACATCAGGGCCACATATAAATGAAGCATGATAACGTTTCTGCAAAATTGTACTTACAATGAATTGTTGCCAAAGAAGCTTGAAATTTTTAAATTATTTGAAATTATCATGATAAGGCAACAACCCAACTGCGGATTTAGCACCTAATATCAATTTCTAACTTCCTCTCGCAATCCTAACGAGGAAGCTAGATACATAATGACACATGTAGCTCAATCCAACACACGAATGAACACAAAAGTGGAGCAAGATTTGATATTCGCTACCAATTAACATAACCTCTCAATTAAACCAATTGAAATATCAAATGAAAATTGAACCATCACCACTATCATCAACCAAAGCCTTCAAATGATTTTTTTTAAAGTAAAATTTGAAAAACACAGTTCCAAATGTCTAATACTCATAAATCCGCATACTATCCAAAATTCCAAATTAAGTAAACACACAGCCAAAAATGAAAATCAATTTTATTCAAGCTAACACCTAAATAAACAAAGACTTATAGAAAATTCATATTATTTAAACTCCCAGAAAAAAAAAAAAAAAAACATTTCCAATCTGAAAGAAATCCAAAAAAAATTACAAAACACACCTCGTCCTCGGCATTGCAGTGGTGCTTGTAAATAGCTCGGAGAAAATGGTAGCGGTCGAACAAGGGCTTGATATCGCCACCGGCGGTAGCAAAAGTGACGGCGGCATGGTGTAACCTCTCGAGCTCGGAACGTATAGCCTTGTGAAAGAACAAGAAGATTAGGATCGGGGGCTTAAGCGACGAGTTCTTCAAACATGTCTTGGACGGCGTGGGCTCCATAGCTTTGACTGGTCCCGCCATTACCGCCACGCCTCCACCACCGTCTCGGTGTTGCAGGCCCGGAAATGGCGTCCCCATTCCGATTCAGATTTTCCAAAACCCTAGATTTTACTCTCTTTCTGTTTCTCTGAGCTTTGGCTTTTTGTTTTTGTTTTGCGCTTTCAACGTGAAACGGAGTCTGGGGGCTAAAAAGCTTAAGCTCTTAGCCTTAGGCAAACACACACTACACGAGACACAGAGTTGTTTTGTTATGAAGTGAAAATGAAAGAGAGTCGGGTGGTGGGTAGATACTAGATTAATAGATAGAATCATAGATAAAAGGAGGAGAAATTTCTTCTTTATACTGTTTGTACACGTGGCGGCACAAGGACACGGTGTAACCAAAGTTTTTCCAGTTTCCAACCCAACGTACTCCAGTTATATATATATATATATATATATATATATATATATATATATATTTTTTTTTTTTTCGGTGTGTTTGTGTTTAACGAACGTAGTTTTCATAATAACTTGCTCTACCATCTCTTAAAAGTCACTATAATTTTTAAGAGGAGTTGTGATATATCTTTGTGTTAGATCCATTTTTCTGTCCCTTGTGTGTATGTTTCTCAAAAAAAAAAATAAACGTAGTTTTCATGATTATTAATTATATAAAATAATTTAATTTCAAGATTTATTCCCTCATCATTCCCTTCATCTTTTGGCCCAGTACTCATCCTATAACTATAAGCAGCCTTAAGTAACAAAGTTTGACCTTATCTTCTAAAAATAAAATTTATCTGGGCCTGCTTTTTCTTTCATCTTGACAGGCATTTGATTATGAAAAAAAAAAAGAAACGGCTCTTATACTATATTAACCCATAAATTATTCATGCAAATATCTACTATTTGAAAAGGTTGGATGCTATGGGTGTTAGAATAATTTACTACTTATGACAAGTTTAAGGATAATGTAATTGCACTAACATAGGTGCATAATGTATAAGAAAATCTTTTTTTTTCCCCTTTAATGCCTACATTATGATCAAAGAATCGCCCTTCAAAATGATGTCATGCAACCCAACTTGCCTCGTGGGCCCAAGTGCTTGACACACAGCTACTAAAAGTATGCTTCTATGTTACCACAACATCTTACATAATTTTTACAACAACTTGTCCTGCAGTAGTTATAAGCGGTAGAAATATGGAAACACTACTTTTTTTCTACCACTCACAACTCCTCATATAGCAAGTTGTAATAAAAATTATGTAAAATATTGTGGTACCAACATTTCTCACTTCTATAACTAGATACTATAGCTTGTTGAGAAAGTTTAGCAAAATTTTAGTTTTTTGTGCTGTAACTTTTATCTCAACTTTAATATAGTCGATTATGAGTGGTCAACAAAAAATTGTAGGTCCATATGACAGTTATTATTCACTGCTTATATTCAACCACTTCAGCACACTGTGATAAAGTTTATATATATATATATATATAAGATAGAAATTCTACTCTAATTTAATTTATGTGTGTAAAGCTCCCTCTTAGAAGCTGTAGGAATTTTCTTGACGTTCTACAGCTAGCTCAACAGGACCAATCTTGCTTCGACCTATTTGCAGTGATGGTCTCGTTGATATGGATGCGAAGGAACAAAACAAGAGCTGGGGAGGAAACATTCCCGCTAGCCAAGATCAATTCAATGGTAGGTGAATCCCTTCGAGAATTCCAAAATTTATGCCCCCACTCATGCTAAGATCCCAAGGACAACAAGGTCAGTCAGATGGTGCCCACCCCCTAACGAATCAATGAAGGTAAACTTTGATGGAGCTCTGTTTCTAAAGGAGAATGTTGCAGGTCTCGACATTATAATCTATGATGATCATGGACTAGTTTTGGCTGCTTTATCACAACAAATTCCATTGCCTGCTTTGATGGAGATGGTGGAAGTGTTAGTGGCATGTTGAGCTCTTAGGTTTGCTCAAGAGTTGGGATTTGAGAGTTCGATGATGGAAGGTGATGCAGAAGCTATTATCAATGCTTTAAATGGTGACATTATGCTCCTATCCGAATATGGGCATATACTCCATGACATTAAGTTGATGAGCTCCTCTGTGTGTAATGTGTCTTTTAAGCATATCAAACAATAAGGAAACTGTGTGGCTCATAGATTAGCTAGACGAGCCATTTGTAAACCTTTTCTTGTTTGGATGGAAGATGTTCTGTCTGACATTCTTGATGTTTACAATTTTGATTTGAGTTTGATTGATAAATAATATTTCCCCACTCTTTAGGGGGTTTCTCAAAAAAAAAAAAATCATTCTTAAAGACTTGAACCCTAACTCTTACCTCCCTATACCCCACAAGTACTTATACTTGTGGAGGGACCACTGCACCAATGGTGTACAGTGGTAACTTCTTAGAACATTGATTCCAGGTTTTATTAAGCCATTAATGATGCTATATCAAAATGCTTATTCTGCCATTAATGATGCTACACATACATGTCTGTGCTAGCACATGTTTTTGACTATAGATATTCAATAAGTAGCGATAAATTTTATTCACAATTCTTATGATAATTATGGTTCATAGCATAAATATATATTAGAAAAAAAAAATTAAAGTTAGTAAAGTTATTTGTAGTCAAATAAAGAGATTTGGATTCAGATCTGCATACACCATTAGCCTAATGATAAAGAGTAATTGTTATGGAGTCCGCTAATCTAGCATATCTATTAAACAAAATTTTTACCACAGCACACTATTGGTGCGATAGTTACTCCATAAGTATAAGTAATTGTGAAGTGTGAAGGGACAAAAACTGGAGTTCAAGTCTCCAAAAGAGAATTTTATACACATATATATACATAAATCAAGTAACTATTACTAGATATTCTTAGAATATAATTTACGTGGTACTCAACACCAAGAAATGCACTCACATAATATAATAATAATCAACTTTTTATATTACATTTTAAGACTATGTCATGTTTTTCTATAAAATGATTTACATCTATTAATATAGAAATATTCTCTAATAATTTTTCATCATTTCTAAAAGATAAAATTCCTCATTTTTTTAAGAAATGTTACGTTTTAGATTAATGTCACAACAAATCTTAAATGACAAGTTATTATTAGTGGCAAAAAAGCAATTTAAATGGTTAGTTCATATTAAAATTTTAAAACTAGTAGTAGTTTATCAATTAAAATCATTGTGAAAATGTTATGAATGTAACATTCCTTATTTTTTCTCATTTCCCTCTCTCATGTGTGTGTGTTTGTTTCTCAAAAAAAAGAATAAGCAATTGTCTCACATTACTTAAAAAAGTGTGTTGTCAATAGTGTAACTTATCCCACACTTCCTTAAAAGTAACCATGAATTTTGAATAAAATTTGTGGTATTCTTTTTGTGTTAGAACTCATTTCTCTCTCTCATGTGTGTGTTTATTTCTCAAAAAAAAAAAAAAACTCATTTTCTATGTCTCTCATAATGATGGATTTTTTTTTTCTTCAAAGAATGTTATGTTCGTAATAAATCTTAAGTAGTATGTTGTTTTTTACTATTACTAGTAAATAAAAAAGTATTTTTAATAGTGAATTCAAATTAAATTAGTAACAATTTATCATTTAAGATTTATTATGAAAATGTTATATTAATACCACTTTTATTCCACATTTTTTCAGTAATTCCATTTCCCTCTTCCATAACTTCCGGGAAAATATTCTGAGGATATTTGCTATAAAAATGGAAAAAATAAAAATAAAAAATCAAAGGATGGCCGATTTATAAAAGCAGCCCATTTTGTAAGGGTGACACGTGACGACAAAGGGCAAGAGATGTGCCAGGTGTGAGCGTAGCAACGTGAAAGCAGCAGGAAGAGCGTGACACGTGTGTGTACAGCACGAGAGCATAATCCTCCACCCGAGGCGGTATATCCTGCACCCGGCATATATGCCGGGTGCAAGATATAAAAATTGCTCCACCAGGGACAGTGTTTTGGGAGCTTCTGAATTGAATTCTACATATCTGTCCACGCAAGCTTCCATAGATTCAGTGTGACGACTGACGAGAATGCTTTTCATCACGCACTTCAGTCAAAGTGACAAGGTGTCGTGGGCCTTTGGTCATTTTATGGTTCTAACTAAAAACAAAAGTGGATATTTATTAATTGGACCTAAGGAATAAAGTGGCATTAAAGACAATAATTGTCAAAGTATGACATCAATTTCGTCTATCTTTCTAGTAGGTAAACTGGTGGACACCATTATTAATCCAAGGGCTCACTTTACCAATATGAAAATGCTTAATCTTGGTAAGTACTGTACTACACTAACAAGGCTTATGCTCTTATTGAATGAGAAAATGGGTAACACTCGTAATGACATAATAATGTACTATGATGAGACTACGGCTGCACAGTTTCAACTTTCAAACTCCCATATATATATTTTTTAATATTTTATTTGGTTGAATAAAATACTAGTTTTGTTTGTAACATCAATTTTACAAGTACTACTCCGGATGCAAAATGGGAGAAACAAAAAAATTGAAAACCCAATCTCCATTCTTTAGTTTTGATACAAGGCTTACAAAAGGATGATAATATGTCATTTATTTAAAACTCAATTATTGATTCATGCAAATAAATTTTTTTTTTAAACTGATCAAGCCCACCAATAGTGTAAGAACTCAAAAGAAAAAAAAAAATTAAAGAAATATTAAGAGTCTTTGGTTTAGGCTTGTTTTGAGTGATATCACTAGAAACTCATAACTCAGTGATGAAAAAATGTGGGACCCACACAATTTTTTTTTGTTTGGCTTGATTTCCTGATCTTGTTTTCATCACTCAAACTCAAAAATTTTGAGTGAGAGTGATGAAAACCGAAAACACCAATTTGGTGTTTTCAAAAACTAAGATACAAAACTCAGTGGCACAATGGTAAATTTTCGGACTCTGTGGGGCCCATTTCTTCTGTGTTGTCATGTCCGTTCAGAGGTTGTTTTACATTACCGTTGCAAGCACGACCACAACAAACCCAGTGCCGCCAACAACCACTGTGAATTTCAACCACTACCAAAACACCAAAATCAACCCACAAAACCAACCGCTGATCCACACCACCGAAACACAAAACCAACCCCAACCGATTTAACCCAGCCCTAACCGATTCAACCCACTACCGAAACCCACCATCACCAATCCGAACCTAGCAACCACTGAAACAACCCACCACTTTAAACCCAATAACCACCGATTCAAACCAACCAAAAATAGCTGAGAAAAAAATAGAGAAGAGAGAAAAAAAAATCAAATATAGATTAAAGAGGGGAGATACAAAGAAACCACCACGAGCAACCATCACGAGCCACCGTGAGATTAGTTCAAGCTCAGCCCAAATCATTTCATCTTTGTGTCTAATTTCGTGATTTGGGTCTCCGATCTAAGGATTTTGAGTTTGGGTTTGCTATGTTTGTGGTTTGGGTTTGCTATGCTTTCTTTTGGATTTTTTTGTGTGGCATCAGAGAGAGAGCAAGACTAGTTTGGGTTTGCTATGTTGTGCTTTTGTGTTGATGTGGGAGGCGAGGGAAGAAAAGAAAAGAAGTGGTTTTCTAATGGGATGAAATGAAGGAGAGGAAAAAAAGAAAAGAACAGGACGCGTGGGTAGGAAACAGCTTCACCACTATGTATAGTCAATAGGTGGGGTTCATAACTTTAGCAAAAAGTTGACTTAAAAAGATGAGTTATGTGATTCAGTTTTTAAACCAAACAAGATTTTTGAGATTTTTCAGTGAAAGTGGGATTTAAGAACTGAGTGATGAGTTTTGAGTTTTAGTTATGAGGTTTGGAAACTGAGTTAAGAAAATTGAGTGATGGGGAAACCAAACGGGCCTTAAATTTCAAGATCAAGCGAAGTTCAGTTATATGGGTGAGATCTGAGATCCAAATTGAAAGGTCATCGAGTTGGATCTAGGAGGTAATTTGCAGAGTAGTATGAGTTTGCCACACTATGTAGTTAGTTAGCAAGGATTGGAAAGAATTGAGGAGAATTACATCTAGAGCCTTTGAGGCTCGAGTTTGGCGAAGAAATTGAGCCTTAAAGACTCGAGTTCTTATTGCTGACATGGAGATGTTTTTGCCAAATGGAACTTGAGTCTTTAAGACTCAAATTCCATAGAAGAAAAAGAACGAAGATGATGATGAAGATGAAGAACCAGAAATGAAGGAAGAAGTACCAAATCTAAGTTTATCAAAAAAGTACCAAATTTGAAGACCTCTCTGGAGAATGTAAATCCGAAGAAGCAGAACAAGAGAAGAGAAGTACCAGATTCGAAAACCTCTCTGAAGAACATAGATTCAAAGAAGAAGAATCACGGGCTGAAGGAGAGAAGAGCAGGGGAAGAAGAAGAAGTAGCACATTAGTTGGGGAAGTAAATGGTGAAACTCGAGTTCCAAGTGGATTTTTTTCCACATCAGCTACCACTACTTGCAATTTGAGTTTTAAAAACTAGAGTTCTATCTTGGAACTCGATTTTTAGTAGAACTTGAGTTTTAGGCACTTGAGATGCTAGTTTGCTAAATGGTTTTGCAAACTAAACAACTAACTAAAATATTATAAAAATGAAGCTAACTACAAAAAAAATTCTTGGATCTAGTCAGGTAGGCGGGTTGGGTTACAAGGGTTCCTACTCAACCCTAAGTTAAACCACTATAGCGAAAAATGGTAAGATGCTAGTTTGTAGATGAAAATTTGTAGGTCCAATTACAATTTTGGAGTAAATTTGCTTTGTATTCCTTTTAATGGGGATGCCATCCATTACCATAAAAGGAAAATTCACTTTTTATCAATTTTTCTGGATTTTATTTATTTATTGATCCCGTTTCCCTTTGACATGCGGATCTCTAAATTAACAAAATTAATCAAAATTCAAGAGAAATTCCCACACCCCTATTATATATTTCTCTTCCTAACAATCATATCTACATAGTCATTATACCTCTAGCATTGTATATAGGTAACAATTAGATTTAGGATGCAAATGTAGAAGAAATTTATTCCACAAAAATATTAGGCCAACGTGGTTCAAAGTTTAAACTATCTAAGTGGAGTTACAAAATGATCAATAACTCAATTACAATTATCTTTCACATATATTATAGTTAAAATGCATTCAAATATTCCCGACAAAGGATAAAGGAAAATAGAAATTAATAATCTTATATTAGGCTAAAGTAAAATTTATATCTTGTATTAAAAAAAAAACCTTATAGATTTATCTATTTTTCTAATTAAAATGAGCAAGATATTTTATCCTAATGTTATGTTACAGCTTAAAATTATCGAGACATTCATTGTCAAAAAAAAAAAAAAATTATCGAGACATTAAGAACAAAAATCGGATAATCCATCAATGGCTTAGGAAAAAGAAAAAGAGGCAACCCACCAAAAAAAAGAAGAGGAAGAACTAAAGAGGTTAGTGGTAATAAAGTAATTTAAGTTGTCAAAAAGTTCCTTCAATGTGGTTGAACCGAAAGGGCATGAAGAAAACACATGAAATGGACATGCAGAGAGTGTGCCATTGTTGGTTGGCATGCGAGGTGCCCGTGCCTTCACAAGTCTCTCACATGGCTTTAGAGATCCAATGGACCATTGCTATATGTCTGCACATGGGACAATTGCTAATTGAATTTCGATATTGACGGGTTGTTCAAATCCAGGTTGTTTTATTGCGTATGATACAATTATTCAACCTTTCACTAATTATAATGGAATATGGAATCCAAAAAAAGAAAATTATGGAATGCACAAAGCCTCACGAAGAAAACGACATGTAGAAAAATCAAGAAAATGCTAACATAGTCACACTTCACATATAATTTTATTGGCTCACACTGCACATATGGTTTTACTAACTATTCACGCACTTTTTTTTCTCAATAAATCATTATAAATTATATAATATGTCTAAATTATATTTTAAACTCATCAAAAGTAATTCTCAAAACTTCCTTAAAAATAAAGTAATTCTCAAAATACCAAAAAAAAATCAAACAAAAAAAATATGGATAATAAAATAAACTTAAATATATAGTAGGTTAGGTTGGTTTAAATTGGTTGAAACACTATCAACCCGAACCTGACCCAACTTAAACCTTAAAATAAAGGGTAAATTTCTTAAATTTACACTGAGATTTGTGATTATACCAACTAGATCCAAAACATTTTAAAATCTACCAATTTGGTCCTCAAAAGATAACTTTGTCTCTAACAACCAAACATTGTTACTTTGATTTTCTCTCTCTCTCTCTCTCTCTCTCTCTCTCTCTTCTCTCTCGTTCCTTTCCCCTCTTCTCCCTCTCTTCTCTAAGTTCTCTTTCTCATAACTCTCTCTCTCTAACTGAACCTTAGCCCTGACGAAACCCATGGCTTGGTCACTGGCATTAGCAACACCACCATGCAAGGATCTTTTCGATTCCCACTACAAGATTGACGCCGTCAACTGACTCTCATCCCTCTCTCTCTCTCTCTCTCAAATCGAAACACACGTGATGGTGGTGGTGGTGGTGGTGGTGGTGGTTCGATCTAGATCTCACCTTCAATGAACTCTCTCATCCTCTTTGCGGTGGCATTGTGGATCGCGGCATGGCCTTTGGATTTTAGAATTAGGTAGTGTTTCTTCAGGAGACGATGGAGCCAATCTTGTGATATTGTGTGTTTTTTCTAGTTTCTCTTATGAGGTTGACAGTTGGGGTTGTGTTAACTTTCTGTGTTGTTTGGCTGGGAATTTTGTTGGAATTTTTAGGAGATTTCATTGAGAATTTACAGAGGTATTTATGTGTGTCGTTTGGCTTGGATTTTTGCTAGTTTTCTTTGGGTTTCTATCAATTTTGAAAGATATATTCGTTGTATTTTTTTTGTAGAGATTTTGATATTGTTTTTTATGGATTAAGAGATTTTAGTACTGTTACTATGTTGATTTTTTGGTACTTTGGGATTATTTGTAAAGGGTATTCATTTTTGGGAGTGACCAGGGTTTGATTAGAGAGAGAGAGAGAGAGAGAGAGAGAGAGAGAGAGAGAGAGAGAGAGAGAGAGAGAGAGAGAGAGAGAGAGAGAGAGCCACTAACGGCGTTTGGTATGATCAGGAACAAAGTTGTCTTTTGAGAACCAAATTGGTGGGTTTTTAAATATTTTGGACCTAGTGGTATTATCACAAAACTTAGGGTAGGTTTATGAAATTTATCCTAAAATAAAAGTTCAACCCAACCTACCAACGAGAGGCGTTGGGTTGAGTTGGATGTCGGTGGGTTAGATGCACTCCTAGTAAAAGGTAAATTGATAGCAAAATAAACATTTTTCTCATCTCAATTTATATTTGTTCAATTCTTGGCAGTCAAAACTCAAACTTCATTCTTTTGGATAATTTGATAGATACACTAGAGTCGAGGGATTTGAACATTAAATGTCTCTATGAAAACATAAAAAAGTGTTAGTTGAATTACAAGACTCTTGAAAAACCCCAAACTTCATTATGAATTAAAGAAAACGTATCATTGGACTACAAAATCATTTCTTACTTCCTTTTTTTTATAAAAAAATACACACAATAACTTTGCATGAAAAACACTATAAAGAGTAATTTTAGATGATTCTATATTAAATTGTTCCAAGGAAAAAGTCATGGTCAACATGTAAAGTAAGCAACTATATTTATAAGTATAACCTCCATCTCAAAAGAATAACAATAATAACAACAACAACAACAACAACAACAACAACAACAATAATAATAAGTTTAACCTAAGCGTTGAAATTATATCCCCCAATCTAAAAGGAATTCTCATAATGGTTCACGAAAAAAAAAATTGAATATTGTTGATAGTTTTGTAGCCACAATTTTAGCTCAGCCAAAATAGGTCAAGACTTCAATTAGACATGGCAAAACGGGTCAAAATTTTCTGACCCGAACCCGATTTTTTGACTCGAAACAAAAACGGGTTGACACATGGCCCGACCCGAGTTTTTTGCGGGTCAACCCGACCTGACCCGAACCCGAATCACTTTTTAATTTTTTTTTTTGTAAAAGAAAAGTAAAATTAAGGCAATAGTAGTTTAATTGTTTATTGTGAGCTTTAATGAAACAATTGATACATTTACATATGCAAATTAATTGAAAGATAAAAGGTTGAACATTCTGTAATGAGTACAGATTTTTAGATATCAAATAACAAAGTACATGCCAAGATAATATGGATACAGTAGAGTTAAAAATATAGATTTAAAATTGTAGGCATGTGTGAGAAACATTTACAAGTGTACAAATAGTGAAGCCAAAGTATCAAATTAGCATAAATTATGAATGCTTAGACTTATTTTTTAACAATTTATGTCCAAAATAAATGGTTTTTCAAAATAAATTATGATATTTCCTAGAGTGTGTATTGCTTAACAATGATATGATATTCATAAAAGAGACCATGTATAAATAAGTAAGCAATTAAATTTTAATGTATATCTCAAATTGAAATAGAGTGCCAACTGTAAGTGCACAATTGCACCTGGACCCAAAGATTATTATGGGCTCAGGCCCAATGAGCCTTAAACAATGAAATTTGTAGAGTGTGGGCTTGAAATCTAGATTAAAGATACTGAGAACCTGATAACGGGCTATAGGGAGCAAACACTTGTAAACAATGAATAATAATTACAGGTGGACCTCCTCGGACGTGAGCCGAAGATTACTTCTGTATTATTTCTCTTTCTTTCTTAAAGATTACAATTCTTAATTTCTTTCTTAGTTCCAGCCCCCCATTTTCTTTAGCCTTCACCCCCCTTAAATACTTCATTTTCTAATGCTTTCTCCACGTGTTGCTCAAACCCCCTAGATATTTCTTTTCTTAGTGCCTTTGAATAGTGACCAGAAGTTTCAGTTCTACTGTTCAGGGGTCACTTCTCCATTAATGCGGCCAGGGAGATAGGTGCAGAGTCTTTAATGTGGAGGTGGCAGCCTTTGCTCTTGGTATTTTTCTAACACCTGTATTTAGAGGTCTCCTCCTTTTAACCAAGCTTTCCGTTGATCCCGTTGACCTTCGTAGTGAATCTCCGACTTCTCTTGCATCTGTCCGAGGAGAAACTCATCCTCGTGGATCCTCGACCCTCGGCGAGCAGGGCCGATTCGCAGTACTAACAAATCCTTAGCTCAAGAGTAGTTCGGCTCTCTTTGCTAAAGCCCAAAGGCCCAAATGCTTTCTTGGGTCCTTTACTCCCCACAATAGCCCCTCAAAACTCTATTTTTGATCATCCGAGGAGAAAAATGGGGTTTTGATCCAACGAAAACTTACCCCACATGTTTTGTAAATAACTGCGCGTGTGGAGATCGTTCCGTATTCCAGAGGATGCCACTTGGCGGTTTTATTTTCAAAGACACGCGCATTTATTACTGTAAGTTACACCCAGTCTCCCACGTTCAACGGTGAGATGAGCATCTAACAGTCCTCGTTACCCCCTGAAAATTTGGGCGGGACAAATACAAATTCGAGGCCGCTTTCCCGCACGTCGTGACGCTTTGGGAACCTGCGCCTTCATTTATTTCTTCAGAAGCTAATCCCATCAAAACATCAGTAATCACATTTTCTCTACAAAAATCATTGGAAATTCGCACAACTTCAAATCTGTAAGTGCTTATTCTCTTTCCTTAACCCATTCTCCTCGGATCCTGTCCTCGGCTCCCCTTCTAACCGTTCTCCCTCTTAGAACTTAGTCTTTCGTTTCTTTCTAATGGGAAAATTTAAGTGTCTAGTTGATACCGCCGCTGGGATGGAAGGTTTTAGAGCTAAGTATCACATTCCCAGCGACGTAGGTTTAAAATACTGCCCGGCGGAAGCCGTGGCCGGTTCTAGGAAAACCGGAGAGGTCATCATCCCAATGGTCGCCTTCGTAGAAGGTGGGATGACCCTCCCAATGAAAAGCGTAACCAGGGAGTACCTCCGTAACCACCAGTTGTGCCCTGATCAATGCGCTCCTAACGTTTTCAGAGTCTTAGGAAGCGTCGACGCTCTAAACGAGCAGATGGGTCTGAACCTCACCTGGCATGATGTCGCTTTTATGTACGAATGCCACAAACTCACTAAAGTAGGATACTATATCGAATCCCGCTCTAGCGTAGTTAGGTTAATCTCCTATTTGCCCAAGTCCAATAAAGGCATGAAGGACGACTACCTCATCGTCTCAGGCAACTAGCACGACGGACCCCACTGCCCAGTTGAGTGGGGAGATCCAGGTGCGACACCTTAGGATCTAACTTCCCGCCCCATAACTCCATCTAAACATCTTAGAATGTCATTTGGCTTTAGTTTATTACATGTTCTACGAATCTGACCATGTTTGTTTGTCTTGGTGTCTTTCTTTGCAGATAAACAACTTGTGCGCCCTCGCTTGAGTCACTGTAACGTCGCAGATCTTAACAGAGTACTTCGCTCAGAAGTGTTCGTAAGTGCAGACTTACAACTTAGGGCGGCCCATTTGATACTAGGGTACGACCCTATCTTCTCGGACTTCCAGGAGATCGAGAACGCCATTATTGCCGGTGACCGGCGGCGTAGGAGGATTCACGTAGCCAGACCACATTTCCTGGCCGACCACGACCTTCCTGACGACCCCCATACCATACTGTACTCACAACCGATTGCTGCTATCCATCTCGCTACGCACTCTCAAGCAACTGTTGTCCTAGAGGAGCAGGTGTCTTCTTCGAACACGTTAGACGAGGAGATAAAACAATTTCGATTCGAGGACGCCCCACGACCTCGTGGAAACCCGTTCGTTGTTCTTTCTGACGAGGAAGAAGAAGCAGCCGAGGCCTCTGGGATCGCGGGCTTAGTGATAGCACGTCCAGACGATAGTTCCATTGAGGAAAACATGGACGAACTTAAGGACCTTATGACCACAAGAGGCATGAGAGTGGCCAAAAAGGGAATTAGGGGATCCCAAGCTCTCCCAGCCTTACCACCACCCCCTCCTCCAGCCGACCCCAAACCTCCCGTTGACGATCCGAAGAAGAAAAGGAAGGTGGAGGCCGAGGGGGCCGGTGGCAAGAAGCAAAAGAAGCCACGACAACAACCACAACCAGCTCAGCAGCAGAAGTTGGACAAGGGCAAAGGCCGGGCTCGCTCAGTCGAGAGTGGGGAGATCAGAGACGTGGCCGAAGTGCGCCGAGCACCGACTACCTGGTCTCCTGACCTAAGACTGGACGGCGCACCAATCCCCTGCCACTCCAGTATCAGGGCAATCCAACAAGGCCATGCCCACCACTTGGCCGAGGCGTTGGAGCGTCCTCTTCTGCTGCCCAAGGACATGGAAACCTTGGAGAAGATGGGCCAGCCTCAGTTGTTCCTTTCATTAAAAAGGGATTTAGCTCTGGTAAGTTCCACCTCACACTTGTACTCTAGATTCATTTGTAAACATTTTACCCTATTTTAAGCTCCTAACATTTTTGCAGGCCATCCAAGAAGTTTTCGCGGCAGAGAAGTTCGTGGAGGATTCTCGGAAGCGCGCTGGGATGGAGCAAGAGCTACGGCTAGAGGCAGAAAGGTCCCTAGGCCAAGTCCTAGCAGAGAAGGGGAAGATCACATCGCAGCTGGCCGACTTAAAAAGAGAGAGAGATGGTGTTGAGGCCAGCTTAAAGACGATGGAAAACCAAGTAGTGGAGCAACGTAAGCTTCTTCGCCAAAAGGACGACGAGCTCTCTCAAGCCCAATGAGGATGCTTTGACTTGGAGAAGGAGCTTACGCTGGCGAAGGAGGAGGCTCGCGCCCACAAACACGCACTGGAGGCCGCGAAGAAGGCTAGCTATCAGGAGGGCGTAAATGCAACGCAAGAACAGTTGACAGAAGCCTTTGTGACCTTGTGCCGAGAGTACTGTCAACAGGTCTAGGGAGAGGCCATGAATGCAGCAGGGGTTCCTCAAGCTTCCTAGCTGAGAAAGCCCGAGAACATTTGGCTTCCCCTAGACATACAGGAGATAGAAGACCCTCTTGTTGCTGCCTCCCCTGCCCTTCCTCCTGTGGTGCAAGAACTCGTTCCTGATCCTACAGAACCTGAAGGTTCCCATAAAGAGAAAGACGAGCGTGGCGGTGACGAGAAGGAGCAAATTCAAAATGTGGAACCCCTCGTTCCTTCAACAGACAAAGGAAAGCAAGTTTTGTCTACCTTTGAGCTGGAACTGAAGAACACTGAGGCTGGCAGCAGCTCCCTCCAAGACCCTTCTCCCCAAGCTTAGGGCCTGGCTTAGGACTTTTATGTACTCCCTCTTCTTTTTTTTTTGATGTATATAATTAATGAAGGACAATTTTATTCAACTTTCACTCATGTTGTATTTTTTTTACTTTGTTCTTTTTGTGCTTGTCATGAAAGTTCTCAATGATACACAGTTAAAGGAAGAACAAAATAAACAAATCTAGCTCCAGGAGTTGCACAATTATAACCTCCAAACAGCCACGCGCGTATTTGCTTTGCAAAGTAGAACATTTAAGAACCTGGCAGAGATTAACTTAGTTGGATATTAAACAATGCCTTAGTTAAAAAACTCATATGATGGTTAAACTTTTATAATTTGAGGTACTACTTTCAGTAGGATGTAAGGTCCGAGGGCTATTTCTTACAAAAATTTGTTTAATACTTAAAGATGTAGAACTTAAGATCTCAGTTAATGAATGGTAAGATACTGATTTCCACAAAGCCTGTGATAAGAATAAGAACAGTGACTAAGATATCAATTTTCACAAGGTTTGTGGTCCGAGGACCATACTTAACCAAGTTTCTGTTTGACACTTAAGAATAGTAACTTCAAATGTTAATTTTCCCAAAGTAGAAGGTCCGAGGACCCGGCATAACTTAGGTTCTGTTTAACAAATAATAAGATATCAATTTCCACAAGGTTTGTGGTCCGAGGACCATACTTAACCAAGTTTCTGTTTGACACTTAAGAATAGTAACTTCAAATGTTAATTTTCCCAAAGTAGGAGGTCCGAGGACCCGGTATAACTAAGGTTCTGTTTAACAAATGATAAGATATTGATTTCCACGAGGTTTGTGATCCGAGGACCATACTTAACCAAGTTTCTGTTTGACACTTAAGAATAGTAACTTCAAATGTTAATTTTTCCAAAGTAGGAGGTCCGAGGACCCGGCATAACTAAGATTTTGTTTAACAAATGATAAGATATCAATTTCCATGAGGTTTGTGGTTCGAGGACCATACTTAACCAAGTTTCTATTTGACACTTAAGAATAGTAACTTAAAATGTTAATTTTTCCAAAGTAGGAGGTCCGAGGACCCGGCATAACTAAGGTTCTGTTTAACAAATGATAAGATATCAATTTCCACGAGGTTTGTGGTCCGAGGACCATACTTAACCAAGTTTCTGTTTGACACTTTAAGAATAGTAATTGTAAATCCCTGAGATATTTATAACTTTGAACTGTTAACTAAGAAAAGCACACTTTATTAATAGTAATACCTTCGAAGGTTATTTACATTCCAGGGGCGTTGTACAATTCTTTCATCTAGATCAGCTAGACGATACGACCCTATGCCAGCTACTGAAACAATGTGATAGGGACCTTCCCAGTTTGGTCCTAGCTTACCCCAAGCCGGGTTCTTAGCGGTGCCCACAACTTTTCTTAGTACAAGATCCCCAGGCGCAAGTGGCCTTAGCTTCATGTGGGCATCATATCCCCGCTTAAGCTTCTGTTGATAATAAGCCATTTGGACCATAGCTGCTTCGCGCTGTTCCTCAATTAAATCAAGACATTTCTCCAGGAGGCCATCGTTATTCTCCGGGCTAAAAGAACTCGTCTTCAGGGTGCGAAAACCTGATTCCAGAGGTATCACTGCCTCGGCACCATAAGTCATAGAGAATGGCGTTTCTCCAGTGGACCTTCGCGGTGTAGTCTGATACATCCAATAAACATGTGGGAGTTCTTCTACCCACCTGCCTTTTGCATCGTCTAGCCTTTTCTTGAGCCCACTGACAATGACCTTGTTAACGGCCTCGGCTTGCCCATTTCCCTGAGGATAAGCTGGGGTGGAGTACCTATTTATGATGCCCATATCACCACAATATTTCTTAAAAGCCTTGATGTCGAATTGAACGCCATTGTCTGAGATAAGTGTGTGTGGTATACCGAATCTAGTGACGATGTTTTTCCAGACAAACTTCTTGGAATCAACGTCTCTGATATTTTCTAAGGGCTCGGCCTCAACCCATTTAGTGAAGTAGTCTGTCCCCACGAGAAGCCATCTTTTGTTTCCTGCAGCCCTCAGAAATGGCCCTACTATGTCCAATCCCCATTGTGCAAAAGGCCAAGGACTGGAGAGAGGGTTGAGAACCCCTCCAGGTTGATGAATATTAGGGGCGAACCTCTGGCATTGATCACATTTTCAAGCATAATCCTGAGCCTCCCTCTGCATATTGGGTCACCAATAACCCTGAGTCAGAGCTCGGTGGGCTAAGGATCTTCCCCCGGTGTGGCTCCCACAAATCCCTTCATGCAGCTCTTCCAGAAATGCTTCCGTTGATTTAGGGTGCACACACAACAAGTACGGTCCTGAGAAGGATCATTTATACAGTTTCTGGTCCTCGGACAACCAGAAACGTGGCGCCTTTCGTCGTATCTTATCTGCCTCAGACTTGTCTTTAGGAAGGATATCGTTCTTAAGAAAAGATACAACCGGGTCAATCCAACTAGGTCCAGGCCATATCAGATGGATGCGAGCTGCGTTGACAGTGATAAGAGTTGGCTCTAGCAAATCCTCCACAAGGATAATCCTGGGTAAACCCTGAGCCGAAGACGTTGCCAATGTGGCCAAAGAATCTACACGGGTGTTTCCACTCCTAGAAATGTGAGCTAAGACGAAGGAGTCAAATTCAGCCTACTAACGCTTGACCTGGGCCAAATATTCCTGCATTCTCGGGTCCCTAGCCTCCATGGTCCCCGTTACCTGGCCGACCACTAACTGAGAGTCCGAGAACGCATGGACTTCCTTTCCACCCATCCTACGTATCATGTTCATGCCCACCAAGACTGCTTCGTACTCGGCTTCATTATTAGTAGCCGAGAATGACAGCCTTAGAGATTTTTCGAAGACAATTCCCTCAGGGGATATCAGGACAAGTCCGACACCAGATCCTCTCTGATTCGCTGCCCCATCCACATACATTTTCCAAGTCGGAGGTGATGCGGCTATGACCACACCAACTGATTTTTCATCCATGTGTGCCTCTTTCAGAGTTTTTTCTAGCAATGGTTCGGTAAATTCTGCCACCAAGTCAGCAAGGACCTGGCCCTTCACCGAGGTGCGAGGCATGTATTTAACGTCAAAAGCTCCCAAAATGGTTCCCCACTTTGCCACCCTGCCGGAGTAATCGGCGCTGCATAACACCGCCTTAAGCGGTAATTGGGTCAGAACCACCACAGTGTGAGACTGGAAATAATGAGGAAGTTTCTGCGTAGCATGAACTATGGCCAGAAGTGCTTTCTCCAAGAGTAGATAGCGCACTTCAGCCTCATTCAAAGACTTACTAACGTAATAAACCGGTCTTTGCACCCCGCTTTCATCCCTTATGAGGACCAGGTTGACCGCGTGGACGGCCACTGCCAGATAAGCAAACAAGACCTCGTCCGCCTCGGGGCGAGACAAAATGGGTGGCCGAGAAAGATATTGCTTAAGCTGTTGGAAGGCTAACACGCAGTCCTCGGTCCATTGAAACCCCTTCCATTTATTCAACAACTGGAAGAAAGGACGGCACCGGTCAGCTAACCGAGAGATAAATCTGCTCAGTGCGGCAATCATTCCGGTTAATTTCTGGATTTCTTTTGGGTTCCGAGGCGGCTGCAAATTCTGAATAGCCTTGACCTGCGTTGGGTTTACCTCTATCCCTCTATGAGTAATCATATATCGCAAGAACTTTCCAGATCCCACGCCGAAAGATTACTTGGAGGCATTAAGGCGCAACTTGTACTTTCTTAGCACCTGGAAGGTTTCAGATAGATCTTTCACGTGTGAAGGTATCGTTTTACTCTTCACCACCATATCATCCACATATACCTCAATGGTCTTCCCTAGCTGCTGTTCAAATATCCTGGTCATCATTCTTTGGTAGGTAGCCCTGACATTCTTCAACCCAAACGGCATGACGTTATAGTGGTAGTTCCCTGTTGGAGTAATGAAAGCAGTCTTCTCTTGATCCTCCAATGCCAATGGAATCTGATGATAACCCTGGAAGGCATCCAAAAAACTCATACGAGGATGTCCGACAGTGGCGTCCACAAGCTGATCAATACGCGGCATTGGGAATGAATCCTTGGGGCAGGCCTTGTTCAAATCCGTGAAGTCTACACATACTCTCCACGTTCCATTCTTCTTTTTGACCACAACCGTATACGCCAACCATTCGGGGTAGAAAACTTCTTTAATAGCCCCAGCCCTCTTGAGTTTGAGCACCTCCTCCTTGACGGCCTCAGAATGTTCCTTGGAAGAACGCCGAGGTGGCTGCCTTCTCGGAACAATGGCGGGGTTGACATTTAAATGATGAAAAATGAAGCTCGGATCTACGCCCGGAGCCTCATAAGGATCCCATGCAAAAACATCAATATTGCCTTTCAGGAATTCCAACAACTCTATCTTCTCCTAGTGCGGCAAACGTATGCCGACTTGGAAGAACCTTTCTGGGTCATCCGCTATCAAAAACTTCTCTAACTCCTCACAAACAGCCTTCTCTCCTATCACCGCTCCAGGTGCATCCGGAGCTGTTAATTGCTATGAGTCTTGGATGAGCAAAGCCGATGACTCAGCTTTTGTTTGATGAAGTACTGCGGCCGATATGCATTGCCTGGCCACCGATTGGCTGCCGAGGATCTCTTCAACGTATTCCCCAGAGGGGAACTTAACCTTAACATGCAAGGTAGAGGAGACGGCTCCCAGAGCGTGCAGCCATGGCATGCGAGGATGGTGTGTATATGGGGAGTACGCGTCGTCAACCACAATGAAATTCACCTCGGCCGTTTCGAGCCGGATTGAACGGGTAAACGAATCCTGTCCCTTCGGCCTGACGGCCTTTCCTTCAAAGCTTATGAGTGGCGAGTCATAAGGAGTAAGATCTTCCGGCTTCAACCTTGGCCCCTTAAATAAATCGGGGTACATGATATACGGTACCACGCACGATCAATCATCACCCTCTTTACATCATAATTCCCTATCCTGAGGGTGACCACAAGAGCATCGTCATGGGGTTGAATGGTACCAACCTTATCCTCCTCCGAAAATCCCAAGACGGGTAAATCCACCTTCAACCTCTTCGGCCTGGAGCTTGCCTCTTCGGTCTGAGAATGAGAAACCGCCATCACCCTAGTGGGACCTGAGCCGGTCCTGCCAGGTGCAGCAAAGATAACATTAATTGTTCCCAATGCCGGCTGAGATGGATTATTCTTCTGATTGTTTGAGCCAGATTGACTGCCCTGCCCATTTGGTTGACACAGGTGCTGCTTTAGTTTTCCTTCACTGACAAGCTGCTCCAAGTGGTTCCAAAGGGTCTGACAGTTCTCAGTAGTGTGGCCCACGTCCTAATGGTACTGACAAAAGAGGTTCTGATTCCTCTTCGTAGGGTCGCCTGCCATCTTACTAGGCCATCTGAAGAAGGGCTCCTTACGAACTTTCTCCAATAATTGGTGTACTGGTTCTCGGAACACAGTGTTCATGGCCTGAGGTACTGCCGAGCCAGACTGCCCATTGTAATCTCTCCTCGACTTGTTGTTGTGGTATCTGTCCGACCTGAAATCCCTTCTCTCCTGCGGGATAACCTTCTCCTTACCCTTTCCTTGCTGCTGGTCTTCCTCTACTCTTTTGTATTCATCAATACGATCCATGAGGCGACGCACGCTACGGACGGGTTTTTTGGTCAAGGACTTCCTCAAATCGTGATTAGTAGGAAGACCTACCTTAAAGGTGTTGAGCGCCACCTCATCAAAATCACCATCTATCACATTAAACATCTCCCAGTACCGATCGGAATATGCTTTCAACGTCTCCCCTTCCCTCATGGTCATGGATAACAGCGAGTCCAATGGCCGAGGCACTCTGCTACACGTGATAAACCGCGAAGCGAATGCTCTAGTAAGCTCCCCGAACGAACCTATAGACCCCAATTTAAGGCCGTTGAACCACCTCATAGCAATAGGTCCCAAGCTAGAGGGGAAAACTTTACACATCAGGGTCTCGTTATGAGAGTGCACCGCCATCCTCTGGTTAAAGTGACTCACGTGCTCCACCGGATCAGTCCGGCCATTGTAGATGGTAAAGGTGGGCTGGGTAAACCTCCTGGGAAGCCTCCCTTTCTCAATCCTCCGTGAAAATGGAGATTTGGAGAGTTGGTGTAACGCCCGACTCATAACATCGTTCCCCAAGCCCCTAGAAGGAAGTTTCTTGTGTTTGTGAGCTGGCGGGTCGTCCTCCTCACAAGAGGGCAATGCGCTAGGGGGTGAGCATGACCTTGAGCTGTAACTACCTCCCCGGTCCTCCTCCGAAGAAGGATTAGACGAGGACGGTGAAGGCTTGCGTTTGGCGTGGCGCAGTTTTCTTTTCAAACGATTAATCTCCTTCTGCATGGCTTTAGCACCGTCCTCGTGGGTGGTGCTACCCCCGCCATGAGTATGGCTAGCCCTAGGGTATTCTGTATGGACACTTCCCTCATGATCCCTTTGACGCTCAAGACGCTCGAAATGATCCTCCGATTGTGATCCCTGTGATTCTGCATGGTGAGAACCTAGGCCTGCCATCGTATCCCAGCTCCTTTTTGACTAGATCCCCACAGACGGCGCCAATTGTAAGTGCACAATTGCACCTGGACCCAAAGATTATTATGGGCTCAGGCCCAATGAGCCTTAAACAATGAAATTTGTAGAGTGTGGGCTTGAAATCTAGATTAAAGATACTGAGAACCTGATAACGGGCTATATGGAGCAAACACTCGTAAACAATGAATGATAATTGCAGGTGGACCTCCTCGGACGTGAGCCGAGGATTACTTCTGTATTATTTCTCTTTCTTTCTTAAAGATTACAATTCTTAATTTCTTTCTTAGTTCCAGCCCCCCATTTTCTTTGGCCTTCACCCCCTTAAATACTTCATTTTCTGATGCTTTCTCCACGTGTTGCTCAAATCCCCCTAGATATTTCTTTTCTTAGTGCCTTTGAATAGTGACCAGAAGTTTCAGTTCTACTGTTCAGGGGTCACTTCCCAATTAATGCGGCCAGGGAGGTAGGTGCAGAGTCTTTAATGTGGAGGTGGCAGCCTTTGCTTTTGGTATTTTTCTAACACCGGTGTATCTAGAAGGTTCAGGGTTTCCCCCTTTTAACCAACAGTCTTTCCAGAATTCTGTCTTGACCTTCGTAGTGAATCTCCGACTTCTCTTGGATCTGTCCGATGAGAAACTCATCCTCGGCTGTATCCTCGGACCCTCGGCGTATGGGCCGATTCGCAGTACTAACAAATCCTTAGCTCAAGAGTAGTTCGGCTCTCCTTGCTAGAGCCCAAAGGCCCAAATGCTTTCTTGGGCCCTTTACTCCCCACACCAACCACAATTAATAATAGATTACAAAATTAATTTTCAAGATTGTAAATTTCTTATATGTTTTTATTCTTTATCAAATGAGTTATCCAATAAGTCATTTGCAATTTTGTTTTATATTTTGGAATGTTGATATTGTATAGAAATAAAACATGTGTATTTGTTTTACTTATATTTGTGTTATTTTGTTTTAGATAACAATGTTAGGATTTGTATAATTTTAAAATTATTAAATAAGTATTAATAAGTTTAACTAAATTCATACTTGATATAAGTGGTGAAGTCAAAATAATGCATTTTATATCAAATAATTTGTTGCATAACTTTCCAAATGACAAATACATGTTGTTTTATTTATTATAAAAAAAATTCATGTGAAAAATATAGGTCAACTTGACCCGACCCGCAACCCGATTGACTCGAACTCATTTTTAACCCGCTTAATATGACCCGTGACCCGTTTGACCCACAACCCGATTAACCTGACCAGAACCCGACCCGACCCGCCCGTTTTGCCATGTCTAACTTCAATGATGGTTAGATAAACCACTAGAATAGTTCACTTATAGTGGCATGTATAATGGGTTATAGCAGCGGTTTTGCAAATTGTTACAATAGATCGTTTCTTTATTTTTATTTTTTAAAGAAAAGGTAATTAAAGAATATAATTTTTTTAGACTCTATAGCGGTAGTTTTAAAAAACCACCATTATAAATAGACTCTCTATAGGGTCGTCCTGGCAAAGCTTGTTGTCTTAGGAGAATGCCATAATTTCAAAGGACTACATTTGCATCACCATATATGAAATCAATGGTGCCACTTATTTGGCATTCTCAATAAAATTGGCGATTGTTGTGTGGATAAAATCATGGGCACAACGGGTTTAGGAGTCGCCACCTAGTTTTTGTAATGGTGTAGGGACCATATATATAGCGTCTTTTCAAGGAAGGACCATTGATCTTACTACCAGAGATATTGGTTCGGAGTTAAGGTACGGTCTTAGGAAGGTGTTAGGCACCCAAAATCGCCTAACCCTAAGGTTGGCTTCCTCTCAGTGTGTCTTATGTCTTTACCCTATTAAAAACACACTCAATATTATTATTCTAAACTTTCTCTCTCTCTCTCTCTCTCTCTCACACACACACACACACTAACATTCTTCTAACAATCAACATGGCATCAAACATTCCTAACCATACATCTATCATGTTTGTCATCATCTCACAAACCCTAACATACATCTAATCATGCATATCAACACATTGTAAACACTAAGATTCATCTAGCATTGTAAACATATCATCTCAAATAAGGCAGCAACAAAAACAAAGCAGAAAGATAGGCATGACAAGCAAACAAGTAATTAAGCATAACTCTCCCAAACAAACATGTTCAAGTCTATCATTATTCTAGGATGCATGTTCATGTGAATGCATGACTTACCTTACTTATTTTGCAGTAACTCAACACCTATGGCATTCATGCATGAACATGTAAATGCGTGTTCATGGCATCAAAATAACAAAACACAAGATAAACCTTAATCTAACATGTGAAAGACAAATAAACAAACAAGCATGTCAAACAGAAGCTCAAAACCATGAATGTATGAACACTACAACAAAATTTACTCTTAGTAACGAAAATTAGCGAGGAAATATTTTTCGTCTCTAAAAATACAGCTTTAGCGACGAAATATGAATTTTGTTGCTAATAATGAAAAAAATTATAACATTTAGCGACGAAAAATAAATTTCGTCACTATTGTGATTTGAAAAATGGGCGCCAACGGAGGGAAACTTTGGCGTGAGCTTAATTAATCTATAGCGACGAAATATTTCGTCGCTAAAAGTTGAAATTTTTAGTGGCGAAATATTTCGTCACTGTAGGTATTGTTGTGGATAGTATTAGTGATGAAAATCCTTTTGTCGCTATAAGGAAGAATTAGCGACGACAAATAGTCGTCACTAAAAATAATAATAGTTTTGCACTTATATGTTTTAGCAACGAAATCACATTTCGTCACTAAAAGTACGCTATAGCGATGAAATATGAATTTCGTCTCTAAAAATCTTTACAAAATCTAGGTTATTTAGTGACGAAATTGACCTTCGTCACTAAAAACTTAAAAGCCTAATACCATTTGCGACGAAAAGGAAGCAATAGCGACGGAACAATTCGTCGCTAAAGACTTCACTATAAATACCCCTTCCCCTGTTTTATTTCTATCTTTAGCTCCTAAATAACATAGCTCCGAAAAGACCCCAACCAAAGTCGCTCCGAAAAGACCCCAACCGACGCCGATAAGAGCCCACCATCGCTGATAATAGCCCATTTGTGACAGTTTTGTAGTTTTATTTCTGCTTCCATCGTTGCTGATTTGAACCCATTCGCGACGGTTTTGAAGTTTTATTTTAGCTCCCACCGTCGCCGATTCGAATCCATTCACGATGATTCGAACCCATTCGTCGCCGATTCGGACTCTTCGCAACTATTCTTGGCGATTCGGACCATTCGCGACGATCCTATAGTCTTCATTGCCGATTCCAACCCTTCGCCTTCCGAGCTCCGACCCTTGGCCTTCCCCGCGTTCAAGCTCCGACCCTTTGCCGATCTAGCTTCCGAGCTCCTGCCGGGTGTACCAAGTTGCCTACTTGCCCTGTTTGTCTTGGTGAGTCCATGTCCAAGAGGTGAGTGATTCTTCAATCCTATTCTTTTTCTTTTTCTTTTTCAATTTAATTTGATAATATTCTATGCTTGATTTTGACCTTTGTGGCATTCATAGCTATTGGATTGATTTTCTTAATTCATAATTTATAATTTTCGATTTTTTTCTTGTTCAATTTTGTGAAAATTTGATCTTGGTTGAGTATGGAATTGAATTGATTTTGTGATTATTTTGTGCTTATATGCTTGTTGTTACTGTGCTTTAATAAAAAGAATGGGGTTTTTTTTTTTTGGGTATGTTTAAGTTCTTGGCTTTTGTGAGGTTGATGTATAAAAGATTTAATTTAATTTTTTTATGTTTCTGAGTTTTGTTTGGTTGCAAAGAAAATGTGGGAGCTGGGTTTTTATGTTTAAGTGGTTACCTTTTGTGAAAGACTATGGCTATCAATTCATGTAACTTTGATGTGTTAGAGTTTTTTTTTTTTTTGGTTTCATTTATGTTTTGGTATGGATTAAAGTTGAGAATTAATGCTTGTATGGTTTTCTTTTGGTTTGGTGTGTGATGTTAGAGAGGTTGGACGCGGACACTAGTGGAATACCGAGTACAATTTGTGATCATTCATTTTAGTATCCCTGCGTTTCTAAATGGACTTACTTATCTTGCCAGGTGAGCTAGTTCTTGATTCCACAAACTTGCCAAGTGGCCTTTTTGTTTTGATCTTGAAGCTCCAATTTCATTATATTATTTTGAATATTGTGAAACCCACATAATAATAAATGAATAAAAAGGTTGTTCTTATTTATCCCAAATAATAATAAATAAATAAAAAGGTTTGTTCTTTAAGATTTAATTTCCTAGTTAAAATGTATTTGTTAAAAAAGTAAGTTAGTTTGTATGTGTTTTTTGAGACATGTGGAGCTTATGAGGGGAAGCTAGAAAGTGGAAACACAAAGTGCATTAGAAAGGTAAGAGTGCTTCTTTTTTCTTTGACAATTGGAACCTACAATGTGTCGCTTATTGCAACAAAAGTGCAACTCTTTCAGGCTTTTCTCCTCATCACTCTTCTGATTGTAGTAAGCACTACCTGTATTACATGTGTAAGCTATGAGTTTGTGTAGTAATTTATGAGAGGATCATTTTCAAGACTGAAGTACTTATAAAGTTAACTTTTCTTTTGTAGTCAAAATACACATTGTTTGCAATAACTTTGGATCCTTTTTTAAAAGTTGTAAGCTTTGCTTGAGCAAAGTAAGTAAATTTTAATTAAAAACCTTATAAAACTCTATACTTGTGATGTTGGAAATTAGATTTGTGGTGGTATGTTATGTTGGAGCAAGTGGGTGGTTTGCATGGTGTTATAAAGTGGTTTAAATACATATTGAGAGTGTTTTTCAATTCTTGCAAATGTGAATTAGCATTGTTGATTAGATGTGATAAATAATATTTTATTTGATTTAACTACTTGTCAAACACTATACTTGTGATGTTAAAAATTGGTTTTGTGGTAGGTTGTTGTGTTGGAGCAAGCAGGTGGCTTGCATGGTGTTATAAGGTGGTTTAAACTAATATTTGGAGTATTTTTCATTTCTTGCAAATGTTAATGAGTATTGTTGATTAGATGTGATGAATAGTATTTTACGTGATTTAAATACTTGTAAGCATTATAGTTGTGATGTTTGTGATTGGTTTTGTGGTGGTATGTTGTGTTGGAGCAAGCGGGTGGCTTGCATGATGTTATAAGGTGGTTTAAACTTATATTGAGAGTATTTTTCATTTCTTGAAAATGTTAATGAGTATTGTTGATTAGATGTGATGAATAGTACTTTAATTGATTTCAATAAACACTTTATACTTGTGATGTTTGTGATTGGTTTTGTAGTGGGTTGTTGTGTTGGAGCAAGCGGGTGACTTGCATGGTGTTATAAGGTGGTTTAAATACATATTAGGAGTGTTTTTCATTTTTTGCAAATATGAATGGACTTTGTTAATTAGATGTGATGAATATTACTTTATTCGATTTCAATACCTGTAAGCATTGTACTTGTGATGTTTGTAATTGGTTTTGTGGTGGGTTGTTGTGTTGGAGCAAGCGTGTGGCTTACATAGTGTTATAAGGTGGTTTAAACTATTGGGAGTGTTTAAGTGTGCAATGTATATTTGTTTAAGTATTAATATAGACTTGTGCATTCATGAATGAGATAAAACTTTATCTAAGTAGCTTATAGACTTAGATGTTAGAATACATTATGCATGAGTTGTCCTTATTTTACTAAAGTAGGATTCATCTTGTAATTGTACTAAACTTATTAGTTAGTACTTTATTTTAGCAATTGACCCGCACTACATGGTGCGACTACTTTTTTTGATGTATTATTTGAAACTAATTGTATTATATTACACTTAAAATTTTATATTTGCTTTCTACAACTTATACATTAAGAGTTGTGATTTTAATTCATTGGTGTGGCTACTCTTAATGCATTGTTAGAAATGTTTCTTATAACATAGTTAATGTTTTTATTTTACGATTTTAATGTAGTATTGTTTTTTATATTTGTGCAAATTTCTTATTGGTGGCTTTAGGGGATTTACTTTTGACTTTACTTAAAGACATATGAGGACATCTTTCATTGGTTCTAATTATATTATGCTACACTTTTTGTATTGTTATAAAACATCTTGAGTTATTGTATGTGTTGTGAACAATTATTGTATGGAAGAAGTTTGAATTGGATACTTGTTTTATTTTTTACTTGTGGAATGTATGGATCGATTATTTATAAATGAGTTGTTGAAATAAATTTGTTATTCAAATGTGAGGTTTTAATAATATAATGATAGGTTACAGGTTAATATCAAAGCCATGAAAAAAATAAAAACAAAAAATAAGTTTTAGCAACGAATTTTTCCGTCACAAATATAGCAACAAAAAATTGTTTTAGTAACGAAATACTTCGTCGCTAAATGTAGCAGAATTTTGTAAGAAATGGTTTTAGTGACGGAAATTTTCGTCGCTATACGTGCCTAGATTTTTTTAAAAATAATTTTAGTGACGAACTTTTTATATGTGCACGAAAATAGTTTTAGTGATGAAATTTTTCGTCACTAAATATGATTTAATAAACTGAAATGGTTTTAGTGACGAAATATTTTCGTCGCTGAATAGTGACAAAACGTTTTCGTTGCTAAAAGTTTTTTTTTTGTTGTACAAATCGGACTTTTAGTAACGAAATTTTTCGTCGCCAGGACTTTTAGCGACGGGACTACAGCGACAAAATAAGTTTTGTCGCTAATTAGTAAATTTCGTCGCTAAAGGCTTTTAGCGATGAAAAACTGGACTTTTAGTCACGAATTTTTTTCGTCACTAAAAGTACATTTTGTTGTAGTGGAAAAATGATCTAAGACAGAAGCATTGCATGTGGAATTAAAAACGAAATCAAAAAAATTAGGGTTGGGGTTTCTGGGCAAGATCATGCGCACGCATAAACAAGCCTACATGCACATAATCTAGCCTGCGCATGCAGCAAGGATTATTCGCACATGAGTTTCAGCCTAGCAACATAGAAAACAAAGCAGAACTTCAAAACAAGAATTCTAACAACCTAACAAGCCTTAAATCATAACAACTACATAAACACATAAATCATAAAAATTGGCAAAGAAGCAAGATTAAAATAGAAAAGAGAGAAAGAGTTTAGAACTCAATACCTCAAAACAAAAGGTCATAGGTTTGTTTGTTAACCGTTCCCCTCAATCAAATCTATTCACAATCGGAAACAACAGTGATTAGTAATCTTAAATTCAAAGATCAAAGCCAAAAAAGACCTTAATCAAACGAAAATTGACTTGAGGATGTTTTGTGAAAAACTCCCTCTTTGATTCACTATTTCTAGTGGATCTTAGTGTAACCCTTAGGATTTCTGTTTCCTTTGAAAAAGTACCATGTGTGGTTATTTATATTGTGAAAATGGGAGTTTGAAACGACTCCCAGAAGATGTGGGATTTGTTCCAAACCTCAGTTTTTATATAAATAAAATTGTCATTAACAACTACTTTTGTTTGGTTGGGACTTGGAATGACATGCTTATTAATCAATCTTAATAATATCATTTGTAAACAAAATTAATAACCAAGAGTACAAACAATTGACATGATACATCTATATTTTCACCCTATCTAATTCTTAGATAGAAACATTCTAACTCATATGATATCATAACCTCTTATATGTACCTCTATATATATATAGGCTAATTTATCTTTTCTTCCTACATTCTCTCGTTTTCTTCTTGTTAGAACTCTCTTCCTCTAATGTCTCCATTCTCCTTCACAAATGGTTTCTTTCTTAAAGTTGTTCATTATCTTTCTCATTCTCCTTTATTCTTCCAATGCATGAAAGGGCTCTGGTGATAACACTTTTAAGTCAAATGTTGAAATTTTCTCAATTCAAAGATTCATTGAAATTGAGCCATATGTGTTGTTCAATATGAAACCACTACCATATCCAATTTTGAAAACCTTCTTAAAGATTGTCAATTTTCCAACATTCTTTTTCATGTCCTTCTTTATATTCTCTTAATGCAAAATAAACAAGTTTAACCAATTTGGCTAAGCACCATTAATACTGAAAACAAGGCTCATACAATGAATAAGATAAGATGCTAGCATTTACATAGTTTTACAAAATATTGTTTATTCTAATATTGTCATTTTTTACATTCTCTTGTGCAACTATTGATGGTCAAAAATTCATAATAGTGAACATGTCATTTGAGAACACTGCAGCACAAGAAAGAGGCCAAGCCATGGCACTTTAATTAGACTCCAACTTTCCAATCTTCTATTGTTATGGTATTAGGGATTACCAAGGCTCATTATTGTAGACACCACATTTTGTATCCCTTACGACTTGAGTCTCCGTTCTCTAATGATGCTGAAATTCTAAAACCCAATGTTGGTTTACGGTCCAATCAAATGTTAAATTGATTTGAAAAATGTTAAAATGGAACATATAATTTTTAATGATCAAATAAATATATTTTTTGGAAAAGCAAAGCCAAGAAAACCCTCAGCATGCGCACGCAGGAATCAGCCTATGTGTGCAACCATGCTACATACACACGTAGGCTTGATCTTGCATGGGCATGAAAGGTTCGAGAAACTATGAAAGACAAGTTTTCTGCATTATTATTATTATTATTATTATTATTATTATTATTATTATTATTATTATTATTATTATATATATATAACATTTATGCTCTTACATGATTTTTTCTCTATTTCTCTTATCTAACCCCTATTTTATAGGTCTTTAGGGTTCAAAAATATTAAGAAAAGTGCTATGTATATAAGGTAGAAGGATTACAAGAAAGATGGGTCTTGAAAGCTATGTAATGTTGTTTTTGAAAATTATTGTGACAATAGGCTGCAATTATAATAACATAATAATAAATGCAAGATGTTGTAATAAAATTAAAGGTAATAGGTTTGTGCAACAAAAAATTTCATTGCAATAAACTCCAAATGTTACAAAATATATTGTAATAATAAATATTACTTCATATCTCTTGTTGTAATAAATTACAAAATTATTGTAAAAAAATAATCTAGTTCAAGTTTTGCATGGATATGCTGGTTGTGATATCCTATTGCTTCATGTTTGTCATTGCAATAGATTGAAAAATTATTATCATCAGGTTATTGCAACAATATCTTCATTGTAACAGACTAGAACTTTAAGATATTTGTTGCAATAGATTGTAAAAATAATTAGCATTGGATTATTACAATAATATCTTTATTTTAAACTGTTGCAATAAAATTCTAATGTAATAAGGTATTTCAACCTCTATTGCAATGAAAATATATAAGTTATTGCAAAGAATTATTATTAATGCAATAACATATTAGTTTTTAAGTTAGCATTGCAATTATGCTCAAAAAAAAAAAAAAAAAGTTAGCATTGCAATGACTTCAAATATTTGGATGCAATTTTTCTAATACTACTATATTGATTTTTGTTATATTAGTACTTGATGTAATAAATAAATAAATAAATAAAAATATAAATTTATGAGTAAAAGCTTCAAATTACTATCATGTGCAGATTAGAGTTCTTAACAACATGCTTTATTTATTTGTATGTTAATATTACTAATACATTTGTTTAGCGTTCGTAAAAAAAAACATTTGTTTAGTTGGCGAAAATGGGCAAATGCCCATTTCGCACAAAAAAAAAGGGCAAATATCCCATTTTCCAAACTAATTAGGAAAATGTCCTTCTTTTGAAACTCGATTTTCTCAAAATTGAGTTTCAAAAAAAAAAAAAAAAAAATTCTGGAGCCCTATAGTGACATTTTAAGAAGCTTATAGTAACGTTTTAAGGACCTATAGCGGCGTTTTGTAACTCGACCTCCATGAAATCGAGTTACATGCAAGTTTTTTTTTTTTACCTATAACTCAACTTCATGGAGCTCAAGTTACAAAATGCCGATATAGGTCCTTAAAAATGTCATTATAGGCTCCTTAAAACGTTGCTATAGAGCTTAACTCGATTTTGAGAAAATCGAGTCTCAAAAGAGGGACATTTCCCTAATTAGTTTGGGAAAGGGGGCAACATGTTGATTTTTTTTCGCGAAAAGGGCAAAAGCCCTTTTATGAGAGTAGAAGGTAACCATATGTCTCCATGGAGAAATTGAGAGACTCTGTAATCCTGGGCTTGAGAGATATCTAGAACATGAGCACCTAGCCCCTTCACTTGCTTCTATGTGTTGCACCTAGCCTACAATTTTTGTAATCTCCATAAAATATAATGGATTCAAAGGTTTGATTCCACATTAGCTACCCTTCTAACATGATAATTTTGCTCATGTATCATTGCATAAACGTTGTTCTTGAGTAGGCCCTTTGTGGTTGACCAAGGTGTGTGGGAGTTGGATTTGATGAGGTAAGTAGGTTTGCATCTCCATATATATTACACAAATGAACTGGAAGCCTATATTTCCACTTGGAGTTTCACAGCTTTGAGCAGTTATTGTATTAGATTGTCTTTATTGAACTTGCCTTGGTAGATAATCGCATCTTTGAAACACATCAAGGGCATCTTAAATATAAAATTGATCATGCTACAGAGATAGAAGACTAAAAGGTCAAAGTTGGATGTGCCACAACTTGGCCTTCATTTGGTTGTGTTGCGTTCTCAAATATAATGTTGCGTTCTCAAATATAAGCTATTGGCCTTTAACATCTATACATAACAAAAGGAAATATTATAAATCATTATATAGTTAAGTTATTTTAATTTGTTTAGAGCTCAATTGAATTAAAAAGAAAAAATAAGTGTTGGTAGTTCTTAATTTCCAATTATAGCAGATTTATATGTCCCCCACCGGACGTGGTTTCTATGAACAGAAAGGATTGTCTAACCAATTCCATCGCCTACCATCATGATTTTTTCATTTTGCCTAGACCTTATTGCAATAGATTGGATTCTATCAGTTGAGATGATTGGGCTTCAAAGCTCTTATTGTAATAGATTGCAAAACATTTGACAAAAATAATTCGGGTCAAGTTTTTATGTCAATATGTTGGTTGTAAATGCCATCTACATTTTTCCACTCCTTGAATGGATTACATTATTAACTAAATTTCATATTTGGTTCAATTGTGTGAGTTTTCATCACCTTAGCTGGTAAAATTTGTTGTTATAGGGGTTTGGAATCGGATCCTACCTAAACAAAAAGAGAGGAAAAAAATCATTAATACCTTGATCTATCGGTAACTTATTCAATTGATAAAATCTCTTTTCATTAAATAAAAGAATTTTTATAAAATATTTATGATAAACTATCATGTAATCTCTTTTTCTATTGATGATTATGTAACATGGATAGAGGAAAATTCCAGTATCAGTGGCAGAGCCAGAAATTTATCTTTGGGAGGGTCATATATAATTTTTTTTTGTATGAAATGTAAAATAATAATGTTCAATTATTTTTGGGTTTTTTCTTTTTGCTTGAAAGACCCTAATATATTGTTGAGTGGACCAAATTATGGACCTAAGTTTAATTTTATTGGGCATAAAAAAAACTTAGGGTGGTCACAAATCTTTTTTTAAGGGTAGAAAATGTTTATTATTAGGTATGAGGGCTAAAATGGTAAAGTTATTTAAATTTTTTTTAATTATTTAAGATATTTCCAATTTAAAAATCATATATATGTTAAAAATAAATTCGTTAATACCTTGACTCGATGATAAAAAGAGAGCCTTATAAATTCAAATCAATGGAATTTATTTATTTTTAAAATGATTTCAATTTACATTCAGCAAAAAAAAAAAAAGATTTCAGTTTACAAAACTTGGTGCGCCCATGTTAACAGGTATAACAGTCTTTAAGGCTGTTTGACAATGCAGCCATTTCAATATATTTATGAACTGTGACACACCAAACAAATTTGAATACAAGATAAACCGTATATTCGCCAATTAATTTAGGCACTTGGAAAGTAGACACCATCCATACATGTTTCTGTTTTCTATGAGTGGGTGAGTACTGAGTATGCGAAACCAAAATTAAAATAAACTGGCTGAGTGTGTAAAGCTCATGATTGACACACGTTCATCAAAAAAAGCTCATGATTGACACACATTTCTCAATAATCAAATGCATGAAAACGATTTATTGGGCAATCCACCAGAGCAGCAAGTTGCCACTAACTTTTCTTAAATTAGGTATTGTCATTTTTATAATCGCCCTTTGGGTGAAGCACATTTCTTCCATCTGAAATCACTGTAGTGTATGGCCTTCGTCTTGCCTAAAAAAAAATTAAAAAAAAAAAAAAAACAGAGAGAAAGAGATATTTTTCTTAACCTTACTTCTTAGTCTATCTATATATCATGGTGCTCCAAACTGATAAGTTATTGAACCTATATATTTTTTGTAAGGTTGCAGATCCAAGACGGCCTTAATTGTGGATTAGAAAAAAAAAGTTTTATAGATATTAATTTAATAGGAAATCCCAATTACTTTATAAAAATTTCTTGCATGTTGCATCCATGTCTACCTTTTAGTATATATAATAATTATAAAAATAATATTCTTTGGAATTTTTCTGCTCAATACTTTTTTTTTTTTAGATAGTTTCAATTTATAACGTTCGCTCCTAATAATAGCTATTTATCATTAGATTATGACGCTAATTAGTTTTTAGTGTAGACAAAGATTAAACCCTAGAAACTTAATTAATCTCTTGATACTCTTCACTCAATAATTGACAACCTTATTAATTTCAATATAATAAAATTTCATGTTTTTCTTTATTCAAGACATTCTTTCATCACACCACCGCGCACCCTTAGTGCGGTGGTCACTCCACAAGTATAAATATTTATAGGGTGTGGGGAAAAATGGCTGGGGTTCAAGTTTCTAGGAGGGAGCTTCACACACATATACACTTAGATTAAGTTAGAGTAGAAATTCTATCTTGTAAAAAAAATAAAAAAAATAAAAAAAAAAAGAAGAAGAAGAAGAAGAAGACATTCTTTCATAACAATGTAATGAATAGCGAGAATAGCTTATAAGCATCTATTGTGTAATATGAACAGCAAAATTCCCTTTCTTGCTCCTTGATCTCCCGAGAAAAGCCTGCTCTATGGACCATTACATTAGTGTTCAATTATAAAGAAACTGTTCAGTACAAGTACCCCAATAATAATAATAATAAGAGTAAAAAAAATGTGTGCTATAACTTGCTGATTATTCATATTTTTCTTTTCTTTATTTTGTTTTGTTTTCAAAATTTGGTTGAGACGTAGGATGAATTATAATTAAATCTTAGTTTGAAAATTCTTTTATTTGTTCAAAAAAATAAATGTTAATCAAATGATAATTTAATAGCTAGTAAATTTGACTCTTAGACAGGTGGCTTGCAATTTGTTTGGTGTACCTTAACGAGAAATTATTAGGTCAACCCGGAGGAGTGTTGACGTGGTCTTCCCTAACCTCCCAACAATAAAATGCTATTATTTATGCAAATGTGATATTATCTAGTAATTTTTATTTTTTATTCTTTACGTTGATTAGGAAGCTCACACATACATTTACATAGATGACATCATCTTATTGGTCAGGGCCTCTCAGTGTAAATAATAATTTCTCCTTACCCTTAACCAACAGATCTCTTAATGGAAAGTTTTTGTCTTCTTATTTTTTCCTAATGCAAACACCCATATTTTCTTCTTCTCAAACTTTTTTTTAAATTGTAGAGGACAATTATCCAAAAGACAAAAGTCACCCTTAAAGTGCCAAAGGTGATTATTTTCCCATATATATCCTTTTTTTTCTTCTAATTTTCTTAAGGCTACAAAATTGGTTGTAACCTAAGAGCATCACCTTCAGCTCTGTTATAAAAAATGTCATTTTGACACACCAAAAACCTACTTTATTATTTTACCACATTATTTTACAATATATCATTCATCACATGTTCTATTTTTTCATTCTAAACATTAAAATAATATATACAACACATCAAAATAATATATTTACTTAAAACCCAGCAATATACAAACACATAGTCCAGTGGTAGTCACCACCATCCAAGAACCAACAACCACCGCTACAACCACCGCCACAACAACAACCACCACCACAAATTACAACCACAATCACTGGATCGTCCAACAAATTCCAAATCCAAAAACCACAACAAAAAAGAAAAAAAAAAAACTCAAAATTTTCAACAAAACCCCACCATACACAGCATAGCCCGCCAGCAACATACCCAAGCACAACCCATAATCACAATCACATGGAATCCACAACCGAAGGAAAAAAAAAGAAAAGGGGAGATCAGAATAAGAGATCTCCACGGCTTCACGGCGATGGCCTCATCGGTGAGGCTGAACTTCACAGTGAGGTCGAACTCCATAGCGGCCGATCTCAATGGCAACGGCCTAGGCGGAGAAAAAACAAAGATAGAGAGGTAGAGTGACAAGGAAAAAAAAAGAGATAGAGAAGTCGCAGAGAGAAAGTGATAGAAAAAAAAGGGGGGAAAAAAAGAAAGAAAAATGGAGAGGTGGAGGTTCTGGAGAAAGAAAGAAGAAGAAAAAAAAAAGGAAGAGAAGAACCGAGAAGATGAAGTGAGGTGGAGAAAGAAAGAAGAAAAGAAAGAGAGAGAAGAAAGAGTCATAAATGAAAAGAGAGGAAATGAATAAAAAAAATTTTTTTAGCACATTTGTCCGTACCGTTCCAAAGATGGAACGGTACTGTTCACTTGTGTCAAAATTTATAGAATTTAAAACACCTTATGAGAAGGGTTTTTTGGTGTTTAGTGTGCCAAATGTCAAATATTTGGCATTTGGCACACCTGATGGTGATGCTCTAAGACTACAACCTTACTTAATATCTTTTTATTGGAGGTGAATTTTGACAAATCCACCATTAGATTACATCTTCTTTTTATATTCTCCATGCTTGTAAAATTTCTAGAAAATTAGAGAACAATAGCTAATGTCATCAATAAATTATTTAAATTGCAAGTTTTTGTAATTTAAAATTATGCATAAAATATAAACTTATAGATCATATAATAAATAATATCAGATTAATATAAAATTTGATATGTGTATTAAAAGCGTAAAGAACATGTAATTTAATGGTTAGATTTTTAAAATATGTAGTTGTAAGCGCACAATTGCACCTGGCCCCAAGAACAGTGATGGGCTCAGGCCCAATGAGCCTTAAACAATATTAATTTGTAAAGTGTGGGCTTGAAACCCAGGTTAGAAGTGTGTGAGGATTAAATGACAAGCCAAAGACTGCAAACACTCGAAAAATAATGGAGAATATTGTAAATCAATCTCCTCGGACGTAAGCCAAGAGTTGTTCTTATATTCTCTCTTTCTCTTTTTTCTTTTTCTTTTAAATTACAAAGTCCTCCTTCTTCCTGTTCTAGGTTGCCCCTTAAATACTCCTCTTTTTGATACTTTGTACACGTGTTGTCCAATCTCTCCCTTAGCCTAGATATTTCTTTTCTCAGTGCCTTTGAATAGTAACCAGAAGTTTCCCTTCCACTGTTCAGGTGTCACTTTCCCATTAATGCGGCCAGGGTGGTAGGTGCAGGGTCTTTAATGTGGAGGTAGCAGCCTTTATCTTTGACATTTCTCCAACATCGGTGCTTCTAGGGCATTCAAGGGTTTACCCCTTTTAACCATTGGCCTTAACCGTGTCATCCCCTAATCTCTACTATGAAATCCCGAGTCTTCGGTGTCCATCCGAGGGTAAGTTCACCCTCGGCTGGATCTTCGGATCCTCGGCGTGTGGGCCGACCCATAGTACTAACAAATTCTAAACCCAGGAGCAGGTCGGCCTTCCTTAGCACAGCCCAAAAGGCCCACATTCCCATCAAGATCTTTTAACCCCCCACAGTAGTAATATTTTTTTAATTAAGTAAGGTTGTACCCTTAAGTTACAACTAATTTTATAGTTAAACTTTATCCTTTTTTTAATGTTATAATTTTTCGAAGTCATAGCTTTTAAATATATTGTAAGGTTTGTACTTGTGGGTGTGTCTATGTCATAATCATTGATCAATGACCATTCCATTCGCAACCTTAGAAAGTCCACCCAAAGAAAAACTATATTAAATGAACAGTTCTTACTTCAACAATTCTTTTCACATTTCACATATATTTGTTATAAAAAATTAAAAAAAAAAATTGTGACGGGATGGAAGAATTTATGCCTAGGGCTGCCCAAATGCCTAAAAGATCCCGTGGAGTGGAATGGGCCGGGGCCATCTATTTAGAAAGCAAAGAGAATCTCTACAGATCGTTCCTGCGAAGTTCACAGTACACCCTATCTCTAGGAGCCTTATCCAAGGTTATAAGTATGGATAATCCACCATGTGTCCCAATATAACCTCGGGAAATCTCCTAAATAAATAAGGATAGTAGAGATTTTTGCCGCATTAAATACGTATAAGACAACCTGAATAGTACAAACAGCCCCAAAAATCTTGTTTTAGGATAAGAAAGGGGGAAAACCGATAAAGAAAGAGAAAATATCCTAGAGAATCTAGCTGGGAACAGGCCAACTAGGAGGATAAGGAAGAGGACACGCCTATAAAAGAGGGGAGGGGGGACTGGGCAACTAAAAATGGGGTTGATAAATGTTGAAAGAGAAACGAGAAAAAAGAGAGAGAAAATTAAGTAGAAGTGTGTGAGCCCTACTTCTTGAAACCCAATACAACGGGAAAATGTTGTTTTTCCTTTGGAATGTGTTTATTTTAGTGTTAATGCAATATTATTTCTACAAATAAGTTGTTTGTGTTTCCCATTGTGGAGTCTTCCACTTGTTCTTTTACTAAATAAATTGTGTTTGTCAATCACTAGGGACAGACCCAGGTGAGGGCAAGGGCGCCCCCTAGGTCCATTTTTTATTATCTATTTTATAGTTATATTTTATTTTTGTAATTGGCCCCCCTTCCAAAACTTTAGGCCACCTTCTCCTCAATAAGTCTAACTAGCCTCACTCAAATAGCAACTATCTAACTCAAAAATTTAACAAAAATAATAAAAACATTCACAGTGGTGATTGTATTTTTGCAACAAAAAAAAAAAAAAAAACTGTTTTACCAACAAAGAGCCAAAAAATCATGTGTTATTGGAGTAGCTAAAGCTAATTTTTTTTGTAACTATAGTAAACTGATATAAATACTAGTTGAAAATAGTAAGTTGTTAAAAATAAAACACTATATTTTATTAAAAGTATATCTCTTCCTTCAATTAAAAAACTCAAATTTTCTAGCTTTCTTTATTATTTTAATTAGCTTATAACTCAATGCATATGCATGGATACACTTAAAGATATATAATAAGATGCATAATATAATTCCTATATATACATATTTTAAATACTATTGATAGTCATTTTTATATTTTGTTAACTCTTTAAAAAATTTTCTAAGGACATTATTAGGTATAAAATGTAAATTGTGAAGCACTTTTTTATTTTATTTTATTTTTTACGCTTAATTTATTCTAAACTCTTTGATTTTTGTACTTAATAACTCACTTATATGAATATTTATGATATGGTTCCACATTTGACTCCAAAACTAAGAAATAAAACTCTTTAAGAATGAATAATTTAAGACACACGACGCAAAATTGGAACTTTAATTTGGAATTTAAATTTGAATTTCTCTCAGCTTCACCTATTATTATATACTAGCTTGTAACCCCATGCATATACATGGATATACTTAAATATATATACAATAAGATGCATAATATAATTCCTATATATATAATTTAAATACTATTGATAGTCATTTTATATTTTATTAACTCTTTAAAATTTTTTGTAAAGATATTATTAGGTATAAAATGTAAATTTTCCATGTTTATTTATTATTGTGAATCATTTTTTTTTTTTTACGATTCATTTATTCTAGACTTTTTGATTTTTGTACTTGATAGCTTATTTGGATGAATATTTATAATGTGATCCCACATTTGATTCTAAAATTAAGAAATAAAACTCTTTAAGAATAAATAATTTAGGACACATGACGCAAAATTGAAACTCTAATTTGGAATTCTAATTTGAGTTTCTCTCAGTTTTACCTATTATTATATATATAGATATCTAGATGAGTTGTTTATATTATTTTAAATGAAGTGATAAAAAAATAGAACATTTGATATTGGATGTATTGTAAAGTAGGGTGGTAAAATAGATAAAGTAGTTTTTTGAAATGCTAAAAGCTAAAATTTTTAGCACCACTACTGTGAATGCACTAACTTCAAAAAAAAAAAAAAAAAAACAAAAACAAAAACAAAAAACATCCTAGCCAACCTAGTATTTAAAATTTTTTGTTTTTGTCTTTGTCGGTAAATGATTGCATCTTAATGTATTTAGAAACAACGATTTTGAGTATTTATAAATTTTAATATCTTATTTGGAGTTTTTTTTCTTTATACTTCGACTCCCGCTAACTTAAAATCCTGGGTCCGTCCCAATCAATCACCCTAGTATTTGTCAAGGCAGTTCCATTTCACATTCCTTTTTGGGTTGTTTTTGACGCCTACAAAAACCTTTATGTTTCCTTTACAAGTTTATTAGGAAAAATAAATAAAATAGTTTTTTGAAGTGTTAAAAGTTAAAATTTTTAGCACCACCACTGTGAATGCACTAACTTCAAAAAAAAAAAAAAAAAAAAGGCTAGCCTAGTATTTAAAAAAAAAATTGCTTTTGTTTTTTTTTTTTTGTCTCTGTTGGTAAATGATTGCATCTTAATGTATTTAGAAACAACAATTTTGAGTATTTATAAATTTTTAATATCTTATTTGGAGTTTTTTTTTCTTTATACTCTGGCCCCTGCTAGCTTAAAATTTTGGGTCCGTCCCAGTCAATAACCCTATTATTTGTTAAGGCAGTTCCATTTCACGTTCCTTTTTGGGTTGATTTTGACGCCTACAAAAACCTTTATGTTTCCTTTACAAGTTTATTAGGAAAAATAAATAAAGTAATTTTTTGAAGTGTAAAAAATTAAAATTTTTAGTACCACTACTGTGAATTTTTAGTACCACTACTGTGAATGCACTAACTTCAAAAAAAAAAAAATCCTAGCCAGCCTAGTATTAAAAAAAAAACTTTTTTTTTGTTTTGTTTTTTTGTTTTTGTTTTTGTTGATAAATGACTATATTTTAATGTATTTAGAAATAACGATTTTGAGTATTTATAAATTTTTAATATCTTATATGGATTTATTTTTTATTTTTTATACTCCGCCTCCCGCTAGCTTAACATCTTAGGTCCGTCCCAGTCAATCACCATAGTATTTGTCAAGGCAGTTTGATTTCACGTTCCTTCTTGGGTTGTTTTTGACGCCTACAAATACCTTTATGTTTCCTTTACAGGTTTATTAGGAATTTTTTTTTTCTAATGCATTTTGGGTGAATCGTTCTTTTTCAAAATTCTCCTGTCTAAGCTGATTTTCCACTTTTTGTGTGCAGAACACATCTGTCTGCAAAAACAATACTAGAGAATGTAATTATAATTAAGAAAATCCAATGAACATAGGGCCCCCAATTTCTTATTACTTCAAACGGCACTTTCCTATATTTTATCAATTTCATTTCCACATATCAAACTCGGTTTTAGAAATTTATGAAATTGAGAATGAAAACTAAACGGATAATTAAAAACTAGTTTTTATTTTTATTTTTTGTTTATTTTAAATGGTTCTGTTGCAGACGCACTTTTGTTTCCTTAACAGTATTTGCAAGTAGTGACCTAGATTTGTACTTCGTATTTCTTCACCCCTACAGATTTTTAGGTCCTTCAAGTTTACAACATTCAAGAGTAAGACCTACGGAGTCTCATTTACCCTTCAAAAAGGAAGTCCTATATATAGAGTTACGTACTTGTATTGCAATTTAATTGAACTTATACGTGTGAAACATAGCAAGTGATACAGTATATAAATGGCTGAGCTTGATTCCAATTGCAGTTAGTTAGTCATGTCACTAGCTTGTTTTAGTGGTAGGCAAAAAATTTTCAAATGAGAAATGCGTGGTGTTCAAATCAAATGATAGATAGGGCATGCGGTATGGGTGTGCAGAGATGACTAGATAATGCATGTTCCAGTTATGTGCCACTTTAGAGCATTGGAGAAACAGTGACTTTAATTTGACAATGCAGGCCATTTGGGATGCCCAAATTAGGTAAGGGCAATCCTTTAAATTCCATGATCGATATTATTGCATATTGAAATGTCAATTTCGATGGATTGGGAATCTGAAAGTACTTCATTAACAACAAAAGGACAAAACCTTTTTAGATTGGAGACTAACCAATAATTCCCACACTTTGAAGTTATCCTATGAGAGACTATATCGAGGGACCTCTTAGAGTATCCACAGCTGAGAATTCCAATTTTACTCTATTTTACCATTCTAAAAAGTCATTTTATTATTATACCATACTATTTTACAATACTTCCAACATTCCAACTTTTATTTTACTATTCTACTCATTAAAATAATATATCTACACAATAAAATATATTTTTCATTCTTTATTTTTTTTCCAATTTTCTCCTCCACCTTCCCTCAACCTCTATCACCGCGCCTCCACTGCCCAGTCACCACCACCGCGCCTCCACCGTGCCCCACGACGCCACCACTGCCCACTACCCACCAAAATCCCACCGAAACAAAAACCCATATTAAAAAAAAAAAAAAACCCACGCCATGACCCACACCTACCAAAACGCAGAACCCAGACCTCACCGACCAAGCATGACCTAGGCCTCGTCGACCAAGCACGACCTAGACCTCGTCGACCAAGCACGACACAGCAACCCACGGTCAAACACACAAACACAGCAACCCACGGTCAAACATAGCAACCCACCCTCTCCGATTCAAACCTTTGTCAAACCCATCGGAGCCATCTGAGCCATCTCTAACAAACCCAGCGTGGATCCAGCCTGCCGATCCACGCAGATTCAAACCCACCATCAATCGATCCCAACTCACCACCATGCCCAGATCAAACCACGAACCCAACCCAGCTCTGGTGCAAGCCTTGAACGAGAAAGAGAGATGTGAGATGAGAGAGAGAGCTCGGACTGAGAGAAAGAGGGTGAGAGCGGCTCGGTGATTCAGAGAGAAAGAGCGAGGCTTGGTGATTCAAAGATAAAGAGAGAAGCTTGACTATGGCGAGAGAGAGAGGGGATGAAGAGAGCAAAACCCGGTACTAGAGAGAGAAAGAGAGAGAGGGGTTGATTAAAATATAGTATTGTGTTTTGGCATAGTGCTACATTACCATCTCAAAGGTGAGATGGTACTGTAGCACTATGCCAAAAAATTTGGCCTTTCTTAGTTTTACACGTCCAATTGCTAAGTGTGTTTTGGGCTTGAATGCCAAATGTGGCTTGCATTTGACATATTGCAAGCCCACTGTGGATGCTCTTAATGCACATGACTTCAATGTTAATGGGATATCCGAAGACTGCCTTTTAATCTACCTCAAAACATCACTGAAACTATTTTAGCTATAATACTTCTTCCTCAAGCTCATCATCAAACAGTGATATAAGACTATGGCCTTCACATTTAATAAACTCAGCTTACAATTTTCTAATGTCCCAAGTCCCAATCTTTAGTGCAGGAATATTCTTAGACATGGCTATGGAAAGTTCCTGGACCACCAACAATTACTTCGTTTTCATCTGGAAGTGTGTGTGTGTGTGCTAACAAAATAGCCACCACACCTGTAGCATTACCTTTCAGCTTGCCCCAGCAAATCTTCAAGCCTGTCTTAGATGTGGGTTATTAGAATATCCTTTCCATGTTTTAAGAGACTTGCACAACACATATGACTACTGCCCATGAATTTAGACTTTTTCTCCTGCCTGATACACTGCTAGTGCAAGTTCAGCACTCTCATTGAAGTTTAATATTTAATAGTAAGGCTGTAAAGGTGTAGGTGGAGTCAAGATTGGACTTGAAAGAGGAGGAATGGGAATTTAAATATCATAGATTTTTTTTTTGAGAATGTAAATTAAATATTTTTTATTTTTTTATGGGGAAACTGAAATTTCATTGCACTGAGAAATTGAAGTACAACAGGGGAAAAGGGCAACTGAAGGCAATCCTGCCTGAGCAGAGACTTGATACAAGGGGGTTCTATCCCTTTCCATAAGTAAGAGACCCTGTTAACTCTTGCTAGATGGGAAAGCTTATGAGCTGCCTTGTTGGACTCCCTCTTCAAGTGCTGAAAATTCCAAAAGCGAAAGGCAGAAAGGGTTTGATGCGTTCCCTGAATTATGTGACCAAGAACGCCATTAATCTCCTTCTTTTTAAAGGATTCGACAACAGGGAGCGAATCTGATTCAACAATTATATCCATGAGATTCAGCTCCTGAGCAAGCAGCACCCCATGTTCCACAGCAATTGCTTCAACTTCGTCCACAGTGTACTGCGTAGGGAGAGTTTTGCACATGGCCGCAATGACTGAGCCCTCATAGTTTCTTATAATTGCGCCAATGCTTGAGGGTCTGTGGTCTTGTGAAGTTGCTCCGTCTACATTTACTTGGAAGAGACCAGGAGGGGGGGATGTTCATCCGGGTTGGCTTGGGTAGACTTGTTGAGGACATATTGAGTTGGCATTAATGAAGTCCTGAATCAGCCTTTGAGCCGACTCCCAAATTTGAATAGCAGGCCTAGCAGTAGCCTCATGGATGATTTGGTTCCTATTGTACCAAATAAACCAGGCTGTAGAGAGAAAAATTTTGAGGTCCTGAACAGTACCACAGTTGAGCAATTCAATGGCTATATCAGAAATGTCAGAATATAGAGTCTAGGAGTTTTATGGGGCACTCGGACCAGAAATTCCATACCTTGGCAGCAAACTCACTATGAATTAAGGCACGGGAAGTGCTTTCACAGTCATGGCTACAAAGAGGGCAAGTCTTCCCCACGACAACTCCTCTTGATTGAAGATTTTTTATAGTTGGAAGAGCATTCTTGCAAGCTCTCCACGCAAAGATTTTAATTTTTGGGGGAAGGTTTAGATGCCAAAGTTTTCTCCAAAGAGGGGCTCTTACATCACCTGAGGAACATTTACCAACAGCTTGTGTATCAACAATATCAACTGCAATGTGATAAGCACTTTTGACAGAAAATTCACCCCTTCTATTTCCCACCCAAATGATTTTATCATCAGGCAAAGAGAAGCTTAATGGTATTCTTAGGATTGTCTCAGCCTCAAAGGGGAGGAAGAGCTCTCTTACTAGATTAGACTTCCAACATTTTGAATCCTCATCAATGAGAGAAATGACCATGGGAAAATCATTAAAATCTTGAGGATGGGAGATTACCTTATATGTGGTTGGAGTAGGCAGCCATTTATCATCCCAAATTTGAATCATTTTCCCATATCCAACTCTCCACCTAATGCCTCTTCAAATAACCTCTAGACTATCATAAATACTTCTCCATGCGTAGGAGGGGCTGCTTCTAAGCTTTGCATTGAGAATATCACCATTAGGGAAGTATTTTGCCTTGAAGATTTTTGCCACTAGGGAGTTTTGGTTTGAGAGTAGCCTCCATCCTTGCTTAGCTAGCAAGGCTAGGTTAAAAGCTTGCAAGGCTAGGTTAAAAGCTTGGAGGTTCCTGAAACTCATACCACCCTTAAGCTTTAAATGACATAACTTTCTCCAACCAATCCAAGCCATTTTTGATTCCTGCTACTTTTGACCCCACCAGAATCTTCTAGTCATACTTTCAAGCTCCTCACAAAGCCCTTTTGGAAGTTGGAAAACACTTATGGCATATGTGGGAATTGCCTGGGCTATAGCTTCAATTAAGGTTTCTTTTCCACCCATAGAGAGGATTTTTTCTTTCCAACCCGAGAGCTTTTTTCCAACCCTCTTCTTAATTTCAGCAAATATTTGAGATTTGGATTTCCCAATGAGTGAAGGAAGGCCAAGATACTTTGTGTGCCTAGTATCTTGCATTGGGCCTAGAAAGTGTAGGACCTCATCCTTAGTGGTTTGAGAAGTGTTTTGGCTAAAGAATACTGAAGATTTGCGCATGCACACAATATATATATATATATATATATATATATATATATATATATATATATATGACCAATCTTGACAATAAAATGTCATTCTTAATTATGAATGTTAAATGGTATTTTAATGTTAAAAAGTACATAATTAAAAAGATAGAACATTTATTCTATTGTATTTATTTGTTAGGGCTTTTTTTCTTTTTAATAAACAAGCTCCGTTGTAGCTTTTCATTGTCAAAATTTCACCTAATTCACGTTTTAATGATTTTTTTAATAATAGATCAATCTATTTGTAGCTTATGTCGATTTTTGTTAAACTCGCAAAATGATTATAAAAAAAATATAGTGACCATTTGTACATCTCAAATAGGGTTGTCCACGGGTCGATCCGGGTCAGGTTTGTACTCAACCTAGCACTGGCGGCTCTACATAGAGTCTAGGGTGGTTACAAGCCTGAAAAAATTATTATTATTATGTATAAATTAAAATTTTTTTTTTTTATCCTTAAAAAAATTTTGTGATAACCCTAAATTTTTTAGGCCTAACATAACTAAACTTTGGACAAAATTTGGCAACAAACTTTGTTGTAAGTTAAGGCTACAACTCCATTACATACTTTTTTTTATTGGTTGTGAATTTAACAAATCCATCATTTAATTACATTATCTTCTTATATCCTCCGTACTTGCAAAATTTCAAGAAGATCGAATATCAATAGCTATGTCATCAATCAAATATTTAAATTGAGTTTTTGTAGTCTAAAATTATACATAAAAAATAAGTTTATGGATCAAACAGTAAATAACATCTGATTGACATGAAACTTGACATGTGTTTTAAGAACATAGAGAACATACAATTTAATGGTTAGATTTGCAAAATACGTAGGAATGTTAATTTGTTTACTAAGAGTTGTAACTTTGTGCTACAACTTAGTTTGTAACCAACTTTTGTCCTTAAAATTTAGTCCCCTTAACAATATATTAGGTCCTTACATTAAAAAAAAGTCCAAGAAAAAATTTATTTAACTAAAATTTTAAAAGAGAGGTAGCTTGTAACATTGATAATGAGACTATCATATAACGATTTCAAAATAAAATAAAATAAAAAACTCCTAGAAAGAAATTGTAAGACTTTAAGTGTTTGCATGTATGTGTGTGTGTATGTTTTTTTTTTGTCATTAATATATGAAGTTCTCTTTTTATTAGATATTGTATAATTTAAGTTTATTAATGACCACCCTCAAAAAAAATTTTGGAGCCACCGTTGCAACCCTGAACTAACCTGCTCACATTGAGTGGTTGATGAAGAGACCTACCACCAACCGCCACTAACCACAGGTTGAGTCGATTTTGGTTTAGATGGACAATGGCCAGTTTTAGTCCAAACTGACAAATGAGCAGAAGTGAGACAATGGTCGTTTTGGTTGTTGGATATCGTTGAGACCTCATCAAATCTCAAAGGGATCTTGATGGATCTCAATAGATCTAGTTGAGATCTCTCCAGATCTAAAGGAGAGAGAGAGAGAGAGAGAGAGAGAGAGAGAGAGAGAGAGAGAGAGAGAGAGGGCGATGGTTGATGGAGAGCAGAGGGTTTTGGCGAGCTTTATGATCTTGGGTTAGTCAAATCAGTTTACTGTTTCGAACTCCTAAGCTGCCACTTAACCCGTTACTCGTTGGATTTCAAACTCCTTAACTACAGCAAAACTAAGCGAATTTGTCGAGTCTTGATTTTAGGCCAGACAGTTCTAGCGGGTTGGCAGATTTCGATTGGATTTGGATAGACCTAATCTCAAACTTTAAATTATAACTTGAAAACAACATCAAAGTATGGAGTTTATTATATAATTAGTACACAAAAAATTTGAAAAATACTCTCATTTTTATGAAAAAAATATTTAATTATTACATAAAAATTTTGAGCTCTTAACACTTTTGAAAGGGTTTTTTTTTTTTTTCTATTTAGTTTTTTATATTCCTTTTTCAAAAACTTTTGATTTTTAAAAAACATTAATAAAATATAAAATATTTTCTTTCTATTTTTTCAATAAATTTTGACGTTGAAAAAAGATATACTGACAAAAGATGCATTAATTAAAAACATAAAAGAGAAAATAAAATAATAAAATAATGAAATAAATGGGGGCTGTTTTTGTCAAGGCCAAGGGACAACTGCCACCTTTGATCCCCTAGCTCCATCGTTGGGTGTACCATGGCCAACATTTTTTCTCTTTATCCCATGGACTAAATGGTTTACTTAAAAGATCTAGAAATGAAGTTATACACCCATCCAAAGTTCTTTATTTAATTCTCAATCATACAGCATAATTCTTTTACATTGGCTCTAAATCCCAGAAAACAACTTGAAATGGAAGAAAAATTTATGTTTGCTAAACGCCTCCAAGCCAATCTTTTATCAAATTAAACACTAATGGCCTGTTTGGGAGTTTAGAGAAGGAGGAGAGTAGAGGGGAGTAGAGGGGAGGGGAGTAGTGGGGAGGAGAGTAGAGGAGAATGATTACCCTCCACATTGTTTGGATGTTTTTATAATTAGTAAGGGGGAAGAGAGTAATTAGCCCTTCCCCTTGTTTTTAACATTGTAATTTTATAAATATAATAAGGGTAAATTAGGTAGTTTACTTTATCAATAATTTTATGTGCTCTACTCTCCCTCCAAATCTCTCCAATTTGGGGGAATTAAAAATGAGGGAGTTGGAAGTAGTTGAAACCCCTTCAAACCCCTCCAAACCCCTCCCCCTCATTCCTTAAAAAACTCTCAAACAAGGTAATTGAATTACTCCCCTTCCCTCTACTCTACTCCCCTCCTTTTTTAAACATCCAAACAGGCCATAATAGAAGTTTGGAGGGAAAAGAGAGTAGAGGAAGATGGTTATCATTTACTTTATTTGGATGTTTTTAAAATTAAGTAAGGGGGAGAGAAATAATTAGCATTTTTATAGTTTGTAATTTTGTTAAAATGGTAAGGGTAAATTTGGTAATTCATTTGGTCAAGCATTTCTATGCTTTACTCTCCCTCCAAATCTCTCCAATTTAGGAGAATTAAAAATGAGGGATTAGAAGTAGTTAGAACTTAGAACCCCTCCAAATCCCTCATCCTCCTCCCTTAAAAAACATCCAAACAAGATAATTTAGCTTACTCTTCCTCCCTCTACTCTACTCTCATCTACTCCCCATCCATCCAAACAAGCTATAATGGAAGCTCCAAAGGGAATCCATGGCCTTATAGGGCAAGAGGATCATTAGAGACAATATTGATGGACATTGGATATCAGGTTTCTTGTTTAATCTTGGTTGTACGTCCAAACATACCCTTAAAAGAAGAGTTGGTTTACAACTAGATGAGCAACTAAGCTCCTTGTGACTTGTGAGACTATCTTGCCTTTGGCAACTTGTCTCTCTGACTGCAGGGTTCTCATGGTGTGGCCATGAAAAGTAATGCTTAGGAATAACTATCGTGTAAGGTAATAGATGTGCTGATCATCTTTCGGCCACGAAAGGAGCAAATGAATAGCAGCATGAAATAAATATCCTATGATACATGTCTTTTTCCGCTCGCTTTCCTCTCACCCCACCCCTTCTTCCCTAGTACCCTTCGTGGACATGCATGTGTTCTTTTGTTGAGTGCCACTATATATGACTCCATGGTTCACCCCAAAAGAAAAATAAAAATAAAAACAATTTTGTTTTTAGGCCTTATGGTAGTTTTGCTTGCTCTATTTAATACATCAATAAAGTTAGGATCACAACCACATTAACATGCCAACTTTCTCTACCACCTCATTAAAAAAAAAATTAAAATTGTGGATTGTAGTGGGCCGAGGCACGAGGAAGTAGGCAAATTACAGATGTGGATCGGAATTGTTGTAAATTTTTTTTATGACTAGTTTTATTGTTTGATATATTTTGATTTGACAAGTTTTCCAGGGGAATGTGATCCTTTTGATTATGATGAAATATCATTACCCAAATGGTAAAATATTTTGCAAGCATCATAATTTCCATCAATATGAGGCATCTAGAGACCCAACCAAAAAAATAAAATCATGGAAATTTCACTAATAATCGCTAACCATAATGTGAGTTGTGTGTTCTTTTTCCCCCACTTTTAAGAAAGCCCGAAAAAATAATTGATACTAAAAAAATACTAAAATTTTATTCATTTATTATTTTGTTGAAGTGCCACAAATCTCATTCTCTTTACATATCATTTTGTAAGCTAGCTTTTTGTAGTAACTTTAGTATTTCCTAAAAGAGAAAAAAAAATGTAGATTACTAGAAACTAAATCATCATAAAGTAAATGAAAAATGCTAAAATTACTACAAAATACTTACAAATTGATGTGGTAATAATAGACTAGTGCCACTTAAACAATATAATAAATAAATGTTTGAATAAAATATTTTTTTTTTATTAGTAACACATTAGTTTGTAAGGCCTATTTGATCAAATTTGTAGTATCTCTATCATAGTTTAAGTGAATTAGTTATATAATAAAAGTTTGAATAGTGGATTTTAAATATAAAAAAATTTAGTATCGAACATGAACTAAATTGATGGTTAATAAACTAAACATTATTTAAGTAATATTTAAATACATAAAGGCTCATTTAAAGTTTTCACTTTGGCCTCAAATGATATGAAGAGATCACCTGGTATAAAGAATGTGTCCGTAGGGACAAGCAGTTGGGGGATTAGGAGTAGTGATGAACCTGGTTGGAACAAGGGAACCATGACCCCTTGGGTCCCAACGAGAAAATATCTCTTGTTATAGGTATATCGAGTTAATTAATATAATTAGTCAACAATTGAATACTACATGGAAGACTGGTGGGGCGAACTCTAATAAAAGAGTATAAAATTGAATGGTATGATTCACTCATTTACTTGGTGCATAATTGACTTGGTATGCTTGTAGCAAGAGATAACTTTTCACCCCAATGCTTCTTCATCTCAATTCAACTTTTATAATAAATAATTAAAAAAACTTCTTCCTAAGATTTAATTAGTGAAAAGAGGCTTTAAAAAAGAAGAATAAGAAGAAATGGTTAGCTATAGTGTACAACTTGTGGTCCTCTAAATAAAAAAACTTTTTAACACACACATATATATATTTTAAAGAATTATTTTTTTACATTATTTTTGTGTGTTTAATGCAACTAATCCTTTAATAAACAAAAAATCATAATAATTAAAATAAGGGGCAGAATGAGAAGTAGGAGAATAAGGTCCTCCAAAAAAAATTACTCATTTATTTATATTCTAATTTACTTTCTTGCTCTTGCTCTTATATATGCGTGTGAGCATGCATCTTATTATGTTTATCAATATATTTCTTATTCGTTTTTTTCTTCAAAATTTCATTGAGATGATAGTAAATACGTATCATACATACATACATACATACATACATATATACATACATATGTGTGTGTGTATGTGAATTATGTAAAATGGGGATTGTACTTGTATTATCCTTGTTTCTTTTTCTACTATAACTACAAGACTAATATTTTCAGTCATAAATATTATTAAAATTAGACCAGCCAACAAAAAGGAATATGGTTTTCTAAATAACTATTTGTTGAGGACCAAAATTTCACAAGAAAGTTCATTCCATGAAAAGTAAGGAAAGACCATGGCCTTAACAAAAGAAGGCCCAATTCATGTAGCTAAGAAGGACCATGAAGGCCCAAAATCCCAAAAAAAGAAGAAAAAAGAAAGAATAATAATAATAAAAAAGAAAAAAAGATGAGGATCTCGGACAATGATCTCGGCCAGAGGACATGCAGCAAGGATCTCGGTCAGGCCAGAGGATATGCAGCAAGAAGAATCAACATTAAGGCCCTATGTATGTTCAGATTTCCAGCAAAAAAAAAAAAAACAAGCCATTAAAAATCTAGCAAAAAACAAGGTATTATCTTTGTAACCCATGACCCAAGCCCGTGGGATCCCGAGTGGATAGTAAGGGAGAAATGGTTTGGTTGGTAAGGGAGTGATTTCTGGTGAAAGGAGGATCCCGAAGCTTTTCCTTGGTTCATATATTTGCTTGGAATGCATGAACTAATGGAAAACTCAGTTCCCCTATGTGCATGACACCTCCCCACAATTTCCTCTCAATTGTCACTTTCAACCAAAGATGCCATCCAGTACATTGAGCAGCCCACTCATTCATTTGACTTTCCAAGAATAAATCTTTCATTTATAGGTAAAGCCAAATGCTCATTTTGAGTTATAATTGCCTAAATAAGCTAACCTCTATCTAATGCACATTTTCAGGTCACAGAGGACATAGTTTTACCCAGCAGACCTGTGATGTCCTCGCCCGGGGTACCAGACCAGGTCTGCTATAAAATGAACACAAGGCATAGAAGAAAAGGGGGATTCGGGGGGAAGAAAAATGAGGATTCAAAGGAAGAGTTCAGAGATTCAAAACATATATTCTTAAAGCTTTAAAAGCCCAGCAAAGAAGAGAAAGAAATGAACAAAATAAAAGAGCCAAGGTGGAGGAATTTGTCCCATATCCTTGAGATCATTCAAAATATCACTTAGCCTCCAAAGAAACATATGCCAAAACATGCACACATTAGATATCACTCTCTCCCACAAAAATCCACCTCACCTAACTATCTTGGAAGGCAATGCCCAAGCAAAGCCATTTGGACTTGAGTTCCAAATCCCACAAGTCTTGTGCAAAAGCACTAAGTCTGTGAGAATTGGGGCCAAGATCCTCGTGGTAAAATCATTCTCATGAAATTCATTTACATATATGTATATGTATTAAAATGTATATCCTAATCTAAGAAACTAACAATTATTTGAAGATATGTGTATTGTATAGTGTGTTCTTATGCAAGACTTATAGAGGTAAAGGGAAATAACAAAACTCTATTGCATAATAAGCATCAAGAAAGATCGTATAGTTCAGAGAATCAGTATTCTGGGTTCTTACAGGTCTAGTACCCCTGGGAACCATGACTTCACGCCCGAGGTACCACGATATTACGCTCGGGGTACCAAATGAAGGAATTCTTTTAAATGTTCATACAATAAAAGATAAGTTTCAAATACTCTATTTCAATCTCCTTCTCAATGTGAATAATATGTGATGATGCCAAGAAAATCAGTAGGCTGGATGCTTCGGACTAGAAAGGACTACTGGATCTTTCTACGGCCTGAAAAAGAAAGAAAAGCGTATCAAAGGCGACCGGGGCTGCCGGCCAAAAGTCCTCCGATGGCAAAGTTAGTTTTTTCCTCTAAGTTATTTGAGTTCCAACTTTTTTTGGAGTCAAAACTGAACATACCTTGGGTTTGTCTGAAACAGCCTTTATATAGTGTTATCATAGGCGGTTACCAAAATTGGAACTTCTCCTGGCTTCAAGGAGAGATAGAAATCAAACGTAACTTGCATAACCGTCTGGAAGTTATGCTCTTGTTTCACAACGGATACCTGGCGGTTACGCGTGGGATAAGGGATTATCATATCTCATTTGGAGATTTTCCTAAGTGTGACAACCTCGTCCTTGAGTTCCTCGCCTGGGCGTGCTTTGTTTCGCACGCGGGGGCCGCCTCGTCTAACGGGTGAATTTGCTCAAGACGAGGATGTCGACACTCCGGACGAGTGCATCACTCGATGGTGCGTACCTCGTCTCGAGCTCTTCTTCCCCGGACGAGGCACTTGTAGGTAAGTTTCGAGGGTGTTTATGGTAGTAGGTGGGCTATGGACGACCTTTATGGACGACTTGGAGATAGGCTATATTATTCCCCTATCGCCTGCCCCCGTTCTAAGGTCGTCCAAAGTTCTTTTGTTTCTTCGACTCGTTTCAACACATTATTTCACGTGTCTCAAAGTAAGGGACGAGGTTGCCAAGGCTTCATATTATGTCACGTGTCATTACTTACTCGGGTTAACCGTTGTGTGGGTTAGGGTTTTCGAGGAGGTTGCCACGTGGTTCTTCCCGATTGGTCATTGCGTTCGGGTTTTACTTTTCAACGCCTATAAATAGTGGATTTCCTCCCCTACCCTCCTCATTCTTAAAATTCTCTCGTTTGACATCTCTCGTCCATCGCCTCGTCTAGGAGTATTCCAATGTCCTTTAGTTTTCTTCGTCTAGAGCCAGTATTTTCTCTACGCTCGTTTTAGGCTTCCCTTACATTTCCAAAATGTCCGAAAGTTTTTCTTCGTCTAGCAATAGCGTTGATAGGGAGATCGATGAATATCGTAACACAACTAGCTATAGTGGCTCTAGTAGTGACAAGAAGAGGAGTAGTGGTAACACCTCGACGAGTATGTTTCGGGGTTCCCGGGGTTCCCTTAGAAGTTTTCCAGAAGAATTTAGGACGAGGGTAGCATCCGGGTCTAGGGCTGGTCCTTCTAGCGCGCCCTCGTCCACTAGAAGGGACGAGGTTGAGATCGTATACACCGCGCCGTTGGGGTTCCACCAAGACAGACGAGAGAAAACTAACGTCCCTTAGGAGTTGGTACCAAATCCCGACGAGCTAAATCCTAGATTGGCCGTCCGTGATGAGTGGTGTTGCCAACCTCATTTTGGCATTGGGGTTTATGAAGCCTATCTTCTGTGGGGTCTTAGGCCGCCTCTCAATGCTTTTGCCAGGAGTTGCTTACTAGGTTAGGTATAGGTTTATGTCAATTAAATCCTAATGCATGGAGACTAGTTGTTTCTATGCAAATTTTGTGGAGAGAGGTTTTCGAAGTGGACCGTCCTCTTACCGTGGACGAGTTCCTTTTTTGCTATAAACCCTCCGAAATTAGTCAATCTCGTGGCTTTTATCAATTCACAAACAGAGAAAAGACCGTAGGATAATTAAATCTTTGGTCACCTCGTATAGGAGTTGGAAGACGGAGTTCTTCTTCGTCTCGTGTTTTTGCAGACGCCCCGCCGATGTGGGCAGGATTCATTTCCCCCATATACAGGAGATTTAGGGAACCTTCGTCCTGAAGGTATGCTCACCACTACTGTAGCATCGCCTTCATTACACATCTTTATGGGCTAATTTCTTCGTCCTTGTTGCAGGTGTTAGGAGGCCGTCGTTGAGCCAGTTCCATCTAGGACGCGTCCAGAAAGCTCGTCTTCACCCAGAGAGGGACTTCCACTCTTTGGTTACCTTGCAGCGTCTTGCAACTTGGGGACTTGGCCCCGAGCCCTCTCCCCGAAGCCTTCGCCCACGATATTACCGTCCGCCGACGTTTTTTCTAGTCTTGCCTTTCCACGACTTTTTTTTTTTTTTTTTTTTTTTTTTTTTTTTTTTTTTACTTATAATTATTATTATTTATTTTAGGGATGGCTACCATGAAGGAAAACAAAGGCAAAGGGGTCGTGGACGAGCGTGGCAAGCAAGACACTGAAACTAGGGCTCGTCCTTCTGTTGGCGATAAGAGGAGCCTGTCAAAGGCCATCAACCTTGAAAACCTCCCCACAGAGAGCCAAGCACGTAAAGTCGTCCAAGGCCGGGGTCGTCTCTCCCGCCGTCCCCGTTCCTCCTCCACCACCGTCCGTCCCAATCTTCGACGTGGAGTCGTCCGAGCCTCGCTCCCACTCCACCGTCCAAGACCAGCCGTTCTCGCCTCGTCCCAACCTCCCGTTGATGTTGTGCCCAACCTCGCTCGAGAGTGAGGGCTTGGCTTGGGAGAGGTTCCAACAAAGTGCGTTGTCCGACGAGGACGTGGCTGCATGCTACAACATGTCCTTGACGGATTTTGAACACTCGGGTGTCCACGATCTTTTCAAGGTAATGGATACAAATTTGTTCTCGTCGTTAGCTTTTCATGCTTGTTTACTTTGCTTGATACAAAAATTCTTATTTGTTTGTGTGCCATGTCCAAGTTTATAGCCGCGTCTAGGCAAAGCTACCGAGTTGGACAGACGAGGCCGCCGTTGGAGAGGAGGATCAAGGAGGTTAAGGATGAGTGCAAAAGCCGGGCCGAGACGGCCGCCGAGGCTAAGGACGCAGCCAAGGATTTGCTAAACCTCGTCGAGGAGTTAAAGGCCGATGTAGTGGAAAAGGACTCTCGTCTTGACCACTTTCGAAAAGACCGACGAGCTTAGCAATTCCCTTGTGAGGGCTAAGGACGAGGCCGTGGAGGAGTTCGTGGCTTCGGCGCTTACGGACCTTCCGGACGCCAACTATGCGGCCGGATTTGAAGACTTTCGCATGGAGGCGAAAGAAAAGTTTCCGTAAGTTGACTTCGGCCCTATCGTCCTTCAACTTGGAGGTGCTGCTAGTTCTTTTCTTCGTACTAGCTCGAAGATGTCAATGTTGAAGACGATGCCTCTACCAACCCTGCTGAAGCCGACCCTTATGCCCTTTGCCCGTTTGAAAATTTTCATCATTTGTTTTATTGTTTTCGTCCTGTCTATCTTTTTTTTTTTTTTTTTTTTAAATGTATAAGAGTACATTTATTTCGTCCCGAGCACTTTTGACGGCTTTATAAACAATGCCTTTCAAGGCTTACTTTTCAAGGGTTTTTGGACGGTGGTCGTTCACCCTTTTATTGTTTAATGAATGCTTACTTTCGCTTATCATCATTGTTTTTCCATGGAAGAGTGTATGTATTTTTATTCAAATGCCTTTTAATAAATTTTTCACATTGTTGTGTTATTGTTTACATGATGCACTTATGTACGATTGTATTTAGTACTATCATATGCTCGCCGTAAGAACGCAGGTGTTAAGGCCTACTTCCCTTCTTAGACGAGTATGCCCCGGCTAAGGAAAACTTGGACGAGCATGTCTTAACTTTGTTGCTTTATCCTCATTCTTTTAAGGAAAGCTTGGACGAATATGCCTTAGCATTTTTGCTTTACCCTCGTTCTTTTTTAAGGAAAGCTTGGACGAGCATGCCTTAGCATTTTTGCTCTTTTTTAAGGAAAGCTTGGACGAGCATGCCTTAGCATTTTTGCTCTTTTTTAAGGAAAGCTTGGACGAGCATGCCTTAGCATTTTTGCTTTACCCTCATTCTTTTTTGGACGAGCATGCCTTAGCATTTTTGCTCTTTTTTAAGGAAAGCTTGGACGAGCATGCCTTAGCATTTTTGCTCTTTTTTAAGGAAAGCTTGGACGAGCATGCCTTAGCATTTTTGCTTTATCCTCATTCTTTTTTGGACGAGCATGCCTCAGAGCTTAGACGGGTTTGTATTCGTCCGCAGCTTTTATTTGTCAAAGGCTTTTTCCTCGTCCGTGGATATTATCGTGAAACCGGAATTCAAGTACATAAGAAATCCAAACCATATTATTTCATGAACATTGTTCAGGTACTTGGCACACGCTTATAAGCTAGTGCCTTATTAAGATATCAAGTACATAGCATCGTCTTTCATAAACTAGTCCGCAAGTAGTGCAAGAGTTTAAGAACTAGTGCACTTTTATTCATAACACGCTATAATAATAGTAAAAGCACAAATAAATATAAGCAAACACGCAAACGACAACCGTAGTTTTGCCACCGACTTCCTTCGTCCCTCGCTCATCACCGATAGTACTTTCGCAGATGTTCCACGTTCCAAGGATGTTCTAACTTCCGTCCATCCAGTGGCTTCCAGTAGTAGGACCCCGCCTTTTGCAATTGATTACTTTGTAGGGTCCTTCCCAATTGGGTCCCGCTTTTCCATGAGCCGGGTTCCCGGTCGCCAAGGAGACCCTTTGAGGACAAGGTCCCCGACACCGAACCGTCCGGGCCTTACCATGGCGTCATGCCGTCCGGCCATGAGATTTTTGTATCTTGCCGTCCTTTGCTCCGCATCCATTCTTACCTCATCAATAAGATCGAGGTCAAGGCGAAGTTGTTCCCCGTTGTCTTTCTCCCGGTACTTCATCACTCGATGGCTTGCCATATGGACCTCTCGCCGTATAACAGCCTTCACTCCCATAGGCTAGCTTAAAAGGGGTCTCTCCCGTCGGAGTTCGTGCAGCCGTCCTATAGGCCCACGTAACACTGTAGCTCGTCCGGCCATATCCCTTTTGCCCCCTCAAGCCGAGTCTTGATGATTTTCAGCAGGATCGGTTTGCTACTTCCGCTTGCCCATTTGCCTCGTGGATGGGAGGGTGAAGAATAGTGATTCTTGATTCCAAAATGATTGCGTAAATCCCCGAAGGGTGCGTTGTCAAATTGACGTCCGTTGTCGATACTAATACCCCGGGTACTCCGAACCCGCATAGGATATTCTTCCATACAAAATTCTTCACGTTCGCCGAGTGATTGCCGCAAGAGGCTCACTTCTACCCATTTGGTAAAGTAATCTATCCCTACCACCAAAAACTTCATTTGCCGGACTCCTATTGGAAAAGGACCCAGATATCCACCCCACCGTGCGAAGGGCCATGGGGCCGTCATCGGGGTCCGATACTCGACGGCCGTCTAGGTACATTGCTATAACGCCGGCATTGGTCACATACCTTGACATAGGCTTTAGCGTCCGCCCGCATTGTTGGCCAATAGTAGCTCGCACGGACGATCTTATGGACGAGAGACCTTGCCCCCGAATGATTTCCACAGATCCTTCATGAACCTCCCTTAGAACATAGTTTGACTCGTCAGAGCCGTGCATCTTAAGTAGGGCCGAGAAAAGCCTCGCTTGTACAACAACTCATTTATGATGACATACTTGGCCGACCCGACCCTTAACTTTCTCGCTTCATCCTTGTCTTCCGGAAGCCTCCCTCTTTGAGATAGATTATTATTGGACTCATCCAATTTTCTCCTCCTCCTATCTCGCCGTATGTCGTGGATGTCTATGCTCGGCATGTACCGAACGTCGTCAAACTCGTCTATGACTCCCGCCGAGGCGGCTTTTGCCAAGGCGTCTCGCTTCGCCGTTCTCCTCCCCGGGAAGTTGAATAAAACTTATGGTTGAAAATTTCCGGCAAGGCGTTTCACTTTATTAAGATACTTCTTCATTCGATCTTCTTTGACATCACACATCCCATTTACTTGGTTAATGACCAGTTGAGAGTCTCCTCTCGATTGTTAACGACTCCGCCCCTAAGGACTTGGCCAATTCCAACCCCTTGAGTAGAGCCTCGTACTCGCCTTCATTGTTGGTAGTTGGATACCGCAGACGGACCGCATACTCCAGCCTTGTCACCCTCGGGGACTTCGCACAATTCCAACCCCACCTCGCATACAATGTGGACGATCCGTCTACATTCACTACCCACATCTCATTTCCTTCGTCCTTGCTCGTGTCGTCCCGACCGGGGGTGAATTCTGCAATGAAATCTACCAACGCTTGCGCTTTTATTGTACTCCTCGGGAGGTACCCGACATCGAACTCGCCGAGCTCAACGGCCCACCGTACCAGCCGTCCGGCCAGCCTTCCAACCTCGCTCATCGCCTTTTTTATGGGATGGTCCGTCGTGACGTTGATGACGTGTGCTCGAAAATAATGTCTCGCCTTCCTAGAAGCCGTGACTAACGCGAAGGCTAGTTTCTCCATCATCGGTATCGTCCTTCGCCCCTCTCGTCGCGTGGCTTGTGTAATAGACCGGCCTCTCGGACTCTTCCCTCTTCTCCGATCAACGCCGAGCTTACCGCGTGTGGGGACACCGCCAAGTACAAGTACAACTCTTCCCTGCATAGACGGACTCAACAATGGGGCCGTCATTAGATACGCCTTCAGTCTTGGAAGGCCTTTTGACACTCGTCCGTCCATTCAAAAGCCTTCCCGAGGACCTTAAAGAAAGGTAAACATTTGTCGCAGCTTTCGATACAAACCCGTTGAGGGCGGCGACTCGTCCGCAAGAGACCGGACTTCCTTGATATTTCTCGGTGGCTCCATGTTCGCATCGCCCGGATTTTATCCGGATTCGCCTCAATTCCCCGTGCGACACCATAAACCCCAAGAACTTACCCGACGAAACTCCGAAAGCACACTTGCTCGGATTTAACTTCATGTGGTACCGTCGCAATGTGTCAAAAGTCTCTTGAAGGTCTTCAAGATGTTTATCCTCGTCCCGGCTCTTCACCAAGATGTCATCCACATAAACCTCCACATTTCGCCCGATTTGAGGACGGAACATATGGTTAACCAGCCTTTGGTAGGTCGCCCCGCGTTCTTCAAACCGAAGGGCATAACCTTGTAGCAATACAACCCTTGGCTTGTGACGAATGAGGTCTTCTCCCGATCCGCTTCATTCATCCGAATCCGGTTGTACCCCGAGAAAGCGTCCATGAAGCTAAGTATCTTGTGACCTGCCGTCGAGTCCACTAACCGGTCAATGCGTGGCAATGGGTAGCTATCCTTGGGGCAAGCTTTGTTGAGATCGTTGAAGTCGACGCACATCCGCCACTTGCCATTGGCTTTTCTGACCATGACTACGTTCGCCAACCAGTCTGGGTAGTGAACTTCTCGGATAAACTTCGCGGCGACCAACTTCTGCACCTCTTCCTTAACGGCATTATCTCGCTCGGGAGCAAAAATTCTTCTCTTCTGACGCACTGGTTTCGAATAGGGACACACATTCAGCCGTGGGTAATGACGTTTGGATCAATTCCAGTGCATGTCCTCATGACTCCATGCGAAGACATCGAGGTTTTTCCTCAGAAACCGGACCAAAGCGTGCTTCGCCCCCTCTTCCATGCTCGCCCCAACTCTGGTAGACTTCTCGGGCTGGTCATCGTCCAAAGGGACGTCCTCTAATGCTTCAAGGGGCTCACCACAACCCTTTTTCCGTCTATGCTCATTGTCCGCATATGCTCGTCCATGGCCGCATGGCTAGGTAGCATTCTCTCGGCGGCCACTCGGTCTCCTTGTACCCGGCCTACTCCGTGCTCGGTCGGGAATTTAATGGACAAGTGGTAGGTAGAGGTTACCGCTTTCCACTGTTCAAAGTTGGCCTTCCAATTATTGCATTGTATGACGATGCACAATCAACAACAAGGAAATTCACCTCTTTGGTTATCTCGCGGATACGTCCCGACGACTACCGGCAACATGATGGTGCCCACAGTTGCACCTTCATTCCTCCGAATCCTACCAACGACGAGTTCACCGGTCGAAGCCGATCTCGTCCTAGCTTCATTTGTTGGAACGCGGGGTAGTAGAGAATGTCCGTAGCCGCCATTGTCTATCAATACCCTCCCGGTCATGTAGTCGAGATGAGTAGGGTGATGACTATCGCGTCATCGTGTGGATGGTGAATTCGTCCCGCCTCCTCGTCCGTGAAAGTAACAGCCGTTGGTCAACCTCCCTCGTCCTAGTAGGTCGTTCAAACCGTTGGATGTTCCGCACCACCCTCGTGTACGTCTTTCTTGATTTGGACGACCGCACCGTCGAGCTTCCTCCTATAATTACCCTTATTTCTCCAAGTGGAGGGCGTGATGATTCTTCCACCTTGGCCTTCATTTTCTCATCTCTCCGGTCTCGTCCAAGGAAGTTCCTCAATTTCCCCGTCTAATGAGATTTTCTATCCGTTGCTTCAAGTCAAAGCACTCGTCCGTATCATGCCCATGGTCCCTATGAAAACGGCAAGACTTGCTCCCGTTACGCTTGTTGGGGTCTCCCTTCATTTTGTCTGGCCACTTCAAGGACGGATCATCTTTGATCTGCATAAGGACCCGCTCTAACGGCATAGTCGTGGGCGTGTATTGCTGATTCCTTGCGAGGAACCGGCCTTCTTACCATCCTTATCTTTTCTCTCGTCTACCCGAACCTTCTTCGACGAGGTCCCTGGTCCTGGTAGCGATGGTGGCCCACCTCCGAGCGCTCTGCCCTTTTTCTTTTCTTGGCTATGATGGCGTCTTCGGCATTCATAAAATTCTGGGCTGAATGGACAAGCTCGGCCATAGTCTGCGGTTCCTGCTCATAGAGCTTATGAATAAACAAGTCAGAATTGACCCCATTGTGGAAAGCGGCTAGCAATAGCTTGTCATCCATCTCGTCCACCGTTAAGGCTTCTCTGTTAAAACGGGTGATAAAAGATCGCAAACTCTCATTGTCCCCTTGCTCTATGGTCAGCAGGCTAGAGGAGGAACGCTTGTGACGCTGTCCTCCAATGAAGTTGTTGACAAACAGCTTACTAAGTTCTTCAAATGATCCCACTGAGTTTGGGGGAATCTTGCTGAACCACACTCGCGCTGATCCCTTGAGTGTGGTGGGAAAAGCTCGCACATGATCTCGTTCGGGACCCCCTGCAGATGCATGGTCGTCTTGAAAGTTGCAATGTGATCGCAGGGGTCGCGATTTCCATCGTACGAGTCTAGAGAAGGCATTTTGAACTTCGGGGGTAGAGGGTGACCGCTGATGGAGGCTGTGAAAGGGGAGTCTGTTCGGTGGACCATATCATCTACTGGGTTTGTTCGCCTCATGTTTTCCCTCATTTCATCCATGGCTTTTCTCATCTGGTCCATTTCTTTTTCCAAGTGCGGCACCCTTCTTGAAGCGGTACCCCTTGTTTGATCTTCAGACTCTACATTCTCCCCTCCTCCTTCCTGACTTGGGGCCCTTCCCTCCATGTGTACTTGACGCTGCCTCCTGAAGTTGATCTCCTTATTCAATTCCTGGTTCTGACGCGTCAGTTCTGCCATAGCGGCAGCCATGGATTGTATGTGCTGCATAGAAGGCGGTGGCACTACAGGTGCTGATCTGCGATCACGAAGGGGATTGCTGGAAGCATCCCTACTCTCCTGGTGGCCTGGGCTAGTAGCCCTTGATCTTGTTCGAACCATTCAACCTTTTGTCTGGGATAGAATAACAAGTTTACCGTTTTTCCCACAGACGGCGCCAACTGATGATGCCAAGAAAATCAGTAGGCTGGATGCTTCGGACTAGAAAGGACTACTGGATCTTTCTACGGCCTGAAAAAGAAAGAAAAGCGTATCAAAGGCGACCGGGGCTGCCGGCCAAAAGTCCTCCGATGGCAAAGTTAGTTTTTTCCTCTAAGTTATTTGAGTTCCAACTTTTTTTGGAGTCAAAACTGAACATACCTTGGGTTTGTCTGAAACAGCCTTTATATAGTGTTATCATAGGCGGTTACCAAAATTGGAACTTCTCCTGGCTTCAAGGAGAGATAGAAATCAAACGTAACTTGCATAACCGTCTGGAAGTTATGCTCTTGTTTCACAACGGATACCTGGCGGTTACGCGTGGGATAAGGGATTATCATATCTCATTTGGAGATTTTCCTAAGTGTGACAACCTCGTCCTTGAGTTCCTCAGTTGGGCGTGCTTTGTTTCGCACGCGGGGGCTGCCTCGTCTAACGGGTGAATTTGCTCAAGACGAGGATGTCGACACTCTGGACGAGTGCATCACTCTGATGGTGCGTACCTCGTCTTGAGCTCTTCTTCCCTGGACGAGGCACTTGTAGGTAAGTTTCTGAGGGTGTTTATGGTAGTAGGTGGGCTATGGACGACCTTTATGGACGACTTGGAGATAGGCTATATTATTCCCCTATCAATATGAATACTTATTTTACTTATTTTGTAAAAGTAAATGGTCATTTTATGACACTAAAACACTTATAACGGTATTTTATTGCTTAGAAGGAATCGCATTTTTGCCTTGAGGAGATTTATATGACTTACGCACAACTTGGTTCGTAGTCAGCCCCCCCATTTAGCTGCGGTGAACCAAGCCCAGTCCACCAAACAACAAGTAAAGGGCCCAAGATCCTTGTTTTTACTTGGGCTTTGGGTACTATCCAAAAAAGGACCTTCACATTTTGGCGACTCCGTTGGGGACTAGGAAAAATGAGAGGGAAGAAGTAGTCCCTTTGCAAGCATGGCTCCAAAGCTAGGAAACACCAAGAGGAAGGAAAGTTCTTCCTAAAGTGCGGGTTCCTCCAAAGAAAGTCACACCAAGAGACTCTATATAGAATTTTGGGGAACTTCCCAACAAAAGATAAGTTTTATGCGTCATTATTTTCTCCATTTTTCAATTTGAACATAATGAATCATTGCCCTACTCTCTTAAAAAAAAAGGGGGTCATGTTGTAATATTTAAACAATCATAACATTGTCTCATCGCTAAAAAAAAAAGATGGAGACGTGAGAAAAAAAATAGAGATTGATGAAATGAAGATTGTATGAGCTACATAATAAAGTAACGGCCCCACATTTGGGGGCTAATATATATTTTTATTTTATTTTAAATTTCATGATATTGTTTCATTTGTTTAAAAAGAAAAAGAAGAAAGAAAAGTAAGCGAATCAAAGAGGCTTGATGAAATGTAAATTACATAGCAAAAGCAATTGCCTCACATTGCGGGGCTAAATAATTTTGCAGCAACTTGATAATAATATCATATGGCGTAGGTTAGTGAAATGGACAAGTTCCTTGGCTCCGCCCATGGATTTAGCAAAATGGAGTAGTTCCATGATCTCAGGAAAGCCTAAGAGATTCTTGACTCTAGGAAGTAAAGCCTACGAGATCCTTGATCCCATTAAAGCCTAGGAGATTCTTGATCCCAACAAAACTAAGGAGATCCTTTATTTCAGCAAGGCTGGGTACATCCTTAATTCCAACAAAATCTAGGAGATCCTTGACTCCAGGAAAGTAAAGCCTGGGAGATCCTTGATCCCAACAAAGCTGAGGAGATCCTTTATTTCAACAAAACTGAAGAGATCCTTTATTCCAGCAAAGCTGAGTACACCCTCAATTCCAGCAAAGCCTAGGAGATCATTGGTTCCAGCTAAGGCAACGTATTTCCATGGATCCAGCAAACTAAAATGGTTCAAAAAAAAAAAGGAGGCATCAGGAAAGTGGATAGAAGTTCCACAATAGCATCAAGAGAAGGTGGATCAAGCATGATTTAACAACCGCCTCATGTCTTGGGGGCTAATGCCTATTGTGCGGTGGACCTTGAATATTTTTTGAAGAAAATCAATAGAAATACTATATTGCAAGTCAGTAGCAAAATCAACATTATTAAAAGCTCAACAACTATATAGTGCATCTATCATTTCTTACAGCTCAACAATTGAGTTTACCCATGAAAACAACAAGATTTGGAGAAGCTATAGAGTCCACTGAAGGACACGTACAACTAGTTCTAAAGGTCGACCATGGCATCACAAATATCGTCTGATCCTCTCGATGTACCATTGGTACGTGAAATAGGGACCGAATGGGAAGCCCACAAATATTGCTGCAAATCCTAGTCCCTTCATCTAACACGAAGTAAACTTTGTGAAAAACATATTCTATGATGAGTCGGCTCCAGCTGAAGAATATCCCATTGTTAGGATCCCGGAAGGCTCCCATTTCTAGGATCCCAGGGGGCTCCTTTCCCAGAAGAAAAAGAAACCTAGAAGGAATGCAGAATATTGCTTATGAAGGCACGCAAGCCCTGAAAGAGGATCCTAGATCACCATCTTACATGATAGCCCAAGAAGAGATCCAGGAGGAACCTAGGGATACGGTGAGTCAGAATATCTCATCTCTAGGATCCCAGTGGGCTCCTTTCCCAGAAGAAAAAGAAACTTGTAAGGAAGGCTGAATATTGCTTATGAAGGCACGCGAGACCTGAAAGAGGATCCTAGACTGCCATCTTACATAATAGCCCAAGAAGAGATCTTGGAGGAACCTAGGGATACGATGAGTCAGAATATCCCATCTCTAGGATCTCGAGGGCTTCTATCCCAGAAGACAAAGAAACCTGGAGGGAAGACAGAATATTGCTTATGAAGGCACGCGAGACCTGAAAGAGGATCCCAGACCGCCTTCTTACATGATAGCCCAAGAAGAGATCTTGGAGGAACCTAGGGATACAATGAGTCAGAATATCCCATCTCTAGGATCCCGGGGGGCTCTTTCCCCAGAAGAAAAAGAAACTTGGAAGGAAGACAGAATATTGTTTATGAAGGCACGCAAGACTTGAAAAAGGATCCCAGACACCATCTTACATGATAGCCCAGGCAGAGATCCTGGAGGAACCTAGGGATACGACTAGTCAGAATATCCCATCTTTAGGATCCCGGGGGGCTCCTATCCCAAAAGAAGAAGAAACCTGGAGGGAAGGCTAATATACTGCTTATGAAGATCCTAGAGAAACCTATGGATATGGAAAGGAAGGTATAGATCCTACCAAAGGAGGAACTTGAAGAAATGAACCTGGGCTGACCCAAGGAACCCGGTGTTGGGGTTTATGTCCTAAAATCCAATTTATTGGCATGTTATAAATAATTAAATTGTTTAATTATATGAGACTATTTATAAATGAACTAATGAGACGTTATCTTAGTCAATGAGATGCATTGTATGTGATTTATGTGATTTAGTCACAGAAGATGTAAATCACAAGTTTCTTGTAAACTCAAAATGTAGTTCGTAGTCCGTGATGAAATTGGACGTTTCATCTGCGAAGACTATAACATATCAACTAAGATGATTTATCTTGATCATGAAAATGGAGATTTCTAATTGGTATGTTGATATGTTTTAAGAGTTAAGACATATTGAACTGGATCACTGTGAGATTTATTATTCTCCTAACGACTGTCAAATGAATAATAAATTTCACGACTTCTATTTACATCAACTCTAAATTCTAAGAGAATAATGGACCTGATCATGAGATGTAGGTTGCATTAATATATCAGGAGTGAGATCTATTAGTCACGGTCAAAACCTCAGTATGTTGGGCAGCTGCATTTAATGTTGATGAACATATATTCTCAAGATGGAATTCATAATCTCTTAACGGAGATGTAAAATATTCCATTTAGATAAGTTTAATGGTTTGGTTATTTAGAGAGTTGAGCCCAACCACTTTAATAAGGAGTTACTAAAGTATATATTTATGAAATTGGATTTCATAAATATATGATGAATAGCATAAAAGATTAAACCGGGTACTTAAGGATTAAGATATAGTAATCTTCAAAGTGGCAGTCTATATTCATGACTTTGTATTACTACAAATATTTGAATGAAGAGGTTGCATGTACAATAAAGTCTTGAGATATAATTTATAGATAAGGCCTAGAGTGCAACTATATTTATATAGTGGTATTAAATATAGTTAATGGTAATTTTGGACCTGTCAAGAGTTGACAGAAAAGCCCAAGGCCCATTGGAGCTATTGTCTTATTGGTCCCTTTTGGTCCCACTCCAAGCCATACACAAGAGCCCAATTGGATTGGCCTAAAAGGCTAGCCCAATTAGATAATTAGTTATATATAAGGAGAGAAACATACAGAATTTAATAAGTCATTTTCATAAGTGTTTTCATGAAGAACATACAAGGAATGAAATGGTTTGTATGTGAGTGTTGGACACTCTCTTATTCTCTCATTGGAAACTGATTAAGAGACCACACTTCTTGGGCATTAAGTGGATTGGAGTGAAGATTAAAAGTATTCTCAAGTATTTATAATCTTTGGTTTTGAATTTCACCGCACCAAGGTACGCTTTCTTGTTCTTAAATTTTGAAACTTACATAGTACATGTTATCAATTGCGAATGAAGTAGATCCGTTTAATTTCCGCTGCACATGTTTTGTATGAGATACAAATACGTATTTTCCATGTATTATCCGACAATCGGTATCAGAACGGTCTTTAATTTCGAATTGTATAACATGTTTTGTGAGTTTTGGAATTAGTGACAATAGTTTTATGTTGTTAGAAATTAATTTTCTGCATGGTTGTTAAAATTATTGATTGATGAAAACTGATTTTGATGTTATGATGTTGTTTAAATTTGAGTTTAAGTATGTTAAATTGAATTTTAAGGCTATAAGATCAATGATATTCGGTTTAGATATCAATCTCTGTCCATTATGTTCATTTGATGGTTGTTTTGTTCATAAAAATGTTAAAAAATTGTCTTAGAAAAATTTTGGAAATTGAAAATTCGCAAAACTCGATCGATCGAGAATTTGTCGAGCATCGATCGAGTTGGCAGAAGTTTTCTCGGCTGATCGAGGATTTGTCGATCATCGATCGAGCTTCACAGAATTTTTCTTGATCGATTGAGCATCTGTCGAGGATCGATCAAGCAGCCAGAACTTTTCTCGATCAATCAAGGACTCAAGATTCAGAATTTTTTTCTAAGTGTTTTTCACATATATAAAGAACAAAGATGTGTGTGATGAGATTACACATAGTTCTAACTAAAAGAACTAGTGAGATCAATGATATTAGTTAAATAGAACTCTTAGTCCTAAATAGTTTGGGACTTGTCTTTTAACAAACATTCTAATGAGATTAGAATTGTTGTATGATTGAAATTCCTTAATTTATTTTAATTAGAAGTTTTAATGAGATTAAAACTTAATTAAAAGGTATATAGTTTCTAATGAGATTAGAACTTTTCTTTTAGGAAATTAAGGATAGAGTTCTTTATAACTAATTTTTGATTCATTAGTGTTTAAGGAATCCTAAATAGTTTAGGACTTCCATTTTAGTTAGTGATTTTATTGAGATTAGAGTCTGGAACAAGTGCAAGGTTATTAGTTGTGATGGGATCACAATTATTTAAGGAAAAATCCAAATAACGAGTGGGAGTGCTTAAATAATCCTTTTGTTAAGTTTATTGTAATGTGAATAGATACCTTGTCTTGATTTTGAGTCTTGCATTCCATGCGGAGGGTATTTACTTCACGGATTACAAGGTTAAACTTCTTTGTGATTGCGCGAATGTTCGTTACGCTACTGTGACATGACTTAGTAACATCACATCAAATTTAAACAATTAAACACATTTGATGTGTAGGGTTAAAATTGTGATAAGATCACAATGTTTTCAATACAATCCACTTGTTTTAAAATTTCTAGTGGGAGAGAGATACAAGGGTTGAATCGCACGGCCTCCATTATCGGTTCATAGTAGTGTGGGGTAAGCACCTCGTCTTGGCGTATATGCCTCGCGATCCTAAAGGAGGGTGTTTACTTCATGGTACTACAAGATTGAACTTACCCGTTTAAAGTAGTGTGAACAAGCACCTCGTCTTGGCGTATATGCCTCGTGATTCCAAAGGAGGGTGTTTTGCTTCATGGTACTACAGGTTTAAACACTATAAAGGGAGATGAAATGTGGCTACACATGATTCTAGATAATGGTGTACACTAAACTAAGTATAATGTTAACCTCCCAAAAAAGCTATGTCATTATTACTTAGAGGCTAAAGGAAAAGCGGCAAATTATTTTTGTTTGGTAAGAGTTATCATGATAGCATTAATAATGAGAATTATTCTCGCCTAATCATAGTGATTGGTATAAACTCGCTACCGAGGAATATTTATTGCGGGATTAGGTTATCGTTGCGCCTAGTATAATATGGTTTTATGGGTTCCATATTATATGGTTATGGTTGCAAAATATAATGTCCCTGTAATTATGTTCATAGTCTCAAAATAAAGTTGTCATAATTTTGTTTTCTAGCTACTATTTTTATTGAATCACATTAACTAATAAATAATTTTGGGCATGGTGCTTAAAGGAGTTGAAGTACATATTTATGTTTCGATTCGGCATTGTCATAATTTCCTTTGCATGATGCATTGATGGAAGATAGCTTATGATATGATCATAGTCTCCATTGAAATGCTATAATGTTTCATTGGCTTGTATCTCAAATGTGCTACTGCATGAGATGCTAGAGTTAGCACTAGACTTAGACTTAATATTAAGTCTAAATAAGATGTTTGGTATTAATCATATTGAGTGCCATGAAAAACTTAAGGAGTTCCAATTCTATATCATTTTATGAAAATATTTTATTTTAAAACATAAATTGGAATTCTTGGATGTAGAAATTACATGTTAATCTCATACGGATATGATCCACAAGTTCTTGTTAGAATCATTTGATCAATTCAGATTATTTTGAAAATAAATAAATTCTTTTTATATTATCTGAATTGATAGGTAAGTTCTACGCAACGAAAGACATCCTAAAAGCTAAGGCTGGGATCAATATGATTTAATTCAAATTCTTAACCTAGACTGAAAGGTAAGGGTGGTAAGAAAATGAATTAAAATACCAAACAGTTGGATAAGATAGTTCCCTAGTAGTTGCCAAAAGGAAATTAAACTTATAAGTATGATCAAAAGGAAAGTATTTCCGGTTTTGGTAAAACTAAGCCTTGTCCATGATTATTTTCTAGATGAAAATTTACATGTTTTACTTTTTAAAGAGAAAGTTTTCATCCTTTAGTAATGTATGTTTTGGCACTTATGTCTAGATCTTATTAATCTAAATGATATTCAAGATTGGTGAAAGATGGGCTTTTAGAACTATTATTTTGTTATATTCCCAGTCTATGAATTCTATTTAGAGGATAATATGATCTAGGGCTCCTTTTGTAAAGGAATGTAGTTTCAATGATTTCTTTAAGTCAGTGCATACATGAATGAGGAATAAGATTCTTTTAGAAATAGTAAAGTACATGATAAGTATTTCCATTTGCTTATTTCTTTTAGATATATACATCAATTATTACTATACATTTTATAAAACTGATTTCAAAAGTTTGTTCCTAGGACATTTATCTAATTGTGGATTGGGTGAAAACCTAGTATATGATACTTTCACTTTTAGGGATGTCTAGCACTTGTGCTAGAAAGGAAGTCTAACAAATTGAAATCAAAAGATAGAAAAATGTGTGTTTATGTTGGGTATCTAAAAAGAATTGCAAAAAATTGTTTTGGTAGTCATAAAGAAGACAAGATGTTTGTAAAGTATAAATACAAAGTTCTTGATGATAACTATGTGAATAATCTTAAAACTATACATAGAATTGTTCTAGAAGAAAAATGTCAGAATTTGTTGTAAGACAACTGTAAGTGCACAATTGCACCTGGACCCAAGAACAGTTATGGGCTCAGGCCCAATGAGCCTTAAACAATATGAATTTGTAGAGTGTGGGCTTGAAACCCAGGTTAGAAGTGTATGAGGATGAAATGACAAACTAAAGATTGCAAGTACTTGGAAACAAAAAGGAGTAATGTAAATAGGCCTCCTCGGACGTAAGCCGAGAGCTGTTCTTATATTATATCTCTCTCTTTGTCCTTGTTCTTTTTAGGTTACAAAAAGTTCCGTCCCGTTTCCGTTCTAGGTCCCTCCTTAAATACTCCTCTTTTTAATACTTTATCCACGAGTTGCCCCCAATTTCTCCCTTAGCCTAGATATTTCTTTTCTTAGTGCCTTTGAACAGTAACTAGAAGTTTCCCTTCCACTGTTTAAGTGTCACTTCCTCATTAATGCGGCCAGGGTGGTAGGTGCAGGGTCTTTAATGTGGAGGTAGCAGCCTTTACCTTTGATATTCTTCCAACATCGGCGCTTCTAGGACATTCAAGGGTTCTCTCCCTTTAACCATTGGTCTTGACCGTGTCATTCCCTAACCTTTACCATGAAGTCCCGGGTTCTCTAGTGTCAGTCCGAGGGGAAAACCATCCTCGGCTGGACCCTCGGATCCTCGGCGTATGGGCCGACTTAAAGTACTCACAAGCCCTAAACTCAAGAGCAGGTCGGCCTTACTTAGCAAGACCCAACGGCCCATATTCCTATCAAGATATTTTTACTCCCCACAATAGCCCCTCAAAACTCTAATTTTCGACATCCGAGGAGAAAAATAGGGTTTTGATCTAACAAGGATCCATTCCTACCACTTTACAAGTGATGGCACGTGTGGAAATCGTTTCGCGTCCCAGAAGATGCCACTTGGCGGTTTTATTTTCAAAAACGCGCGCATTTATTACTGTAAGTTACTCTTTGTCTCCCACGTTCAACGGTGAGATGGGCATCCAACGGTCCTCGTTACTCCACAAAATTTTAGGCGGGACAAACATAATTTCGAGGCCGCCTTTTCGCACATCGTGACGCTTCGGGAACCTGCACCTTCATTTAAGTCATCAGGGATCAATCCCATCAAAACAACAACAATCATTCTTTACCAGCAGAAAACCATGGAAACCTGTACCTTCAACTTTGTAAGTTCTTACTCTCTCTATTCTCAACCTTTTCTCCTCGGATACGCCTCGGCTGTCTTCGTAAACACCCTCCCCTTTAGAGTTTAACTTTTCGTTCTTTTCTAATGGGTAAGTTTAAGTGTCTAGTTGATACCGTCGCTGTGATAGAGGGTTTTAGGGCTAAGTACCATATTCCCAGCGATGTAGGACTAAAATATTGCCCGGCAGAAGCCGTGGCCGGTTCTAGGAAAGAGGGAGAGGTTATCATCCCTATGATAGCCTTTATAGAGGGTGGGATGACCCTTCCAATGAAACCCGTAATGAGGGAGTACCTTCGCAACCACCGGTTGTGTCCCGACCAATGCCTCCCAAACGTTTTTAGGGTTCTAGGTAGTGTAGATGCTCTAAACGAGCAGATGGGTTTAAACCTCACATGGCACGATGTCGTGTTCCTATATGAGTCCCATAAACTTTCTAAGGTAGGTTATTATATTAAATCTCGGTCCAGCACCGTTAGGTTAATTTCCTGTCTGCCCAAATCAAACAAAGGCATGAAGGACGACTACTTGATTGTGTCTGGGAACTGGCACGACGGCCTCCACTGCCCAGTTCAGTGGGGGGATCCAGGTGCGACGCCGTAGGATTAATCTTCCCACAACACAACTTCTTCTAGCACACACAGAAATACATATTCGTACTTGCTTAAACTTGTTAAACTTCTATATAAATCTGACCAAGTTTGTTTGTTTGATGTCTTTTTTGCAGATAAGCAACACGTACGTCCTCGTCTAAGTCACTGTAACGTCGCAGATCTAAACCGGGTACTTCGCTCTGAGGTGTTCGTTAGTGAAGACCTGCAACTCCGAGCTGCTCACCTTATTCTAGGATACACTCCCCTTTCCTCGGACTTCCAGGAGATAGAGAACGCCATAATTGCGGGTGACCGACGACGAAAAAAGATAAACGTAGCTCAGCCCCACTTCCTGGACGATCACGACCTCCCGGACGCTCCTAACACCATTCTGTACAACCGGGCGATAGCAGCAGTCCCCCTTGCCGTGCACTCACAAACAACTGTCATTCCGGAAGAGCAGGTGTCTTCTTCACACACACTCGACGATGAGATAGATCAATTCCATCTCGAAGACACCGAGAGACCTCGCGGGAACCAGTTTGTGGTACTTTCCGACGAGGAAGAAGAAACCACCGAGGCTTCTGGAATTGCAGGACTTGTAGTTACCCTTCCCGAAGACGAATTAGAAGAAAACATGGGAAGAATGGAGGGTCTCCTCACCAACAGGGCTGCCAAAGTTGCAGAGAGAAAGAAAACGGGGACGTCCCAAGTTCCCCCAGCTTTACCTCCTCCTCCTCCTCTAGCTGAGCCAAAATTGCCAGCCGAGGACCCCAAGAAGAAGAGAAAGGGGGATAATGAGGGGACGATTACTAAAGACCCCAAGAAACCACGCCAACAACTCCCACCGGCCCAAGAAGCGTGGACAAGGGCAAGGGTAGAGCCCGCTCGCCTGAACTCGGGGAAATCAGAACGAGGGTCAGGCGCCGGAAAGCACCGACCACCCGGTCCCCCGATCTAAGGGCCGGACGGGCGCTCCCATCTCCCGGCCACCGGATAAGGGCGGTTCAACAAGGCCATGCCCACCACCTCGGCCGAGGTCTTGGAACGTCCCCTTCGCCGCCCAAGGACATGGAAACCTTGGAGAAAATGGGCCAGCCACAACTATTCCTCTCCCTAAAAAGAGACTTAGCGCCGGTAAGTGTTTCTCCTTTTAACAATATTCGTAAGTAAGTTTGTTTTTGGTACTGAACTCCACATCATACTTTGTTACAGCTATTCGCAGAGGTCTTTGTAGCTGAAAGTTTATTGAAGACACTCGGAAAATAGCGTAATCGAACTCGAAATTAGGATGGAGACCGAGAAGTCTTTAAGTACGCCCCTTGCCGAGAACGAGAAGCCGACCTCGGAGGCAGCGTAGCCGAGGAGAGAGAAGAATGGGGTCGAGTCAAACTTGAAGACCATGAAGACCCGATAGAAGGACAACCGCAAGCTCCTTCATGCAAGAGATGAAGAGCTCTCCCAAGCTCAAAAGGAGTGCTCCTGGACCAAGAAGCGAGCGCCGATGAAGGAAGAAGCCGCTCCTTCCAACTCTCTCTTCAAGCCGCTGCTGCAAGTTTTGATGAAGGGGTAGCCACTACCGGGAGCGCCTGATGAGGAGTTCGCGGCTTATGCGCCGCGAATACCGTCAAAAAGTATGGGGGGAAGCTTTAAACGTAGCAGGAGTTCCTCAATCTTCGGATTTGAGGAAGTCCGAGAACGTTTGGCTTCCCTAGAAATACGTGAGATTGAAGAGGCTCCCCGCGCTACTCCTACCACCCGAGACAACTCTTCCCCGCCCTACCTCCGATGGTCCCACAAAGAAATTCCCTCGATCCTACAGAACCGTCTGGTTCCAATAAAGAGAAGGAAGGAGGAGTGGATGCAGAGTAGGACTTGAGCCAAACAGGGGAACCCATCGTCCTTTCAACGACAAAGGGATAAAGGAAAACAGATTATGACTCCTTTTGAGCTGGAGTTGAGAAAGACCGAGGGCACTAGTACCTCTCAGCAAGATCCTCCTCCAACAGCTTAGGACTTAGCTTAGGGCTTCTCTTTTTCCTTTCTTTTTTTTTTTTTTTTTTGAATTATATGTAATGCATACTCAATTGATTAATGAAGAACGATTTCGTTTACTTTTCACTTGGATTGTCTCTGTTTCTACTTTACTCTTTTTTTGTACTTATTACAAAAGTTTCCCATTAAGTCATATCAAAAGTTTCTCAGAGTATAAAAATCTAACTCCAAGGATTGCACAGTCATAACTTCCCCATTATCATGCGTATATTACTAAAGATTTAATACAAGGTGACATAGCTAATACGTTTGAACAATGCCTTGATTAAAAAAGGAAAGGGGACTTCATATAACGGTTAAGCCCTTATAGTGCACAACACTGTTTCTAGTAGGATGTAAGATCCGAGGACCATTCCTTACACAAATTTACTCAAGACTTAAAGATATAAAACTTAAGATCCAAGTTAATAAACAGTAAGGTATTAACATCCAAACACAATCAGAAGTTAAGTTTAATCAAAGTCATAGTCCGAAGATAAATCTTAAACAATCTTTCGCTTAATTCTTCAAAATTGTAACTGTAAATGATAAGACATCAATTTCCACAAGGTTTGTGGTCCGAGGACCACACTTAACCAGATTTCTGTTGGATTCTTTAAAACAGTAACTTCAAATGTTAATTTTCCCAAAGTAGGAGGTCCGAAGACCCGGCATAACTAAGGTTCTGTTTAACAAATGACAAGACATCAATTTCCACAAGGTTTGTGGTCCGAGGACTACACTTAACCAAGTTTCTGTTTGATTCTTTAAAACAGTAACTTCAAATGTTAATTTTCCCAAAGTAGGAGGTCCGAAGACCCGCATAATCTAAGGTTCGTTTTAACAAATGACAAGACATCAATTTCCACAAGGTTTGTGGTCCGAGGACTACACTTAACCAAGTTTCGTTTGATTCTTAGAAATTGTAACTTCAAATGTTAATTTTCCCAAAGTAGGAGGTCCGAAGACCCGCATAACTAAGGTTCGTTTAACAAATGACAAGACATCAATTTCCACAAGGTTTGTGGTCCGAGGACTACACTTAACCAAGTTTCGTTCGATTCTTAGAAATTGTAACTTCAAATGTTAATTTTCCCAAAGTAGGAGGTCCGAAGACCCGGCATAACTAAGGTTCTGTTTAACAAGTGACAAGACATCAATTTCCACAAGGTTTGTGGTCCGAGGACTACACTTAACCAAGTTTCTGTTTGATTCTTAGAAATTGTAACTTCAAATGTTAATTTTCCCAAAGTAGGAGGTCCGAAGACCCGGCATAACTAAGGTTCTGTTTAACAAGTGACAAGACATCAATTTCCACAAGGTTTGTGGTCCGAAGACTGCACTTAACCAAGTTTCTGTTTGATTCTTAGAAATTGTAACTTCAAATATGAGAGCTAGCCATAACTTTGAAATATTAATTGACAAAAGCTTATTTGATTAATAATAATACCTTCTAAGATTATTTACATTCCATGGACGTGGTACAACTCGTTCATCTAGGTCAGCTAGCCTATACGACCCTATGCCTCGCTATTGAAACAATGCGATAGGGGCCTTCCCAAGCAGGTCCTAGTTTACCCCATGCCGGGTTCTTAAAAGTTGCCTACAACTTTCCGTAATACAAGATCACCAGTGCAAGTGGCCTTAGCTTCACGTGGGCATCATATCCTCGTTTTAGCTTCTGGCCGATAATAAGCCAATTGGACCATAGCCGCCTCACGCCGTTCCTCAAGTAAATCAAGATCTTTCTCCAAAAGTCCCTGGTTATTCTCTGGGCTAAAAGAACTTGTCTTAAGAGTAGGAAAACCAGATTCTAGTGGTATCACCGCCTCGGCTCCATAAGTCATAGAAAATGGTGTTTCTCCAAGGACCGGCGCGGTGTGGTCCGATATGTCCACGTAACATGAGGGAGCTCTTCTACCCATCCGCCTTTCGCATCATCCAACCTCTTCTTGAGCCCATTGACTATGACCTTGTTAACGGCCTCGTCTCGCCCATTCCCTCGAGGATAAGCTTCGGGGTAGAATATCTATTTGTGATACCCATGTCACCACAATATTGCCTAAAGGCGTTGCTGTCAAATTGAACACCATTGTCTGAGACAAGTGTGTGCGGTATACCAAACCTAGTAACAATATTTTTCCAAATAAATTTCTTGGAATCAACATCTCGGATATTGGCTAATGGCTCAGCTTCAACCCATTTAGTGAAATAGTCTGTTCCCACGAGCAACCACCTTTTGTTGCCAAAGAAATTTCGGAAATGGCCCGACAATGTCCAGCCCCATCGTGCGAAAGGCCAAGGGCTAGACAAAGGGTTAAGAACCCCTCCAAAGTTGGTGGATATTAGGGGCGAACCTCTCGACATTGATCACACTTTCGTGCATAGTCCTAGCCTCCCTCCGCATATTGGGCCACCAATAACCCCGAGTAAGGGCTCTGCGAGCTAAGGACCTTCCCCCAAAGGTGACTCCCACAAATTCCTTCATGCAATTCCTCCAAGTAATGATTCGTTGATTCAAGTGGTGTACACACAACAAATACGGTCCTCGAAAAGGATCGGTTTGTATAGCTTCTGGTCCCTGACAACCGTAAACGCGGCGCCTTTCAACGTACCTTTTCTCGCTTCAACTTTGTCTTCGGGAAGGATGTCATTTTTGAGAAAAGAGATGATCGAATCCATCCAACTAGGACCGGTGCCTTATTAGATGGATACGAGGTGCGTTAGCACCACAAGAGAAGGTTCTACCAAATCCTCAACGAGAATAACCCTTTGGTAGACCCCGAGCCGAGGATGTTGCCAACGTAGCCAAAGAATCGCATGAGTATTTCCACTCTAGAGACATGAACTAAGGCAAAGGAGTCGAATTCGGCCGCCGACGCTTGACTCCGGGGCCAAATATTCCTGCATTCTGGAATCTCTAGCTTCCATGGTACCCATGACTTGGCCGACTACTAACTGAGAGTCCGAGAACAAATGGATTTCCTTGCCACCCATCTTACGTACCATTTGCATGCCTACCAAGACCGCTTCATACTCGGCCTCATTATTAGTAGCCGAGAAGGCCAATCTCAAAGATTTTTCAAAGACAATTCCTTCAGGGACATTAGAACAAGTCCAACGCCAGACCCTTTATGATTAGCAGCCCCATCCACATAAACTTTCCAAGCCGAGGGCGATACGGCTGTGATCACACCAACTGATTTTTCACCCATGTGTGCTTCCTTTGAAGTTTCTTCTAACAATGGTTCAGCAAACTCTGCCACCAAATCAGCGAGGACCTGACCTTTCACCGAGGTGCGAGGCTTGTATTTAACATCAAAGGCTCCCCAAAATGGTTCCCCACTTTGCCACTCGCTGCACACCGCATCGCGCAACATACGTTCGAGAGGCAATCGGGTCAAAACAACCACGTGTGACGACCGGAAATAGTGAGGGAGTTTACGCGTGGCGTGGACTACCGCGAAGCGCTTTTCCAAGGGCAAGATAGCGCACCTCGGCCTCATTCAAGGACTTACTAACATAGTAGATCGGCCTCTCGCACTCCATCTTCATTCCTTATAAGAACTAGACTCACCGCATGAATAGCCACGGCCGATAAGCGGAATAAAACCTCGTCCACCTCGTGGCGAGATAAAATGGGTGGTCGAGAAAGATATTGCTTAAGCCGTTGGAAAGCCGACTCACAATCCTCGTCCATTGAAATCCTTTCCACTTGTTCAACAAGCGAAAGAAAGGACGGCACTGCCGCCACCGAGAAATAAATCTATTCAACGCAAAGAATCATTCCGGTCAATTTCTCAATCTCCTTTGGGTTCCGAGGCGGCTGCAAATTCGAATAGCCTTAACCTGCACCGGGTTCACCTCTATGCCCCTATGAGTGATCATATATCCTAGGAACTTTCCGCATCCCACGCCAAAAGAACACTTGGCGGCGTTAAGGCGCAACTTATACTTCCTCGCATCCGGAAGGTGTCGGCCAAATCGTCATGTGCGAAGGTACCGTCTTACTCTTCACCACCATATCATCCACGTATACTTCTATGTTTTTCCCCGCCGTTGCTCAAACATTCGGGTCATCATTCTTTAAGTAGCCCCCGCATTTTTTAACCCGAATGGCATGACCTTATAATGATAGTTCCCGGTTGGTGTAATGAAAGCAAGCCTCTCTCCCCGATCCTCTAACGCCAAGGAATTTGGGTGGTAACCCCGGAAGGCATCCAAAAAACTCATCCGAGGATGTCCGACAAGCAGCATCTACCGTTGATCAATCCGTGGCATTGGGAATGAATCTTTAGGACAGGCCTTGTTCGATCGCAAAGTCTACACATACTCTCCACTTGCCGTTCTTCTTCTTAACGACAACAGTACGAGCCAACCATTCGTGGTAGAAAACTTCTTTGATAGCCCCGCCCTTTTGAGTTTAAGAACCTCTTCCTTCACAAAGCCTCGAATGTTCTCGGGAAGATCGCCGAGGTGGCTGCCTCCTCGGAACAATGGCCGGATTGACGTTTAAATGATGACAAATAAAGTTCGGATCCACACCCGAGCCTCATGGGGGTCCCTTGCAAAGAAATCTTTATTATCCTTAATAAATTTCAACAACTCCATCTTCTCTTGGTGTGGCAATCGTATGCCAACTTGAAAGAACCTCTCTGGATCATCGGCTATTACAAACTTCTCTAACTCCTCACAAACAGCTTCATCTTCTATCATCGCTCCAAAGCCTCCGGAGCCTTAATTGCTATGACTCCCTGGATGGGCAAGGTTGATGACTCAATTTGTGATCGACGAAGCACCGCAAACTCGATATGCATTGCCTAGCAACTACCTCGGCTGCCGAGGATTTCCTCAACATGCTCCCCCGAGGGGAATTTCACCTTAACATGTAAGGTAGAGGAGACAGCCTCCCAAGGCGTGCAACCATGGCCTCGGCGAGGATGGTCGTGTATGGAGAATACGCATCAATCACGATGAAATCTACCTCAACCGTTTCTGTGCCGATTGAACAAACGGACCGCCCCTTCGGCACAACGGCCCTTCCTTCGAAGCTTATAAGTGGGGAGTCGTAAGGAGTTAAATCTTGCAACCCCAACCTCATTCTTTAAATAGATCGTGTACATGATATCTCCGCACCGCCGCCTTGATCTATCATCACCCTTCTCACATCATAATTCCCTATCCGAGGGTAACCACAAGAGCATCGTCACGGGCCGGATAGTCCCCACTTTATCCTCCTTCGGAGAAACCCAAGACAGTAAAGTGCTCTTTAATCTCTTCGGCCTCGCTACCCACATCCTCGGCCTCAAACGGGAAACCGCCATAACCCTAGTAGGACCCGAGCCGGTCCTACCTGTGTGCAACGAAGATAACATTAATCGTCCCCAATGCCGGCCGAGATGAACTATTCCTCTGGTTGTTCGAACCAACTTGACCGACTTGCCCAATGGTTGACACAAGTGCCTGCTTTAACTTTCCCTCACCGACGAGCCGCTCTGATGGTTCCACAGGTCCCGACGCTCTCGCAGTGTGGCCCACATCCCGATGGTACCGATGTAAAAGATTTTGATTTCTTCTCAGTGGTCACCCGCCATTTTGCCGGGCCATCCGCAAGGGCTCTTTACGAACTTTTTCTAATAATCGATGCACCGGTTCTCAACACGTATTTACAATGCTCGGGGAACTGCCGAGCCGGATTGTCCGAAGTAATCCCTCCTTGGCTTGTTGTTGTGGTATCTGTCCGACCTGAAATCCCTTCTCTCCTGCGGGATAACCTTCTCCTTTCCTTTTCCCTGCTGCTGATCTTCCTCTACCCTTTTATATTCATCAATACGATCCATAAGACGGCGTACGCTGCGGACGGGCTTTTTCGTCAAAGACTTTCGTAGGTCGTGATCAGTAGGGAGGCCCACCTTAAAGGTATTAAGCGCCACCTCATCAAAGTCGCCGTCTATTTCATTAAACATCTCCCAAGATTCTGTCGGAGTATGCTTTTAGTGTCTCCCCTTCCTTCATGACCATGGATAGCAACGAGTCCAATGGCCGAGGGACTCTGCTACAAGTAATGAACCGCGAAGCAAATGCCCTAGTTAGTTCCCCAAACGAGCCTACAGACCCCGATTTGAGACCGTTAAACCATCTCATAGCCACAGGTCCCAAGTGGAGGGGGAAGACTTTACACATCAAAGTCTCGTTATGAGAGAGTAATCGCCATCCTTTGGTTGAAGTGACTCACGTGTTCCACCGGATCGATCCGGCCATTATAGATGGTGAAGGTGGGCTGGGTGAACCTCCCCGGGAAGCCTCCCCTCTCAATCCTCCGTGAAAACGGAGACTTAGGTGAGTTGGGTGCAACGCCCTACTCATGGTATCGTTGCCTAAGCCCCTAGAACGAAGCTTCTTGCGTCTCGCGGGTTGGCTGGTCGTTCTCCTCACCAAGGATGTTGCGCTGCGGGGAATATGACCTCGAACCGTAGCCAACTCTCCTTATCCTTCTCTCGAGGAAGAACTAGACGAGGACGGGAAACCTTACGGTTAGCACGGCGTAACTTCCTCTTTAAACGATTGATTTCTTTCTGCATGGATTTAGAACCCTCATCATGGTAGTGCTACCCCCTCTACGAGTATGGCTAGCCCCTCTGATATTCTCGTATGGACACTTCCCTCACGATCCCTACGTTGTTCAAGACGTTCGAAATGATCTTCCGGTTGTGATCCTTGTGACTCGCATGATGAGAGCCTAAGCCTGCCATAATATCCCTACTACTTCTAGACTAGATTCCCTACGTACGGCGCCAATTGTAAGTGCACAATTGCACCTGTGACCCAAGAACGCTTATCGGGCTCGGGCCCAATGAGCCTTAAACAATATGAATTTGTAGAGTGTGGGCTTGAAACCCGTGTTAGAAGTGTATGAGGATGAAATGACAAACTAAAGATTGCAAGTACTTGGAAACAAAAAGGAGTAATGTAAATAGACCTCCTGGACGTAAGCCGAGAGCTCGTTCTTATATTATATCTCTCTCTTTGTCCTTGTTCTTTTTAGGTTACAAAAGTTCCGTCCCGTTTCCGTTCTAGGTCCCTCCTTAAATACTCCTCTTTTAATACTTTATCCACGTGTTGCTCCCCAATTTCTCCCTTAGCCTAGATATTTCTTTTCTTAGTGCCTTTGAACAAGAACTAGAAGTTTCCCTTCCACTCGTTTAAGTGTCACTTCCTCATTAATGCGGCCAGGGTGGTAGGTGCAGGGTCTTTAATGTGGAGGTAGCAGCCTTTACCTTTGATATTCTTCCAACATCGGCGCTTCTAGGACATTCAAGGGTTCTCTCCCTTTAACCATTGGTCTTGACCGTGTCATTCCCTAACCTTTACCATGAAGTCCCGGGTTCTCTAGTGTCGGGCCCCAGGGGGAAAACCATCCTCGGCTGGACCCTCGGATCCTCGGCGTATGGGCCGACTTAAAGTACTCACAAGCCCTAAACTCAAGAGCAGGTCGGCCTTACTTAGCAAGACCCAACGGCCCATATTCCTATCAAGATATTTTTACTCCCCACAACAACTATAGAATACATTTAGAAATGAGATGGTTGTATTAGATACACCACAAGGCATTATTCTAAATATATAGCTAGTACACAAGTACAATATCGTAGTAGGAGGATTATTAATTACCAAATAAATTCATACTTTTGGGATAAACTTTTTGAAGTCATTTCACAAGGATATGAATTTGATCCTCAGTCCTATGTAGAGGCAATAAATGATATGACTATGGATTACTAGATCAAGGTTATGTGAATAAAATTAGATTCTATTTAAAGTCTAGAACTTGTAGAGGCGCCTAATGGCATTAAGCTTATTGTTCTCAAATAGGTCTACAAGAAAATGAGATTGATAGATTTTAAGGTGCAAACCTTCAAAGTCAAGACTAATGGCAAAAAGATTTATTCAGAAAGAAATAGTTCAATTATGAACAGATTTTTTCACCAATAGTCAAGTTTGACACTATCTAGATTCTCTTATCCATTATATTTCATTTGGATGAAATATGACAATGGATGTCAAGAAAGCTTCTTTTAGTAGCAATCTTGAGAAAGACATCTATATGATGTAATTAGACTTGTACATAACAAAGAATGCGCCTAATGGCATTAAGCCTATTGTTCTCAAATAGGTCTACAAGAAAATGAGATTGATAGATTTAAAGGTGCAAACCTTCAAAGTCAAGACTAATGGTAAAAAGATTTATTCAGAAAGAAATGGTTGAATTATGAAAAGATTTTTTCACCAATAGTCAAGTTTGACACTATCTAGATTCTCTTATCCATTATATTTCATTTGGATGAAATATGGTAATGGATGTCAAGAAAACTTCTTTTAATAGCAATCTTGAGAAAGACATCTATATGATGTAACTAGACTTGTACATAACAAAGAACCAGTAGTGTTAGTTGCTTAAATTCCATTTATAAACTAAAGCAAGCATATGAATTATAAAAATATCATCTTTGATCAAGAAATCAAATTATTTGATTTTGATCAAGTATTAAAAGGTCTTATGTGTGTAAAAGCTATATAGAAGAATAAATTTCTTAATGTATGTTGATGAAATTGTGATCATTTAGAATGATGTAGAGTTATTGTCATCAATAGAGTTTTTGTTGTCTAATCTAGATTGATATAAAGTACTTTGGAAAGACTGGTCACATCCTAAGAATTAAACTTTGTTAAAATTCAGAATTTAGGATGTTTAATCTATCTCAAATTGCTTAGATAGATTAGATTCTAGCCAAGTATAGCATGTAATACTTCAAGAAATGATTATTTCCATTTAAGTTTGAAGTTCCTTTATAAAGGGCTATGGTCCTAAGACATATAAAAGGAAGTGCATATTAAGACGGTTCCTTATACTAATTCGATAGGAAGTCTTTATGTTATGCTACATATTAGGCTAAAAATTTATTTTGCGGTGGGCATAGTAAGCAAATATCAATTGAATCAAAGATCACTTAATTTAGTGGGAGTGAAGCATATACTCAAATATCTTAGGAGAATGAGGGATTATATGCTTGTCCACAGAAGTGAAGTTTTGATAGTTACTGGATGTACAAATACTGACTTGTAGTTTGATTGTGATTCATGAAGTTGGACTTTAAGATATGTGTTCATCCTAGGTAGTGAAGATACACATCAAGCGTAAGTATCATCTCATTAAAGAGATATGAATACGTGAGAAGTAGTAGTAGAAAAGATAATTTATGCAATAAATCTGGCTGTAACTTGTTTCCAAGCCTTGCCTTAGAGTGATTACGAATTACTCTAAAGGGAAATAAGTGTCGGATATATGGTAAATTGTCTTTAAGGGGAAGTGGGAGATTGTTGGGGTTTATGCCCTAAAATCCAATTTATTGGTATGCCATAAATAATTAAATTGTTTAATTATATGAGACTATTTATAAATGAACTAATGAGACATTATCTTAGTTCATGAGATGCATTGTATGTGATTTATGTGATTTATTTACAGAAGATGTAAATCACAAGTTCCTTATAAACTTAAAATTTAGTTCGTAGTCGGTGATGAAATTGGACGTTTCATCTGCAATGACTATAACATATCAACTAAGATGATTTGTCTTGATCATAGAAATAGAGATTTCTAGTTAGTATGTTGATATGTTTTAAGAGTTAAGGCATATTGAACTGAACCGCTGTGAGATTTATTATTCTCCTAAAGACTATCAAATGAATAATAAATCTCACGACTTCTATTTACATCAACTCTAAATCCTGAGAGACTAATGGACCTGATTATGATATGTAGGTTGCTTTAATATATCAGAAGTGAAATCTATTAGTCACGGTCAAAACCTCAGTATGTTGGGCAGCCGCATTTAGTGTTGATGGAATATATATTTTCAAGATGAAATTCATAATCTCTTAACGGAAATATAAAATATTCCATTGAGATAAGTTTAATGGATTTTGTTATTCAGAGAGTTAGGCCCTACTACTTTAGTAAGGAGTTAATAAGGTATATATTTATGAAATTATATTTCATAAATATATGATGAATAACATAAAAGATTAAACCGGATACTCAAGGATTAAGATGTAGTAATTTTCAAAGTGACGATCTATATTCATGACTTTGTATTACTACGAAAATTTTCATGAAGGGGTTGCATGTACAATAAATTCTTGGAATATAATTTATAGATAAGGCCTAGAGTGCAACTATATTTATATAGTGAATCTAAATATAGTTTATGGTAACTTTGGACTTGTCAAGAGTTGACAGAAAAACCTAAGGCCCATTGGAGCTAGTGTCTTATTGGTCCCACTTCAAGCCACACACAAGAGCCCAATTGGATTGGCCCAAAAAACTAGCCCAATCAGATAATTAGTTATATATAAAGAAAAAAAATATACAGAATTTAATAAGTCCTTTTCATAAGTGTTTTTATGAAGAACATACAAGGAATGAAATGGTTTATATGTGAGTGTTGGACACTTTCCTATTTTCTCCTTGGAAACTGATTGAGAGACCACACTTCTTGGGCATTAACTGGGATTGAAGTGAAGATTAAAAGTGTTCGCAAGTACTTATAATCTTTGGTTTTGAATTTTATCGCACCAAGGTATGCTTTCTTGTTCTTAAATTTTGAAACTTACATAGTACATATTATCAATTGCGAATGAAGTGGATCCATTTATTTTCCGCTGCGCATGTTTTGTATGAGATACATACACGTATTTTCCATGTGTTTTCCAACACCTGGGGCCTATCCTAATCAGCAGTCAGTTATCGATATAAAAAATAGAGGAATTGGTGGAGCTATTAAAAAAAATGAAGATTTATTGGCGTGTACTCCCGCAAATTAAATAAGGCGCGTCCAAAGGATAAATTTCCCTTGCCTAACATCGATCTCCTCATAGATCCAATTAAGGCAACAATAATATCAACCATGAAGAGGCATACCATAGTCAAGGAACTCAAGAGCTTCTTGGAAAGAATTTTTTATATTAGGAAGTTCACACCAAGGCCAGCCTTGGTCACTAGTGGACTATCCAAATTGTTGAAAAAGGAGAATGTTTTCATATGGGGAGCCGAGCAACTGAATGTCTTTCATAAAATTTCAATAGATCATGAGTCATTTGCCTCCCTTATGGGAACTAATAAATGGCGAAATCATTATTGTTGTACCTAGGATCCCGATCCCAAGCATACAAAGCATTGAAGGATACAAAATGAGGTATCCCAACATGGAAAATGCATGTTTGGTAGTCATTCATCTTAACAACTGAATCATTACTTTTCATACCACCAAATCTTGTTAGTGATGAGCTCCCATCCAATAAAATTCCTCCTCCATCAGCCCTTGTGATCTTGAAGAGTGACCTAGTGGCTAATATTAATTTCTTAATACAACATAGGTCTAAAGGATCCCTAGAGCTGTCAAGAGCTAAGTTGTAGCAAACTTACTGGTCTAGTTCCCCGAAGAAGAGGAGTACCTATTGAGTGAGAAAATCTCTAAAAAAGTAGTAGCGGTAGAGATCCTTGTAAAGAAACAGACTATAAGGTTTTGTAAAGACAGCCTCTAACGAGCATGCCTAGAGATAGCCTTCCTCTTCCAGGATCCCCATAAGAGGATCCCCACTTGAAGAAAATACCATAACAGTTTATACCTAGCCACCAGTTCACCAGTGAGAGTAACCTTAGATGACTCATAAAAGAAGAGTATTTCCATGAAATATTTGTTCACAGCCAAGAGAGGATATTTTAGAAGATCCTTGGAGAAGGAAACAAATCCTTAACCCTTTGGAGAAAAGAAAAGAAATCAGTTCAGTGACCCCACTTGAGAATGGGATACTATGAAGGAACCTTTTTTGAAAATTGAAAAATTCAATGGCTATGAACAAATTTTCCAAGTGGTATCACCCAGAACTTGGGAAGAGCAAACTTTCCATGTACCTGGCTCAAAACTTAGCCAAAATAGATTTTTTCCAAGTGACATGACCTAGGACTTGGAAAGAGTAAAGTTTCCATGTACCTAGCCTAGGATTTGACCAAAACAGATTTTTTCAAGTGACATGGCCTAGGACTTGGGAAGAATAAACTTTCCATGTGCCTAGCCCAAGACTTGGTTGAAACAGATTTTTCCAAGTGACATGGCCTAGGACTTAGGAAGAGAAAACTTTCCAAGTACCTGGCCCAAGACTTGGCCTAGAACAAATTTTCTAAATACATAGTTCAGAAATTGGCCAAGAGCAAAAGTTTCCAAGTACAACCAAGAAACTGGTCAAAAGCAAAAGTTTATGGATACAAACCATAGCACGTCCCAATAATGCATGCAAATTGTAAGCATATCCTAGTAATGGCTACAACCAGTAGCACGTACCAGCAATGACTACAACCTGTGTAGCACGTACCAGCAATGGCTACAACCTGTAGCACGTACCAACAATGGCTACAACCTAAAGCATGTACCAGCAATAACTACAACCTGTAGCACGTACCAGTAATGGGTACAAGCTATAGCATGTACCAGCAATAGGTACAAGTCGTAGCACGTCCCAGCAAAGGGTGCAAATTGTAAGCAAGACCCAACGAGGGGTACAAAGAGAAAGAGCCTCGAGTGGGTATGAAAACCCATAAGTGGGTGTATAAAGTGCACAAGATTGACTTCCTTGAAAGGAATTGGTTCAAGGGAGCCTAAGGAAGTAAGGAAGGTGTAACTTAAAAAAAAAATTTCCAAGAGTACATCACTCAAAGCCGCAAAAGCATGGATACCTTTGCAAATCTCTATACAAAGAGATTAGTCAATGACATTGCAAACCAGTTAGCAACATTTCCCTCCTCCTATAAGGTGCAAACTCACCAAAGGCTTGGAGGTACTTCGATTCAACAAAAGAAAGGTACCCTTTCGGTAAGCCCACTCATTAATACCATGTTTGAATATACCAAAACACTCCAAAAAGTTGTGCAAGAGGTATGACCCATGCACTAATACTTTATTCGTGTAGATTATAATGAAAATTCTAATTTTTTGGTCTTCTTACTTGACCAATTATCAAAAATCAAAATTTGGAATTCTTGTATGGTTGAAATCCTCACATGGTTTCATATACATGAAATAATTTTTTAACTGCTATATCTTGTTTGACAATTGGCTTTTCCAGTGCATACATTGGGGGCTAAGATAAGATTAAAATTTTTTCCTTAGATATATCTTTCACTTGATAAAAATTAAGAAGTCTAATGCAAACTTTACTATACATAAGTTCAGCCACTGTTATTTTCTTTGGCTCATGAACTATATGGCATATAGCAATTCAACAACAATATAATTGGTGGCATGATACGCGAATAATTTGCTGCAATTTGAAATATTATACAATCTCTCACAATCTGGAAAAAGAATAAGGCAAAGATCAAGAGCATCCACTAGAAGAGCAAGGTCTTTAGCTAAAGCAAGGCATGGAGATGTTCTTGAGCCTTCTAAGTCATGTCCTTAGGGAAGTTTCTATCTCTTAATACATTTTGAGAAGAATAGCTAGCCTCGATTAGACTCTAAATCAGCATGTTTATATGATTCAATGATTTATGATATCATGGTCCCATTGGTAAGTTACTATTCATGGACTAAAAGTCTCATGTGACAAACATCTTGGTGTTATTCACCTTAGCCATAGCAAGCATGTACTACAATGCACATAATATCTTTGGCAAAGTTCATGAGGGCTCCCCTCACTCAACCTATTTTGTAAAACAAACAAAATCTTGTTGACAAAGCAATGCTATCTTATATTGAGATTTAATATGCATTCAATGTGATTTTTGTATGCTACTTTCAAAAAGCATATCTTAGAATTACTAGCAAAAACATTAGTGCTAGAAATATACTCTTAGCATTAAATGCAACACCAATATAATTTTGGCTATATATGAATACTTCATTGTCGGCTTGACAAAATTGATTTGTTTTATGGAAAATTGAATACCAATCTGCAGCTTTATGCTAACATGAAGGTGAATTTTAATCCTTGGCAACACGTTAGTTCATCCCATGAAGGAAGTGTAGCCAATCCTTTGGAGTTTCCCTCAAGAATTATTTGATCTGCACATTGGTTCCACAAACCAGAAAAGTGTCCAAGAACAATTTATTTTCTCGCGCATGGGCGACAGGTAACCCACAAGCTCGGGGGGCTAATGTTGAGGACCAAAATTTTACAAGAAAACCCATTCCATGAAAAGTAAGGAAAGACCATGGGCCTTAACAAAAGAAGGTCCAATTCATGTAGCTAAGAAGGACCATGAAGGCCCAAAATCCCAAAAAAGAAGAAAAAAGAAAGAAATAATAATAACAATAAAAAAGACAAAAGAAGAGGATCTCAGACAAGGACCTCGGCCAAAAGACATGCAGCAAGGATTTCGGTCAAACCAAAGGACATGCGGCAAGGATCTTGGTTAAGCCAGAGGATATGCAGCAAGAAAAATCAACATCAAGGCCTTATGTATGTTCAGATTTCCAGCAAAAAAAAAAAAAAAGCAATTAAAAATCCAGCAAAAAACTAGGTATTATCTTTGTAACCCATGACCCAAGCTCGTGGGATCCCGAGTGGATAGTAAGGGAGAAATGGTTTGGTCGGTAGGGGTGATTTCTGGTGAAAGGAGGATCCTGAAACTTTCCCTTGGTTCATATATTTGTTTGGAATGCATGAACTAATAGAAAACTCAGTTCCCCCATGTGCATGACACCTCCCCACAATTTCCTCTCAATTGTCACTTTCAACCAAAGATGTCATCTAGTACATTGAGCAGCCCACCCACTCATTTGACTTTCCAAGAATGAATCTTTCATTTATAACTAAAGCTAAATGCCCATTTTGAGTTAAAATTGCCTAAATAAGCTAAACCTCTGTCTAATGCACATTTTCAGGTCACAGAGAACATAGTTTTACCCAACAGACCTGGGATGTCCTTGCTCGGGGTACCAGACCAGGTCTGCTATAAAAGGAACACAAGGCATAGTAGAAAATGAGGATTCGGGGGGAAGAAAAATGGGAATTCAGGGGAAGAGTTTAGAGATTCAAAACATATATTCTTAAAGCTCTAAAAGCCCAGCAAGGAAGAGAAAAAAAATAAACAAAATAAGAGAGACAGGGTGGAGGAATTTGTCCCATATCCTTGAGATCATTCAAAATATCACTTAGCCTCCAAATAAACATATGCCAAAATATGCACACATTAGATATCACTCCCTCCCACAAAAATCCTCCTCACCTAACTATCTTGGAAGGCAATGCCCAAGCAAAGCCACTTGGACTTGAGTTCCAAATCCCACAAGTCTTGTGCAAAAATTCTAAGTCTGTGAGAATTGGGGCTAAGATCCTCGTGGCTGAATTCATTTACATATATGTATATGTATTAAAATGTATATCCTAATCTAAGAAACTAATAATTATTTGAAGATATGTGTATTGTATAGTGTGTTCTTATGCAGGACTTATAGAGGTAAAGGGAAATGACAAAACTCTATTGCATAATAAGCATGGAGAAAGATCGTATAGTTCAGAGAATCAGTATTCTGGGTTCTTATAGGTCTAGTACCCATGGGAACCACGACTTCACGCCCGAGGTACCACGATATTATGCTCGGGGTACCAAGTGAAGGAATTCTTTTAAATGTTTGTTGAGGTCTAAAAAAAATCATGATAAAGGCCCAAAGAAATGGCACATTGGGCCAACCTATGGGAAGTAAAAAATTGAGGAAAAAGGATTGGGCTTACAAAAGAAAGAAGGATGCTAAGGCCAATGGACTTGAGGCCCAGGATCCGTGAAGAGGCAAGGTTTAGAGTCCATAAAACAAAGGGAGAAAGGAAAGGAATCAGCCCGCCAGGATCAAAGAACCCAAAGAAAGTCCAGAAGAAAGGGATTGGGCCAAGATCCCGGAGACTACTTGGGACCTCTAGGGTGTGCAGCACGACCAAGGTGGGATTAAGACAGCTCAAAGGGAGATCAAAAGGCACTAGGAATGAAAGGCAGATGGGTCTTTCTCGAGCACTCAACGATGCAACATAAAGCCAGAGGGCTTGGAGAGTAACGACTCAAGAGCAAGAGGCAGGTACCTCGGGGAACCCAGAAAAGAGACCCATGAAAGGAAATAGCTGGGAAAACCTTCGACTTGGTAGAGAAAGACTTGGTTTACTGGGAAAAATGACAAAAGGGGAGGGGCGGCTAAAAGGGGGCTAAGCCTGAAAAGAAAAGATAGAGAAAAACTTAGAAGGAGCGAAGTTAAAGGTTAGCTCCCCCAAAGGCACCTTAGAACGGAAGGTCAGCAAGGCACTTTTGAAGGAAAAAACACCAAAAGAAGAGAACTATGGGAAACAAGGAAAGAATCAGTCGTCAGAAGGGCTGGAACAAACAGAGGCAAGGGGGAAAAATCAGTGGTACCCCAGAACCCTAAAGTGACACTATAAAAGGGAGAAACAGCCAACGCTGAAAGGCATTCAACAATAGTGAAATCATATAGAATCATTGAAAAAACTCTGTAAAACTCAAAGAAAGTAGGGAAATATCTCCCGGTATCCCAGAAACAGCCACTACAGTACATACTTGGATTCAAAATGATTCAAATTTTGCAAGTTTTAGAGGCTTAGATAGTCATCCAAGTCTGTAATTTTTGAGCTTGTCTGAACCTTGTATCACGTCTTAGTGAGCACATTGTAATCCATAATTAAGAAAACTAATGGAGTATTTCTTATTGATTTGAAGACCCCGAGCAAATATTTTTGTGTTTCTTTATTACATTTGTCTTCCTTTGCTATTTTCTTGTTGATTAATACATATATTCTCGCTTGCTAGTGTATACGTATTGCAGGAGTCTTGCCCTATGCATCACTTGGTTTGTAAACAGCTCATTTAGCTGCAGTAAACCAAGCCCAGTCTCTTCAAACTACAACTAAAAGGTCTAGGGTCCTTGTTTAAGCTTGGGCCTGGATACTGTCCGAAAATTGACCCTCACAATGTTCACACAATAAAAGATAAGCCTCAAATACTTTATTTCAATCTCCTTCTCACTGTAAATATTATGAATACTTATTTTACTTATTTTGTAACAGTAAAGGGTCATTTTATGACACTAAAGCACTTATAGTGGTATTTTTTTTCTTAAGAGGAATCATATTTTTGCCTTGAGGAGATTTATGTGACTTGCGCACAACTTGGTTCGTAATCAGCCCCCTCATTTAGCTGCGGTGAACCAAGCCTAGTCCACCAAACAACTAGTAAAGAGTCTGAGATCCTTGTTTTTATTTGGGCTTGGATACTATCCAAAAAAGGACCCTCACACTATTTGATTTTTTACATAAAAAGGAAACTTACTTTGAATTTAATACAAAGTCAATCATAATTTTTTTTAAATAATCATAAATTATTTTTGGGATTTTGAGAACTCAAATTCCATCTTAATAAATGATCAATTCAAAATATATTGAAAAACAATTTTTTGTGCCTATTCTTTTATTTATGTTTTGCTAACATTTGGATGCTAGTTTTATTTTTCCCCCTAGTATATTTAATCTTGAATCTTAGGTTTTTTTTTTTTTTTTTCATAATTATTATTAAATTCTACAATATGTGTGATTTTTTCATGCTTTTGGTCCTTGTTGATGCTCATTTTTTACAAAATGGTCCAATGGTAGAAAAAACCCAACAATATGAAAAATGTGGAGAAAGAAAATAGTAAAATAGAGACCATTGAGCCAAGATGATAGGAATGATGGTCCACAAACCCACGAGATAGTTAGTGGCCTAAAAGAAAGCAAACGGGTTGAGGAAACCCCAAAGGATGAAGTAGTAAGCCCATGAGAATCATAAGAAATAGAAAGAAAGCAAAAACGGGTCAGAGGAGCTCAAAGTAAAGAAGTGGTAAATGAGATTGGTCCAAGGGCCAATAAACCCAAAGGCAAAGGTTGTGGTAATTGGACCAGGGAAGCCTAAAAGATTTAGCAAAAACCTATGGGAGTAAAAGAGGTAGGAAAGAATGAAATGGGCCAAGGATGCCTAAGGAATGAAATGGGCCAAGGAAGCCCGATGTGTTGAATGGATTGACCCAGCAGGAATATTAGGCAGCAAAGACTATAAGATTGAATACTGTGAGAAATTAGTATGACAAGCATTGCAACCCGCAAGCCAAGAAGTAATAACAAGGCAAAAAGTGATGAATGATACACACCAGGAATAATGCAGTGGCGTGGCAGGAGCACTAGTTAGCCCACGAACAAAGAATAAAATGGGGACATGGGCAGAACTAAAGAAGAGAAAGCCCACACCCAAGCAGTACTCTGCCCGAAGAAGAAATGAGATGCAGAGAATGAAGACCCAAAAACTCATTCACACCACAAGAGTTAAACAAACACTAGGGTGTGCAGTAGAATCAGACAAACCTAGAGGCAATGGCAAGCACGTGAGAGCTAGAAAAGCAATCGACACATATAGATGTGGAGCACGCACAAGACCTAGGCACCACCTACATGTACCCAGCTAATATAGGGGAGGTGAGACAAGGGTCAGAGGTAAGAGAGGGTGTGGTCTAGCGGTGGGGAGAAGGGGGGAGCCTATTCTGGGGTTTTCGCTCAAGCTCTTTTGGGGAAATATCCTGCTGGGATGACATCTTATCCAAAAGAGGTTAGCATGAGCTGGAGCCACTAGATGCATGCTATAGAGGTTGGTAAGGGAGATGATTAATCCTTATTTGGATGGGAACGCAAGGGGAAGGTAAAAAAAACAAAAGAAAACTACTTTTGTCTGGAAATGAGGCGTGGCACAACCAACACAGTGTAGTGGTGGTGGCTAGGAAGTCGGCAGACCAGTGGGCAGTCTTGGAAGGACACCCACAACGGGCCAAAAACGGTTAAAGGGGTAAGAATGGTAAATCCTGTCATGACAGACAGTATAAAAGGCCATAAACATGCATAGTAAAACAACAACAATGGAAGAGAAGGAAAAAGAAAGAAAAACAGAAAACTAAGAAGTAATGAAGAAGAGTATGAGTGATAAAAAAAAAAAACATGCATCAATAGGCTACTTACTTCTCTCTCTCTCTCAATTGCCCACTCTCTGATAAGTTAAGAATCTGAGATCAAGCCATTTAGGCCCATTTTCCAAAGTGAGTAACTTCTACGGCAAGATTTTCCTTTGAGGTCACCCACATTAAAGATTGGTTTCCTTTTTTTGGACTTGAATTTGTTGAAGACTCAAGCTCATTCCTTTAGTAGAAAAAGCTTCCTTTTCTTTTGCTGTGGTTAATTAAGAACTAACGTGGCTTCTCACCGTTAATCTATTCCTGCCATAATCACGTTGTGATACTTTTCATTTGTGAAACTGTTCGTGCATTATCACTATTAGTAGGAAATATTTTAGTTAAAATGTCTTAGTTATCCTACTGTATTGCGTTTTTCCTACTATAACGTTTTGTAATAGCACTTCCTATCGTGAGCATGTGACACGCTTAGTGTGCGTTGGCACAAGGAGGGCCCAACTTGCGCACAAGCTGGCCTCGGGTATGTTTAAGCTAGGCCAGTCCTAGATCTTCTACCCCAGAACCATAGGGCCATGGTATAGCAGGAGTAATCCAGCCCAAGACACAAAAAGACCCACCACAGTCCCAAAGATAAAATATTTATCCATAAGAAATTTATTTTTATCAAAATTATAATTTGAAGAGCCACTTGCTAAGCTTCTTTCTGCATTATTGATGGAGAGTCCCAAGACAGATTCATTGTGAATGATTCAAGTGAATTTCATATTATGGGTTTGAGAAAAGCTAGCATATGTTGGACACATGATAAGCTTGGAATGCCTCTCCCATAATGGTATTAGGTGTGTCTTCTTCTTTTTCTTCTTTTATTTTTTATTTTTATTTTTTTAGAAGAGGCTAGGAGTAGGAGTTTAAAATACCTATCGCTAAGTATTTTGAAAAATGAGAGAATTGGATAGGGTTTATCAACGATTATCTCAAGTTCATCTCAGAAAAATTATATAGTTTAGATAATGGGTAAGGATTTGCTGCACTCCTGTAGAAAAGCACATATGTCAATGCTTCAAATAAACACCTGTCCAGCTTTATATTTAAATGAAAACTTTCTTATCAATATTGATTTTTTCACCAAATAGCCACTTGACATGTGTGCATTTTGCAACTTAGTTTGCAGGAAATTCTTACCCTTAGATAACATACTTGTTCCCAATGCTTAGACTCATCAGTCATCCCCTTCATAGTGCTTGAAAAAAAAAAGGGAAAACAAACCCTGTGCTTAATGTACAAGACTATATGTTGGGCCCAAGTTTGGAAGATCTAAATCCTAAAAGGTTTTTCTCTAGGGAAGCATGTGTAATCTGCCATCATTTCAAGCCCAACCCGAAGCTATTCCAAATAGGAAATAGCACAAGATAATAATAATAATTAGTAGTGGGTTTGCTAAGCCCAAAAATAAGTCCATTTTTGTCTTTTATTGTATATAAAAGGTTTTAATTATGAGCTCATTTTCACGAGTCCTACACCAAGAAAAATAAATCCTTAGTTTTTACTGTACTTGCAACAAAAAAAGCCATTAATTTTGGATTGCACAAGACTCCTAGCCAAACCTTGGGCGGTTCATGTTAAGCACATATGGAGGGAAGCCAACAAATATTGCACATATATGTTGGCAAAAAAAGGAGATTCTTAGTCGAAGGTCACTCTTGTGTGTTTATTTCTTTTCAGTTTGGTATGTACCTTAATCGAAGGTCACTCTTATTTTGTCTTTTAAACTTTATTTTGTGTTTATAAGTTTATTTCCCTTCAATAAAATTTCCCTTTTATGCAAAAAAAAAAAAAAAAATCCATTAGCAAAATGCATCTAAATGCATATGTAAGATTATAGGAGAGGTTAGTGTTTTCTTAAAAAAGATTATAGGAGACGTCTTTCAAAGCGCGAGAGCGCACATAGTAGCGAGTTTCTTTTTTGGGAAAAAGTAAATTGATGTCTTAAAAGTAGGGGTGTTCACCAAAGCACACCAAAACCGTCCGTAAAATGGCATAATCGCACTGCATCAGAAGTAACACTACACTACACTGCACCACATGGTGCAGTGCAGTTTACAGTTTGCAGTTTTATAATAATAAAACCACACAAATCGCAACGCACCCTTTCTAGATATTAATATATTTATTTTTTTAATATTAAATATATTATTAATAGTTTAATAATGTTGATGCTCATTTTCAAAAGCCCAGCAGCAGGAAGAAACCCAACAATATAGGCAAGAAGAGAGTTAATGGATTGATAGGAAGGAACCATTAATGGCAGGAATAATGAATTATAGGCCCATAAAATAAATAAATGAGTCTCAAGAAAAGCAAATAGGCCTAGAGGAGCCTAAAGGAGGAAATAGTAAACCCACGGGCATTATGTAATGAAGAAAAGCAAGAATGGGCCACGGCAGGCCCGAGGTAATGAAGTAAGAAAGAAATGGGTTGATGGAAAGCTCATGAGCCCTAAGGATGAAGGATAAAATAATTGGGTCAAGGAAGCCTAAAAGAGTTAGCAAAGTGCCTATGGGAATGTAGAATTAGGAGATAGGCTAAGAATGTTCAAGGAAAGCAAATGGGCCAAGGTTGCCTAAGGAGAAAGAAATGGGACAAAAGAGCCCACAAGCAATGTAACGGGTTAGGAAAGCCCAAAGTAGCATGAATGACCATACGGAGTCATTGAAAGAAGGATGGGCAGCAGACCCAAAGAGGCCTAGCAAACATGGGTCAAATAACATCATGGCAAGGATAGTAAAGTGGTATGGCAGGAATGACAATAAGATTACAGGTGAAGCAAGGAATGAGCTAAAAGGAAGAAAAACCCAAGTAAGGCCCAAAGCTTGAAAGAAGCAAGCCAATAAAGAATGAAAGACCAGGAAACAGTTCACGCCATAAGAGGTCAAGGATGAGCGGCAGAATGCATAGATGAGCCTTCATACCATGGCAAACGCATGAGCAGCAGACAAGCTTTCAACGTACACAGGAAATGGAACACGTGTAAGACCCAGGTTAGACCAGCCTGTGCCCAGCCAATACAAGAGTGGTGGGTCATGGGTCAAAGGTAAGAGAGGGTATGGTCTGGCAGTGGGGAGAAGGGGAAGCCTATTCTAGGGTTCCCACTCAAGCTCTTTTGGGGGAAATGTCTTGCTGGGATGACATATCACCCAAAAGAAGGAGGATGAGCTAGAACCACTAGGCTCATGCCATGAGGGATAGGAAGAGAGAACACTCACACCGTGGCAGATTAGAATGTCACGGTGAGCAAACAAACAAATAACCTTCTTTGTCCAGTAATGGGGAGTGGCACAGCTAGCACAAGTAAGTGGTGGTGGATGGGCAACTGACAAACTAGTGGTGGTCGGCAAGGACACCCAGACAAGAGGTAAAAAACAGTCGCGACAGGCAGTATATAAAAGGCTTTGTCGTGCACAGTAAGGGGGAAAAGGTAGCAATCACCACAAGAGTAATCATCCTCACATCGCACGAGAAAACACAAAAGAAAAAAAGAAAGAAAACAAAGGGAAGAAATTGAAATAGTAAAACAGAGGAAAAAACAGAGAGTTAGAGAAAAGAACAAGAGAGAGTAGAATAGAAGGCATGCACTAATAGACTTTTTCCATCTCTCCCTTCTAAAGCCTATCCTTTGCTAAAGATAAAGAATTCGTTTAGGTGCAAGTTATTTAGGTCCGTTCTTTCAAAGTGAGTAATTTCCATGGTAGGATCCTCTTGTGAGGTTACCCACATTGAGGAAATGGTTCCCTTCTTGGCCTTAGTTCCATGACAAAATTGAATGTGGCACACTAATCATCTTCTTCTTTGATTTTACCAATTATTGCTATCGTTTCTCCTCCTATCTTTATTATTGCACTTATAACGTGTTCTTTTCTCTTTCTTTAATGAAAGATTGTTTACTTAGTTTGTATAACAGTAACCTATCCTGCTTATCATTGTTTCATTGCACCCACTTGCCATAGCTTTTCTGCGGTAACTTTACCTGCCATGGGCATGCGACTAAAGTTTTGGCAAACGGGGCATAGTTTGTGCACAAGCCAGACCAAAGTAAGTTGCAGTTGGGCCGGTCCCGACTCTTTTATCCAGAACACTTGGGCCAAGTACAGCAGGAGGCAGTCTAGCCCAAAATCACAAAAGGCCCACCACAAATAACAGTAGCTTTCAAAAAAAAAAAAAAAACTCTGGCAAGTGTTGATTAGGAAAGATAGTCCAAAATAAAGAAAAACTAGCTCAATAGTTTAAAATTTAGCCCAAAACAAACGGGAAAGAAATAGTTTTGAATTGAGCAAGAAAATCCCAAAATTTGAAACATATATTAGCTTTAAACTGTTCAAACAACATCTTAAATACCACGACTGCAAAAATGAGGTGTGGTGCAATTATGGTTTTAGCTAAACTCTAAACCGCACCACACATATGACCTCAAAAATGAGGTGTGGTACAATTATGATTTTGGTTAAACCGCACCACAAAGTATAGTGCTAAAAATGGCCTAAAACTGCATTGTACCTCACTACAAACGCCCCTACTTAAAAATATTGGTTTATGCAATATTTTTAGAAATTTTTTATTGGAAAAATAAACAAACAATTGATTCTTTTTTTAATTTCTACATAAAAATTATATCAATTTTTTTCTAAATGGTCCAATAATAAATACCTTAAATACACTCGTTAACCAGACTTCATTTTTTTTTTTTTGGTAAATCAACATCACAAATATATGAACTATATGTTTTTTGATAACCCACCGCCTGTGTAATTATTTGGTGTCACATGTCCAATTTTTATTCTAATAAACTAATCAATACATGTCCAATTATTTAATACTAAAAATTATTCAACTTGATCTCATTATTTCATTAGATCACATAGGATAAAAATTAACAAAGGTTGTGTGGGGGCCTTTCGTGTGGTTGGGCCTTGACCGTTCTACTGTATTAAGGCATGTGAATCTGGGTAAGAGAGTTGAGATTGGCCTAGTTTGGATTGCACCACAGGCTAGCTTGTGCGCAAGTTGGGCTCGCCCAATGTTGAGATAATTTAGGGAGAACACCGCAGTCTGAGTGTAAGGCGTAGTTGTGGTTGGGCAACTGTTACAGCAGAAATATATTATGGCAGAATGTCATAATAAAATGTGCTAAAATAAAGCCACTGTAAACAACTAACACCGTAAGTAAAATAAATAGGGTTATAGTAGAACAATTGATACAATAAATAGAAAAGAGAAAGAAATACTACATCAGGACATATAACATTAAAACGAAACCAATAACATTAGCACTGCCAGCACAAACCAAATTGCAGAACGTCTAGTAATGCAATAGGGATGGCCTTGTTTTTCCTCAATCTTGGCCTAGGCCATTCAACAAGAACAAGTCTAAAAAGGGAGTCAATCCCCAACACGGGTAATCTCAATGCAAGTTTTTGCTATGGAAATTATTTGTGTTGGGAAGAGGGCCTAAATGGTTTTGAGTTTCGTTTGTGGGTCAAAGAGAGTGGGAATGTTGAGGGGAGAGTAAAGTTGATATACTGATGCATGCCTCTATTTCTATCGCATCTCTTTCTACTTCACGTTTTTGCTTTTACTTACCACTTAGTTTTCTTATTCTCTTTAGTTAGGTTTCTTTTCTTTTCTACTCTATGTGTTTTTACCCTTTTCCCCGTCCTATTTATGGCTACCTCTCATCCCTTTATATTGTTTGAATTCATGGGATTTCTCCCTTTCGTCCTTGAGGCTGTACCATCCATTTTTGGTTTTTTGTGGCATCTCTCCAAGATTGCCCACTAACCTGTTGGTTGCTCAGCCACTACCTCTGCTCAGAGTATGCTTGCTACACCACTCTCCATCTCCAGACAAAAATTCATTGTTTTGTTTCCCTTCCCCTCACTGCTTTGCTTCCTCCCAAACGGATGAGGGCTAAGGGCTTTCTACACCAACTCCTATGGAATGTATCAAGTCCAGCCTATATTTACCTTTTTTGGGAGAAATGCCATCTCAGCAAAGCATTTTCCTGAGAGGAGTCTCGGCAAAAGCCCCTGGATAGACCTCTTTTCTCTCCATCGCCAAACCACACCCCTGAATCTCTTGACCGAGGGCTCGGCTCCCATGTATTGGCTGAGTACAAGTAGGTAGTGTCTTGAGCCTTGTGCTTGTGCCACTACTATCTGCGTTTGTCTTCTTTTGCTCCCACGCCATTTTTATCGTTCCTGCATTGACCTCTTCTGCTACGCGTATTGAGTTGTGTTTTTCTCCTATGGCGTGAGGGGTGTGTGGGCTTTTAGGCTTACATTACCTTCTTTTTTTCTTCCATGGACTGGGTATTGTCTGGGTAAAAGTATCTGCCCATATAGCCATTGAGCTTCCACTTCTGCTATTCCCCTTCTTGCCTTGGTTATAGGCCTACTGGCTGTCATTCTTGTCATATTGGCCCATTGAGCTTGCTACCTTTTTCCTTGGACTTTCTTGGCCTGTTTATCTTATCTTTACCTCTTATTCCTCCCATAGGCCTGTTGGCTGTCATTTCTGCCATGTTGGCCCATTGGGCTTACTACCTCTTTCCATGGGCTTCCTCGGTCTGTTTACCTTATTTTTACTTCTTATTCTTCCTATGGGCCTACTGGTGCCATGCTGGCCCCTTGGGTTTGCTACCTCTTTCCTTGAGCTTCCTCGGCCAATATGCTTTATCTTTACCTCTTATTCCTCTCATGGGTTTGCTGGCTGTCATTCCTACCATATTGGCCCCTTGGGCTTAATAACTCGCTTTTAACCTTCATATTCCTTTTTCCTTCCACTTCCCTTATTGTTGGACTTCTTTTTGCTATTGGACCTTTTGTTAAAAGTGGGCATCAACATATTGACAAAATGGTTGATAATATGAAACACCTTCAAAAGCTCAAGAAACAAGAAAAATCAACTTTTTAAAATTTAAGATGAAAACAATTTTTCACCCAAGTTTTATTTTATAATATATGTTATCAATTTTTGAAACATAAAATAAAAATTTTATATTAACTTATCCGTTTCTTCACAGTTTGTTTTATATTTTTGATAGAAATTTTACTATATCTTAATTTGAGTGTATATGTATATGAAACTCCATACTTGAACTCTGAATTTTACTCATCACACCCCACAAATACTTATAATTGTGGAGTGACCGCATTAAGGATAATTGTGGTTTAACCGCATTAAGGATAATAGGAAGAAATAAGAATAACATTCTCAAGTCAACTGAAAGAGAAATTTGAAGAATAATTCCTCAACAATTTTTGGCACCTAAATTAACATCCTTATCCCTTTTTCCCGCGCAAGGACAGCAATCTCTTCGGCAAATAATTAACCGCTATGCTTTCTTCAATTGTTCCTTCCCTCCCTATATATTAACGCTCGCTCGGGATCAGTTTTAGTGCCGCAAGCTCAAACTCCCGTACGGTGGTACAACCACCCCCTTAGTTACTTCCTCTTCTCCACCTAACCCTTTACTTAAAAGTCATAAATTGCGGTGGATTCAGTTAGTTCAATCGATAAAGTCGTATAAGACATTTGAAGTCTAATCCTCTCGTACACAAAAAATTGATTAGTATTGGTACTGATCAGTATTGCTACGATAACAAAGAGCTATCATTAATAACCACCTACACTATCACTCTCTCAAACCTAAAAAAAAAAAAAAAAAAGTCATAAACCCCATTTTTACATCTCTCTCTCTCCAATTCTCCAATGGCAGAAGCAATTCACAACCTGGCGGTGATCCTGAAGAACCACCCGCAACCACAAAACGACGCCGAATTCCTTCTCGTCAAACAGACGCGCCCGCCCAAGTTCAACGACGAGGAGTACGATTCCTACGTGGATTCTGATATCTGGGACTTGCCCTCCACGCAATTAAACCTTCTTGACGGAAATTCTGAGTCTCCGATCGTCGTCGAAGGCGCCCAATCCATCAATTTGACCAACTTCGATCTCCATTCTGCTCTCACAAAGGTAAACCCTTTTTCCTTATTTTTTTTTTTGAAAATTTTAAATTTTATTTGGAAACTGTGTTCAAAATGTTATATTTTCACCATATGCGATTCAGATTGTAACCATGTAATTTTTGTATTTTGAGTTTACGTGTCTAATAAAGCCATTTAAACGCTCAATTTTTATTTATTTATTTTTCTAATAATGAATTTGGGTTAGTATTTAGTGAGAAGTTAAACCTTAAGTGTGTAAAATTTAGCTGTATTTGATTTTTTAACAATGCAGAGAAAATGTGAGCTGCTTTGAATTTTACAGTTGTGAATTTGGGATATTTATAGGTATTGGAACAAGTGGGGTTTGAGGTAACCGATGGTGGAGAATGGAAGTTCTGGAAATATGTGGAGGAAGCTGAGTTTGGACCAGGGCTGCCGGTTCATACTGTTTTCATTATGGGAAAATTGCTGGCAGGGGATCGGAATTTACAAGGTTTGTGTATATATATATATATATATATATATATATATGCTTCATTAATTTTTCTAATTATCAGATACAAGTCTAATATTTTTTGCAATGCTAAACATGAGGGATGTCTTCATTGGGTCTTACATTAAACACATTTGAGAAACAAACTAATTTTTTTAGTGCTTGCTTTAAGAGCTTGTCTATTTATGTGGATGCTGGGTCTTTGACACTTTTATATCTTGATTTAATTGGGAGAATTTCTTAATCACAAGAAGAAATTTTGGAGCTGAGTAAAGATTTGTAGAAATTAAGTGAGAAATTATGTCATCTGTTCCGTGTTATCGGACTTTTCTGACAAAGTTTTATTGCTTATCTGAAGAAACAAGTTAGCATGTTTTGCTGATCACAGTCTTGGTATTTCTAATAAATAATCGCCATCCTTCCTTGATGTGAATATTTGAATCTCATTTTAAGCAGTTTATTACTTTTATAGCAAATTCTATATCTTGTATGTGATATGGAACTAATATGAAGTATACATTAGCAGAGCGGTGCAAGTGGATGTCAGTCCAAAGCTGTCTGAGCTGGCTTCTGGAAGTGAAACCAAGCAGTGATCGTGTGGGGCCTTTGACAGTTGTTGGTCTTGTAAATGACTCAATTCAACCTGCAGATCAGAAAGTCCCATCCATCTTAAGGCATCAGGTTTGCCTTCTTGTGAATTAGTGCCATTTCTAGATGGAGCAAAAATAAAACATTCAGTTGCAAGGAAAGATCTGCTGTCAAATCATTGCGTGTTAAAAGTTCAGGGATAATCTGGAACGTGGAAGCAGTGATATGACCCTGACTTTTGAGGGTCATTAGAATGATTTTGAATGTCCCATAAATTTACTTTTTTCTTTTGGTAATTTTTTTGGAGGCAGAAATATGATAAGGAAATTTGGTGCTTAGAAAGTTAAATTTCCAACAGAATCATGTTTGAAACCCCTTGGTAGTTCTTTTTATATTTTAGGGGTATCTACACCCCTTTGCCATTACGTAAAGAATTGCCCCCCTTCCCCCTTTCCAACAAAGTGCTAGGAACCTACAGGTTCCTAATGGGGTTGGGTATGAATTGTAAGGGAATTGATGAGAATTGTAGATAAATTGGCTTAATTCGAGATAGTTACCCTCCATAGAGAAAGAAAGAGATTAAGAGAGAGAGATGCACTAATGCACTAAGAAATTGGTTTATTCTTCAATTGATATCTAATGTTGAATTACAATCATGTATTTATAGGAGACTAGCTCTAATGTCATTGGCCCACATGGTCTCATCCTATTGGTTCTATTATTTTCCATGTGCATTAATAATTCTAACATGTGCTAAATGTGATTAACATGCTTGGAATTGTAACTAACTAACTATATCTCAATACAACAATTATTATCCATATACTTATAGCATTCCTAACATCTCCCTCCCCTTGGAAACACCTTGCCCACAAGGTGTTGTTATTGAGGGACACCTTCATGAGGGTAAACCAACCATTAATCCAATATGCTAAAGCATCTTGACCGTTAAACTCATCAAATATTTCCAAGCAATTAATCACAGCCCATTAATAAACTGAAACAGTAACATTGATTTTATCGCCTTTGAGACACGTTGGCCACACCATTAAATCCTCAAGATGGATTAAGCCCAGCAATGACAGCGATCTTGGAATAACATGCTGCTGAAAAATGAACTCGGGTAGTTACTAACACATGGCCATGACCAAATGATGTAATTTTTGTCCTTTCTTTGAGAAGAACCTTCCCCTGCTACCTTGGTCTCATTGTAAAGTTGTTGTCTAGGAGCACCATTTCTTGACATGTAGTACAAAAAGAGAATCACATAATGCTTTGCGAGAAGTAATTTGCTCCCAAGGACACATTGGTATAGTTCACAAGGTTCACTGGGAAAAGACGTCACATATTGTTTCTTGCAAGAAGTGATTCTTTCTTGGAAATGAAGATCTAACAGTGTTGTTGCTAATAGCCTGACATTCCATTCTTCATCATCTAAACGATAATTACGTAATGCTCTTGACTTGAAACATAATTTCTTATAAAAATTGTGATCAGTTGGGCTGTGGAACCCATCATTTATCCCACAGTTGTCACCACCATTTGTTGGTGTGAAGGCTTCGGAATACATGTTGGCTTCCATAAGTGTAGCCAAGAGACCTTTTAGGAACATCAACTTGGGCTTGCCACCAAGAAATCTCCATGTAAGTGCGGAATTCTCAAACACAGAAGGGAATGTGACTCCATCTTGATGACAGCCAGGGAAAAGAGTCCAAAATCAACCTTAAATCCATTTACTCCACATGAAGCAAAGCTAGTGTGAAGCTCATTATAGAATTTAGAGACCTTAGGATACACTATATCCAGGCTATGCACGGAGAGGCTTGAGAGTACTCTCTCAAGTCTCCCGACATACTTTCTATCTCTCTTTACTATTCCTAAAGCAGTGGCGACTAGATTGGAAAGTATTTAGAGGAATTTCCTTTGGGGGTCTTCTGAGGGGGGTTTTAAATATCCTTTGGTGGCTTGGGATAAGGTGTGTTTACCCGTTGAGATGGGTGGATTGGGGTTAAGAAAGGTGGTGTCGTTTAATCAAACTTTATTAGGGAAGTGGCTGTGGAGATATGGCCATGAAGATACCCACCTGTGGCGTCGGGTTATCTCTTCAAAATATGGCGAGGATCAAAGGGGGTGGAGGACTAGAGACTGCAGGAGGTCCCATGGGTGCGGCCTTTGGAGAAGCATTAACGAAGGTTGGGAGGACTTTTCTAAGCATCTTTCTTTTGTAGTGGGGCAAGGAACTCGTATCCGTTTTTGGCATGATAGGTGGATTGGTGACGATACCCTAAAAGTTCTCTATCCTGAGCTTTATGTGTGTTCAGCGGTCAAGGATGCCTGTATCTCTGAGGTTTTGTGGATTCCAGAAGGGGGTACTGTTAGAGTATGGAATTTAACGTTTTATAGAGCGTTTGAAGATTGGGAGTTGGCTGCTTCGTATTCTCTACTCCGGCTTATCCAATCCCGCATTCCACAGGGTAGTAGGAGAGATACCCTTTACTGGCGGCTTAAAGGGGATGGTATGTTTGACACTCGGTCTTACTACCTCGCGATCCGTGGTGCTTCGAATTCTTGGCTTCCTTGGAAGGGGGTTTGGAAACCGAAGATCCCCAAGCGCGTGGCTTTCTTTCTGTGGTCTGCTGCTCATGGTCGAATCCTCACCTTGGACAACCTTATGCTTAAGGGTCGGCCTTTGGTTAATAGGTGTTGCTTATGTTGCAAGGATGGGGAGTCGGTTAACCATCTTCTTTTGCATTGTCCTGTTACCCATTCTCTTTGGTCTTGTATGCTTCAGACCTTTGGGATTCTTTGGGTTATGCCAGGGTCGGTGGCGGAGTTGATTCCTTGTTGGCATCAGTGGCATGGAAAGGATAAGTCGGACATATGGAATTTGGTTCCAGGGTGCTTAATGTGGATTGTGTGGTTGGAACGAAATCGTCGTTCCTTTGAAGACAAAGAGAAGACCTTGGTTGAGTTGAATCTATTATGCCAGCGTAGTCTCTTAGAGTGGTCTCGTTGTTGGGGGTTTTCTAATTGCTCTTCTCTCGCTGAGTTTTTGCCCTCCCTTAACTTTGTTTCCTAGTAGATTTTTCTTATTGTTCATCATCATGAACTCCTTGTATGACTTTCTTTCTTTTTTTTATAAAAGCTTTCGGATTACTTATAAAAAAAAAAAAGGCTATGCACGGAGAGGCTGTCCAAGACCAAGTATGGTTGGTTGCAAAGTATTCTTGGGGACTGCGCTGGACATGGGAAAGCATTGTGTTCTTCTAGAGAAACAACTGCGGTTTCTTGGAACTTAATTTCCTCTTTGAGTTCCATCAAATCAAGAGACTGTAACTCTTCTTCGGATATGTTCTCAAGATCTTCTTGCAATCTTGAGAGCTTTTCATTCATGGCCATGTTCAGCCAAGACCTTTAATTTCTTTGAAATAGCCTCGTTAGATTCTGTCAAGGCCTTAACCTTCTCTAAAACTTCATTCACCATTTTCAAGATTTCTTGTCGGTCAGATTCACCCGTCTCAAGATCGATGGCTTTGATACCAATTGTCAGGATTGAATTTATGGATTTGTTGTATAGCTAGCTTCGAGGTCAGCTAGGCCTCCAAGAATTGAGAGAAAGGAAAGAACAGAGAAGAGAAAGGAAAAGGTTGCATTGAAAATACACTTTGCTTGATTACTCACTGTACAACTCCTTGGTCTCTTATACAACACCACACAGCTGTCAATGACCCACAAGACTCTAACTAACTCTAATTGTCTTGCACAGTCGCTAACCAACTCTGATGTACCAACACACTATCATAGCCTTTCCACTATCCAGACTACTACCATACAACCCATCATACAAACTTCTAACCATCATACCAAATTATACAACATACAAAACTATGCCTAACACAAAGGATGATTTCATATTGCATCTTGGTATTCTAATTGTAAGTTAGAATTCTTATACTAACGTTCAATATAAAAGTTCTTGACTAGAGCTTTATTGCAAGTTCTATTCCATAAAGTTGCTTCTATTTTTGCCTAAATCTAATACCTATCTGTCTAAACTTTGAAGATGATGTTCAAGAAACAGATTCTGAATCAAGATGTATACCATATTCAAATACTGAGAGTGTTGTCATTTTTAACATTTAGACTTCTACTCAAACATAAGGTTGAATTTGGAAACTTGAATTTGGATTGGATTTTGATTCTAAATCAATATATTTGAAATGCCATGATTTCAAATTCATATATTTTAGATATCATTTCAAATTCAAGAATTTTAAATGTTTCAAATCTTTGTTGGATTTGTCAAATCCAAATCCTTGACTTTTTTTTTAAGCATCCAAACAAGTTATTTGGATTTTAATCACCCAAATCCAAATCCTGTCATCCAAATGCATTGTAAGGGGATTCCTCTGTATAGTTGTCCACATGCATCATGTTAATATATCTTTCTTTCTTTATTTTTTATTATTATTATTTTATTAATATTTTTTTATGTTTTTTTCAGGAGTATCCTCCTGGTGTTAAACTTGTACCAATTGGAAGTAAGACAGCAAAGCCTTTCCGTACAACAAACTTGATCATATTTGCACCTGAAAATGTTTCAAATGAAAGTGAGAACAATAGTTTTGTTGCTTGTGGGGATGCATTGATAGTGGATCCAGGATGTAGGTCTGAATTCCACGAAGAGGTATAATTTCTTTTGTTGTGCTGAGATGCTGCTGCCTTTTTGACGATGATTTTTAGTGCTTGACATTCTCATTCTCAAATACCATTTGTGGACTTAGTGAACTCAATAATGTTTGAAATAGGATATTTTATTGTCGTCCCATACTGTGGGCTTCTTACATGCTCGTGGATTTCCTACTTGAATACATTTTATGGGAAAAACTTGTGTCACTTTCAAATTATAAAAAGGGAAAAAAGAAACATGAGGCTAATTTTATAACCATTGTTTTCCATTTATATGAAAGTAAGAATCCTGTTCTTGTTCTTGTGGCTTACCTGCTTGGCAGAGTTCCACCATTTTCCCTGTCCTTGGAAGCTATCTTTGCTCTTTCTTGAGTAACAGTGCTGTCTTATAAGATGGAAGCGTCAGAGAAAAGTAGTGGCTTTGGGATAAGTTTCTCCACCTCTGAACCAAATTATAGCTCTGTGTCTGGCACACTTTTGATGTGTCCCTTTAAAAATGGGAGTGCCTAAATAAAGGAAGTAAGAATCCTGTTCTCATTCTTGTGCCTTATCTGCTGGGCAGAGTTCCATCATTTTCCCTGTCCTTGGAAGCTATCTTTGCTCTTTCTTGAGTAACAGTGCTGTATTATAAAAGAAAGTAAGAATCCTGTTCTCGTTCTTGTGGATTACGTGCTTGGCAGAGTTCCAACATTTTCCCTGTTCTCGGAAGCTATCTTTGCTCTTTCTTAAGTAACAGTGCTGTCTTATAAAATGGAAGCGTCAAAGAAAAGTAGTGGCTTTTGGATAAGTTCCTCCACCTCTGAACCAAATTATAGCTCTGTGTCTGTCACGCTTTTGATGTGTCCCTTTAAAAATGGGAGTGCCTAAAAAAAGGAAGTAAGAATCCTGTTCTCGTTCTTGTGGATTATCTGCTTGGCAGAGTTCCACCATTTTCCCTGTTCTTGGAAGCTATCTTTTCTCTTATCTTGAGTAACAGTGTTGTATTATAAAAGAAAGTAAGAATCCTGTTCTCATTCTTGTGGATTACCTGCTTGGCAGAGTTCCAACATATTCCCTGTCCTCGGAAGCTATCTTTGCTCTTTCTTAAGTAACAGTGCTGTCTTATAAATTGGAAGCGTCAAAGAAAAGTAGTGGCTTTGGATAAGTTCCTCCACCTCTGAACCAAATTATAGCTCTGTGTCTGTCACGCTTTTGATGTGTCCCTTTAAAAATGGGAGTGCCTAAGAAAAGGAAGGGTATTGGATAAATTCTGACGGTTTTGATTCAATACAACTCTTCATGTAGGGCTGTCAATAAGCTCCTTTACTAGAGCTCCATCCAATAGAGCATTCCTCTTGGGATCAGTTGCCCTTTCTAATAATCCATATAGCCTTTATTTTGTCTGATGTATGGATAGAATGCACTTCCTCTTTTAATTGGCAGACATTTGGTTGTACGAAAATTAATCCTGACATTCCATCACAACTTTGTTTGATGGAGCCTAAGGTTCATTTTTGTGGCTTTCAGGCCATTAGTGGGTCTTGGAGGATCAATTGGTCTCACATCGGCTTGGATGCCATCTGGCTATTGGATATTTGGGAGCTCCAATTGGTCTTATATTAATGTTAGCCATCTAGCCATCAACAGAATCTATTGGTCCTTTTCAAGAGGTCATGTGGCTTCCCATGGAGTTTGTGTATCTGTCCTTAAGCAAATTTTGATTGACTAGTAACCGTAAACTGGGATCTGGAACTGTCCTGGGAAGGATCCTATTTAAAACTTGTCAGCTGTCAAGGCTGTGAACAATAAGAGATCAGTAATCAAATCCTTGGTAGTTTCCATGCTTTCTAAGGGTTTCTTTACTTCTTGTCTTTTTATTTTTGTTTTATATGACAAAATTGAGGATTTGACTAACAGAAATGTTGGTTCTCTTCTGTTATGTATTAAAACTTTTTAATATGAATAATCATTTAATCGGACATAGTTTTGATGATGTATGTTTCTGTTGATTAATTCATATTTATTTTATTTAATTTACATTCATTAGTTAAAATGATCAGTAGTCTTACAGTGTTTTGGAGGGAAAGGGGAGTAGAGGGTATGGGGGGTAAGAAGAGGAGAGGGGAGGGGAATGGTTATCCCTTCCCTTGTTTGGATGTTTTACAAATTATGAGGGGGAGGGATATCTATACCCCTCCCCTTTGTTTGGATGTAATAAAAATTGAATGGGAAGGAGGACATGATAAACACTATACAAATTAACAATTATAGCCCTCTATGTTTATTAAAAGAAGTAGATATAAATTCTAAAAAAAATAACAGAAAAGAAATAGGTATAAATTGACATTTTAATTTTTTTTAATCTAAGTGGTTACCTTCCCGTCCCCTTGCCGCCCTCCAAGTTCCCCCATTAAAAACTGAGGGGTTTGGAGGGGTATCTTACCCCTCCTAATCCCCACAAACCCCTTCCTACTCCCTTTAAAAAGAAAATCCAAGTAAGGTTTATTAAACACCTCCCATCCCCTCCCCTCCCCTGTACTCCCTGCAACTTTCCCTCCATCCAAACAACCCATTAGAGATGTGTCCTTGTACGTGCCTGTGAAATGATATGCAGTCACCCTTCAGCAGATGATGCTTACTTTCTAATTTTTTTTAAATATTTTTTTTTCTTGTGGGTTTTGTAACGGTGTTGATAAAATTGTTGTTTACCCGATCAGCTCCAAAAAATAGTTGCTGCTTTGCCACGGAAGTTAGTTGTCTTTGTTACCCATCATCATCGGGATCATGTGGATGGTAAGTTTTTATAGTATTAACATAACTGAGAGGAAAGGTTTATTTTTTATTTAATGCTGTGTTTTTAAATGCCAATTACAATAGTAGATTACACATAAGTAAGGAGATATATTCTTCTTAAAAAAAAGGAGATATATGATATATCACACACATGTTAAACACCTGATTATTTTTGCTTGTATAACCGTGAAAATTGGGAGATGACTACAAAATTTAGTTCCAAATGGTTTACTAAAAAATAGTTTATGTATAAAATGCTATTAATCCGATAAAGAATAAAATAATTCTTGCGATTCGGTGGAGGATGTACCATGTTTTGTTCCTTTGAAAACGAGGTGTATTTTGTTTTCATTTCCTGTTTTCTGTGGGACTGACCAGTGAAAAACTTGTTTGAGTTTGTTTTTTGTTCTTAGTTTTCATTTTTAAGATCCAAAAATGTGGGTATGATTACAAAAAATGAAAACAACTTTTTGGCATTTTCATTTTCAGCAAATATGAAGTCAGTGGCATTCTCATAATAAAATGGATAAGAGTGGGACCCATCTGTCACTATCAAGACCTGTGTAAAATACTAAAATCACACCCAATGGCTCTCTCTCATATTCCTTCGCACCCCCCTCTCTCTCTCTCTCTCTGACTCCCTGTCTGTCAGCTTTCTCTCTCTCACTTGATTGCTAATTCATATTTTGTAGCTGGATTATGGGGATATACAAATTGGGAATGATTTCTTTTCGAGTTTGAAATTTTGGTTTTATTCTGATTTGTGATGATCAATGGGTGGAACTTTTGTTTTGGTTGGTGTTTTGAGTAAATTGTTTTAATTGATGAATTGGGTCATTGGGAATTGTTTGTAATCCTAGTGTTGCCTTTTCACTGACTGTTATCTAAGGAAGATGAAATTAAAAGGATGGTGCTAGTGGGAAGCCACACCCTTTTGGCAAATTTCATGGAGCACTTTTTGCGGTTTGGTTGTGGTGGGGATGTGGTGGTGATGGAGGTGGCTGCTGATGGATTTGGTTTTTATTTTGGTTTTACCATTGGTGTAGGTGTGGTGGTGAATTTTTAATTGGAAAGATATAAGGGGGAAAAAAAACCTAGACCCGAAAATTGGTGACAAACTAAAAATGAGTACAGGATTTGAGAAGAGAAAATGAGAATAGAAATGAAAACAAACCCAACAAGAACCAAGTAGGGCCATAATAATCATTCTTATTTTGTTTTGGGGAAGGATGGACCATTGGTGGTTAGGTAATTGAGTCAGTAAACAAGAAATCTTAGAGTATGTTTAGTAATTGTTTTTTCCCCTTATTTTTCGTTTTCAAAAATAATTTTCTATTTTTGAAACTAAAAAACTTGTTTGGCAACTTAAAATAGACAGAAAACAAAAATTGTTCTCAAAACTCAATTTGTGAAGAAAACTGAAAACATGCAAAAGGCTGTTTTCAGTTTTTAGTTTTCAAAAGTTAAAAGAAAACACGTATTTGATTTAATGATTCTGTCTCATATAATGAGTTAGCATTAGAGTTCAAATCCTAATAATAACATATTTTAGTTTTTTTTTTTTTTTTCTTCAAAATACTATTTTTTTAATTTCAATTAACCAAACATGTTTTTGATTTCAAAAAATATAAAAAATTGTTTTTTCTTTATATTCTCAAAAAGAAGTTTTTAAAAATAGAAAACAAAAACTGTTACCAAACATGACCTTAGTTTTTCTTCTGAAAAGAAAAAGTAGAAAACGAAGACAGTGAGTTAAAGTTGTGTTTACCTATCAAAGCAAACAAAAAGAGAAAAAGGGGAAAGCAACTAGAGAAAATAGCCTCCCTTTAATCTCTTAGAGTAAATTCTACTATAATAAAACTTCTCTACTCTATAAAACTTATTTGGTGCTCTCTCAGGCTATTACTTTTAGCTGGATATCTGCATTCTAAAATTCTGATGAATGGGTGTGTGTGTGTGTGTGTTTTTTTTAACCGGATGCTATACTGGGTAGTAATTCTCTGTTTCTTGGCTTGTTTCAGGCCTTTCAATTGTCCAAAAGTGCAACCCCAATGCTACTTTATTAGTGCATGAAAATACAATGCGGCGCATTGGAAAAGGTTATGATTCCTAACATTATAGTTTTGTGTCTAATGGTTGAGATTACTGATTGTTTAAAGATATAATGTTATTTCTTAGATCTTCTGTCTTCACTCATTTTTTTGGTGTATTAAATTGATGACCAGTGTTCATAGAATCTTTAACTGCATCTATCAACAGAAGTAGATGCCATGCCCAAGCATTATGGTTCCTGGAAAGATTCTTTTCAAATATTGACGCTCTTTGGGCGGTGTGGATTTGCAGTAATAATCCTAAAATAATCTCATAACTTAAAGAAAGCCTGTATCAACCTTTCAGGGTCCAATACATGAGGTCTTAGTTAAGAATTGTGTAAGAGGTAAGTTTTATCAAATTCGTGGATTTAAAGCATGAACCCGGCTCCAATTTTGCTAGGATTAAGGCTTAGTTGAGATAAGTTGTATGTAATAAGAAATACTCTATGCACAGGAAAACTCAAACCAGCTACAGTGAGAAGCTTAAGTTGAATATACTTGACTTAGATGCTAATTGTGCAGCTGTATCCCCTTTAAGGAATTTGACCAAACAAACTGTGTTTGCTGCAACTGCCAGCTGCCAGTTGCCAGTGCACCTTGCTTGATTGAATTTTCCTGCATTTTTCCAGTTAGTAATCTTCCTGTCCTTTATTGCTCTTAATTTGGGGCACTCAATTGAAAGATATTTCTGCAATAGAATGCCAACATACTAACATTCAAGCAAGGAAATTTTTCAATCAAAATTAATGACATGCCAGAATGCTCAATTGTGTGAAGAACAAACATGAAAGCATTGTCTTTTCATGATATTACACAAAAGTCAAAGTGAGAAATTTTTGAGAAGGCTTCCTTTCAGAATTTTGGTTTGATGGTGACACAATGGAATGTAAGTTTAGTAAAAGAAAAAATAAAGATGAAGGGGTTGGAAGACTTAATGGTCAAGAGATACCAAGGAGTGAGAGCTTTCTATAACTTAAATCAATAATTTGTAAGGATGGAAAGGTTGAAGAAGATGTGAATCATAGGATAGAGCAGGGTGGATAAAACGGAGAAGCACATTAGAAGTATTATGTGATCATAGACTACTTGTTAAGACTATGAGACTAGCTATGCTCTATGGTACTGAATGTTGGGCTGTTAAGAAGGAATGTTCATAAAATGAGTGTAGTTGACACGAGAAAAATAAGATGGATAATTCAGTGGAAATACAAGGAAAGATATAATTTGAAATAAAGGAATTTGCTTAAAGATAGGAGTGACTCCCATCGATAAAAAAGAGAGAGAGTCGCTTGAGGTGGGTTGGTCATGTGTAGAAGTGGGCGATTAATGCAATAGTAAGAAAGAGTGAGTTAATTCAAGTTGAGGGAACAAAAAACCCTAGAGGAAGACCTAAAGTATCATTAGTAAAAGTAGTAAAAAATAAGAAACTCTTATTAGTAGAAGTAATTAAAAAGAACATGTTAATTAAGGAGGTAATTGAGAATATGACTTAATATTGGATATAATAGTGGAAACAAATACATGTGACCTTGATTAGTCTGTTGTGGATATATAGTTGGTCCTAAAATTTTGGGATTAAGACTTGATTTTTGTTGTGTTCGAACCTTTGTGTGATGGCGCCTTCTACCAAAAGCGATAAGTTTTGGATTTGAGTCTAGGAATCAACCTCTCCAAGCTACCTACCATGCCTCTACCAAACCCAACAAAAGTGGGAGATTTGTGCACTAGGTATGACCTTTAATGCTTTGATTGTAGTTGTTGTTGTTGTTTGAGGGTGAGGTTAGCGACTAGAAGGTTATGGAAAAGCAAACTATTTATTTATTTTTATCATTCTTCATAATGGAAAATTTCTGGCCTTGTTTTATTTCTGTTCTTAAAGTTTTTGGTATTGAGGCAATTTTTGTAATTCCAAGAAATTCTGGACCTGGGCTGTGTTTTTGTGGCTCATGGGTCTTATTTTTGAGTCCAATTGTGCTTGTTGTCCTTATCATGGTACTTAGTGGTTTACAACTCTGTTTGTTTATACTTTCTAATCTGAACTATATGCCCCATTAGAATTTAGATTTACTAGAAATTTATATATATAAATATATATATTAGTTTAATTCAAGGGAGAATATGTTTGGGAGGATATTTTATGAAGCCACGGGGCTTTTTTATAATATTTTTTGAGAATTGTATGATGTAGTCTTAAACTTGGTCATGAAACCTAAGAAATCTTGATAGAATGCCTAGAAATTCATCCCCTTTCTTTTTCTTATATTTAGGGTCTGTTTGGATAGAACTTATTGCTGAAAACTGAAAATACTGCACCAAAATAATTTTTTAATGTGTAAAAAGTACTGTTCATTGGCCTAAAATCACTGTTCATGGCCACTGAACAGTGACAGATGCGCTTGGAAAAAAAAAAAAAAAAAACTGGACTCAGACGTGGACGTGGACGCCAATCCAAACGCCCTCTTAATTCTCTGCACTCTTGTATCATTATTAGCCCTTTTTGTCTCTAGAATTTCATTGCAAACCATAAACTCTAACCAACCGTAAATATTTTTAAATCAATCCTAAAAGCTTTGAGCCCTAAAGTTTGTTAAGTGTGGAGATTCTTGTGTCATACAATGAATGCGGTAATTCACTTAAGTGGATGGTCAGTTAAAGTGTGGTCAAATATGCTTGTTTGGATGACAAATGTCTTCATCATTCTCCTTAGTATATAGCAAGGGCAAAATCAGTCCGTTTCTCAAAAGCCAAAAAAAAAAGATTTTGATTTAAGAGAACTTTAACTTAAGGGCATGATCAGTCAAAGTATGGAAAAAGATGGTTTTTTTGGATGACAACCTCTTCATCATTTTCTTGAGTATATATCAACCGCAAAAGCAGTCCATTTCTCTAAAACCAAAAGAAGTAATTTTGATTTAAGAACCCAGTGCTTGTGAGTCTATTTCCTAGCTCTTTGATATCTTTGGTGTTGCTGTTGCCTCTTTTAAATATTTTTACTATATTAACAGTCTAATGGTTTGGTTTTTGACTCTGTAGCTTATATTTTAACCAATTTAGTGCTTTGTTCTTTTGGATGACAACCTGGATTCCGTTTATATAGCTTAGAGCATGTGTGTCTTTGAATACCAATGCAATAATGATGTTTATATTAATTTGTAAAACTAAAAATATGATTTAGCATTTTATTACCTTTAAGTAAAAAATATATGTCATGGTCTCTGTTTCCTTCTTGTTAAGGTCTATTTGTAAAAATTTATTATCTCAAAAAATGGAGAAACTCTTAGTCCTACAATGCAAAACTGCCAATTGGCTACAAGGGTTGGTAAATTTTTACTTCATTAGGACATGGTTGTTTAGACCTTTAGTTGATTCACCCATCATAATTAGAGATCAATTTTATTATCTATAGAACTTTAACGATGTTATATAATCACAGGTGACTGGTCTCTTGGCTATACCTCAGTTTCTGGAGCAGAAGACATTTGCATTGGCGGTCAGCAATTAAGGGTCATTTTTGCACCGGTATTCCTCATCCTTTTTTACTACACAAATATAAATGATGGTTTTCTTTTTGTTGGAAGCTTAAGTAACATTTGGTGTAAGCCATTACAAACTTGCATGTTTGTACTCCAGATGTGCTCAGGTTAATTATCTGTCCGTATTTGTTGACAAATTTGATAGCTGTTAGAATTGAGGATAGGATTATGGGTGAGACAGAGAAGACATATGTTGGTGTTTGGTGACGAATGGTTGCTATGCCTGGATGATGGTTGCACTGGTGGTTGGAATGATGAGATTAGAAATGAAAGTGTCACGAATGGCAAGATGACATTGACAACCAGAATGATGATGTTGACTGTGGACATCATCGCTGGTGATTGTTGACGATTGGTTCATGGGGTGTGTCTATCCCTAAGAGGTTCATGAGTGAGTTGGCGGTCTTTGGGAATTTTTTTGCATAAATTGGGCCCTTAAATAACAAGTGATAGGTCATTTGGGTTATTTGGGAGCCTCAAATGGGAAAACAAACCCAAAAATTGGAATCTAGGTAGAAATGGCCTGTCAGAGTACAAATGGTTGTCACAAGACAATTGATGCGGTCAATGTTGGTCAACAATCAAAGTCAATGATGTGGTAGGGTGATGTAGCTGTTGACTTTTAGGGTATACGTGGACTATTTTGACATGTCATCTTTAGATAAGGACACATTTTTAGCTCTAATTAAGATGATTGACACAGTTTGATTTAGGCATGTTTCGGACACTAATACGTGGTAGATGAAGGAGAAGACATGTGGCGGAGTCTTGTGATGACATGGCAATTGCTGCTTGGGACTACATGGCTGTAATGTATGCAGGCATGTGGCTGGCACATATATCACACGTTCTAGCCCACGGCATGTAAGGTAGTATGACTGATAGCACGTTGGGACGCATGAGAGTTTGTGGAAACCTATTGTTGTTGTGGGTGGGCGCATGAAGGCTGGAGAAGGTGAGTGGGAACATATGTAAAACCTTAGGACAATGCTTGAGGGCGCATGTAGTGGTTGTTGGAGTTGATTCTGATGGTGTTTTGGAGAGTGGCATTCGATTTTTAAATGATGTGGTTTTTGGTTTTAAGAGTTCTTGGATGGCTTATACGTAAAGAAGACAGTGCTAAAATGTGGTGAAATTGTTGGAGAAAGGCGCACGGCTTTAGGTAAAGGATGTTAGGGTGAGAGAGGGGAACCGGATAGTGGTTGGCTTTGATACCATGTTAAAAATGTTGTTGGGTTTGTGAGTGAGAGAGAGAAGAGAGAGAAATAGAGACTTGAAGAAAGGAAAACCTAGTTTGGCCTGATAGCTTACGTTCACAACAGTAGGTTCTGAATGGCTACATCTTTATTATATTGAATCATTTGTACAAAAAAAAAAAAAAAAAAAACTCATTGAAGGGCATTTGTAGGAGTATATATGAGGCATAGTATGGTAACCCTAAAACTGTAGTAGCTCGTCGTACTGTAAAACTACGGTAGCCTATGATATTCTACAAAACCATGGTTTATGGTATCTATGGTATAGGGTATTGTATTCTAACAAGGGTCATTAATCATTCATTTTAGGAAAATTTTTATGAAAAATTGAAAAAACTGTCGAAAAAGTTAGTCACTTTTTTTATTTTCCCTTAAAAAGTTTCTTAAAATGATTTATTAATGGATGCCCTAAGGGTATATGTTAATGAAACCCTCCTAACAATTAATATTTTAATATTTTTTCTTACATGAAAAAGTTATGTTTAATTTTTTGAGGGGGATTCCGTCATATGGACTTTGTCCTTTTAGTACGAGAAATCTTGAATACTTTATTTTTGTAAGAATCTTGCAAATACCAATTTCCTTTTAATTTTGATTGTCTAACCTAATTGTGGGTTCAAGTTCTTAGGTCTAACAATCCCTAAACTGAGAAATGACTTGATAAGAATCCATGAATTGAATTCTCATGAGTTTGGGTAACTCTAAATAACAAATTGATTTCGTAAGAGTTTGAGCATCACCAAGCAACATTGGTGCTTTATAGAATGATATAGATATTTTCAGATTTTTCTTGCATGTGGCTTTATGCAGCATTTATGACTGTTTGATCACGACCAAAATGTCACGTTTGCTTCTTCCATACTATTATGCACCTTTTAAGTTATTGGTCATGGGTCCTGCAAATTCAAGAAGTGATTTAAACAAAAAATGACTTTGATATTCCTTGCAGACGTTATTATCATCATCCATCATGATACATTTAAACAATAGCAATGAGATAATGGGAAAAAACTAGGGAACAATTTCCCAGTTGGTTCTTTAGTTAGTATAGTATTACAGCCTACAGGCTAGTGAACCAATATCATAAAGGGAGACCTATCACTGTCAGTTCTGAAGGATGTGTTGATTTTATGGCTTATTTTGATTTTCTTGGTCTTGGTGTTGCTTCCTTAATCAGCTTGCTGCTTATGTCTCCAAGTCACATTAAAATTATTGATTCTCAAATTACCCTATCAACTGGTAGTTCACTACAGCCAAGGGTCAGTTCTCAATGTGCTTAAGCAAAAAGGAGGAGGGGAGAGAGACAGAAAGAGGGGCGGGGTATGTTGGGGGAAGAGGGGGGGGGGGGGGGGGGGAGAGCTTGCATAGAGTTCTTGGAGAAACAAACACATGAATTTTGAGAGTTCATCATCTTATACTGATTTAATTTTAGCATTTTGTTTCTTTAAATAAAGTTCTAAATGCAGTTTTCCATATAAACCAGCATTATATTGTTGTGTCTGAATATGAAAGATTCTTCTTAATACAGGGTCATACTGATGGCCATATGGCACTGCTTCATATGAGTACTCACTCATTGATTGTTGGTGATCATTGTGTTGGGTAAGATTCTTAAGATAACTACTCTACCATATTATGGCATCTTTACATGTAATCTGATTGGCAAAATTTTGGTAACAGGACTACGCCCTATTATTATCCAGATTTCTTAATTATATTTAAGAAGAAATGGCTAGAGGGAGAAACACAACAGTCTGGTGTGTCCTGGCAACCGTGTTAAGACCTTTACTTTCTAGAGGTTTTTGAGAAAAAGAAGGGGCCAGGGGGTTGGCTCATGGACTAACAACTTAAGCTACCAAATTAAATGATTGAAATTTTTTGAGATTGCAGTCTGACTTCCAAATTAAATGAGTACAACTATATGTTTATACATTGTAGAGTTTTTAATGTTTAAATTCGTGTTGGCACGTCTGATGAAGTGAGTTTTTTTCAGCTAGTTTACTATTTTGTTTGATTTAGTACAAGGTGAAATATTGTAACAAGATTTTAGAACCTCCAAATGCATACAGTGCTAATTCTATAGCACATAAGATCCAATCATTACCATGATACAAGCATTCGTTTAAGATGATTAGAAAAACTTCTTCCACATCTGCATGAAGCAGTTGGGGGAAGGGGGGGTTAGTGTGTGGAGAAAACTGATTAGTTTCTCTGTTATATCCCAATGCACACTTTCCAATAAGTCAATTTGAATGCTATTCAGAGAACCACTCTTTCAAATAAGTCAAGTTGAATGCAGTTCAAAGAACCACAACACCCTATGATGTTCACTAGGAAATTGTTGATAGGAGGCTTAATGGATGTAGATCAACTTAAATGCATGAAAGAAGCAGCTTCTTTTTTCCAACTGTAAATTTTATTTTGGATTATGGACAAAGCCCTGCTTTTGGCTGGAGGAAAATTTAAAGCACTTAGTTTTAACTTCTCCTTCTTAACTCAGTTATTAACCATCAATTTTGGTTTTGTTCTTGGTATTTATTTTGTTAAAGCAAAAGGGCTTTACTTCAAACTTTGTGCTTGAAATCCCTAGGATCCCAAACCAATAGCTTTGTTACCAATATTTTGTGATAGTGGAAACGCTAGTACCAATTTATTGTAGAAAACATGCAAAATAATAGAAGAAAAACAATACAAGACACAAAGTTTAATATGGTTTGGCAAACTCTACGCTATATTCAAATGCAATGCCAACCAAAAAAAAAAAAAAATCCACTATCAATGATAAAGCTTACAATTACTTACTAACTCTCACAGACCTCACAAACATAGAAAAACCGAAACCAAAGCTTAGTCTCTAATTCTCTCATTGGAAAAAGTTTACTAATTCTCACACACCCTACAAAGGCTATACCACTCTTTTTATTGGGGCTATCAGACCTCCCTACTTCTTTTCTTATCAGTGTGGTAACACTCCTAATATGGATTAATGCATCTGCTTATTATTCTTCTAGTTAATGTTGGTTCCAAAATCATCAGGAAAGCTCCAAACTAGTTCCTCTTGTGGGCTGGACTTAAAATGCTCTGCTAATTTATCTGTGCTTTGTTTCAGTCAAGGAAGTGCCATCTTGGACATTACTTCTGGTGGAAATATGACTGTAAGTTCGTGTGAAAGTCCTAATAGTGATATATAATTACTCTCCTTTCCATTATGGACTACTCTTATGAACCAATATTGTTGTGCTATACATCAAGTTTAAAGTGTTCTCATTGCTATTGCATTTCCTTTTTATATCCTATACACTAAATATGGCTAAAGTTGGACCTTCCATAATCAGATTTACATATTATGCCGTAATCAATAAAATACAATTGACAAATATCGGTAATACCATTTGATATTTTTCCTTCTTTTTAAAAGGTCTGAGTTGGTCTATCTTAGTTTTTGTATTGTCGCCCTTCCTTTGCCTCATTAAAAATACCATTTGATATTTTTCCTTCCTTTGCCTCATTATATGTTGGGGTTTGCCAAATTAATGATCCTTGCACCCTGTAAGAGATTTTAATTTCTTAGAGATCAATGGTTTTGAAGAAATTATTTGTGTATTAATTTCTGTGCTTCAATGTATCATTTTAGTATTAAAGATGTTTTCATTTTGCAGATGTTAAATTATCTGTTTTAATTTTTTCCAATTATCGTAGCCTGGTAGTTGGATTTCATTTTGGTTATACGATGACAATATTATAATTAGCATAGATTAGGTCCGTGTTTCAGTTTCTATTTGCATCAAGCGGCACTATTTTGAGTGCAGTTCCTGTGTCTTATTAACACTGAAACAAGGTTTGGTAAAAAAAGAAAAGAAAGTCATTACTGCATCCTTCACATTTGTACATGTTGGGTCATAGTAAATTATCGGTTCCCCCTTCTGTCTAAAACTCATGAAGTGGATTTGCAAACTCCATATGTACTAAATCTATTATATGTAGTAACTATTTCGGCTATTCTCCTAGAAAATAGCATACCTTAATTACCAAAAATGGCACAACTAACACATGATAAATTAATACATACATCAATCAGAGATATAGATACTCATACTTTCCTAATAATGATAATACAATGGTTTAACTATTTTAGTGTTTCTATACATGTAATTGTAATTGCTGTTTCTAAAAACCTTAAAGATTACTGAATATTTTGTTTGCTTGTTTATGCAGCAATACTTCCAAACAACTTACAAATTCATGGAGCTTTCCCCACACACTTTGATTCCCATGCATGGGAGAGTTAACCTGTGGCCAAAGCACATGCTTTGTGGATATCTCAAGTATGCACATGTCATTTTCTCTATTTCTTGCTTTCCTAATTTAAGCTAAATTACCTACAAACTTTTTACCCATCATGGGATCTTAGACAATGACTCCTTTGCAGGTAAACAGCACTTCCCCCCCCCCCCCCCCCCCCTCTCTTCAAAAAAAATTCCCCCCATCACCTTTATCTGCAATAACTCTTTTATGATCGGTATTGTTGGGCCCAAGAGTTTGACTTCTGCCAGCTTCGTCTCTTACACCTAAGATTCACACTATATGTAACAATATTGTCTACCAAATCCTGACATGGCATTGTTCCTATATTCAGAAACCGCAGAAGTAGAGAAACGTCCATCTTGAAAGCTATAGAAAATGGAGCTGAAACTTTGTTTGACATAGTTGCAGAAGTATACTCTGAATTTGATCGTAGTGTATGGATTCCTGCTGCATCAAATGTGAGGCTTCATGTGGAGCATCTGGCTGAGCAAGATAAGCTACCAAAGGTAACTTTTGCTTGTTTCAACACCAGCATTTCCCGTGGCTATACATCAACACATATTTGCTTGAAAATACATGTTTTAGTTAGGTAGTTCCCATATATTACTCTTGGAAGGGGTAAAGTTAATTTCCTCTCTCTCTCTCTCTCTCCCTCTTTTAACATAAAAACAAATAACTCCTTATTGGAAAAATGCTAGATTTGCTCAAAGATACCTTTTTTACTATGGAATTGATCTTTATCTTGAGCCAACCTTTAAAAAGATTAGTCAACCCTTGCCATGAAAGAGTCTTGCCATTAAATGTTCTAATTTTCACCTAATAGAAAGAAGGAATCAAGTTTTCCCTTACATTTAAGGACCCTACCATGTAAGAGTGTACTGGAATATTAGTAAATGAAGCACACATGATTACCTTGCTTGTGTTATCTTCCCTGCATATTTGCATTTGCTTTATAATGGATTATTCTCTCCTCCCCTTTCTCATGTGGATAAAATTTTCCTCTGGTTTGGAAGAATCTCCTTCAACTCATTGCAATTCTAATAATTATCCATTTATACTTTAATTACATGACCCATTAATCCATTTAAACAAGTTAAATAACTATTAAATATTAATAGTTATATGAGTAGAAGCACATGACAATATTCATCTGCATAGCCTCGTAGTGGGTTGGTGGATGGGAAAATTTTGTCCATTCTCACTTGGTGCCTGGGCGCCCTGCATCCTGCGATTCATGGAGTTGCTGTTGTACCTTCTGTCTTAGGCAATTTTGAAATAACTTATACCCTACAGTGGAATAATTTGAAGGGCCTTTGAATATTTCACTATCTATGTTTGAAATGATTACAAATTGTTCGGCAAGCATACATATTTTAGTGACAGAAAGTGAAATTCCAAAAATTCATCTTAGAGTGTGCAGGGCTTCTCTTTAGAAACTTTTAATAGCAGTTTGGATGCATTTGCTGACAAGGTGGTTGAAAGAGTGTGCAGGGCTTCTCTTTAGAAACTTTTAGTTGCAGTTTGGCTGCATTTGCCGACAAAGTGGGTAAATTTGAAACCAAGTGAGGAAAGCTTTTTGTGGCCACTCGTTAGGTTTGGACTCAGATCCCTTGCAATTTCCCTGGAATTTATAAAAGCTCCATATGTAATTTTATTGAATCATTGAACTATACCTTGTCAAAATGAAAGAGAAAAAAAACTAATGAGCTCTAGGTCAAATGGCACCTCTTTTGCTGCACTGTGGAGGAAAAAAAACTAATTACAAAGACCCCAGAACATAAAACTTTAATTCTATTTTAACATAATCATTGTAGATCCAGGAATACATTTTCTAAGAACAAATAAGTGTTTGTGATTGTGATTGTGATTGTTTAATTTCTAGAAATGCTGATAGAGCCTGTTGAATTGTTGTGTAGGCATTTTCGATTCAGAAGTTCCAGAAAACTTGTGGGCTGTATTTCCTTGCCCGATGGACTTGGGCATACCTTAGTAAGGGTCTCCAGTTAAATTATCAGAAGCTATGGACATCTAAATTATTCTTTGCTGGTGCAGTGGCTAGCTTTGCTGTTTTGTACTCAATTAATAAGTTCAGTGCTAAATAAGACCCATAAGGGCATAAAATCTGGAATTCGGTTTCAGATGTAATCTAATTATATATCAGTAATTACTAATTAGTCTATTCATATTGTATTGTAGAGGAGGATTTTCCAGAAGTTAATGGAACAGGGTCTAAATGGTTGGTTTATACTTGATATGATGCTATGGTAAAGGTCATTGGTGTTTACAATTTTAGACCTTCTTCATTCTTTTGCTGTGTTGTGAAGCATATCCGAAGAGTGAGTCGGTAGATGATATAAATAAGAATGTGAAAATTTATGTGTAATTGTTTTGGTGGTAAATTTTAGAGCTCCTTAAAATGGACTGACACCCGTCTCATAATTAAGGAGTGTTGCTCATTGATAATAAGACTAGATTGTGAAAAGTCAAGAATAGAACTGAGCAGTCTCTCTCTCTCTCTAAGAAAAGAAAAGAAAAGAAAAAGAAAAGAGGTAAAAATCAACAAGAAAAACTGCTCTGTTTTTTCTCGTCTAGACTCGTGTTTTATGTTAAACGGGTTCCAAGCTTGATCTTAAATTATTGGAAGTTATCCAATTGTCTCTTTAACCTGTGTTTCTGCAACCAAACTCGTGATATTTGTGATCTCTCTCCCCCCTACTTCCCTCGTGTATGTGGGCTTGTGAACTCCAAGGCCCATTATTTCCATGCCAAAACGTTTGAGGCTTTACCATTCACACTATTCCTGGCACTTCCCATATGCCCTTGCTTAACCTTGCTCGAATCAAGCTATTTTTAGACCCTGTCCATTGTCTAGCTTCATAGCTTAAAAATACTTCTGAAGACTTCCTTATGCATAAATGAAGAAAACTATTTCCGAGCTTTTGCTTATACTGTAAGCTAGAGAAAGAGGTGAAGCAGTGTAAGATCACTGTGTTTGTAGAACAACTTTCCATACGTATTAAAAGAGTTAGGGGAAGGAGTTTACATATCACAACCACCATATTCTTATGTTTGTCACTGGCGTTTTTCATAATGATACTAGGAATGTTCATCAACAATCGTGCTAGGAAATTCCTATCCTCAGATGAATTCTACTTCCCCCAACTGTCTGCATTTTATCCAAAGTTGCCCAGGCCTTCATATTCTTATTTTCTTTGCAATTCTTCATCTGCTCCTTCCTTGCCCATTTCAATTATCAAATGGGAGCAGAGGTTTGAGAGATTGGATTTCTCCCAATGAGCTATCACATTCAATGAGCGATAAGGAGCTAATGTGGCTAGCCTCAATGGTGCCAAATATCGAAAAATAAATACCCTTACAATCGGATGCGAAAGGTGGCATTCATGTTCTTAAGTAGAGGAAAATTGCCCTTGGGACCATTATGGGAAAGGTTCTTTAAGGGACATGCAGGGCTCTACTCAATTTACCTCCATACTTCACCAGAGTTCACTGAAGAACCACCAGAATCCTCAGTGTTCTACAAGCGCAGGATACCAAGTGAGGTTAGAAATTTATAATACCCTATCCCAAATTAAAAACCTACCAAGACATGAACCAAGCCAAATTTTTTCATCCATTCATTTTAACTGAAACTGTATTTTGCAGCAAGTGGAATGGGGACAAGCCACAATGGTTGATGCAGAGAGGCGCCTATTAGCTAATGCCCTACTTGATTTCTCCAACGAGAGATTTGTGTTACTCTCTGAAACACGCATTCCTTTATTCAATTTTACAACGATTTACAACTACCTGATCAACTCTAACCATAGTTTTGTTGGCTCAATTGATGATCCAAGAAAGATGGGTCGTGGCCGTTACAATAAACATATGTGGCCAACGATATCATTGTCGGATTGGCGTAAAGGCAACCAATGGTTTGAAGTTCACCGGAAGCTAGCCATAGAGATAGTATCAGATGTCACGTATTACCCCATTTTTGAGAACCATTGCAAGCCTCCATGCTACATGGATGAGCACTACTTGGCAACCCTTGTGACCAAAACTCAACCGAGCATGAATTCCAACAGGAGCATTACTTGGGTTGATTGGTCCAGAGGTGGCTCGCATCGAACAAAGTTTGAGAGGAAAGATGTCTCTGAAGCGTTTTTGAATCGGGTGAGACAAGGTTTTAATTGTACTTATAATGGTATCACAACTACAGTTTGTTTTCTCTTCGCGAGGAAGTTTCAACCAAGAACCCTAGAGCCTTTGCTAAGAATAGCCCCAGTATTGCTTGGGTTTAATCCATAGAAGAATTTGTACCTTTTTTGCTTTTTAGTACTAGTAGTTAGTTGTCTAGCCATAACATTTGGATTTAATTGATAGAAGAATTTGTACTTTTTAGTGCTTGTAGTAAGTTGTCTGGCCAAAACATTAAAGACAAAATGAAGAATATGGTTACCACAACTACAGGTGATGGAAAGGTTTCGTTGGTGTGCCTTGAAGAAAATCATTGGCCACAAGAATAAATCAGTTTGTTTTTGTTTTTGGGGAAACAAACAAGGTGTAGAACCAAATGAGAAAGAAAATCATTGGTTGTATCCTTGTAATGTCTTGAAAATCAGGGTTTTGTCCCTTACTTTTGGAGAATTTATTTACTCTTACCGGAGTTCTTTCCTCTTCTCAGTTCTCATAGGTGGTGTGGGCCTCGATGTCGAACCAAATTTGAAAAAATCTTTCCATTCAAGGGTGAGAAAAATCCAAGAGACCATCCAACAATTCTCATAGGAGTTTTTTTGTTTTTGTTTTTGTTTTTTGTTTTTTTTTTTTTAAATTTATTTTTATGGATACACAACAAAATTTCACAAATTTTAAAAATGACAAGGTGAGATGTTAGGTCATTGTCGGGGAAGGCCAAAAATACAAGAAGGACCCAAATCTTCCCTTGAGTTCTTTTAAAATGTTTATTTATGGACAATTAAGCCCAAAATTCCAAATGAATATAATAAACAAAAGGAAAATGGTGCTTTAACAAGAAAGAAATCTAAATGTCATAACTGAAATACAAGAAAATGCAGAAAAAGTACACAACAGGTTCGAAACTTTGACCCATAGTCAGGGAGAAGAGGAAATTGAGAGAGATTGTAAAGAAGAGAGGGAAGGTTTCCCTGTACCTATATTTCCACCCCCAAACTTTAGAATTGTGAGGATGTTAACTAGCTGAATGGACTTTTACTCTAAAGTTTTTGCTCTGTGAGTAAAACGTGGTTGGTTGACTTTTGAGTTGAAGAGAGTTTTATATAAAGTTTAGGGTGTTGCTAATGACTGGTTTTTTGGTAGTAGAAGAGGCTTTTATCCCCTTTGACACTAATTTGGTGTCTTGGCTTAGGTTGTTTTTTATTAGGGAAGAGTTTGACATGCTTTTAACATAATTTGGGAAATAAAAGGGGTTTGTTCTAACTGGCAACATTTGGTCAGCTGATTATTGGAATACTCACCTAAGTGAGGGCTAGTAGTTGGAGTTGGCCAATGAGAGCCAATTATTTTTAAAAGGAAAAATGAGTTTGGATAGAAAATTTGGGTCACAATCAACTAGAGCATAAAAGCTGTTTTGGAGTGAAAATTTTGGGTACAAGACCTCCTCCATGAGTCTGAGGTGCTACCAGTGTCCCTTGTCCACTTGGTAGCACGCACTCATGCAAAAGATTTGAAAGAAACCGACTCATATCCTTCAAATCACACTTCCTCAATTTTTCCCAATATGTGGCATGGGCTTGGGCCTGGGCCTGGGCCATGCTTATAAGAATAAAATAAAATATAATACATGAATTGAGCCCATAAGGCAGTTGGACTCGGTTGAATTGAGCTTGTAAAAAATGTAAATGGGTATCAACAATCATCATAGGTCAAAACACAATAAAATAAAAATTATATGAGGACCAATCACAACTCAAAATAAAGTTGTTGTAAAAATATGGTGAGATTTTGTTATGCCCTAAATAAAACTGTAAACTAGCCGAACTTATTACCAAACAAAATTACATGTTCACACTAGGTTCATTTTCTTGACGAATAAGCTTGAGTTTGTTCACAAGTTAGTTTATTAACTTATTTTTTCTCATGTACAAAAAATAGTGACTAAATTTTTTTACCCTTTTACAAATTTTTTCTCATATATAGACTTATAGACTGATTATATTATAAATAAAGTAGAAATAATAATTTGATATTATATGAAACTATTTACAGACTTATATAATTCAATCTCAAGTTTATCTAAGTGTATTTTTAGACAAGTCTACATATAGAAATATAATATTATATATAATTAAATTGCGCTTCATATTCATAAACTTGTATACAAACAAATAATAATGTTTGAACTTAGCTTATTTAATAGTTGAGCCTAAACTTTGGCTTCAACTTGATTTGTTTAACTTAGCTTTAACTTGATTTGTTTACTAAACAAATTAATATATTTAAACTTTTCTCGAGCCAAGCCTTGAGTTTTTCTTATTAAACAACATTGTGTTGTGTCTGTTTCAGTGGTGAGTGATGACTTTGTGTTCCAAGTGATAAAAAGCATTATAACGGTTTGAAAAATAAAAAAATGTTGGACATAGTCTCTCGAGCATTAATAATTAATAATGACCTTGGATGAGGGTGTTAACTGGGCCAATCATAAACGGGGTAGGGATATTTGGCAGAGGAATCAACCTCCACATTTACATATTATTGGGTGGGTGCACCAGTGCCCCTGGACTTGGAGGACATGAACCAGGGCTCCCTAAAGGTCAATGAAGAAGACCACAACCGAACAAAGACCATAGTAACTGATTAAGGTAACTGAAACTAACAATCCCCACCACCAGCAGAACATCCTGTCGCCCTAGCCCTCGTAGCAATCTTAACTCATCATTGCAGCACTATAAAGTCTTTACGACTAGAAAATGAATTTGATTCTCAACTTTCGGTATCATTGTGCCTACCATCCTTCCTGCTCTTATTTTCATTTCATTTTTTTTTTTTTTGATGGGATTATTTTCATTTCTATTAAGTATTAACCAAATGGAAAAATATTATTTCACACTTATTATTATACACTTGGTTCCTAGTGTCTATAATTTCATATGTGATATACACATTTTTATTATTATTATTGATGTCCACGTTTAATTACTGAAAGCATGTGAGAATAAGGTGCGGTTTGGAGTTCAGCGTTTTTCTCTTTTTTTTTTTTTTTTTTTTTTGCCTCCTTCATCTTAAGGGGACAAATTACTGTGTACATATTGTGCAGTACCATGTAGTTACTGTTTACATACTTTTTTTAAAATTTTTAATTAAAAGTGAATTCCACGGTACTATTTATATATATATAAATTATTTTTTTACAGTATTTTTAGCTTTCAGTTTTCAGTTTTTAACTGTATCTAAACGGACCCTAATTGTCGGCAATTCAATCCGGTCTTTATTTAAAAAAAATTACAACCTTAAATTAGTCCCAAAAAGATTTTTTTTTTTTTTGTCAAGAATACTAAGTATTTTAATACATGCAAAGAGAGAAGGGAGAAAGTTTTAAAAAAAAATTTGTATTTCTTTATAAAATTAAAAGGCTATAAGTCAGAGTCGACAAACTCGTCAAATCCATGGGATTTCCATTTTGACTCTGACTGCATAGTGAGGGGGAAAATTAATGACGGTTTTTTCTCATATGTCTAAGGGACGTTGATTTCTCGCATTTGCTATCCTAGTTTCGTTTAAAATCTTTTACAATTGTATAATTTATGACTCGATTTTGAGCTTAAGATTGCTTTGGGATTTGTTTTACTGCTGATTGAGATTTCCGGTTCCAGTAAACATTCATTGATCGGATGCTATGCTCGATTACGAGTTATTTGGTTCACGCCCATGAAAAATGTGATTATTGACAAATGAATAAAAAAAAGGCCTTGTTTTTTTTTTTTTTTTGAGAAAAAAAAAGGGCTTGTTAACAAGTGTTTTTAGAGCATTTGTAAATGAATTATTTTTAAAAAGTTTTAATACAAATTGTGGGAGGTAAAAGCTATTGAATAAGTGTTTGAGTTTTGGGCCTGATCGGTTGGTACCAGTCTGTTTTGATCAGGGCCCCTAAGCCCACAAGTCAATCCGCACTGTAGTAGTCCGAGGAGTTGTCCGAGGAGGAGTGTCTTCTTGGACAGATCCAGCAATGACCCTGGGACTTGTTAAGTGGGTTAGAGGTAGAATTCTGGAAGAACTGGTGGGTAAGAGGGTGATCCAAGCACCCTTTAGAAGCAGAGACATGTGAGAAATATCTAAGGAAAAAGTTGCTACCACCACTTTAAAGGCCCTGCGTCTACCTCCCTGGTTGCATTAATGGGAAAATGACCTCTGAACAATAGTTTTCAGTCTCCCTGCTATTATTTGAAGGCTTCAAGAAGGTGGTGGATGGGACAAGTATCCAAGGGGAAGATTTGTATGACACGTGAAAGAACCAGTGAAGAAGAAGTATATAAGGAAACGAGAGAGGAAAGAGAAGGGGGATTTGCACTTTCTGCTGAGAAAAAAATAGGAACTAAGAATTGTAAACTTTGGCATAAAAAGAAGATATCTATACAAATCGTTTTCGGCTTACGTCCGAGGTCTCTTTGTCATATTTGTTTACCTTTTGCATAGATTGTGGCATTCTAGCCTATTAATCGAACTTTCAACATCTCAAACCTAGGTTTCAAATCCATATTCTACAAATTTCATTGTATAAGGCTCATTGGGCATAAGCCCAACATTAGTTTTTGGGTCCGGGTACAGTTGTGCACTTACACAAATTTCATAGGAAGTATAAAAAACTAAAAAAAAAAATCAATTACTTTTTTCTTATGCCCTAAAAAATTTATAAAAATATTTTCTAATTAAACTAAGACATTGGTTAACATTTTCTTAAAAATAAATTCTTATATAATTCTAACGTCAATAAGCATTAAAAAAGTGGGTTTTCTCGGCTTTTCTAACTAGACTTGACCCAACTAATTGAATATTGGTTTGGAGGACCACTGAACTATAGCGACACGATCATTCTGGGATACCTAATGTAATCCCTTTCAATAAATTCAGAAATCAATTTCACATTCACTATTACAATATGTTCCTAAAAAAAAAAAAAAATCAATATGCTGAAGTGGTTGAATGTGGGTGATTGACATTTTGCACATTATTTTTTACTAGTACGTAACCCGTGCTTACGCACAGAAATGATAAATTATAATTGTACTGTTAATGTTAGTTTAAGTTATTAAATACATAAGACATTGGTATCTTCCTTCACATGTAATAAAAGAAAGGAAAAAAATTTGACTCTAAACATATTTGGAGCTATTTTGCTTTAACCTATTATATGACAATTGATGATACTATTCGTGGGTAATTTTAGTCATATGACATTTTTAATAAATCATGTGACTTGTTTAAAAAATACACATAATCAGTCTTATAATTTTCTATGTAATGGGTTGGAAAAGAAAACTCAAAACGTTTTTGGAGCTAAATTTTGTCTGAAGAGTAATGTTAAAAAGACAATTTTTTTTCACAATTTATTAAGATGATAAGGGTTTTTATTTTATTTTTATATATTTTGGATACATCAATAGTTGGGAATGAGGGAATTTGAATTTTAGACGTCTTTATTAGAAACACGGTATAAGTTAAACTATAAGACTCTTGTGATTGGTATAAAGACAAAATTTAGCTACAAAATTAGTTGTAGCCTAAAACTATAACCTTACTCAATATCTTTTTATTGGAGATGAATTTTGACAAATCTACCATTGGATTACATATTCTTCTTATATTTTTCATACTTGCAAAATTTCTAGAAAATTAAAAATCAATAGTTATGTCATCAATAAATTGTTTAAATTAAAAGCTTTTATAGCTTAAAATTATGCATAAAATATAAGCTTATAGATCATTTAGTATATAATATCTGATTGATACAAAATTCTACATATGTATTAAGAGTGTAAAAAACATGCAAATCAATAATTAGATTTACAAAATATGTTGTAATGTTTATTTTATTGAGTAAGAATATAGTCTTAGGCTACAACTAATTTTGTAGCTAAACTTTGTCCTTAGTATAATATCAATTTCAAATATTAAAAAAGAATTCATATAGTCCACGTCTAACCATAATATACAACCTTAACATTGTAACAAAAATTATGAATTATATTTCTTTACTATCTATAACAGGATTCCCTTCTTTGGACTAGATTTTTATGTAATTTAGAAATACCCCTAGAGTAGGTTTAATAGGGACAAAACTTGGGGACAACCCGATAAAAATATTTCTCCAATTCCACTTAAAATGTCTACAAAATAAGACATTCTCTTACTAATGTAACTAATCCATATCTTCAAAACAAATTTATCCAAAAATTAAAAAAAAAAAAAAAAACTTCTCCGTCCACTTTGTATATTTCCTTCAAGACCACGTTCTAACTTTTTTTTTTTAACTTTATCAAGACTCGTGGTTTCTTTTATCTAATTTTTATGTTATTTTATTTTATTTTAATTTTCGGTTTCCTTAATTCCTATTCTCACATTGTTGTATTTTTTTTTTTTTTTGAATTTCCAGTTTTCTTAATCCCTAATCTCACCTTTTTGTTTTTCTCAACCAAACTTATCCAAAAATTAAAATTAAAAGAAAAACTTCTCAGTCCACTTTGATATTTTCTTCAAGACCATGTTTCAATTTTTTTTTTTTTTTGCTTTATCAAGACTCACCGGTTTCTTTTATTTAATTTTTTTTTGTTTTGTTTTTTTTTTGAATTTCCGGTTTTCTTAATTCACATTTTTGTAATGTAATTTTTTTTTTTTTTGAATTTCCAGTTTTCTTAATCCCTAAGCTCACCTTTCTGCTTTTGTTTTATCTCAAATCTCCTTTTTTTTTTAATTTGAAAAAACAAAAACATTCGTCCTATAAAACCATTACTATAACTTCTCATCCATATTCCTTAAATTTAGGCACTACCACATATCCTCATTGAAACACCCCACATAATTTAAACGCCCCAAGTTTCAATTGAAATTCAAATAAAAAAGTTTCTACAATTTATAACTACACCAATATTGAAAGCTCAATAGTAGAACGACTATAGCTTGTTTAGACTTCTAATTTTGAAATTACGACTTAATTGCTTTTAATCTATTCAACTAAGTGCGGAATAAGAGTAATCAAAGTGCAATTAACCAGGAATACTTCATAGTGCATGGGCATACATAAAAAACAATTACATGTAATACCGCGATGTGTTTCAAAGAGGAAAATCGAAGTGCTCGGTGTAAAAACCTCATTGTGGCCTTCCAAGCCAAATCAATCCACTAGTGAATAAGTTGGAGTACAAGGATTATAATATAGACCCTTCACGCCTAAACTACCCTCTGTACTTAGATCCTCCAAGTCCCAACTACCAACGAGCTTCACCGAGTCAGTCTTCACTAGCTGTCTAGATCCCGCAATTAGCTCCAATTGCATCCATCAAAGAATGATTTCATCCAATGCTTCCCATGAGCACCAAAAAAACTCACAACACTCAGAATGGGTGAGGTATGTGTGGGGAGTAAAAAGATCCTGATGGGGATGTGGGCCTTTGGGCCATGCTAAGGAAGGCCGACCTGCTCTTGGGTTTGGAATTTGTTAGTACTACGGGTCGGCCCATACGCCGAGGATCCGAGGATCCAGCCGAGGGTGAACTTCCCCTCGGACGGACACCGGAGAACCCGGGACTTCATGGTAAAGGTTAGGGAATGACACGGTCAAGACCAAGGGTTAAAAGGGGTGAACCCTTGAATGTCCTGGAAGCACCGATGTTAGAGAAATACTAAAGATAAAGGCTGCCACCTCCACATTAAAGACCCTGCACCTACCACCCTGGCCGCATTAATGGGGAAGTGACACCTGAACAGTGGCAGGTGGAAGGAAAACTTCTGGTTACTATTCAAAGGTACTGAGAGAAGAAATATCTAGGCTAAGGGGGAGTTGGGGCAACACGTGTATAAAGTATCAAAAAGAGGAGTATTTAAGAAGCAACCTAGAACAGGAAGATGGATTCCTTTTTTGTAATCTAAAGGAAAAAGAAAAAAGAGAAAGAGATAATATAAGAACAGCTCTCGGCTTGCGTCCGAGCAGGTTGATTTACAATATTCCTTATTGTTTTCAAGTGTTAGCAATCTTTGACTTGTCATTTAATCCTTAGTCACTTCTAACCTAGGTTTCAAGCCCACACTCTACAAATTCATATTGTTTAAGGCTTATTGGGCCTGAGCCCGTAACTGTTCTTGGGGCCAGGTGCAATTGTGCGCTTACAATTGGCGCCGTCTGTGGGGAATCTAGTCTAGAAGAGGTAGGGATATTATGGCAGGCTTAGGCTCTTACCATGCAGAGTCACAGGGATCATAACCGGAGGATCATTTCGAGCGTCTTGAACATCGAAGGGATCGTGAGGGAAGCGTCCACACAGAGTACCCAGGCGCCAGCCATACTCATGGTGGGGGTAGCACCACTCACGAGGAGGGTTCTAAATCCATGCAGAAGGAGATTAATCGGTTGAAGAGGAAGTTACGCCGTGCTAAACGCAAGTTTTCACCGTCCTCGTCTAATCCTTCCTCTGAGGAGGATAGAGGAGATGGCTACAGCTCGAGGTCGCGCTCCCCCACCAGTGCAACGTCCTCCGGTGAAGAGGATGACCAGCCAACTAGCAGACATAAGAGGCTTCATTCTAGAGGCTTAGGCAACGATGCTATGAGTAGGGCGTTGCACCAACTCTCCAAGTCTCCATTCACACGGAGGATTGAAAAAGGAAGGCTTTCCAGGAGGTTTACCCAGCCCACCTTTACCATCTACAATGGCCGGACTGATCCGGTGGAGCACGTGAGTCACTTCAACCAGAGGATGGCAGTGCACTCTCACAACGAGACTCTGATGTGTAAAGTTTTCCCTCCGGCTTGGGACCCTGTGGCTATGAGGTGGTTTAACGGTCTCGAATCGGGGTACGTAGGCTCATTCGGGAGTTAACTAGGGCATTCGCTTCGCGGTTTATCACGTGTAGCGAGTCCCTCGGCCATTGGACTCATTTGCTATCCATGGCCATGAAGGAAGGGGAGACGTTGAAAGTATACTCGGCCGATCTTGGGAAATGTTTAATGAAATAGATGGTGATTTTGATGAGGTGGCGCTTAATACCTTTAAGGTAGGTCTTCCTATTGACCACGACCTAAGAAAGTCTTTGACGAAAAAGCCCGTCCGCAGCGCACGCCGCCTTATGGATCGTATTGATGAGTATAAAGGGTAGAGGAAGACCACGAGGGGAAGGAAAGGAGAAGGTTATCCCGCAGGAGAGAAGGGATTTCAGGTCGGACAGATATCACAACAACAAGCCGAGGAGGGATTATTTCGGGCAATCCGGCTCGGCAGCACCTCAGGCTGTAAATACTGTGTTCCGAGAACCAGTGCAGCAGTTACTAGAGAAAGTTCGTAAAGAGCCCTTCTTCAGATGGCCCAGCAGGATGGCGGGGGACCCGCGAAAAGAAATCAAAACCTCTTTTGTCAGTACCATCAGGATGTGGGCCACACTACCGAGAACTGTCGGACCTTGTGGAACCATCTGGAGCAGCTCGTCAGTGAGGGAAAGTTGAAGCAGCACTTGTGTCAGCCCGCTGGGCAAGTCAGTCAAGTTGGCTCGAACAACCAGAGGAACAATTCATCTCGGCCAGCATTAGGGTGATGGCTGTTTCCCATCCTCAGGTTGAGGATGTAGGTAGCAGGCCGAAGAGGTTGAAGGGCACTTTGCCCGTCCTAGGTTTCTCCGAGGAGGATAAAGTAGGGACTATCCAGCCCCATGACGATGCTCTTGTGGTCACCCTCAGGATAGGGAACTATGATGTGAGAAGGGTGATGATAGACCAGGGCAGCGGTGCAGATATCATGTACCCTGATCTATTCAAGGGGTTAAGGTTGAAGTTGGAAGATCTTACTCCTTATGATTCGCCGCTCATAAGTTTTGAAGGGAGAGCCGTTGTGCCGAAGGGACAGATTCGTTTGCCCGTTCAATCCGGCTCAAAAACGGTTGATGTGGACTTTATTGTGGTTGATGCGTACTCTCCATATACAGCCATACTTGCCAGGCCATGGCTGCACGCTCTTGGAGCTGTCTCCTCTACCTTGCATGTTAAAGTCAAATTTCCCTCAGGGGAATGTGTTGAAGAGGTCTTCGGCAACCAATCGGTGGCCAGGCAATGCATATCGGCTGCTGTCCTGCATCAGACAGAAGCCGAATCTTCGGCTCTGATCACCAAAGGTTTATAGCAATTAACTGCTCCCGGTTCATCTGGGATGGCGATAGGAGAGGAGGCATATTATGAGGAGTTAGAGAAGTTTCCAGTAGCCGATGACCTAGAGAGATTCTTCCAAGTCGGTGTACTTTTGCCACACCAAGAGAAGATGGAATTGTTAGAATTCTTGAAGGACAATGTTGATGTTTTTGCGTGGGATCCTTATGAAGCTCCAGGCGTTGATCCGAGCTTCATTTTTCATCACTTAAATGTCAACCCAGCTATCGTTCCGAGAAGGCAGCCACCTCGGCGATCTTCCGAGGGGGAACATTCCGAAATTTGTGAAGGAAGGAGGTTCTTAAACTTAAAAGGGCTGGTGCTATCAAAGAGGTTTTCTACCCCGAGTGGTTGGCCCATACGGTTGTTGTCAAAAAGAAGAATGGAACGTGGAGGGTATGTGTGGACTTCAGCGATGCGAACAAGGCCTGTCCTAAAGATTCGTTCCCAATGCCACGTATTGATCAATGCGGTGGATGCCAACTATCGGACATCCTGGATGAGTTTTTTGGACGCCTTCCCGGGGTTACCACCAGGATTCCTTGGCATTAGAGGATCGAGGAGAAGATGCCTTCATTACACCGACGAATTATCATTATAAGGTCATGCCATTCGGCTTGAAGAATCTTTGGGGCTACCTATTAAAGGATGATGACGAATGTTCGAACGGCAAATGGGAAAAACCATTGAAGTATATGTCGACGATATGGTGGTGAAAAGCAAAACAATACCCTCATACGTGAAAGATTTGGCCGACACTTTTCGGATGCGAGAAAGTACAAGTTGTGCCTCGACGCCTCAAAGTGCTTTCTTTCGGCGTGGGGTCTGAAAATTTTTGGGATACATGATTACTCATAGAGGCATAGAGGTAAATCCGGTGCAGGTCAAGGCTATTCAGGACTTGCAGCCTCCTCGGAACCCAAAAAGAGATTCAAAAGTTAACGGAATGATTGCCGCCTTGAATAGGTTCATATCTCGGTGGTGTGAAGGTGTCGTCCTTTCTTCCAACTGTTGAATAAGTGGAAAGGGTTTCGATGGACCGAGGACTGCGAGTTAGCTTTTCAATAGCTCAAGCAATATCTTTCTCGGCCACCCATTCTGTCTCGTCCGGAGGCACATGAGATTTTGTTTGCTTATCTGGCAGTGGCCGTCCACGCGGTCAGCCTGGTCCTGATAAGAGATGATAACGGGGTGCAAAAACCGGTATATTATGTTAGTAAGTCTTTAGGTGATGCCGAGGTGCGTTATCAACCCTTAGAGAAAGCGCTCCTAGCCGTGGTTCATGCCACGTGAAAGCTTCCCCATTATTTTCAGTCTCACACAGTGGTTGTTCTGACCCAATTACCCCTCAAGGCAGTACTACGTAGTGCCGACTACTCGGGCAGGATAGCAAAGTGGGGGACCATCTTGGGGGCTTTTGACGTTAAATACAAGCCTCGCACCTCGGTGAAGGGCCAGGTCCTTGCTGACTTGGTGGCAGGGTTTACTAAACCATTGCTAGAAGAAGCTCTAAAGGAAGCACACATGGATGCAAAATCAGTTGGAGTGATCACGGCCGCAGTGCCCTCGGCTTGGAAAGTGTATGTGGATGAGGCTGCTAATCAGAGAGGGTCTGGTGTTGGACTTGTTCTAATGTCCCCTGAAGCAATTGTCTTCAAAAAATCTTTAAGATTGGCATTCTCGGCTACTAACAATGAGGCCGAGTATGAAGCAGTTTTGGTAGGCATGCAGATGGTACGTAGAATGGGTGGAAGGGAAATCCATGTGTTCTCGGACTCTCAGTTAGTGGTCGGCCAAGTCATGGGGACCATGGAGGCTAGAGACCCCAGAATGCAGGAATATTTGGCCCAGGTCAAACGTCAACAAGCTGAATTTGACTCCTTCGCCTTAACTCATATCTCTCGGAGCAGAAACACCCATGCAGACTCCTTAGCCACGCTGGCAACTACCTCGGCTCAAGGTTTACCTAGGGTTATCCTCGTTGAGGATTTACTAGAGCCCTCTATTGTCATTGCCAACGCACCTCGCATCCATCTAATAAGGCCTGGACCTAGTTGGATTGACCCGGTCATATCTTTTCTTAGGAATGATGTTCTTCCTGAGGACAAATCTGAAGCAGATAAGATACGCCGAAAGGCGCCGCATTTCTGGTTGTCCGAGGACCAGAAACTGTACAAACGATCCTTTTCAGGACCGTACTTGTTGTGTGTACACCCTGACTCAACGGAAGAACTTCTGGAAGAACTGCATGAAGGGATTTGTGGCGGTCACCTTTGGGGGAAGATCCTTAGCCCACGAGCTCTAACTCGGGGTTATTGGTGGCACAATATGCAAAGAGAGGATCAAAACTATGCCGGAAATGCGATCGTCAGAGGTTCGCCCCAATATTCATCAACCTTTGGAGAGTTCTTAACCCCTTTCCGGTCCTTAGCCACTTCGCAGCACGGTGGGGACTAGACATAGTTGGGCCATTCGAGGGGCAACGAGTAACAAAAGATGGCTTCTCGTGGGAACGGACTATTTCACTAAATGGGTTGAGGCCGAGCCCTTAGCAAACATTAGAGATGTTGACTCCAAGAAGTTTGTCTGGAAAAACATCGTCACTAGATTCGGTATACCACACACACTCATCTCAGACAATGGTGTTCAGTTCGATAGTAAGGCTTTTAGGAAGTATTGTGGTGACATGGGTATCATAAATAGATATTCCACTCCAGTTTATCCTCAAGGAAATGGGCAAGCCGAGGCCGTTAACAAGGTCATTGTCAGTGGGCTGAAGAAAAGGTTGGACGATGCGAAAGGCAGATGGGTAGAAGAGCTCCCTCATGTTCTGTGGACGTATTGGACCATACCGCGCAGGTCCACTGGAGAAACACCATTCTCTATGACTTATGGGGCCGAGGCGGTGATACCTTTGGAATACAATTTTCCTACCCTAAAGACAAGTTCTTTTAGCCCGGAGAACAACGATGGACTCCTGGAGAAAGGTCTTGATTTACTTGAAGAACGACGCGAGGCAGCTATGGTTCAAATGACTTACTATCAACAGAAGCTAAAACGAGGATATGATGCCCACGTGAGGCTAAGGCCACTTGCACCTGGTGATCTTGTGCTAAGAAAAGTTGTTGGCACCTCTAAAAACCCAGCCTGGGGTAAGCTAGGACCCAACTGGGAAGGCCTCTATCGCATTGTGTCAGTAGCAGGTATATGGTCATATCGGCTATCTGACCTAGACGAAAGAATTGTACCACTCCCATGAAATGTAAATAATCTTAGAAGGTATTATTATTAATAAAATGTGCTTTTGTCAGTTAACATTTCGAAGTTATAAGTACCTCTGACGCATGCAGTTACTACTGATCTAAAGAATCAAACAGAAACTTGGTTAAGTGTAGTCCTCGGACCACAAACCTTGTGGAAATTGATGTCTTCTCATTTGTTAAACAGAACCTAAGTTATGCCGGGTCCTCGGACCTCCTACTTTGGGAAAATTAACAATTGAAGCTACTGTTCTAAAGAATCAAACAGAAACTTGGTTAAGTGTAGTCCTCGGACCACAAACCTTGTGGAAATTGATGTCTTCTCATTTGTTAAATAGAACCTAAGTTATGCCGGGTCCTCAGACCTCCTACTTTGGGAAAATTAACAATTGAAGCTACTGTTCTAAAGAATCAAACAGAAACTTGGTTAAGTGTAGTCCTCGGATCACAAACCTTGTGAAAATTGATGTCTTCTCATTTGTTAAACAGAACCTAAGTTATGCCGGGTCCTCGGACCTCCTACTTTGGGAAAATTAACAATTGAAGCTACTGTTCTAAAGAATCAAACAAAAACTTGGTTAAGTGTAGTCCTCGGACCACAAACCTTGTGGAAATTGATGTCTTCTCATTTGTTAAACAGAACCTAAGTTATGCCGGGTCCTCGGACCTCCTACTTTGGGAAAATTAACATTTGAAATTACTGATCTAAATAATTAAACAGCAACTTGGATAAGTCTTGTTCTCGGACCGCAAACTTGATTAAAGTTAATTCCTCATTGCGCCTGGAAATTAGTACCTTACTGTTTGTTAGATCGGATTTTAAAGTTCTATATCTTTAAGTGTTAAGAAAATTTATGTAAGGAATGGTCCTCGGATCTTACATCCTACTAAAAACAATGCTACACATTATAAGGTTTTAATCGTTATATGAGGTCTCTCTTTTTTAACCAAGGCATTGTTTAAACATATTAGCCACATCACTTTTTATTAAGTTTTTAATAACACGCGAATGACTGCGTGGAGGTTATGATTGTGTAATACTTGGAGTTAGATTTGTTTGTTCTGCCCCTTTTTGACTACGTATTAATGGCAATCTTTATGACAAATACAAAAAGAATAAAGTAAAATGGATGCAACATGGGTGAGAATTAAATGGAATTGTTCTTCATTAATCATTCAAATATACATTACAAATTTAATTCGAATATGGAAAGAGAGAAGTCCTAAGCTAAGTCCTAAGCTTTTGGAGGGGGGTCTTGTGAGGAAATGCGGTGGCCTCGGTCTTTCTCAACTCCAACTCAAAAGAAGACGGGACTTGCTTTCCTTTGTCTCCTTGTCTTCGTCGGAAGGACGTTGGGTTCCACTTTCCGGCTCAAGTCCTTCTCTGCATCCCCACCTCCTTCCTTCTCTTTGTTGGAACTGAAGGTTCTGTAGGATCTGGAATTAGGTTTGTGGGACCATCGGAGCGGAAGCGGGGAGAGTTAACTCGGGGGTAGGAGTAGCGGCGAGGAGCCTCTTCAATCTCACCATCTCCAGGGGAAGCCAAACGTTCTCGGACTTCCTTAGATCCGAGGATAGAGGAACTCCAGCTACGTTTAGGGCTTCCCCCCAAACTTTCTGACAGTACTCCCGGCACAGAGCCGCGAAGGCCTCTGTCAGCTGCTCCTCGGTGTTTGCTACCCCTTCCTCGTAGCTCGTCTGCTTGGCAGCTTGTAGAGAGCGATGGAATGAGCTGGCTTCTTCCTTCATCAGTGCAAGTTCCTTCTCCAAATCCGAGCGTTCCCTTTGGGCTCGGGAGAGCTCATCATCTTTTTCGTGAAGGAGCTTGCGCTGCCCTTCTATCTGGGTCTTCATGGTCTTCAGATTGGCCTCGGCCCCATTCCTCTCTCTCTTTAGATCAGCCACCTCCGAGGTAAGCTTCTCGTTCTCAGCAAGGGCTGTGCCCAAGGACTTCTCGGTCCAACCGACGACTTCAAGCTCAGCTCTGGCCTTCTTCCGAGTCTCTTCTATAAATTTCTTGGCTACGAAGACTTCTTGAATGGCCTGCAGTAAAGTGAGAGGAAGTCAGATATAGCAAGGCACTTATGAATGATTGAATATTGTTAAAAGTGGAAACTTCCTAAAAAGGGGTAAACTTACCAGCGCTAAGTCTCTTTTTAAAGAGAGGAATAGTTGTGGCTGGCTCATTTTTCCAAGGTTTCCATGTCCTTAGGGCAGAGGCGCTCCAACACTTCGCAAGTGGTGAGCATGGCCTTGTTGAACCGCCCTTATACTAGATTGGCGGGAGATGGGTGCGCCGTCGGTCTTAAGTTAGGGGACCAGGTGGTCGGTGCTCGGCGCACTTCGGCCTCGTCCACGATTTCCGCTTTCAGGCGAGCGAGCCCTACGCTTGCCTTTGTCCAGCTTCTGCTGCTGAACCGGTGGAGGTTGTCGTCGTGGTTTCTTGGGGTCCTTGTTGATCGTCTCTTCGGCCTTCCCTTTTCTCTTCTTTTTGGGGTCCTCGCCTGGGAGTTTCGACTCGGCTGGAGGAGGGGAGGTGGCAAAGATGGAAGAGCTTGGGACGCCCCCGTCTTTTTCTCAACAACCTTCGCAGCTCTGTTAGTCGGGGAGACCCTTCATCCTGTCCATGTCCTCCTCGGATTCGTCCTTTGGGTTGGACAACTAACCCTGCAATTCCGAGCCTCTGTGGCTTCTTCTTCCTCGTCCGAGTACAACGAATCGGCTCCCCTCGAGGTCTTTCGGTGTCCTCGAAGTTGGCCCATTTCTATCTCCTCGTCTAGCGTGTTTGAAGAGGACACCTGCTCTTCTGAAACAACAGTTGCCTGAGAATGCACAGCGAGGGGAATTGCCGCTATGGGTTGGTTGTATAAAACGGTGTCAGGGGCGTCAGGGAGATCGTGTTCGTCCAAGAAGTGGGGCCGAGCTACGTTTATTCTCCTTCGTCTTCGGTCACCCGCGATTATGGCGTTTTCTATCTCCTGAAAATCTGAAGAGATGGGAGTGTACCCCAGAATCAGATGAGCAGCTCTAAGTTGTAAGTCCTCGCTGACAAACACCTCGGAGCGAAGCACTCGGTTGAGATCTGCAACGTTGCAGTGGCTTAAGCGTGGGCGCACGTGTTGCTTATCTGCGAAAAAAAAAAAGACACCAAAGCAAAAGAACATGGTCAGGTTCACACAACAAGTAATGAAGTTAAACAAATATAAAAACATGTTAGTGTGCATGTTTGTGAATATTAAAGGAGGTTGTGAAGTGGGGAGGTTAATCCTAAGGTGTCGCACCTGGATCTCCCCACCAACCGGGGCAGTGAGGCGTCGTGCCGGTTCCGAGGACGACGTCAGTAGTCGTCCTTCATGCCTTTGTTGGATTTGGGCAGACAGGAGATTAGCCTAACGACGCTGGAACGGAATTTGATGTAGTAACCTACTTTGGAGAGTTTGTGGGATTCGTACAGAAAGACGACCTCGTGCCAAGTGAGGTTTAGACCCATTTGCTCGTTTAGAGCATCGACGCTACCCAAAACTCTAAAAATGTTTGGGAGGCACGATCGGGGCACAGCGGTGGGCTGAAGGTACTCCACAGTTCTGCGGTTTCATTGGGAGGGTCATCCCACCCTCTATAAAGGCTATCATTGGGATGATAACCTCTCCCTCTTTTCTAGAGCCGGCCACGGCTTCAGCCGGGCAATATTTTAAACCTACATCGCCGGGAATGTGATATTTGGCTCTGAAGCCTTCCATTCCAGCGGCAGTATCAACTAGACACTTAAACCTACCCATCAGAAAAGAATGAAAGGCTAAACTCTAAAGGGGAGAATATCTACAAGGACAGCCGAGGACTATGTCCGAGGAGAAAAGGTTAAGAGTAGAGAGAGCAAGAACTTACAAAGTTGAAGGTGTGCAAATTTCCACGGTTTTCTGTAGGTAAAGTATGATTGCTGATGTTTTGATGGGATTAGTCCCTGGGGAATTAAATGGAGGCGCAGGTTCCCGAAGCGTCACGATGTGCGGAAAAGCGGCCTCGAAATTATATTCGTCCCGCCCAAATTTTCGTGGAGTAACGAGGACCGTTGGATACCCATCTCGCCGTTGAACGTGGGGAACAAAGTGTAGCTTACAGCAATAAATGCGCGCGTTTTTGAAAATAAAACCGCCAAGTGGCATCTTCTGGGACGCGAAACGGTTTCCACACGTGCAACCATTCACAAAGTGTGTGGAGTAGGTTCTCGTCAGATCAAAACCCTATTTTTCTCCTCGGACGTTGAAAATTAGAGTTTTGAGGGGCTATTGTGGGGAGTAAAAAGATCCTGATGGGGATGTGGGCCTTTGGGCCATGCTAAGGAAGGCCGACCTGCTCTTGGGTTTGGAATTTGTTAGTACTACGGGTCGGCCCATACGCCGAGGATCCGAGGATCCAGCCGAGGGTGAACTTCCCCTCGGACGGACACCGGAGAACCCGGGACTTCATGGTAAAGGTTAGGCAATGACACGGTCAAGACCAAGGGTTAAAAGGGGTGAACCCTTGAATGTCCTGGAAGCACCGATGTTAGAGAAATACTAAAGATAAAGGCTGCCACCTCCACATTAAAGACCCTGCACCTACCACCCTGGCCGCATTAATGGGGAAGTGACACCTGAACAGTGGAAGGGAAACTTCTGGTTACTATTCAAAGGTACTGAGAGAAGAAATATCTAGGCTAAGGGGGAGTTGGGGCAACACATGTACAAAGTATCAAAAAGAGGAGTATTTAAGGAGCAACCTAGAACAGAAAGAGGGATTCCTTTTTTGTAGTCTAAAGGAAAAAGAAAAAAGAGAAAGAGATAATATAAGAACAGCTCTCGGCTTGCGTCCGAGCAGGTTGATTTACAATATTCCTTGTTGTTTTCAAGTGTTAGCAATCTTTGACTTGTCATTTAATCCTTAGTCACTTCTAACCTGGGTTTCAAGCCCACACTCTACAAATTCATATTGTTTAAGGCTCATTGGGCCTGAGCCCGTAACTGTTCTTGGGGTCAGGTGCAATTGTGCGCTTGCAGTATGTATTTGGGTTAAGAACATCTCAAAGGATATGTAATTAGAGAGGTAGGCAGGGCCGGCCCAAGCGTTTCGGAGGCCTAAAGCGAAATCTTCAAATGGGGTCTTTATATTATTATTTAAATAATATTTAACTAGCATTTTATATAATAATTTTTTAAAAATATGTTCTTTTTTACTTTTTAATATGATTTTTTTTGAGAAAATGCTAAAGTTATAACAAATTTTATTACAAACTAGTGTTGTAATGAATGTGATCAATGACATGAGGCTTACAAAAATATTAGAAATATTATAAAATTTACAACATGAGAATTACAAAGATATATCACAAATCACAAATATTCATTCAAAAATGCATTCAATAGTTTGTTGAAATCCACCTATCATATTCATTGTCACATTAAATTATAAAAGTTATGGAGACCATCACGCACCCTTGGTGCAGTGATCATTCCACAAGTATAAGTTTTTGTGGGGTGTGGGGGATAATGGCTGAGATTTAAGTCTCTAGAAGAGAGTTTCGTACACATATACACTTAGGTTAGGCTAGATTAGAATTTTTATCTTATATAAAAATAACTAAATAAATAAAAGTTATGTAGTAAAATTTATAGTATTTTTAACATTTTCCTATTTGAATTACTTGTGATTAGTAACACATCATTTTGTAAGACCTATTTATTTAAAATTTTCTTATCTTTATCTCTAGCATTACTTAATTCTTTGAGCCTTCTTAATAGTGGAAAAATATGTAAACTAAAATATTTTAGTATTTCTCAAAAATATTTATATAAAAAGAATAAATAAATAATAAAAAATTTGCCCCCAAATTTGGGGCCTTCTCTAGTAAGGGGACCTTAGGCAATGGCCTAATTGGTCTAAGCCTAGGGCCGGCCCTGAAGGTAGGAGTAGAGGAAAACTAAAAGAAATATGTAAAAGATTGTGGGTATGCAATCTCTAACCCTTAAATGGATTTCTAGGATTTTCTTTATGAAAATCTCCTTACAATTTCGTTGGTAATATTGGTTTATATAGTGTGGGTAAAGAAATGAGGAAAAACACTCAAATAAGCTGGTAGTGCATCTCGCGAGTCAGGTCGCAAGCCATTCGTGAGATGCCATCAAGCACTTAAACCTTTCAACTTCCAGCATGTGTTCCTCACGTGACCTTTCGCGGGTTGCTCCACTCGTGAGTCAGTTGCGAGATCCTCTGTTCTTCACAGTTCTTCACCAATTTCACACACTAACCCATTACATTGAATCCCACAAACATACAGCGAAATGATTGAAGAAATACAATCAAATTTGATATGGAATTAAAGCCAATAATAACAAAATTGAAAATCACAACTTTACAAATATATATCTCTCTCTGCTTCTTTTTTTTTCAATACTATTCAATTTTGAAAAGAATTCCGCTTACATGCAATAAATTGGTGCTTTCCCACAAAGAAGATAAGGGTTCCATGGTTGGTTCATAATGATTTTTGCTACGTTTTATTTTTTTTTTTGTGTGCGCTTTTTAAATCCGTATATTAGTTTTCTTGAATCTTCGATTTTGCTGAAACACCATTCCAGGCCAAGAGGGCCAAGAGTTTCAAACATCTCGCTCATTTTGCACTAAAAAAAAAAAAAATAATAAAATAAGATGAAGGATCTGCTTGGAATCCGCTTATTCTGCTGAAATTAAAAACCTTTTGTTGAAAGTACAGTGGAACCCATGAATATTACTAAAAAGTGTTGTATGACCATGAATAGTAAAAAAAATAAGCTGAATAGTAAAATAAGCTGACTTTTTAAGCTGGAGTCAAACACACACAAAATCATTAAATGTTGTTTGCTTTATAAAAGAAACTGAAAATTTGACTTGGTCCTTCCGATAGCATTCAACGAACTTTTTCGTTGTTTGTTTTAACTCGTTAATAAGAAATTGAAAGTAATGGTCAACGTACGAACAGGGGAAGCCTTATTTTGAACTCTCTAGGGATTAATCAAAATTCAAAGCCATCAAATCGGAAATTGGGAATTTAGCACATATATTGTTTTCTCATGTATACCAAAAATATTCACATCAAGTTAGTTTTTACATGATTTAAAGTATTTTTTTTTCTTCATCCATTCAATTTGTAAAATGTGAATTGTCTTTAAAATCATATTGACCATAATTAATATATGTTTTTTTAAATTTTAAATCAAGATTAAAAAAAAAAATAGAGATGACACATTTAGATTATATGGATAGTTTTAAGGTTATGAAATATATAAAAATTTAATCAATTTTAAATAATTTAAATAATAAAGTTGCTTTATATATCTAAATATATACAAGTCAATAAAACAAAAATATAGCAATAATAATATAAAAAAAAACATTTTCATATATAAAAAAGTCAACTACGATTTAAATATTTTATGCTCTATTAATTTTACTATAAAATATATTTTAGAAAACATTTTTTGCATTTTCGAGTCTTTGTTTACTAGTAAAATGTGATTAAACTTGTAAGATGTGTGTCATTGACTAAAAATATGTGTAAAACTTGTAAAAGATTATGACAATCGAAAATGTTTCTATAGGGGGATTGTTTCATTTAAGGCCCAAACAGCCTTGAGCTGCTGGGACTGTATGTGAAAATAAAGCCCAACACAAGCCCTAACAATAAGGTCCAACTCAAAACCTTGGACTATGGATCGAATGACACATTGCCCTATGTTCGAGGATATGGCTTCATCTGAGATGACCTCCGAGGATAAGTTTCTACCGAGCAATACATGATGAAGCATTGCCTGAGATATAGAAGATAGATTCTAGGACATGCGAAATTATTTGAAGAAACCTTTTGGAGCTTCTTAGTAGTTCTACAATCACCTTCGTATTAATCCTTTTGAAGCTTCTTAGTAGTTCTACAATCACTTTCGTATTAATGAAGCCCATCTGCCTGTCATAGTTGCATTTATTGCTAAATGACTAGCTTGAAAAGTGCAAAGAGCCCCAAAAGTCTCCCTATATCATGAAAAATAATGAAAGAAGAGCCTGATGAGACATCAAGTTGCCTAGTTGTACAAGGGCAACACATGCTGTATAAGAAGGCATAGCAAATATAAGGAGGGATAAGAATAAGAGCAAAAAGAAGGGGATCTTCTTTTGAAAAAAGAGAGAAAAAGAAAGAAATATAGAGAGAATAGGGGGATAAGCATGGTTTTAGAGCTTGTTTTTGAGAGAGACTTGTAATCTTTGTAAAGAAATATAAAAGATAGCCTTTTTACATGGTTTTTTAAAGTAAACTTTAATCTTGTTCAAATCTCTCCTTGTGGATTGTTTTAAATCTACACTATAAATTAATTGTGACCTTAACTATTTTACGAGCTGAGTTTTACCTGCACAATTTCCATTAATTATTGTAATTATAAATAATAAAAAAGAAAAGAAAAGAAAAGGAATGAAATTGCAAAAAAGAGTATAAGAGCTAATACAAATAATGAGCAAAAAGTGAAGGTATGCTTTAATAATATGAGAATTATTATATTTATTAATTTTGAAGATCTTACAATACAATACATGGTACTCTAGATATGATTCATACCTATTTCTCAAAAAAGAAAAAAAAATCATACTAAGTTACCTATTATGTCAATTTCATTAATGAAATATTGGTTGTTTCAATTTCCTTCTTAGCACTATGATAATAGTTATATATATATATATATATATATATTATTTGGGTGCCTCTTTATTAAACTTTGAGATTTTTTTTGTTGAAGAATTGAGAAGAAAGAATATCATATATTACGTACTTATTTTGGTTGATCTGTCCTTTTCTTTCGGGATGATCCCTAAGGGATTACGAATTTTCCAATAAGGTGCCCTTTGTTTTGTTTGCAATAATTTCAGTTTGACTTTGACCCTTTCTAATGACAGTCGTACTTGTTTTTTATTTTTTCTCGTACTATGCATAATCATAATCTTCAGCAATTCATCCAGGAAAAATAAATCTTCAACAATGCAGACTTCAGTGAATCATTATATCCAAAAATAATAATTTTATATGAGTTCAAATTTGGTAAGAATGGGATGTAAAATTTATGTTTTACATCATCCAATAGAAAAATATCACGTCAATTTTTTACTTAAAACTTAATATATTCTACCGCATTTAATAACATCTCAATAAATTTTCAATTGATTAGATTTTCGGATTGGTATTAGAATTGATTGGGTGTGATTGTACATATTCTTTAATATGTAATAAGATGATGTACAATGTTAGGATTGAAAGATATAAAACTTGGGTTTTACACTACGAGGGCGTTTGGATAAACTTATTGCTGCGTCTGCGTTTAAGTTTTTTTTTTTTTTTTTTTTTTTTTTTTTTTTTTTTTTTTTTCCTCCAGCCGCAAGTGTTGACTAATTCTTCTGTGAACAGTGCATTCGTGCACTGTTCACGGACCCACAAATTTCACTTTTCAGCTACTTTTTCATTAAAAATGGGTCCCGCGGTACTATTCACACATTTTAAAATTATTTTGCTACAGTGTTTTCAGTTTTCAGTTTTCAGTTTTCAGCAATAAGTTCTATCCAAACGGACCCTACATCTTTTATAGAATTTAAACTCATTATAATAATAGTAACGTTAGGGATGTGGGGATAATAGGCTCAGTAGTGTATATTGGGTCGGAGGCCTAGTCTGAGGACGCTTAATTGTCCGAGAACAGGGTAAACATTGTTAGGAAGGTCAGCGTTGAAGAATAAAGACAAAGGGGAAATTACGATGGTCCAAGGAGGGGTCCGAGGAGAGAAATCTCCTCTGCTGAATGAAGCAGAGATCAGAAGGTATGGTCCGTCACCCAGAAGCAACATTCCAGGGAATTCTGTTGATAAGGATAGGCATCGTAAGAATATAGGACAAAAGAAAGTTATGAAATATCTCAAAGAAAGTTGCTACTACCGCATTGAAAGCTCTGTAACTAACTCTTTGGCCGCATTAATGAGGAAGTAATACCTGAACAGTGATTTTTCAGCCTAATAGCTACTTCTAAAGATTTCAGGAAGGTGCTGATAAGACAAGGATCAACACCAGCAATCTGATCTACTCATGGAAGGTAGAGATAGAAGGAGAAGATAGTATAAATGATAAGAGGTCCAAAGAAAAAGGGATCGGAGAAAAAAGAGAGAAAAACACTGTAGACTCAAGAATAATATTTGTAATCTGTCCCTAAGAGAGTTAGATAGAAGAATCAACCTCCTCGGATTGGGTCCGATGACGATTTTCCTTATATAAAATTGCTTCATCTTTATTCTATTATCATCTTGGCCCACTATAATTGTTATCCAAACTCATTAGAACCTAGATTTTCAACCCACTTTTTATAATTTTATTGTATTGGGCTCTTTGGGCCTATTCCCTTTCCTCTTTTGGGCATAGGTACAAAATTGTGACCTTACAAGAAACATATTACTTTTCCTTTTATTTGCCCTTGAAATTGTTGACATAAAATTAGAGTAATATCACTTTTTATTGCTGTTTATTCGTTGGCACAACTTTTATTATATACCCATCAATAATTGTGGAAAGAAGTGGTTCATAAAGTTATTGAAATATTCTATTAAAAAATTATTGAAAAGAAAGACTAATGCTAGGGACAAAAAATATTTTAATAACTGTTTTTTTTTTCATAATTATTTATATATCTTATTGTTATGGAAGATATATCATTTTCATGGAAGATTATCTTTAATTATATGCATCACTTCCGTTATATCACATATGGCCGCCAATCATGGAGAGATGAACTTGAAATTCTTGACTGGTGTTTCTTTGACGTGGAATAAACAGAAGGACTGACTTCAAAAATGTACAAAAAGACAAAAAGAAAAGAAAAGATATAGGTGTAAAATATATAGTGATGTGCAAAATATATATAAACATGTAAAGAGCTTTGAAAATGACTGGAATATCCATGCACCGTGTCATTTGGGAATGGTTGGACTTTTCTCCCAAGTAATGGGATGAAGGATGCCCTTGGTTTTAGTTTCACTCTAATACCACGTGGGAACTACTTGATAGCATTGCTGAGAAATGACATGCTCGTAACATTTTCACAATATTTTTATAATAAATTTTAAATAGATATTTGTTATTAGTTGTTATTATTAGAGTAAAAAAGTAATCTTAGTTATTATGATTAAATTTGAATTAATAACAATTAATTACCTATAATTTGTTGTGAAAATATTATAAAAATATTGTGGACGAAATATCTCTTAATGTTGGGATATATAATTTCTCAATATTAAGAGGAGCTAACTGCTGGACACGGAAACTACGTTTCTTTAGAAATAATAGTTGGCGGCTAATCGTATTAATTGAGATATCAATTACAATTGAATTTCAGTCCATTGGAAACGTCTGTAATTTGTCGTTTCAGGTCTCGCAGTAACATACGGCACCAAGCGGTTTTGATTTTTATTTAACCATTCATTGCTTTTTCCATTTTTCTTTTATTATTTAATTATATATACAAGGTGAAATTATAATAATCGGCTATATGTATGAATTATAAAAATTAAAAAAAAAAAAGGTCCTAAACTGGCATGATCAACTTAAAACTGCTTTAGAATGAAAGAAGGTGAAACCTGACGAGTCTCCCTACCCCATAAGTCTAGAAAGCCATCATCAACATTCAACAGCGTGTGGATGGCTAAGGGCACAATCATATCTCTCTAAGCCATCTCTCTCTCTCTCTCTCTCTCTCCCTGTGAATCTATCAACAACATATCCCTTCTTTCTGATACAGGTTTCAGAATTTCTTGATTTATTCAATTGTATTATAGTCACTGCGTACTCTTTTTCTTGTTATATTTTTGATTCAGATATACTTATCAAATATCATTACTATTATTGTTTGAATGATATATAGCATCCAATTTTGTTGTAATTGAATTTTTTAGACTGGAGATTTGTATCTCTTGTCCTCAAAGAAGAGAACCTTTTGCATCAACTTAGGAACTGTTCATCTTCCTACTGAGCAGTACTAGAGCTTTCTTGTAAAGAAAAATAAAAAGGAAGTTGTGAGTTTGTTTTAAATTACCACACAAATTGCTAGTAGTTCTTCTAAAATGAAGGCTCCAAAAGAAAACTCAATAATCTCAGTTTCCAAGCTTTTCAATAATGCCCAGTTACAGCTACAAAAAATTCTTTTTTATTTCCTCCTCTTTGCTTTTGGTTTGACCTTTGGTGTCATATTTAGTTTCTACCTCAAAAACTTCTCCTTTAATCTACAATTCGCCAAATTCTCGTTTTCCGCTAATTCAACATCATCGCAATTTCTAGTGCCGAATTTGAAAGCTGAAGTTGGTCACATAGGATTGACAGAGTACCTAAAACTGCCTGAAGTCATGCATGACATGAATGATGAAGAATTGCTATGGAGAGCTTCAATGGCTCCTCAGATTCGAGAGTATCCATTTAATCGAGTTCCCAAGGTTGCTTTCTTATTCTTGACAAAGGGTCCTGTTATAATGGCTCCTCTGTGGGAGAAATTCTTTAAGGGGCATGAAGGCTTGTACTCAATTTATGTGCATTCAAGTCCATCTTATAATCAATCAGTGCCAGAAAGTCCAGTGTTTCGTGGCCGAAGAATTCCTAGTCAGGTCAGTTTCTTTACCATTTTTTTTTTCTTTTTTTGATGAACTAATTGAGTTTTTATTATCCACCTTAAATTGATAATATGCATTAGTATAAGTCTATAAAATTTACCTATTGCCTGTTTGGTCCAGCTTGTTTTTCAGGGGTCGTCTGAAAAAATTATACTAAAAAACAAAGTTTAAAAAAGTTATACTTTGAAAAAAGACGCTCAAAGTGCATTTTAAGCTAATGATGAAAAGTGAAAACAATATAGGATAGCAGTCTTTGTTCTCCATCTCATAATTTAATTGCATAGAACTAATCTAATTTTGATTTACCAAAAAATCATGTCGGTAATAGATTATTATCATTTTTTTTTTTTTAGAATATGTGATTTGAATAATGGAATATCCGTAGTTTTGTTTGGTATAATTTTTTTTCATAGGGTTATTTTAGTTTAAAAATAAGTTTGAATAGAAGTATAATTGTGGCTACGAAAATGTACCAAAATTCTAATAAGTTAATTGCTTATCCAATTAATGTAGAGAGTTTAATAGGTATTTCTTCACTAGATATACTTCCTCATTAAACAATATAAACATATATATATATATATATATATATATATATCTAACTAGATATCCTGGCCAATTAAGACCTAAGGTAAATGGCAATGCCAACAAAAACTATATTGCCTCGTACAGATAATCACCTAATTTTTAGGCTCTATAAACAGAAAAATTATCTTATGAGATTTATTGCTCACAATACGTAAATCTGATTAGTGTTTGAGACATCCCAAAAATGGGAGAGTTGCTCCTAAAAGTAGAAATTGCAATGAAAGCAAAAGAGAACTAAAGGGGGGCAAAAGAGTAAATTTTGCGGTTTCATTTATAGAAATTGGAAAGAACGAGTGAAATAAACTTGAAGATTTTATTGGTCAACTTTGTATTGTAGAGCCAGTTTGGTTACTCAATTATTATCCCAAGGAAGACGCGGTCTCTGGTCTCTGGTCTCTGGTCTCATTTCTTCGAAGGTCCCAACACTCCCAGGCCTAATTTTCCATTCTTATATATTTATTATAATTATCATTATTATTCTTGAATAAATCTTCTTACATTCATCTATGGTTAATCCCCTCAAAAACATTCATCTATGGTTAGCATACCACATTATGTATAAGTGGAACCCACTTATGCATAATTGAAAACAAAGACCCATGTATCCGTAACTCAGCCTCCAATTAAAGTAGACTAGAGGACAGAGGCCCCAAAGGCCCAAACCAAGGTGTGCCTTATTAAGTTATAGCAGCTTTTATAGTTATGGTTTCCCATTTTTGGCATGTATAAGACCATGCATGTTCCATAAAAAAAAAAAAAAAAACCATGCATGTGTTCGAAAACTCCAAAAATAGTTTCAGTTTCATTGCAAAGATTTTGTTTTGTACTTTTACTCACTCGTTCTGTGAGACGTGACCAATGAGACCAAACTGGAATGCGACATAAAATTAAAAAAAAAAAAAAGTACTGAAATGGTGACATTCGAAAAGTAAGAGATGAGAAAAAAATTGAAGATTAGATTATATATAAGGGTCAACAAATCCATTTTTGGAAAAAAAATTTATTGAGAATTGAAAGAGTTGTCAAAATTTTCTTAATTTTCGATAAATTTTTTTTAAAAAAATAGTATACTATTGTGTGCCCTTAGTGCATGCGTTAATAAAATCTCATATATAATTATAGGAATATATATTATCACATAATAATTTTTATTTAACTTCATTTCAAAAAGAAAATTAGATAAAGAGTAATACTACGGATACGTTTTGTGTTTTTTTAACAAGTTGTGACATGTTTCCTAGATTACTCTTGATTGATCTTCATACCAAATTGATGCAGGAAGTTGGATGGGGTCAGGTGAACATGATTGAGGCTGAGCGCCGCTTACTAGCAAATGCACTCCTTGATTTCTCAAACCAACGTTTTGTACTTCTCTCAGAGGCATGCATTCCTCTCTTCAACTTCTCCACAGTTTACTCTTACCTCATAAACTCCACCCAAAATTTTGTAATGGCTTATGATGATATTAGCCCCGTTGGACGTGGACGATATAATACCCACATGTACCCAAAAATCACAGTTAGGCAATGGAGAAAAGGGTCCCAATGGTTCGAAATGGATCGAGACCTCGCCATTGAAGTCGTGTCTGATCGAAAATATTTCCCAATTTTTCAGAAGCATTGCCATGGTGGATGTTATGCTGATGAACATTATTTGCCAACATTTGTGAGTATAGAGTTTTGGGAGAACAATTCAAATAGGAGTTTGACTAGGGTCGATTGGTCAAGGCGTGGAGCACACCCAGCTGAGTATCAAAGAGCACAAGTGACCCCTGCGTTTTTGAAGGTATTGAGGAGTGGAAGTTTGTGTGAGTATAATGGAAGGATAACAAATATTTGCTTCTTGTTTGCGAGGAAGTTTCCACTTGGTACTTTGGATAGGCTGTTGAGGTTTGCACCAAAGGTCATGCACTTCAACAGCTAGCTAGGTTTAGATATTTCAATACCATTTGTTATTCATTCAATTGTATTAATACTATGGTACAAAATCTTTTTTTTTTTTTTAATAAAGAAAACTATAGTACAAAATATAATTTCCCTCAACCTAAATTAAGTGATGGCTTATAGTCTTTTAAAAATTTATTGGCGTCTCTAAGCCCTCTTATCTTCATGGGCCTATATTTTGCGGTAATAGCATAATAATAAAAATAAAAATAAAAATAAATTTAAACAAGGCGAAGATCATGTTCTCAGAAGAAAGAATGTCACACTCTTCTGCTTCTCAAAAAAAGCAAAAACAAAAAACAGACAGAATGTTACTCTTCTCCAAATCCGAAATATCTAGCAGCTTCCATGTCTTCAACATTGGTAGATTCTTTTCCACATTAATTGCCTCCATAACAAAAAGCATAATCCTTTAGGATTAATACACCGGTAAGACAGAAAGAGATACAAATCAACAAATTGAGGGCCCTAATAAAAAAAGCTTCCAAATTTTTATCAACAGAGATAACCATGTACCAATAGATGTATTAATTAAGCCCCAAATATTCACCAGTAAATCAAAAGTTTTATTTTTTATTTTTTTATTTTATCAAAGAAAAATTGGTTCAAGAAAAATCTTTTCATTGGATGTGGCAATGACTATTCATTTTTCTCACTTTTAGAGTGTGTATATATATATATATATACACTCAAAGTATATTTAGAGATATCAAATATATAATTTTATTAAAATTTTCAATCATAATTTTTTAGTATTTGGGTGCACACTCAATAATTATTGCTTATTTGAGTAATACAATGGATTTGTTTTATTTTGTAATTTTACATCTAAAAAAAAAAGATTTTAAATAAAAAATTAAAAAAATCTTTTATTAATATTCAAAATATAAGAATTTGCCCCACTTAAAATAGTCGTCTTATGCCCCAAAATGCCTTGAGTCAGCTTTGCCCATGTGAGGAATAACAAAATCATAATTTAGAATTTAGGAGAAGCAAATTGAAAAATTGGTAGATTCTTCTTAATGTGATTTCCACACTCATTGTTTCAATGACAGAATTCATAGTCCTTAAGGATTCATACACTAGTGAGATAGAGAGAGGCAAAAACAACATATTGAGATGTGCTTGTTTCATGGAATGGGTCTCTCATAGGTTGTAGGCCTAACCGATGTGTGGGACCCACAAAATGCGATGGCACATGAGATAATTACAAACTATCATAGTTTTATGTATGTGTGGTCATCTCACAAATAGACAAAATCACAACAAAAAATAGAATTAGTTTGCATTCTTATTCATATTCAATATCAGGCCATATAAACATAAACATATGACTTTAGAAGATAAACATAACATTCAAATTCAAAAGAAAATCCATCTTTATCTACAACAATCATATAGCAAGATTTATTGAAAGACTAGCCCTACAAATAATAATTTATCACTCCCTTATCTATTTAGCCTACTCCTACTAACAAAAATAAAATCTTAAAATGATAAATGATATAAAAATAGAAATTTAATTTAATTGATAAAATCTTTTGTCCTTAAATGAAGGACCTAAATCTAATAGAAATTATCTTCTAATCCAAAAAGGGTTTTCAAAGCCATTTGCAATAAACTGTTGTGAAAATGGACATTTCAAAGTGTAAATTCTTTGCAAAACTTAGACTAAATCCATTTTAAAATGGAAGCAGATGGTGGAAGAAGATAGAACTTCCTCTCTCCTATCTACATGATCATATAACTTGCAATGGCTAACTATGCAATCTTTACAAACAAACCTGACATTCTCCTTGTACTCAAATAACCTCAAATCTCCTTCACCAATCTCCATCTTCATCGGTGAAATACAGCTGGTATGCTGTCTCTACAAAGCATCAAACTCAGCTTACATAGCCTTAGCCCATTGAGGATGCCTAGCTGCAATCTTGTGGGTAAATGGTTCTGTTTGAGTAGTCTACAATAGATACTGCAAGACATTTCTTAGGCTTAAAGATACCACATTTAGATTTGGCCTACAGGATGAATGTTTCACATAAGGACCTATGTATCAAGGTGCTGTTTATCGGTTTGAGTGTTGCACACAAGGGACTGATCTGCAGCTGGGATGGAAGGTGAACATGCAACATTTGAGGCACTTGGAGAAATGTGATTAGCAGGTGACAAAGAAGGTGTAGGAATGGAAGGCTCAGTATGAGATTGGGAAACTAACGGAGAAGAATACAAAGGTGACACTAGAGACGGAGAAGTGTAAACTGAAAGTAAAGGAGAATGAAACACCTGATGAGAATGAGACACCTGAGGAGATTGAGAAGGGATGGCATGATTAAAGGATAATAAAGTTGGAAGCCGAATTGGAGGGTTGGATGTATGGGTTGAGAAGTGTTGGAATTCAATAAATAATGAAAAGGAAAACTAGTTTCATTGAATATAACAATTTTGGAAATTTATATTTTATTAGACATGGAGTCAAGACAGATATAACCTTTGGATTGAGTAGGATAACTTAGATATATACATTTAACGGTTCTTGGTTGTAATTTGTGAGTGTTATAGGGTCAAAGAAGAGGGTAACAGGAAAATCCAAAGGTATTGAGTTGTACACTAGGAACATGTAACTTGTTGATAAGGAAAAGAGTCGTACAAACTGCACATGACCAATATGAGGAAGGTGAGCTTGAGAAAGCAAAGGATGGTTTCAATTATGTGCCTATACTTTCTCTCAACAATATCACTCTACTAAGGAGTTCTTGGACAAGAAAACTGATGATGAACGCCATATTTGGAACAAAAAGAAATGAAAAAAGAATTAACAAATACACCACCATAATCAGTTCTCAAAGCTTTTAACTTGGCATCAAATTATATTCAATAAAAATCTTGAAATGAACAAAGATATCAAAGACATATGATTTTTATGCATTAGAAACAACCAAAAGAATCTAGTGCAATCATCCATAAATACCACATAATATTTGAAGTTGTTTACTATAGTGACAGAGGTAGGCCATCAAACATCAGCATGGACAAGTTCAAAAGGTGCTGTAGTAGTAGTACAAGACTTAGGAAATGGAAGGCAATGCATTTTGGCATTAAGGCAATAATTACAGAAATCAAAAATAAACTTCACATTATTAGCAGAAGACTTTATTGTAGACAAAGCTGTTTGTAAAGATTTTGCATTTGGATGGCCAAGGCTCTAATGCTATAGTTGCCATTGATTATTGTTTGAAAGAAAACTAGTAATTTTGTTTGAAGGATTAGAAGATGTAACTGAGGAAAGACTGGTAGGAATGGGGTACAAAATAGCATTCTAAAATCACGAGAGGAAAGACTGGTAGGATTTTCCCCGTAGATCTAATCCTAAATGTTATACTCATCATATGCATCAAGCACCCACCATTGTTATCCAAGCAAAGTTTTTGAACTGATAATAAACTTGATGCAATGTGAGGAAAATGTAGTATGGTATTCATTCTAATATCACAAGAGGAAGTTAAGAGATTATTATTGCCAATGTGTGCTATAGGAAGACATTGACCATTCACAATTGAGACAGCCCTTATGTAAGTTTGTTGAAGAAGCAGATGATTGAGATTAAAGGTAATGTGGTCTATGGCACCAAAATCAGCCATCCAACAACCATTAGATTGGAAATGAGGACCAGAAGAAAGTGCTACAAGCTTTGCTGGAGGATGTTTACCCTGGTAAGAGTAATCCATCCTATGATAGCAATCTATGGATAAATTTGACAAGTAGGCCTATTTGATTGGTACTGATGAAGAAACTTTAGATCCAGTTGATTATTTTGATAAAATTGACTATTATTCCCATAATTGGAGTAATTTCCATTGCCTTTATTGTTGGAATAATTTGTGCCTTTACCTCTTTGATTAGAATTTCTCCCATTACCTCTT